>NC_092876.1:190316052-191516052 GCF_028372415.1 Notamacropus eugenii | reverse complement strand
TGTAAATAGCTTATCAGCCCCATAAGGACAGGGGCTATCTTTTAACTTTCTATATAGCAGGCACTTAATAAATGCTTAGTGATTTGACTGACTGATGACTTTTGTGGGTTTATTTTGTATCCTGCTTCTTTTTTGAATTCATTAATTTTTAGTTGCATTTCTAGCATTCTTTAAGTAAACCATCCTATAATTTATAGAAGTGATAATTTCGTTTAGTCTTTGCATCTTCTTATTCTCTTGATTTTGAATTACTTTATCTCTCAATTTCCTTCTCGATCTTGCTTCAACCAGTTTTGTTTCATAGAGAATTTAGTAGGAAGCCTTCTTTATTTTTGAAAAAAAGTAACTGGAATTAATTGTAAATTTAATGTCTGGTAGAACTCACTTGTATATCTATCTAATTTTATGGCTTTTTTTTTTCCTTTGAGAATCCCTTTATGGCTTACTCAATTTCTTTTTTTTGACATTGGGCTATGTAAAGTCTCTACTTTTTATTCTGTTAATCTAGATATTTCATATTTTTGTAAATATTCATCCATTTCATTTGCAAGTTTTGTTAATTAATAGTGGGAAGCAGTTTCTTCTTTATCAGCTTTAATTTCTCCTTTTTTTGTTATGTCAATTTAGTTTTCCTCTTTTGGTATCAATTTAGCTACCAGTTTGCTTACTTTTGTGTGTGTTTTTTTAAAAGAAATCTGGGTTTTAAGGATTTTTTTTTTTTGGGAAAGTCTCTAAGTCTTCTCTTAAATCCTCTTCCCATCTATTGGCCTCCAGGTACTAACCTATTATATCTAATTATTTCTACACCAAATTTTGTGTGTATTGCATGTATTTAACTCTCTTTTGTCCAATGTAGAAAAGAGTTAGGTTCATGAGATATCCTTTCTCACACTCTTTCTACTATGTTTGTATACTTTTCACAATTTCACAATTAAGAGAAGTAATAAGTTCCTCACTTTTCTTCCTCATTTCTTCCTTAGTATAGCCTTCCTCTTTGCCATTACTTTCTTTTTTTAAGTCATAGAAAACCAAACTACACCCAAGCCTATGTTTGTTTTTCTTACCTACCTTTGTGACCTTTGAAGGTATTCTGAGTCCCTTCAGACTTCTCCTGTTAGCTAGCAAGTTAAACCATGTATTAAATGCTAACTGTTCTAGGCACTGAACGAAGTGTTGTGGATACAAATAAAAGTAAGAAAAAGTCACTGCCATCAAGGAGCTTATATTCTAACTGGGAAAGACAAGGCATAAAAGGGAAAGGGGTCAGGGTAGTAGACTGTAAACTCCTTGAGAAGGGTCTGTTTTTGTTTTGCTTTTTGCATTTCTTTGTATCCTGAACACTTAGACAAGTGCTTACTTAGTGCTTGCTGACTGACTGGTAGATAGGACTAGGTCTCACATAAAAATGCCCAGGAAATGTGGTGGAGGCCTGGATCTGCATAAGATAAAGTCAAAATGGGCCTTTCAGAGGCTGGGGTGGTTCCAATATGTAGTCTAGGTTTCTGATGGGTAGAAGGTAGAGATGAGGTTTTAGTGGAGATAGCATGAGGTAGAGATGGTTAGAAAATACTTCTAATTGTTCAAATGTATTTACTTTATTAGACTTCTCACATCCTATGTATCCCTTTCAAAGATTCTACTTAGCTCTAATCTATTTATCAAGGTTCATCCACGTCCACTTGCAAACCTATTAAAGTTCAATTTTTGCCTCTGTAGGATTAATTTAGTATTTCAGGGTAAATTATTGGTATTATTATTGGCTGTAAGCCAATAAGCCAGTCTTTTGTCTTTTGGAATTCTGTATTCTAAGATTTTCTCTCCAGCATAGTAATTGCTAAAAGTCTTATGTGATCCTGACATGGTTACTTTATATTTTAATTTTGTCTTTTCAGGTGCTTGTTATATGTTTTCTTTGACTTGGAAAGTCTGGATTTTGGCCATGATACTTCTGGGTGTTGTCATTTTGGGTGTTTCCTTTAGGAAGTAATGGATAGGTTCTTTCTAATTTCACTTTGCCCTCTAGTTTCAATAGATTTGGGCAGCTTTTTTTAATGATGTATTGAGATATAGTGTTCAGGCTTTTTATTTGATCATCAGGGTATGATGCTTCTTAAAAATCTCTTCTCAACCTGTTTTCCAGGTCAGTTCTTTAGATAGTAGAAACTTTCATGCGCTTATAATTTTTCAGTCTCTTAACTTTGGTCTAACATTTCACATTGCCTATGATATCACTGAGTTTTGTTTGTTCTATTTTATATTTTTAAGGAGTCTACCATTTGGGTAAGGTTTTTCTACTTTCTGTTATAAAATATTTATTCTTTTTCTACTTTTTTATATCCAAGTTTTATTTTACATCTCTTGCTTCCTTACAAGGTCCTCTTGTAGTCCTTTTGGAGAAGTCATTCTTTTCTTTGAGTTTCTGTTTGTATTTATTGTGCAATTATTCTCTTTTTTCTAGGTATACCTTTTATGTTTCTCTTAATCTATAGTATTTCTTCATTCTGTTTGGTATTTTCTTTTCCTTGCTCATATGTTCAGCCTGAATTCAGGTTACTGGGGAAAGATAATGATATATTTTGGTCATGTTAAGTTTTTGATGCCTATGGGACATCCAGGTGAAGATGAAGAAAGTCCAAAGATTTAGCAATTAAGAGATCATTGGTAACCCAGAAGAAAGTATTTTCAGTAAAGTGATGAGGTCAGAAGTCAAAGTGCAAGGGGAAAAGAAATAAGGAGGAAGCAGAGACGAGTACGGAAGGCTTTTTTTAAATGCATCTAGTTATGAAAGGAACTCACTCTGTAGTAACTCCAACTTGTGGTGATTGAGTAGCCTTTGTCTTTCTGACCGTTCCATGTTTGGACGGTGATAGCTAATTGCTAGTAAGTATTTCTTTATATTAAATCGAAATCTGATACTTCGCAATTTCCACACATTGCTCCTAGTTTTGCCCTATGGGCCACAAAGCACAAGCTGAATCCCTCTTCTTCCTCAAGAAAACCCTTTAAATACTAGAAGAAAGCTATCATATCTTTAGTAAGTCTTCTCTAGGCTAAACACTCTCAGTTCCTTCAACCAGTCCCCATATGGTATGATGTTAAGACCCTGGTCAAATTTCTCTGGACTCTATCCTACTTATTATCCTTATCCTTCCTAAACTGTGTGCCCATTCCAGATAAGGGCTTACCTTTGCAGAATACAGTGGGACTATCTCCCCTCTGATTCTGGTCTAGAATTTTGTCAAGAATTGAAGTAAAGCACATTGGTCTAAAATTTCCCAGAGGCACTATAAATCATCTTTTTAACATACTCACTTGCACAAAGTTGTTACTTAATATTTCTTAATTGGATTAAAATTAAATTAGAAATAAAAGGCAGTTTGGGGGAAAGAAAAGTTCCTGCTCAAGATCTTATAGTTCAGATACTAGTAAAAACAACCATAATATATACCGTCAATTTAGACATTAAATTTTGCTGAACATCAGTAACTTATCTTGGACTATCAAAGATATGTCACCACTTCCCATCTTCAAGGATGTATATTACATTTTATATATGTGACTATGAACATAACCCCTGAGGAGCTTCTGCTTTAAATTTCCCTTCTTGTGATTTCCAGAATTGATGCCTAAAAAATTAGAGTTGGAAGGGACCTCTTGGTCAGTTCATATAATCAACCTTTCATTACCCATAGGACAACCATGAGTACAGTGTTTCTGGCAATTATTTTTTCAGTGGTGGAGAAATCATTACTTCCTGAAATAGTCTATTCTACATATAGGTAACTCTTATTTTCAGGAAAGCTGTCATTAGCTCTGTCTGATACTGCTTAAACTTCTATTCATTTCCCCCATTTCTACCAAGTGTCAACCAAGATTAAGTTCTTCAAATACATGAATACAGTATTTTCTGTTCTTTCAAATGATCCTTGAACAGCATCATTTCAAGTCCCTTTTTCCATTTTTAGTAATTCTCTAATGGATGTACTACAACTTGCAGACGTCCTCCCTAAAAATAATGATCTCAGAACTGAACACAATCCATTAGCCACAGACTGATCAGACCAGACTAAACTATCACTTTCCTCATTCTGTTCTCCTTTTCTAAGGTCACATAAGCTTTTTTGACTGCTATAACACATTGTTAGTTTCTGCTCCAACTAACTGAGGATATAATACATGGCTTTGGAATTCATTTTCTGGAAGAAATAATGAACATAGCAAAAGCCACTTACTATCAATGAAAACTTCTTGGGTGGAAAATGAAAAAGTTATAGACATATAGCTTCATGGAACCTAAAAGTTTGCTTAAATACCACAGGAAAACTATAAGTAGGCACTTCTTTAGTGGATTTTGTTTCTCTGTCTCCCATGAAAGGAAATAAATTCCAGTTCATTGTTGTCAGGCAACACAAGGATTCAACAGATTGTAAGGTGAGCCTCCAATGTTAATTAAGGATCGAATAATTATTTTTCTGAGCTCTATGCATCCAGGCTTCCTTTGAGTCTAGCCATTCAGCCCGTTTTGAATCCATCAACTTGTGTTATGGTGTAGTCTATATTTTTCCATATTTTTTTGGTAAAGGGAAATGACTTTCTGATAAAATAGTACATAATACCTAAGGTTTTATCAATGACTAGAGAGACTTCATAAGTATATCTTCCCTGTACCTTCCTTTTAGAAGGGAATTCATGTTCCTATATCATCATTTCACTCTGGAGTTTCCCAGATTCATAGGAGATAGGTGATGAAGGAGCTCTCTAAGCATCTCAGTTGCTTTGGAAAACCTAATTTGTAACCCAGGAACAATATGGAACCTCAGAAGAGAAGGTAAGGGTTTCCACAGTTATGCAAAGACATATGAATTGATACAGGTTGAAGGTTGCAGAAATAGAAAAATTATCTATGATATAACAATGTAAATAGAAAGAATAGAAATCAAAAATGGAATCCTATGTAATAATAACAAAGAAATTTGGTTTGAAGAAGAGCTAAGAAAAAGTATCTCTTTCCTTTTTGTTTCTATGGTGAGAGATTATGATTTAATATACTGGCTTTGCTGAACTGATTTTTTTTCCTTTCTTTTTTTATTCTTTGTTATGAAGGATGGCTCACTGGGTTGGAGAAGGGGAAGGATATATTTAGAAATAAAAGTGATGTAAAAACAAAATATATTTATGTAACTCTGACTACCCCGGCCCTCACTGCCTGAAGAATAGGTATGTGACATTTTATCCTTCCTCCAAGAATTCTTTAGTACCCTTTTGGGGACTTGGGGACTATCTAGGCCAGATCTGCACGTCTTGTAAACTTCTTCAAGCTGAAGATAGGTTAGATGAGAGACAGACTGTCAATGGTTGGTTGCTGCAGGTCACATGACCCCAAATCCCAAAATCCTTTGGCAGGCCACACGCAGCCAGTATGTTAAGTAGGCCTGATCTAGGATTTCTGCCAATAATTCCAGCCTCTGCTGAAGGTGTTCTTCCAAGGGCAGTAAATGAATTCCCTATACCCTAGTTCAATTTAGTCACTAATAGATTAGTTTTTACAAAGCATCAATAACTTCAAAAGGCATATTAACAAATATACAAGTTTACTCCCCAATACAAATCCCTAGTCCCTATACCACCTCAGTCTTGTATCTGTCCATTTTTTCCCCGCTAGACCACCACACATGTTTAGGATTTTGTCACATCTCAGCTCCTAACTATTCTCTAGAGAGGCATTACACTAGATTTAGAGCCAGAAGAATGAGGTTTGAATTCCAGCTCTGTCACTTGTCACCTGTGCTAATTTGGTGATATCATTTACCCACTCTGGGTCTCAGTTTCTGCGTTGTATGTATTAATCTTCTGGTCTGTCTCCCCAATTCAGCTTATAGATTTCTGGTTGGGTCAAGGGGTGTCTTTTCCCAATTTCAAAGAGTATTCTGTAGAGGATATACTCCATAAACTATAACTTATAAACCTTGGCAAGTAGCCATTACCAAGGCAGATGGGAATGGGGGTTGGGGTGGTGAAAGAATCCCCTCTATCAACCCCTCCTCAAAATGTGCAGGATTCATTTCCTACAAAGCTGCTATTTGACCTCAACTTAGTGCAAACTTTAGTAAGTTACCTTTTAAGGGCTACTATGGGTAGCTTTTGCTAGCCAAATACAATCTGCCTCCCTAATTTCCTTAATGAGAACTTCACACTAAAGGGGTAGCAGAATGTTAATATTTTAATATATCTACAGCTAATCTCTATTTACTTTACTCCTTTACTTTTTGTGAATTCATGTAACATTTTATCAGTAGTTATCAGGGATAACATTCTAGCTTGGGGGGAAATTAGTTGGTCAGGGACCAACTACTTCCCCCCCTTAACAATCTCAGTTATGCTCAGAGACCATCTCCCCTGCCTACCCTAGATATAGAAATGAGATAGTTGGACTAGGCACCTATTAAGTTCATTTCCTACTCTAAATATATAATTATATGAAAAATGGGGATTTCTCTCCCCCTACCCCAGTACAGTAAGGACTATAACAAGCTTTTTTCTTTCTTTTGAAAGGCTGTAATGCCAAAATGTTTAGATGAATCATACTTACTTGAATCACTATTATTTATGTGGTAACTGAAATATCTATTAGTCATACCAGTCAAGCTGTTGAAAAAAAAGTTTCATTTCTTATGGATCTATTATTTTTCTTAAAAACAAAGAAACAAAAAACTTCCTTCACTTATTTCTACACAGCAACATGCCCTGTCTGCTGTAGAAAGCATTCATGTTTTCCAGAAGGGTGGATGCCTGCCAAACTTCACAATTGTTCCACAAGCCTGAAAATATGTGCAGTCATTTTGAAACCTTCTGTTATTCAAGACAACTCTGCAGAATGCGCTCCCTTTGTTATACAGTGACCAACAACATGGGATTTTATTCATTCCATCTTCACAGCTCTGTGATTTTGTTCACATGGATGTGATGATTTTAAGTTTCCATAACATTAGCTCTACAGAATTTTCCTATATTGTAAAATAATTAAAATCTTTAAAATGATAATACTCCTATTTTAAAATTATAATGCTAGATGTTTTTTGGAAAAAACTAATAAAGAACACATATATAATGAGCACACATGATATATAACACATCATATGTAATATATGAATATATGCATAAAATTATACATAGATTATATATAGGGATGTGTTATTAAAGTAAATAGTATATTTTTAATTTGATAACACTCACTTCTCTTTCATAAAAGGAAAAAATCTATTAAGCAACTGTATTGTGACATGACTTCTGACGAAAACACATTCAGACGTTATTTATCTACTACGTAGGCCTATAGATTCTATCTGATATTCTCCCTTAAAAAAACAAAAAACAAGATCTAGACAACAAATTAACTCCACATAAAAAAGCAGAAAATTAATTTCTAGTTACCTACATAGAGAAGTCTGCTTATTGGCATAATTTAAACCTAATTTTTCTTTATTTATGCACTGTCAACTTTATTAATTTGCAACACATATATTGAACTAATTTGTACCCATTTTATATTTCCTTTACTTAGCATATAAAATATTACTAACTATTATGTTTCATGTGGGCAGCCCAAAGTGCTTTTTTTTTCATAGTTCACAGTTTACATTCTGTGTTTTGTTATATCATCTGTGTAGTTTTTAGGCAGATTAAAATGCTGTGCTCAATTTAGCAGTTTCTACCATACATGTGGGAACTAGAACAGCAATTAAAAAAGTAAATCTGTTAAGAAGGATATTTCTAAAGACTGCTTTAAAAATTCCCTCAACTCAGCTGTCGCATTCAAACTTAACATTTAATCATATATTAAATACCTATCATATAGAAGGTACCATGATAGGCACAGGGAATCCAAATATTCAGGGATCTAAATAACTCAGGGGCTCTTCTCTAGGAGCTCACAGTATTATAATGAGGAAGGATAAGTATGCAAATAGTTATAAGGAAGGGAGTGCATCTCTCTTACATATTTATCATGTATTGTTTTGTATTATACTTACTTATATAATGAGAATATAGGATTCATTGATAAGACCCTGATATTGGGAAAGATGAAAGGCAAAAGGAGAAGGGGATGACAGAGGATGAAATAGGTAACTAGTGTTATGGAAGCAATGAAAATGAGATTGGACAGACTTTGGGATATCATGGAGAATTAAAGGGCCTGGCATGCAATGGAGTCATGAAGAGCTGGATACAATTGAATGAATGAACAGCAGCAGCAGCAACAGTAACATATCATCTTTCTAGACAGTAAACTTCATGAGATCAGGGATCATCTTCTTTCTAAATTTTGCATCTCTTGCAGAAGGCTGTACAGTGTTCTGCACACAGTAGGCACTTAACATTTGAGATGGCTGCTTATCTGGTATGATTTCACAGAATATCAATTGTGCTAAGGACAGTGCTTGAATCAATCGATAAACCAACAAACATTTATTAAGTCTCTGCTATATGCCAGCTACTGTGTTAAATTGGGGATGCAAAGACAAAAGCTTGTGCCTTCAAGAGGCAGGTCTTACTGATTCAGAGGCTGTCTCTTGATCTATTAGGCCATACTGCTTTATTCTTACCAAAAGTTTCCTCTCTGCCACTTTGCCATGTGTCTATGCATCTCTCATCCTTTTGCTTACCCATCCCTTCACCTCCGGTAGAATTCAAACTTGAAGGTAGGAATTGTTTCAATATTTCTCTTTGTAGCTGCAACCTAGCACAGGTCTTTGCTTCTTTCAGAATCTTTCCTGGGGCTGGACCTTGGATGGCAGAACAGCAGTGAGGAGTAGGAAACAAGAAAAGGTTATGAGGAAGAAGGTGGAAATGTTCAGGGCAGCTAAGTGTTTTTTAAAAAGAAGAAAGACATGAGATAAGAAAAGAATTGGGTCAGAAAAAAACCATAAAAGAAAACAAAAAATAGCTAAATGAAAAAGTGTCAATGATTTTTTAAAGGAAAGAAATATACTCTTCTGGCTTCTTGGCAGTCTTTCTTTTGATTCTTATTTTTCTTTGTGTTTAGTCAGTTGGCAAGCATTTATTTTTTAAGCACATACTATACAACAGGGACTGTACTAAGTGCTGGGGATTCAAAGAAAGGTAAAAAGAATCTGAACAACCAACCAATCACCTTTGCTCTCAATGTGCATACAGTCTGAGGGGGGAGACAACATACAAACAGCTATGTACAAACAGCACACATACACATATATACACACATTATATGGGCTAAAGTAAAGACAATCTCAGAGGGAAGACACTAAGATTAAGGAGGACTGGGGAAGGCTTCTTATAGAAGGTGGGAGTTTAGCTGGGAATTGAAGAGAAGCAGAGAAACCAAGAGGCTGAGATGAAGCGGGAGAGAGTGCCAGGAATGAGGGATAGAAAGTGAAAATGCATAGTCCAGAGATGGGAATGTCATGTGTTCAAGTTTTAGCAAGGATGACAATGTCACCGTATCAGAGTATATGGTGGAGGGTGGGGAGGGTTAGGAAGGGGTATGAGATATAAAAAGATAGGAAAGATAGGAATGGTCAAGGTTATTGGTGGGAGAAGTTTTAAAAGCCAAACAGCAGATTTTATATAAGGGATGTGTTGAAGATAGAAAGAACAAGAAATAACAGCTGATTGGATGTGGGGGATGAGAGAGACTGAGGAATCAAAGGATTGGAGCTTGAAGAACTGGGAAGATGGCAGCTGGGATAGATATTCCTATGAAGTTTCTTTGGGTGTCTTTGTTATGGCTTTTCTTACTATTGTGGATGGGAATCCTGCTCCACTAAATTGAATGCTCCCATTTAAAAAAAAAATACTTTAAGAAGTATTCTCCCACTGTCAGCAATCTAAGTTTTATACACATACTCCATTCAAGCTTTCAAAAAGATATGTTATATCACTGCTTTATAAAAATGTAAAGGCATGTAGGAATCATATGTAGTATTAATATTCCCATAGTGTATTTAATACCATATTGTGTTGTGCTCATCCTTCATTATTGAAGAAGACCATGCTATCAGAGAAATGATGACATAACTTGCACTTGCCTTTGTTTTGAGTGAGGGAGGGCTGTGTAGGTCACCAGCCTCACTTCTCCTCCAGAGCCATCTGAATCCAGTAACCAGATATTCATCAGGATGACTGGAGATGACCCAGGATGCACTGGGAGACCTTGGCTCCTTTAGGCCAAGGTCTTTGCAGGTACTCACTTAGGTTGAGGTAACGCCCATTCATTGAATAGGCCTGTTTAAAAAGTAACCAAGGCATGGCCCCTTTAATGAGGCCAAGAAAAAGAAAGATATCAGGTTGGGAGGGAAAGGGCAACAGTTACTATTGATAATGCCTCTAAAGCTAGAGGGTCCAGAAGAGCCCTTAGGCAGGGACCTATTGGCACCCCAGCTTCAGAGTGCAGTAGGCTGAAGGTTTTAGGACAGGACAGGACATGGCAATAGAGATATGAGGATATGAATAAGTCCTGCTTTTCTTAAGCAAGAATACTTAGGAAGAATGCATCTATACTGGAATTACTATATAAGCATGACTAGATTCAAGGGCAGTCACTTAGTTAATTTTGTCAAAACAGTCTTTAAATGGTTTAGAATTATTGGCAATTGAACAACCATTTCTCATTAAAATGAACAATAGATTCAAAAGAGTGATGTAAAGTTTATCCAATAGCTATTTTTTGTCCTTTTATAGCACTTTGGGGAATTCACACTGCTCCCATTAAAAGTAGGAAAAGCAGGGCGTGCTAATTCAGCAATATTACATCATCTCCCCAACTATATTCAATATAACTAAAAATAAAACACATACTACCACTAAGTTGCTTGAAGGTTTGTCAGTTACTTGATTTACTGGGTCAGTATAAAAAAGCGATAGAGATTTAGACAAGAACTCTTCCCATGGCACCTTCTTGCTACCTAGAAACATGTTCTGTTTTCCCTAATCTTAAAAAAAAATTTAACTTGATTCAGTCATTCCCTTACACTGTTGTTTTTTCTTTTTTTTAGGGGGGAGACAACCAGGATTAAATAACTTGTTCAGGGTCACATAGCTAGTAAGTGTCTGAGGCAGGATTTGAACTTAAGATCTCCTGACTCTAGGGCTGGTGGTCTATCCATTGCACTACCTAACTGCCCCTTTTATTTTATATTATTGCATTATTTCTGTTCTTTTTACAGACAAACTCTTAGAAAAAAAAATCTATACTCACTACTAATTCTCCAAGTTATTTGGCTACCAACTCTGCCACTTGACTGAAATTGTTTTCCAGGAGGTTTCCCATCTCTTAGTTGCTGTATTAGGTAGTCTTTTGTTAGTACTCACTCTTTTTGGCTTTAGGATTATCTGACACTGTTGACCACTTCTTCAGATACTCTCTCTGATTCAGTAACAGTGCTTTCTCTTGGTTCTCCTCCTGCCTAGTTTGCTTTGCTGTATCAGTCATTATCCATGGTTTCCCTGGCCTCCCCTTGCTACTTGTCTGTAGGTGTCCACCCGAAGATTCTGATCTGGGTTTCTTAACATCTCACGAGATCAATTATCACCTCTTTGCTGCTGACTATCAGATCTATATATTTAGGCCTCATTTCTCTCCTGAACTTTAGCTGAACTCACATTATCAGCTTCCAGCTAGAGATCTTCACTTGATATCCATGGGTATCTTAAACTCAAGGTGTCCAAAAGAGATGCAATATCTGTCTCCCTAAACCTGTTTTCTTCAAAACTTATCAAATTCTTTTGAGGAAACCACCATCTTTTCAGTTATTCAGGTTTGTAGCTTCAGAGTCATTCTTGATTCTTCCCTCTCCCTCACTCCCTGATAACAAATTAACCAAATCTTGTTGATTTGGTATCTTCAGCATCTGTCCCTTTCTCTCCATTAACACAGGAATCCTTCTAGTTCAAGCTCTTATCATTTTTCACCTAAATTATTGCAAAAGGCTCCTAATAAGACTCCTGTTTTCAAGTTTTTCTCTAATCCATCCTCCACACAGCTGTCAAATTAATCTTCCTGAAGTACAAGTCTGAATAGAAAAAAACTGCTTTACTAGAATCTAAGTAAAATATACCTATAGCATCTCCTTGATCTATTAGGTGACAATCATGTTAAACAAAACAAAACCAAGCTTAATCTGCCACATACCAAACAGAACTCATTATTTTTCTTTCAAGTTCTTCCTCTCCTTCCCTACTTCACTGTTTCTGTCAAGGGCACCATCATTCTTCCAGATACCTAGGTTTGCAACCTGAGTCATCCACCATCCTTCAGTTTTCCTTCCTCACCTCCCACCCCATATCAGCTAAGGTTTTGAGTTTTGTTGATTCATCTTTAATAATTCCCACTCATCCTCTTTTCCCTTTTCTTTGCCTTACAATCATCCCAGCTATGGCTTTCATCATCTTTCACCTGAACAACTGCAAAAACCTCATTAATGATACCTGCTCCATGATCCAATTTCTCTCCTCTCTAATGCATCTTCCATACAGCTTTGTAAGTGTACAATGGTGGGAATTTCTTTATATATGGTTGAACTGGATGGCCCTTGAAGTTCCTTTCAGATCCCAGATTCAGTAATTCTGTGATCTGAGGAAAGGAAAAAAAGATAGAACAGTTATTTCCCCCCCCCTGGGAAATTCAGATTCCTGAAATTGACAAATGGGTCAGGGATGTTAATCTTAACCTATCAGCATGATCCCGAACCCTCTCCCAGTAACAGACTTTTGCAATTAATGCATTTATATGTATTACATTATTTTGATGTCCCTTGTGGCATGGAGGTGACCCTTGTTTCTCAAAGGCCATGCCAGAAAATCACAAGCTTTGGCAGGTTAAGGCCAAGCTAGAAAAGCTTTGAATATGGGCCTGGCAATAGCTGTTTCTTGTTGGAGGACTAGCCTGGCTAATGGAACATTACTAGAAACTTGACCCCAAGTTATGTATGTATATATGTATACTTACATATGTATATATGTATATGGATGTACATATTTTGCCCAGAACAAGTCAGAAGTATCCTCTGTTAAGGCATAGAGGAATTTAGATATGCACCAACAAAGTTAGAATTTACACTGATGAAATAATAGATTTTTCTTATTAAATGTGTTAATTGTTTCTCCACTATTAGATGTAAGCTCTTTGAAGAACAAGAACTAAAAGAAGGTTGAATGCATATGCATAATGATAGCTTTAGGGGTAGAGCAAGTCTCTAAGTCAAAACACAAAAGTTGGAAGAACAGCTGAATGTTAATTAATATGACAGCTTCTGGTTAGCACCTCTGTACTCTGTAAATTTCTCTAGAGGTCTCCTCTTACCTCCCATCCCTTTCCCTTCTCTTCTCCCTGGTTCCCCCTTTCCTCTCCTTTTCTGCACCAGGAGATCTTAACTTTTTTTGTGTGTATCAGAGGCCCTTCTGACAGTCTGCTGAAGCCAATTGCCTCCTCATAATAATACTTTTAAGTGCACATAATAAATCACATAGCATTGCAAAGGAAATCAATTTATATTGAAATTCATTTATTTAGGAAAAAAAAGACAATAGACCTAATTTAAGAACCCCTTCCCTTCCTTTTGCCTTGGTGACATCATGAACTCCCACAAGTTTCATTATTATCTCCATGTAGAAGTCTCCTATATCTATGAATATCCAGTCCTAGCCTCTCTCCTGAGCTCCAGTTCAGGATCATCAGTTGGAAGATTGGATAACTCGAACTGGATGCTCTATGGGCATCTCAAACTCAACTGTCCAGAGTAGAACTAATTTTCTTATTTCCTAGATCCATCCTTCTCTTTTTCTGTCAAGGGTACTATTATCCTTCCAGTAATCCAGGTTTGAAATCATGGTACCATCCTCTGCTTCTTACTGTCATAGCCCCCATATCCATTCAATTCACACATCTTGTTATTTCAACCTCTGCAGCATCTCCTGCATCCTTTCCCTTTTGTATATCTACATAGTTCCCACCAGAGTGGGAACTTTGCTTGCTTTTGCTTGTCTCTTCCCTAAACTATTGTAATAGATTTCTAATTGTTCTGCCTGACTCAAGTCTCCCTATCCCCCTCCTATTACCCATGCTCCACAAAGTTTTATCACTTTTGTTACACCAAAGTGATTTTCCTAAAACACGAGCCCGATCATATTATTCTCCCACTCGGTAAACTATACTAGCTCCTTTAGGAGCAAATATGACTTTTCTGTTTTCATTTATAACCCTGCAAAACTCAATTGCAATCCACCTTTCCAACTTTATTGCACATTCTTCCTCTTGCTCTCTACAATCTAGTCAACTTGGTTTACTCATACTTTATACTCATTTCCTATTTCCATTCATAGGTATTCCCAATACCTGGAATGTGACTTTGTCTCTTAGAATTACCAGTTTCTTTTAAGACTCAGTTCAAGTGCCACCTTCAACATGAAGTCTTTCCTGATCCTTTCTGTTAGTGCCCTTCCCTTTTTTACATTTGCCCACATATGTTCATGTTATCTCTCCTGTTAGGATGTAAGTCTGTGAGGGCAAAGATTGTTTTGCTTATGTCTTTATTTCCCAGTGTACAACATAGTGCCTGACACATAGTAGGTACCCATCAAATATATTGAATAAAAGATGTTTTGTTTGAGTATATACTTTTTAAAATCAAAAAAGTATCCATTAAGATGGATTCTCATTTTATACTAAGTAAAGAAGACAGATCCTTGCATTCTAGAGAAACCAGATAAAGAGATGTGGAAGCAAAAATTATATTTTCTCAAAGGCTTTAATTTTTCAATTTTGCTATTTTCCCCCAGATTTACCTCTACCCTCTATTCTTGCCTCTTGGATAGGAATCCAGAGCAGACATTGTAGATCCAACTAACTAACTACTGCATAACATATACTGCTCTTGCCCCACTCTCCCAGCATCAAGTCTGTCACATTTTGCCCCAAACATTTTATCAGAGTTCTTTGGTTCCATGAAGAGGCTGGAGGGTCTCTTTGTTACA
The DNA here is from genome assembly GCF_028372415.1 of Notamacropus eugenii. Classification (NCBI taxonomy): domain Eukaryota; kingdom Metazoa; phylum Chordata; class Mammalia; order Diprotodontia; family Macropodidae; genus Notamacropus; species Notamacropus eugenii. The sequence continues at coordinate 191,501,046 of NC_092876.1, read as the reverse complement.
CCATCAGCTCAAGCCCCCATTGGCTGGGTTACTTGCCCCCCTTTTAGGACCCTGATGACTACCACCTAAGTTCCATTTAACCATTTAACATCTGATTAGCTATTATGAAGGAATAGCTGTTTTAGCAATATAGCAAGAACAAAATAGATTTTCCCAATCATCTGGGAGCATAATCACTACCTTGGTCGCTTGGAGGTGGTGGAAAGGAAATTAGGCTCATAGCTTAGCTCAGTTCCTATGTAGCAATACTCCCACCAAGCTCAATTTCAAAGCCAGCATTCATGGTTTCTGCTGGCCAGAAGTCTTGGAACCATGCTCAAGGCTTCACTGCTGGCTGCAATATCCAGCTTGGATTCCTGGACTGTTGGATCTTCATGGCCTGCACTCAGAGACCACATCAGAAAGACTCCCCATCTCTCTGCACCCTGCACAGAAAAGAATGAACAAAAAGGTCACAGACCCGGGCCTATTTCTCAGAGTCACATGACCTATGGTAGGCATGGGTGTGAGAGAAGGAAGAAGCCCTCAAGCCCTCCCTACCTTTGCCTTATAGGGGGAGTGGAGTCTTTCACTGTCAGATGAAAACACAGCAAGAAGCAAAGACTGTGACCATTGGTGAATCAAACTATTCTGACCAGGCAGGCCATGGAAAAAAAAGCTTTTCCCAAATACATGACAGGCCCATATAAAGTCACACCTGCTCCAGGCCTTCAAACTTCCAAAAGCAATCCCCAGGCATCTTGTGTGTCACCATCTTAGGTGAACTGAACGTGCACCAAACCCCAATTAAGACTTCAAAAGGAACTGAATTAAACAAATATTTGTTTAAGTGCCTACTACTTGCAAGCTAGCTGATGCAGTGGATAGAGCATCAGTGCAGGAGTCAGGAGGACCTGAGTTCAAATCTCACCTCAGACACTTGATACTCACTAGCTGTGTGACCTTGGGCAAGTCGCTTAACCTCAATTGCCTCATCCTAGGTCATCTCCAGTCATCCTGATGGCTCTGGAGAAGAGTGGCTGGTGACCTGCACAGCTCTCCCTTACTCAAAACAAAGTCAAGTGCAAGTCATATCACCATTTCTCTGATGGCATGGTCTTCTTTGGCAATGAAGGATGAACACAGATACTCACATATGCAACACACATTGTGATACGACATCTAAAGATCAAATCAAAGAAGTCTCTACCTTCAGGGAACATACATTCTACTGGAGCTGGTACACAAATAAGTATAATACACATGAGGAATGAGAATATTAGCAGTAAGGTATTTTGAGGAAGGCAAAACAGATTTTCACTCATTTACATATCCTGATTTCAAATTGAGCATTGAATTTCTTTAGTTTTTATTAAACACATGTAAAGTTCTACTCTATATAACTTTGTATTTTTTGAAGGCTACAAAGATTCAGAAAAGGAAGAAAAGGAGATAGAATGTTACAAAGTTAAGACAGGAGATGAAATTGACTTCAGGTAGCTGACAGGAGTCTAATTTTGACTGGAATATAGAATGCAAGAAGGGGAACAATATGAAAAGGATAGAAAGGTAAGCTGGAATCAGATTGTGGAATGCATTATATCCTAAGCTGAGGAATTTATATTTTACTTGCATTTTATTTTTAATATTTAAATGCTTTCCTTGATTTCTATTTTTGCTTTGTTTTTATTGGTATTAGGGAACCACTGAAATTTTTTAAACTTGGAAGTGGCATGATTAAAACTGTCTGTACCTTATGATGAACACAGGGAAAGAAATTAATTTAATGAATACTCTTATTTTTTAAATTAAATTTTCCTTTACAAATTTTCTCCTCTTCCTCCACAGCCATTTGCTGTTGAGTCATTTCAGTCATATCTGACTCTTTGTGACTCCATTTGGAAAGTAAGAAAAATAAAATTCATTATATATTTAGACATGCAAAAAAAGTCCCTCATTTCCCCCCTCCCCCAAAGAAAGAACATATGCTTCAATATAAGCCAGCACTTTATCTAGATGGGGATAGCATGCTTCATCACGAGTGTTTTGGAATTGTACTGATCATTGTGCTGATTAGAGTTGTGAAGTCATTCAAAGTTAATTATATTTACAATATTGTTACTATTGTATAAATTGTTCTGATTTTGCTCTCTTCCCTTTGCATCAATTTTACATCTCTTCCCAGTTTTTTCTGAAACCATCCCCTTCATCATTTCTTGTACCATAATAGTATTTCATCACAATGAATGCTCTTAAACAAAAATTCTCCCTATGTTTTCTATCTCTGTCTTGACATAAGAAGCAGGGAGAAAAAACGGGGAAAAAAGACAAGAGGGAAAGGGAGGAGATATTAGGATTAGAGTAGGAAGTGAGTACAGAAAGAGAAGTAAGGTGGTAAAGAAAAAAATTAGATAATAAGAGCCATGAAAGAAGAAGAGGGAGAGGGATGTTATGAAGCATAACATGAAGCATATTAAAATGTTGAAAATAGCAGCGTATACGAAGCTTTTTTTAAACAAAAAGCATTCCTTATAATAGGATTGGAGATTAAAGCTTTCAGATAAAAAACCATTTCGAATGGAGGGGAAGTGTATATATAAATGGGGAGGATTAAAGTAGGGGTGAGGGGGCATCCAAACTAACTGGACTCACCGAAGGTTAGATCTGGTAGGAGCCTTTGCCATCCTCTGTACATTTCTGCTCCGTATTTTTAGCTGAGAGCATCGAAGGCTAGCGTGCTTTGCCCTCCAGAGCAGGGACTGTCTTTTATCATTCTTCCCATCCCCAGTGCCCAGCACATGGTAGGAGTTTAACAAAGGCTGGTTGATTGTCTGATTGTGTGTTGCACTCTGCAGTGAAAAGTGCCTCTTCTGCACCGTTGTACAGATCGCAGCCATGAGAGGCCTCTAGCCATCGCTTTCTGCTGATCTTTAAAAGGCAGAGCCCTCCAGGAGAGGTCGTTTTCTTTGCGCGTTTTGTAAAGAAGTAACCCGATGCCCTGAGGCGGCGGGGGTGAGGAAGGACTGTAATAGGATTTTTTTTTTGGAGGGGGTGTCTCTGCGGTGGCGTGGGCAGCACGTGCTGACTCTGTGTTATAAAGTTGGTAAGGCCTGGCAGGGGCACACATACGGAAGTCCCCGGAGGGCAAGAACCCACTCTCTCCAGACCCGACCACGAGTCTGAGATTCTGCGGAACAAGGCGGGGAGGGCCCGGGCGGGGCGGGGCACAGGAGCGGGGCAGGCAGCCGCCAGGGCGCGCTCCGCGGGGCTCCGGGACTAACGGTTTCGGGCCCGGCGCGCGCTCCCTCCTCAAGGCGCTCTCTTCCCGGGGCGCGCCTCGTCCCCGCGGGCGGGGTGGGGGGAGGGCGCGCGCGCCGGCGCCGGCGCCGTTTCCTCCTCTTCCATTTCTACCTCCGAGGCAGGGGTGGGGGGCTCGACGCGGGCCGGGCGGGGCCTCGTGAGGGGGCGCGCGGCGGGATGCGGACTCCTTTTCTAGTCTTGGCTCGCTCGCTCGGGGCATCCCCTGGGCGGGGTCTGGCCGGGTCCTGGGCGAAGGCAACGTTGGCGGCGGAGGGACTGTTGGCGACCCGGAGCCACGGAGGGAGGGCCCGCTGAGGCCCCTGCTGGAGGCTGCCGCCCCCCGAACTCTCCCGCCGGGCCCCCCGCCCACCATCCCGGCCGCCGCCTCGTTCTACGCGACCGATCCGGGCACGGCTGGCCATGGGGGACAGGTAAAGCTTCCAGCCCGCTCGTGTCCCGTCCCAGCCCGCGCCGGGGTGAGGGGGAGCCTCCGATCCCGGGCTGGGGCCTGGGGCCCCCGGAGCGCGCGCCGAGCCCCACGTGGGTCAGCCGTGGTGCCCCGGGCTGGACCCGAGGCCCCCGCGAGCCCAGGCTGGCGGCGCCCCGGCCCCGGCTCAATGGACCTCTTTGTGTTCCGCCCAGGTTAGCGCGAGTGACCGTCCTCCAGGGCTGCGTGGGCTGCAGGACGTACGAGGTGCCGCCCCCCGCCACCGTCCGTGAAGTCAAGGAGCTGATTTACCGGGACACCGACTTTCCGGCGTCCGAGCAGCAGCTGTGGCACCGCGGGCGGGAGGTAACTTTCACAACTTTGTTACTTACTTGGCAAGCTCAGATGACAGCACGCCATCCCGCAAGGACACGCGGGGATAACGTTTTGTAAATGCAGAATGTTCTAAATGTTCTAAATCTGTAAACTTAACCGGAACATCGAGCGTTCATTCTGTAAAAAGGGCAATGAAAGAAGAATCTGAGCAGTCAGCAGCAATACCGACAAAATAAAGTGCCTACTGTGTGCTGGGGCATTGTACTAAGTGCTGGGCATTCAGAGAGGAAAGAAAAGACCCTGCTCTCAAGGACTCCCTGGTCTAATGGGGATAAGTAAGTCTACTGGATAATTAGATACATTCTGGAAACAATGGTTTGTGAAACACTTAAGAATAAGTTTGAAACAGTTGTATTATTCTAAATCCTTAAATATTTTATCTGATTTTTGTTTTTGTAGGCATCCTCATCCTCCTCCCCCCATACTCCCTTCATCAGAAAAAGAATGGGCCCATTACTCTGATGTTTCACTTCCTGTGATTAAGACTTGAGATTGCTTCTCAGTTTCAGTGTAGTTAGAGGGCTTTTTTTTTTTTTGGTTGGAGGTACCGTCATCAAAGTGTAATAATTTTTGCTTATGTTGTTCTCATGTTACCGTCTTAATCGTCAAATACTACATCTTTACCTTTTTTCCCTTTTCCTTGGTAAGAGAAGGATGTTTTTTTCTAACATTTTCAGTCAGGAGAGGAAGCGTGGTGCAATGGATGGACAGCCGGCCCCGAAATCAGGAGGAATTAACCTTTAGTCCTGCATCTAACGCAGCTTCATTACTATGGACAAATTAGTTATGTTACAGACTAGTTGCAGATTTGTATTAGTGGAAGCACTAATTTCTGTACCAGGAATTCTCTACATCAGTGAAATCAAGGGACCTGAATTTAAAAAAAAAAAAGCAGAACTGTTAACCTAAGATTTTTGACACCCAGGGCATGCAGACAAAAAGTGTTCTTAACTTTTTAAGACAAATTCAGTTGAGGATGATGGAGGCATTAGGTAGAGATCTTGGACCTCAGAACAAGAGACAGTACTGGTGGAGCAACCCTGTTTTACATGTCCTGGTTATGGCTCCATCTTGAACTTTTCCTTCATGGGAGTAACATGGAATTTACAACTTTTTAAAATAAAATCTAATTTATTGCAATAGAAAACCTGATATTTTGAATATATTTTTATATGTCTACAATAACTGACATATGTAAATTTTATTAACATTAACAAATTACTTGTAATATATTATTTAGAGGATCATAGATTTAGACGTAGAGGGGACCTCAAAGTCTTCCTAGTCCAACTCTTCCATTTTATGGATAAGGAAATTGAAGCCCATGGAGGTTGTGATTTACTAAAGGTTGCAGAGGTAGTAAGCATCAGAGAATTTGAGCACAGATCCTCTGATTCTAGAGCTAGTGCTCTTCCCACTGTACTGTGAAATACCTTCTGATATGCTGTGAAGTCAGTCTTTATAGACATTATCTCCATTTCAGCAGATGTGAAAAGTGTGGGTTAGAGGATAGAGAGGTTCAGTGATTGGTTTTGCCCTCTTGGAAGAGTTAGCAGCAATAAGTCCATAAGAAGGAAAATTTAAGCATGATATACAGAAAAAAAACCCCAACTTCCTAACAATTAGAGCTCTTCCAGAGTTGACTGGAAGTAATGGGATCCTTTCCTGGAAGGCTTCAGTCAAAGGCTGAATGACAACTTTTCCAGTAAGTTGATTCTTTTTTGGGTATGTGAGGTGCCTTCCATTCCTGAAAATTTGTGATTTTATTATCTGTCCATAGTTATGCTACACTTAACACATCATAAGTAAATGTCAAACAGTCCTGGCTTCATCTAGGTCCTTTTCACTACTACCACATTGTATGTTACATGACAGTACAACAATATTTTTCAAAATGAGATTTCTGTCAACTTTGAAGGGATTATACTAGAAAATAAACTTGCAATAAATGTTATTGCCTCACAACCATATTCATTATTTAGACATAATGATAGATCTTGGTTTAAATAATTTTAAGAAGTTCCTTAAATGGATTGATGATCTCATCAATGTAGGGACTGCTACCTTTGCAGATTGCATCTGTCCATCATGTATGATTCTCATCTTTCTGTGTATCCTTCATGAAGGGCCTGCCATTGCTATTGGAGGCCTTTCTGTGGTTATTTTAATATTTTGTGAATATTTGTGAATACTTGGCTTGCCTATGTGTTATTCTTTACTCATTTTCCTGGACACACATGCCCCTGATATGTTTTAAACTTCCTCAGTACAAATTATCAGTGTTGATATTCCTCGGCCACCATGTCTTTTTATTGCCTTTTGGACTAATTGAAAATTTGAAAATATTACAGAAGGGGGAAGAAACCCATAATATAGCTATTTGTTTTCAAATAGGAGCTTTTTAATATAAATTTGAAATGTATGAACCATATAGAGAAAAAATTTTGAGGTGGGCAGCTGATGCCTGTTCTCTCCAGTATCAATGCCAAAAGAATAGGGATCAGAGACTTGATATGTTACTTCTCCATGGAAAGGCATAGAATCAACCATCACCATCAACTGCCAGTGGTTTTCCAAAGGGTGGGCAATCCAGGCTAACTAAATCAGCAAGTTACCCTGAGGGAAAAACAGGAGGCAGCCTGTGCCAAGTGACTGAAATCACTTTCACTTTGAGTAGCCATCACTTTCCCACAGACCATACTAGAGGTAACCCTGCCCCTGTGGCCATATTTCACAGAAGTATCCCTTTTGGAAAAGAGTCCCACCATCCTTGCCATCACCAAAACCAATTCTCACCTCCTACTTCCCCCATCCAATTACCAACTTTGTTTTACCTTTGCAACATCTCTCAAATATACTTCCTTTTCTCATCAAAGACTTTATCTCCTTGTTCTGGGACTATTAGTATGTCTACTGATTGGTCTCCCTGCTTTAAGTCTTCCCACTCCAATCTAACTTAACTACTGAAGTAATCTTCTTAAAGGAACAGGTCTCACTATGCTCCTCCCTCCTGCCTTCCTTACCCCATTCAGTAAACTCCAGTGACTCCCTTTTATCTTGAAGATTGAGCATAAAACACTCTGGCTTTTGAAGCCTTTCATAACCATATTACCTTTCTAGTCCTTTTATACTTTACCCTGTTCCATGTACTCTACAATCCCATGTCACTGGCCTCTTTTTGCATTTTCATTGGTAATCCACCATAAATGGAATTTTTCAATCTTCATTTACACCTCCTCATTTCTGTGGCTTCTTTCAAGTGTCAGCTAAAGTCCTACCTTCTACTAGAATCCTTTCTTGGTCCCCCTTAATGTTAGTGCCTTCTTTCTGAGATCATCCGTAATTTATTCTGTATATATCTTGTATATGTACATAGTTGTTTGCATGTTTTCTCCCCTGTTAGAATATTAAATCCTTGAGAGCAGGTTTTTTTTCTTATTTTTTTATTCCCAATGCTTTGCACAGTGCCTGGCACATAGTAATCACTTAATGAATGCATTATTCAAATGGGATTTGCTATAATGATATTTGTAATGTTTTTTGGGATCTTTAAATAGGATTTAACCTATAATTTGGTGAAATTTTCATTATGCCTGTATATAATGTGAGCTTAATGAGAAGTACTTCTAGCCCAGAGTACCGAAACTATAAAACTAGAAAAAAAATGGTTCCCCAGGTGATATCTGTGACCTCCTCAATATAGGTGATTTTTAGAGGTATAAATCTCTTCTCATTCACATCTTATCCTATGAGATTATTCCCTATGTTTTTCCATAGATAGAAGCAGGATGGTTAAGTGGAAAGAACTGTGGATGTCAAGAGAAATCTGGATTCATGCCATATCTGTCACTTAATATCTATGTAATCATTATCAAGTCATTTATTATGTCTCAGTTTCCTTGGTTTTTTAGTTGAAAAATCTTCATTGGTAGGAGTTTTTTCCAAAGCAGTTGCCTGTGACAATGAAATCATAGGTCTGGACTAAAAAAAATCTGTAGTAATTATCTCAGTGTTGTGAGGATCAAATCAGAAATGTATGCAAAATTCGTAAATCATTATTATTAATAGTAAATTATTTATTGTTTAAAATTTTATTTATTATTTATCATATAAATATTATATAAAATAAAAGCAATGAATAAATATAAAATAATACATAATAATTAAAATTATTATTGCTAATAATAATTCTCCATAGCTAATCTCAGTATTCTGGGAGTCCTCCTCAGTGTCTTTTTAAATTTTGTGGTTATTGGTACAGCACTAATTCTCCTTCTGTTACCCCTTGATTTTGCTGTATGCCTAGCCCACATCCTTTTCCAGTCATACATATTCTCAGGTCAAGTTGACTAAGCATCTGCTAGGTACCAAAGACTGTGCTAAGTGTTGGGGATTCAGAGAAGGGTAAAAATAATCCTTCCTCTCAGAGAGCTCACAATCTAATGGCAGAGACAACCTGCAAGCACTCATATACCTACAAACTATATGTAGGATAAATTGAAGATTATCTTAGAGGGAAGGCACTAGCATTGTTGTGTTCATCCGTTGCCAAAGAAGACCATGCCATCAGAGAAATGATGACGTGGCTTGCACTTGACTTTGTTTTGAGTGAAGGAGTGCTGTGCAAGGTCACCAGCCTTACTTCTCCTCCAGAGCCATTTGAATCCAGTGACCTGATATTCCTCAGGATGACTGGAGTTGACCCAGGACACACTGGGAGACCTTGGCTCCTTCAGGCTAAGGTCTATGTAGGTACTCACTTAGGGTGAGGTAATGCCCATGCATTGAATAGGCCTCTTTAAGGGCATGGCCCCTTTAATGAGACAATGAAAAGAAAGACATCAGGCTGGGAGGGAAACATTAAGAGGGATTTAAAAAGACTTGAGCTGGTAGCATTTTAGCTGAGACTTGAAGTAGCTAGATGACACAGTAGAGTCAGGAAGACTTGAGTTCAAATTTGTCGTAAGCTACTTACTAACTGTGTGATCTTGGGCAAATCATGTAACCTCTGATTGCCTCAGTTCCCTTAACTGTAAAATGGGGATCATTTTACACCTATCACCTGTCTCCCAAGGTTGTTATTAGGATCAGATGAGATAATATTTGTAGAGTGCTTAGCACACTGCATGGCACATAGTAGCTTAATAAATGCTTATTCCTTTTCTTCCTTCCTTCCTTCCTTCCTTCCTTCTTTCCTTCCTTCCTTCCTTCCTTCCTTCCTTCCTTCCTTCCTTCCTTCCTTCCTTTCTTCTTTCCTTCCTTCCTTCCTTCCTTCCTTCCTTCCTTCCTTCCTTCCTTCCTTCCTTCTTCCCTCCCTCCTTTCCTTTTTTTCTCCTTCCCTCCCTCCTTCCTTCTGCCTGCCTGCCTCCCAGCCATGCAGTAGAGATGAGGAGGGAGAGAGCATGGGAGCTAAGACAGTGGAAAAGAAAGAAATCAGGGGATGGAGTTTTCTGTGTGAGGGAAAGTAGTGTCACTGAATCACAGAATAAATACATGGGGTGAGGGAATAAGGTAGAAGACTGAAAAGGTAGGAGGGGGACAGGTTATAAAGAACTTTGAACGTTAAACGGACAATTTTATATTTGATCATAGAGATGATAGAGAGCCACTGGAGTTTATTGAATAGGTAGGGATACTGTCACACCTGTGCTTGAGGAAAATAATTTTGATAGCTGAGAAGATGAACTGGAGTGGGGATAGACAGAGGTTGGGAGATCAAGTCAGTAGGTTTTTTCAGTAGCCTAGGGGTGAAGTGATGAGAAGCTGCACTGAAGTGATGGTGGTGTCAGAGGAGATAAAGAGACATACACAAGAAGTATTGTGAAAGTTGAATAACTTGACTTGGCAATTGATTGGATATGGGGAGCAAATGAGTGAGAAATTCAAGATGATTCCTAGGTTGGGAGTCTGTGAGTAAGAAGAGAGAGTTTGTGGGGGTTGGAGGGAAGGATAATAGTTCAGTTTTGGACATGTTAGAGTTTAGCATATCTTCAGGACATCCAGTTCAAGAAGTCCATTAAGGCAATTGGAGATGTGAGACAAGTTCAGGAGAGATGTGAGGGTTGGGTAAATTGATCTGAGAATTATTTGCATTGAAATGGTAATTGAATCTGTGGGAGCTGATGAGATCACCAAATGAAGTCATGTAGAGGGAGAAGAGAAGAGGACCCAAGAAAAAAGTTTTGGGAAATATCAATGGCTAGCCATTGTGACCTGGCTGAAGATTCAGCAAAGAAGACTGAGGAACGGTCAGATGGGAAGGAGAAGAATCATAATAGAGTAGTGTCATTGAAACCTAGAGGGAAGAGGTTATCAAGAAGAGGGTGAGTGACAAGTGTCAGAGGCTGCAGAGATTCAAGAAGTAAGAAGATTGAGAAAAGGCTATTGGATTTGGCAAATAAAGAGGGCATTGGTAACTTTGTGGTGAGCAGTTTTGGAGTGAGTCCAGTGTGAATGATAAGTTTGGAAGCCAGAGAGTTGAGAGTGAGAGTAAAGGAAGTAGAAACATTGATTACAGTTACAAAAGGGAAGAGAGGTATGAGACAGTTGCTAGTGGGGATGGACAGCTCAAGTGAGTTTTTTGAGAATTGGGGAGATATGGGCATTTTTGTAGGTAGTAGGGAAGCAGCCAGTAGACATGGAGAGACTGAAGAAAAGTGAGGAAGTGAAGCTGATAGAAGGGGCTATCTGCTGGAGAAGATGGAATGGAATGCAATCGCTTCTGTATGTAGAGAGAGGTTTGCCTTGGCAAGGAGAAGGGCTACCTGTTCATGTGAGACAGATCCAAGGGAGGAGACAGTGACAGAAGGCATCTATGTGATATGAGAAAATGAATACAGTGTACAGCATCCAAGGATTTTCTACCTCTGCAGAGGAGCTGGGGTAGTGTGTCTTCTCATATCTTTTCTTTGGGGCAGTGATTGTTTTTTGCAATTTTGCAACATTTTCTCGAGATTGTCTTGTGGTTCTTTACATTTACATTGCTGTAGTCATTGTGTATATTATTTCCTTAGCTCTGCTTACCTCAATCCTGCACCAAATTATGTAACTGGTACCATGTTTCTCGGTATTTGCCATCTTCCTCATTTCTTATGGCATAGTAGTGCCACAATTTGTTTAGCCATCCCTTCCAGTTCTTTGATGCCACGAAGAGTACTATAAATATTTTGGCATATATCGGAACTTTCTTCTTATCAGGGGTTTCCTTGGGGTATAAACTTAGTAGTGGTCTCTCTTGGTCAAACAGTAAGAATATTTTAATCATCATATTAGTATAATTACAAATTGCATTCCAAATGGTTGTACCAATTTCTACTTCCACCCACAATGCACTAGAGTACCCCTCTTACCACAACATTGGCTATTCCGATTGTTTCTGATTTTGCTAATTTGCGGAGTTTGAGACAAAACATCAGTTGTTTTGATTTGCTCCTCTCTTATTATTAGTGATTCGGAGCATTCTTACATATGGGTTTTTAATAGTTTTCAATTCTTTTGAGAAATATTTGTTCATTTCCTTTTACCATGAATTAAATGAGTTAAGCAATAAAAGCATTTATTAAAGGCTTACAATGTATCAAGCACTATACTAAGGGCTTGAGAAAGAAATAAAAGTAATGTAGTCCCTACTTAAGGAATTCACAGTCTGAAGAAACACTTATTAAAGTGCTTAATATGTGCCAAACATTGTACACACACACAGAAAAACAGAGACAGTACCTGCTCTTAAGGAGCTCATATTCTAAGGGAGAAGACAATATGTATGAGAGGTTTCAGCTGCAAGTCAGATAGAAAAGTCTCATGATCTTTGGGGTGTGGTGGTGAAACAGATTTAGTAATGCTTTTTCTTTAATATCATTTCCACTTCTAAAATTTCTGATGTTGAACCATTTGACTTTGCCAAAGACTTTGTGGCAACAACTTTCTTTTTTTTGTGTTGTCAGTAGCTTATGACTGTATTATCTGTAGGAGCAATTGCCATTTCTACAAGGATTGGTCCCCCAGGATGATACCTTTGGGCAGGGGTTAAAAATTTACATTGTTATTCCAAAAGCTGTTGGGTTCTGCATCCTGAGCTGTCTTCATTGAGTTCTGAGGGCAGGTACTAGTCAAGGTGGTCATGATGGTTTGACTCATTGGCACATACTGACTCCTGTTTCTCACTCAGGGTGCTAGCTTGACTGCGCTGTGGAACAGTTAATGGGGATGTCTGACCTCTTCTTTGCAGGAGTTGCTTTAATGGATGATGACTGTGAGGACTGGGCTAGAAGCAGGACCAGTCTTCTGGGGTGTTGCCTCTCCCAGGACTCCTGTGTTTATCTTCCTGTTAGCACTTGGTCATCAGTTGCTACCTGTGGCAATAAGGAAGTTATGGGCCCCTCTTTTAGTTGTCTGTTTATCTTGAATACCAAACCTTATCTGAAAAATTTGATAGAAAGATTTTTCCCCATTTGACCACTTCTCCACTTATCCTAAGTTTGTTTGTGAAAAACTTTTCATTTTGTATAATCAGTTATCTACTTTATCTTTTGTATTAATCACGTTCCCTTGTTTTTGAATAAATTTTCTGCTGTGAAAGGTATGAAATTTGCTTCTCTATTAATTTTTATAGCATTATTTTTAATGCTAAGGCTATATCCATTTTCAATTTATAGTGGAATATGGTATAAATGTTAGTCTAAGCCTAATTTCTGCCAGGTTTTATTCCAATTTTCCCAGCAATTTTTGTAAATAGGGAATTCTTTCATAAGTATTTATATTTTCAGATTTGTCAGTCTAATTATTTTGTGTAGCAGACCATATATTTAGTCACACAATTAACTGAAAGCTATTAAGAATATAAGATTCTTCTGTCTTTGTTATTTTGTTGATTGTAAAAAAAAAAAAAAGACTTGACACAGAGCAAAACATAATGTTGAAGGCTCTGCTCCTATAAGTTTTCTAAAAGACTTATATTTAGATAATACAAGATTCCTTAGTTATATTAAAAAAAATCATTTTATCATTATCATATTGAAATTAAATGAGATATAAACAAGGTGATATATACTTTGCAAAGATGTTCACTACTCCTTTCAAGGATGTCCGTTGTAGAATCCAAATGAAAGAGATATATTTTATAGATAGTGAAATCCTCTAGATGCTTACCTTTGTAGGTTGTATACAGTTATCCCTTCTACATTGTGGGGGATTAAGGGTGTGGTGCCCCCTTGATCTAGAAAATTCACATAAATTTTTTGGTCCTCTCTTCATACCAGAAAAGTCTGAATTTTTTCTTTCTTTTTTTTTTTTCTATGAGCTGTTTATAGTACCTTATTGCAAAATTTGGGTTAAGTATTTTTCTGCATGGTCTACTGGCCTTTGACTGTTATCTGTGGTTTCTGCAAAATCTCCCACAAAATTTCCATCTAATATCTTATGCCAACTCACAATATATCAAAACCATGATGGGGAAAGTCATGATGTGGAAGGGATAACTTAGGAATAATTGGTGTAAGGTTCCAGAATTCTATAATTCCTATAAATTATATACATTCCACTCTTATTCCATGAATGCTTATTCATGACCACTAAAAAATATTGAGTCAGAATCCATATAGGATTAACCAAATTGGCTAAGAAAGCCTATTCAAACTGATATCCCTTTGGACAGGCAACCTACTGAGCTACTTCATGATTACATACTGCTTGGTCTGTCCTTGCAAATGGACCACGAAGTGGGTTCCTTATTAAATGGAAGCAGAATGATCTAAATTGTCTTGGGAAATCACAACACTTTCAAAGATCCCAAGTTCTTACTAGATAACAAAAATTGTCTCTTAGACAACATCCTTCTACAATACTATGTGGCTATGAATCATAGAAACACCACAGTCTTTGAAGAATTATAATTCCATGTGACTCAAAGGGTATTGGAGAGCTATATGGCAAGTGTAAACTAAATGCATATATTGCAAATGATTTTGTATTCTAGAAATGTTCTAAAAGATGCAAGAAATACATTATCCTAAAAAGAGGAAGTTAGGGAATCAGAATGAAAGATAACAGAATTGTTCAGGTGCAGTTCTGGTACCCACAACATCTTAAATGCTAGAGGAAAGCCTTCAGCATGTCAGGTAGATCCTATATGAAATCTATTTAAGGTTCCTTTTATAAGAATTTATAGGAGGATATGAAAGTCATACAGGTTGAGGAGATTTCAGATTGTAATTTGTACAGTTAGGAGAACCTATATTAATAATTTCTTGGGTTCATTGAAGTATACTTTTTGGGATGGAGAATATATAATGCATTTTAGAAAATTTTCCAAAACATCTTAAAAAATCTTCAAGCTTTGAAACTTCAGTTATCTGAATAATTTACTTCCTTGGATTTCTTGTTTTCTCTGTTGATACTGGGTAACTCAGGCATTATCTTTTGTTGACAACTTTTGAATTTATATGATTAAAGAATATATTACATGTATTATTTTTCTTTTTTCAGTTATCTGATTGGATCAAGATCGAAAACCTTCTGACTTATAAAAATTGTCATCTTTTTCTAAACCTTCAATCAAAAGGCTTAAAAGGAGGAGGTATATTGTTTATTATTAGAAGGGTGTGAAGTTTATATTGTTGCAAAATGACTTCATGTTACAGATAGAGAATAAGAGAATAATTATGAAATAGTGATGGTTTGAGAGAACATCAGTTAACAGCAAAGGTGAATGAGTCAATTTGAAGTAAACAATTATACGGATAAAGAGTAATGAGGCTCCCCTCAAGTAATAATGGCAGAAAGATTTTAGAGAAATTGATGGATGGTAAATCACTGTAAAATAATAAATATATAGAAGCTTAGCAGTATGGTTTTCTTTTTTAAGAACGAACTTTTCTTGTTTTATCTTCAAATATGCCTGCTCCATTCAACTCAGAAGATGCCTGTCTCTTAACCTATGTGTCTTGTTGAATCTCTTCACTAGGCAAACCTAGTCAGATTTTTTTTTTTAACTGAGTAGGCAGAAAGCTACGTGTGATACTCTTAATAACAAGTGAAATCGGAATGGATAATTAACTAAAATAGCTGAACCAGCACTACTACTAAGAATGAAAGAGAATTAATTTTTCTGACTCATTTTTTAGTAGTAGTGGTACTAATTAAGTGATGCATATTTATTTTCAAAAGAAACTCTTATTTTTATTTTTGAACTAAATACTTTTGTGCTGCTCCTTAATGAAATGGTGAAGCACTCTATAAAAGTCATAAAAAACTTATTTCATAGAATTCTTTTAAATTTCAATTATTTGATGGAATTAAATTTCATTTTTGTAAAGGGATTGATGTAGTTCAATTATTACACAATGAATAGTTTGAAAAGTTAAATTGTGTAGATGTCTCAAATTTTGGAACAAAACTACATCATAGAGAATAAGTGGGTAGGTGTCAAGATGGAAAAAAAGTAACAGTGACTTGCTTTGTGCTTTTAGGCCGATTTGGTCAAACAACTCCACCTCTTGTTGATTTTCTTAAGGACATTTTAAGAAGGTATCCAGAAGGAGGACAGATTCTTAAGGTACAGAGTACACTATTGGTTTGTTTTAGATAAATTGGGTTTATGAGAGTATTTTTATTATTTAGCTTCAAATTTCACTTTTGAAAAGGACCTCAGAAATCATCCTGTCCTTTCTAAGACATCCTTGCTAAGTGGTCACCTGACTTGAAGACAACTAGTGATAGGGAAACTGAACCTCCTTAAGTATATGCATCCTTAAGTAGCCCTTTCTTGAACAACTCTAATTGGTAAAGTTAATATTACCATGCACTGTACTTAAATACGTCTCTTTGAAACCATTTTCCCTAGTTCTGTCTCTTTTGGACCACACAGAACAAGTCTGTTTTGTTTGGTTACGCTTCACATACATGAAGAGAGCTATTAGATCTTCATGCTTTCTCCCCATACCCAAATTTTCTGTTTTGGAGGTTAAATGTCCCTAATACTTTTGACTAAATCTGGCATGTTATCCAGTTTCCTCACTATTTTAGTTGACTTCTGGACCAGCTGCAGTGTGTCAGTGTTCTTCACAAAATGTCATGTCCAGAAATTAGTGCAGTACTTTATTCTTTCCTAGTGATATGACATTCAGAGAGGGACTGTCATCTCCTTAATGGTAAACAATATACTTCTCTTATTGTGCCTCTTAGAGGCAGCTAGAGACACAGTGAATAGAGAGTTGGGCTGGGAATAAGGAAGACTTGAATTTATATCTGTCCTTAGAGAGTTACTAGTTGTGTGATCTGTGACAAATTATATAACTTCTGCTTGCCTTGGTTTCCTCAACTGTAAGATGGAGATAATAATAGCACCTACTTCACAGGGTTGTTGGAGGATCAAACGAGATATTATTTGTAAGTGCTTAGTGTAGTTCCTGACACATAGTAGGTACTATATAAATGCTTATCCCTTCTTTCTCTTTATAAAGCTTAATATCACAACTTTTTTTGTTTGCTATGTCATACTCTTGACTCACCTGCAGTATACTAAACTGCCAGATTTGTTTTATGATACTGTTACTTAGCTATGTCTCTCCCAGACTCCTTTTGTTAAGTTTTTTTTAAATCCAAGCACAGGACTTCACATTTAGTAATTTTTCTCATTGCATTCAACTTAGCTTTCTACCTGTTGAGATTTTTCTGAGTCTGTGGTCAAACATGTTAGCTCTCCTTTCTACCTTTATGTCATTTTTATGTTTGATAAACGTTTTTTTCTTTGCTTTTTTCCAAATGGTTATCAATTATGTTGAAGAGTATGGGATAAAGACAGTTCTCTGGGGCACTTCAACTATAAATCTGTCTAGTTAGCTTTGATTCACTAATTCACACTTTGTGTGGGCTCATTCAAGTGGTTATAAAGTAACTGCTCTCTTACCTAACCTGCCTCTTTCCTTGTCCACAAGGATAGCATGAGAGACTTTGTCAGATACTTTGATGAAATCCAGTTATATCACGGCTGTAGAATTCTCTTGATCTAATCACCATGTCAAATAAGAAAATGCTAATTTGGCATGACCTTGTTGGGATGAAGCCAGGTTAGCTACTGGGGATCCCTTCTTGCCCTTTTAAATGCCATATAAACCATCTCTTAGTAATATCTTCTATTTTCCCAGGAACTGAAATCACAATCACTGGCCTATAGTTTGAAAACTATTCTTTTTCTTTTTGGAAAAAACGGGGACAACATTTACCCAATTTTATACTTAGGGCTTCTCTCTTGATTAGTTTTCAAAGTTTAGTGTTAGTTGCTTCTGCTACTTCTTACATCTTGGAATGTAATTTATTTGTCCTGTTGACTTGAAATTACTTAGACTAGCCAGAATGTTTCTTAACATCTTCTCATTTGTCTAGAGTTTATAGGATAATAGAATTAGAGGTCTAGAGCTGGAAGGCATCTCCGAGGTGTTAAGATTGTGGTAGGTGGCTCTTAATCTCAGTAAGTGTGGAGCAGAACAATGCCTAAAATAGATGATCAGTAATTCATTCTATATTGGCTTTGAAAAGTGGCAAGTTGCAAGATGAGCATCAAATGTCTATTTGTGAAATTAAGTTATTTTGGGTGTGTTTTTATGGTTAGGAATTAATTCAGAATGCAGAAGATGCTGGGGCCACAGAAGTTAAATTTTTATATGATGAAACCCAATATGGAAAAGACACTCTTTGGTCAAAAGATATGGAGCAATATCAGGGTAAGTATAGTTGGTAAGGGCAAATTTTGTTCTTTTATAATTAACACTTTGTATTTTGTTTTTCCACTCATTCAGTAATGTCTAATAACTATAATTAATATTTAACTCTCTTGCCAAGTGTTAAAGAGGTTCCTTCACCACATGATGTAAAAAAAAGTCTTGAAGCTCAGCTTTATACAACACTCTGATAAATGCATCTTACTCTAAACAAGACAAAGGAATGTGATCATACCTTTTACCTCAAGTCCATACATATATTTCTAGTACTCATAGTCTTCTCTTCTTCTATGATGTTTAATAATTTTTGTTTGGAAGGATGATAAGATGATAAAAATACAAAAGTGAAAAAGAAGTCCTGATTGAAGTCTCCTCTCCAAACATCACAGTTAAAGTACTTAGGCCTTCAAGTATTTACATATCTAAATAGCAGTTTTTAAAAGATGATGTAAACTTTGAGTTCTAAAGTCAGTGGAATGATTTTAAATACCTCTGGATGCTATAGGGAAATTTTTCAAGAAATCAATAAGGAATCAATTCAAACTTTTGTGGACAGCTACGTTAAGAGATGTTTGCCACCTTCAAAAATCTTTTTTAAAAAAGCTTCTCTAAATGCCTATGAAGACAAAATTATTATTAAATGTTAATATTATAGTTATCCTAAATTCATGATATAATAGACATTTTATGTTATACATACATTTTATAGTACATTAAGGCCCTGGTACAATTGTTGTATATCTAGGTAGGAGTTAGGAATGCCTGAATTTAACTCCTGCAACAGTTACTTACTAGCTGTGTGGCCTTGGGAAAGTCACCTAACCTCCCTCAGATTCTGTTTTCTTACATATATGAAACCTAGGGGAGGATTGCACTGAGTGGCCTGTCTGGTTTTTGCAACTCTAAATCTATGGTCCTACGTGATTCTTCCTTTCTCCTTTTTGCTATTTTATAGGACTTGAAGCTTAATTATATTACTTTAAATCTTATAATTATTTGAGAGACAGTATAGTATGACTGGCCGGCTTCAGAATCAGTGACCTGATTTTAAGTTCACCCTCAGACAGGTTAGCTCCAGTTTCATGTATTCTGTCTAGTTTTCACTGTACGTCACTGAAATGTTCTAGAAATGGAGGAAATGAAATCATAAAAGATACAAATTTTTAAAAAATTCACAAAAGATGGAAAATCATAGATTGAAGAAACATTTTCATAATTTAGAAAAGAAAGTCATTATGTATCCGTTAGCTGTGTATTCCAGATGTCTTTATGTGTTGTGTTTGGTATTAATGACTTGGCTCAGCAATGGTATACTATGGTCACCATGCTTTTATAACTATATTGTAATAATTACCTATGTACATATTTTACCTCCTATTAAATTGCAGTTTCCTTGAGGGTAGGGGGTCCTGTTTCCTGAATCTTTGTACCTCCCACTGATCTAACATAGTGCATTATACATAACATATACTTAATATAGATTAGTTGGATGAAAGTTTCTTGTTGGCCTGCACGTTCTCTGAAGCTGAAGGAGTCATTTCTTGTAAACTTGTTATTATTGTTTGTGGGAAATACTTAAGTGATAACTACAAAGAAGCAAAATAATCTAGGTTACTAGATATTAAATTTAATTGAATTAAGCATGATTTTCCAGTACCTGCTTGTACATACAGGGGTGAATAGAAGAAATGATCTTATGAAACAAAGAATAAGGTTAGAGAATACCTTTGGAAAGGAGTTGTAAGTTGAAGTTTGAAAACCTGAGTTTCCTAATATGTAAAGATGAAGGGGTTGAAATAGAAAATTTCTTAAATTCCTTGTAAGCTTTTCTTTATATTAAAAAAAACCCAAACCACTTATGAATATTTACTTGTTCAGGTATGTCATTTAAGCTTATAATACTTTTATGAGCAAATCTAATCTTTTCTAAATGGGTTTTTACAGATATATTGTGAAGAAAATCAGAGACTACCTGTAGTTTTCAAAGCCTTTGATTCCCATGACTTCAGCTGATGATACTTAACATCTTGAATTCATACACCTTATATTATATATTATAAGTATATATACATGTATATATATGTGTACTGATTACAAAAGCCAGTAAAACCATCAACTGTAGTCATGGACAAATAGTTTTTGCTGTGCAGCTATTTAGGAAGGTGTCAAATATATAGCATATGAGTTATGCTCTTAGGAAAATATTGTGTGACCTTGATTCTTTCCTCATCTCACTTCTTTAAATGTTCTGAAATAGGATTAGTTAGCCAATTTTGTGCTTACGTTCAGTACCATTTACTTTTCAAAACTATATGTTTGAATAACATCATTTTATAATCTTTAGATGTAAAGATTAAAAGAAATGGTGAGTTCTACCTTGGTTTTTCATATCAATCTATCTGATTATATATTTATAGAGGTCTGATACAGAAAGAATTTTATAAACTTTAAAGCTTTCCATAATTGTGAATTATTATTATTACATAATTTGGTATCTTATATTTAAATTATGAGACTAAGAAGTGATTTTTATAAACCTGATGTGGTATCAGTGCTTTAAATACTCCAAATAAATTTTTTAATAGAAAAGCTTTCAGACTTTTAAATATGATTTGCACTCCGTCTTGCCATTTCTGCTAGATGTTTTACAGACAAAATTTAAAATTTTTAATTCTTAATGTTTTTACTAATTAATTGTTAATTAATTAATGTTCATCAGTAATAATTGTTTCCTTAACTGTGTGTTTCATAGATTCTTAAGACTTGGAAGGGAAATTAAAAGTCATCTAGTTGAAATTTCTGTCTAGTTGAAATCTCTGTATAACACATTTATTCTTATTCTTGTATGATTTTGAGATTTGTATTAGGAGGGATTTGTCACTTTGCTTTTCTAACACTAATCACAGAAGTGGGATCCTTTTGAAGTTTAACAAGCTGTTCATTCTCTTAAGGCTGTATTCCATTTTTTCCCATCATGCATTGAGTGTAGTTATGTGAACAGCGTATTCAGTAAAGTCACTAATTCAATAAACTCAGCATATTGCCTAAATTACTATTGTCATTAATTGAGCAGTCTTTTAAAATTATGATTTAATCATTCTTTTAAAAAATAGTTCCCAAAGAATCACATGCCTACAACAGTCATGTCTCTGCTGAAAAAATTAGGCATTAAAACACAGGTTTCTAATTTAGAAGTGATTCTGTTATATTTGGGATATTAGAGCAATGTAGTTCTTTTTGAAAGGTACTTTTGAGAGATGTAATATGGTGTAATAGTCAGACCTTTAGATTGTTTTAGCTTGTGCTGAGCTCTTAACACGCAGTGTTTGGTAAGCCATCCAAACTGAGGAGGCTTGGTTCCTTGTTTCTGAAATGGCTTGATTGGTTTAGATGACCTCTAAGGTTCCTTTAAGCTGTAATTTTTGTAAATGTGTGCTTTATATATCTAGAAATATATTGATATTTTCTTATTGCTTCTCAGCTTTTGATTTTTTTAAAAGGCTGTTAAAAATGGTCACAATTACGACCTCTTTCTTGAAAGTATAATTTTTATGTGTACCTGGTTGTCTAAGGAGATAAAAATAAACTACTGCATGAAGTTTGAACTCACAGATGTAACTATAAACTGATGAAACTTTTAAAAAGCAAGAATGGACTGCGATTTTTTAATTAAAATGTTTATTATCTATCCTCTTTCAAAGTTGTCACCCTTGAAGGTTATATACTTATTTTAATGATGCTTCCATAATTAAAAAATATTTTTGGAACTTCTCTTTTGTATTCGTCTTTGGAGCCCATTTGTGAGCTATAGTAGGAGTAGTATCTGCTGTATAGGCTAGGTTAGTTTCCTTAAAACAAGTTGAAACTGTCATCAAGACTTAATTGGCTCAGGGTACTAAGGCTTGGGCTGTTGTCTTGGTTTTCTGGTGGCCTAAATGCAAACCAACAACAACAAACTGTTGGATGAGGCAGCTGTACATCTCTCAGGTTTCTGACTGGTAGACCAATAATATCAACACAGAGGAAAGGAAGTTATACCTAACTGAACCAATGTCATATCCTTGCTAAATATCCTTTCCTTTCTTTAGCTAAGTAAGCCTACTTTTGTTAACTGATAGGTGTTCTGTGAGTGTTTTATTTCATTCCAGTTTTTAACCTGTACAACCAGACCAGCCTGATTCATCCTGGTCTGCAACATTAGCCAAATAAGACATTTCCTAAAAATCTAGCTGACTTTTTCCTTCTGAAATTGATTGAAATTCACTCTGATTTGTATTTTTATTTTATTTTTTTTATTTAACTTTTAACATTTATTTTCACACAATTTTGGGTTACAAATTTTCTCCCCTTTTATCCCCTCCCCCGCCCAGACCCAAGCTTTCTAATTGCCCCTGTGACCTATCTGCTCTCTCCTCTATCCTCCCTCCCTGCCCTTGTCTCCGTCTTCTCTTTTGTCCTGTAGGGCCAGATAGCTTTCTTGACCCCTTAACCTGTATTTCTTGTTACCCAGTGGTAAGAACATTACATTTGGTCCTAACACTTTGAGTTCCAACTTCTTTAGCTCCCTCCCTCTCCACCCCTTCCCCTTGGAAGACAGGCAATTCAATATAGGCCATATCTGTTTAGTTTTGCAAATGATTTCCATACTAGTTGTGTTGTATAGGACTAACTATATTTCCCTCCATCCTATCCTGTCCCCCATTACTTCTATTTTCTTATGGTCCTTTCCCTCCCCATGAGTGTCGACCTCATATTACATTCTCCTCCCCTCCCCTCCCCTCTATCCTCCCCTCCACCCTGCTTGTGCCTCTGTCCCCCACTCTCCTGTATTATGAGGTAGGTTTTCCTATCAAAATGAATGTGCATTATATTCTTTCCTTTAGTGGAATGTGATGAGAATAGACCTCATGTTTTTCTCTTGCCTCCCCTCTGTATCCAACCACTAATAAGTCTTTTGCTTGCCTCTTTTATGAGAGATAATTTGCCCCATCTGATTTGTATTTTTAAAGAAAATTTGTCTTCAAAATACAAAGATTTTTCACTGTGAATATTAAAATAATGTGGGAAACTTAAGGCAATTCCAAAGATGTTCTAATTAAAAATTTGACAGACATTAGGTACTTACTTTGTTTAAGCAATGAACTGTTAATTTCTTTGGATACACAGATGAAAAACAAAACAGTTCTTGCTTTTAAGGAGCTTGTAATGCATAGGATAGAACACATTCATTTATGAAGTAGAATATGATAAGGGCAAGGAATAGGTCTCACAAGTAGAAGGAGTATCCAAAAAAGTTTTGAGCAATCAAAATTTTTGGAAATACAAAGCTAAGGTGACTATTGAATGAAATTGCCTTAATTCTGATGTATAAGTTCTATTATAGTTTTAGAAATATCAATCCTATTATTTTATCATTATATATGATATAAAAATCAAGGTAAAGTAGGGAGTAATTATGCACAGTGGCAAAGGTTTCTTCATTGTCTAGGATTCATTTTAGGCTTGATTCAAGTAGTGAACTCCTCTAATGCATTTAAAATAACCGATTTCCCAAAAATTACTTAATTATAGTTTTAGGAAGATAGTGCATAAAGCAAGGTATACTTATAATCTGATCTTTGGTTATTTTTTTTTGACATCTAATACTTTTTTCTTTCATTCTTTTTTCAATTTCTGTTACTATTGTCTTTCTATGATAGAAATAATAGTTTTCAGTTTTATCAGAAAAGCAGAGTTTTAATGAAACCCTCTTTTATATCACCTTACCATAAGGACAGTTATGGGCAGACAAGAACTCAGTTTCTTTTAGTCTGATAGAACCAAATATTCTGAGTTTTATTGTCTTTTAATATTCTCTTTATTATGTGTCCCTTTGATTCATAGGGTCTGCACTTTATGTGTACAACAATGCAGTTTTTACTCCTGAGGACTGGCATGGCATTCAGGAAATTGCAAGGAGCAGGAAAAAGGATGATCCGCTAAAAGTTGGAAGATTTGGAATTGGGTTTAATTCAGTCTATCATATAACAGGTATGGATTTGACTTCATCAGTCTCTTACTAAACGTTGTTTTAGTCTAAATGCTAAACTTCATATTCTGACTTTACAGTTGTTCAGTTTAGGCCATAATAATCACTTTTTGATTGCAATCAAAAGGTTATCACCCATTTGATGTTTTGCTTGGTGACTTTCATGAAGTTGGTAAAGCTTTTAGCCCATAGCTATTAGGTTGTATGGGTGGGATACAGTTTTTGGAATAATGTAGAGATATCAGACTTGGTCACCTGGAACCAGATTACCAAACTAGATTAAAATGTAATTGGGAAATGTTTAACGAAATAAAATATAACACAACATAGATAATGTTAATTTGTGGTTTTCTAAGTCAGTACGCCTCCTGTAGAGATCCCTTTCTATTTGAGTTTGACACCCCTGGTATAATGTATCAATATTGAATGTAGATATTAATTTTTTAACATTATAATTTTTTTTCTGACAAGTATGTTCTAAATATACATAAAAGTCTTGGAGAGAATAACTTCAGCTTATTTTGAATCAGAGGAAAGGTCATTGTGGGATGGGTCTGTGGAAAGTTTCCAGAGAATGTGTGCTTCTAAGGATTTGTATTGGAGAAGAGAGAACCCAAGAGGTCAAAGAGAACAGTGTGAGAAAGGAAAATGAATATAGTATTGTATGAAAGGACATGTGTGTATGAATGTAAAACAATTCAACTTCCACATTGGAGAGAGAGATGATGACAGGATCAATTGATCAGAAGATTTCCAAAGTTGGACTAAGGAATTTGGACCTGTTCTAGTAAGCAGGAAGAAGCCATTGACTATTCATGTCCTTATATAGTAATTTAGTAAATATTTTTCAATTTTCATAGATAAAATTTGTAGCATTCATCTTTGTTATTATACCTCTAGATGGTTGATCTGCATGCTTGAGGAAAGCTCTGAGCATGTATGAAAAGTTTGATATAGTCAGGAAATGAATTATATTGCTTTCATTTTATCAAAGTTTTACTGTTTACTTACATAAGGAGTGACCATCAGTGTCTCAGATTTTCAGGGATGGGCCTTGTTTAAAATAGTCTATTCACTGACCCTATAAACTATTAGAATGCCTTGGAAATCAGTGAGGAAAGGAAAAAGAAAAGAAAGGGAGAGAAAAGGAGGGAAGGGAAGGGAGAGGGAGAATGCTAATGCTGAAAATGGTTTTGTAATTGTTGTTCTCTTATAATTAATAAATTAGATGTTGATTTCAGTCACTTTAAATACTAATTTAAGAATTATTAACATGTTTTTGTATTTTTCTTTATAGATGTTCCTTGTATCTTTAGTGGTGACCAGATTGGAATGTTAGATCCCCATCAAACACTTTTTGGCCCCCATGAATCAGGACAGTGTTGGAATTTAAAAGATGACAGTAAAGAAATTAGTG
The DNA here is from genome assembly GCF_028372415.1 of Notamacropus eugenii. Taxonomy (NCBI): domain Eukaryota; kingdom Metazoa; phylum Chordata; class Mammalia; order Diprotodontia; family Macropodidae; genus Notamacropus; species Notamacropus eugenii. Next base: position 191,475,784 of record NC_092876.1, on the reverse strand, counting down.
AACTTTCAGACCAGTTTGCACCATTCGTTGGTGTTTTTGGAAGCACCAAGGAAACTTTCTTAAATGGCAACTTTCCTGGAACTTTCTTTCGTTTCCCTCTTCGCCTACAGCCTTCACAGCTGAGTAGTAATCTGTATAACAAGCAAAAGGTTCTTGAGTTGTTTGATTCCTTCAGGGCAGACGCAGATACAGTACTTCTCTTTCTGAAAAGTGTGCAGGATGTCTCCTTACATGTTCGAGAGGCTGATGGCACTGAGAAACTTGTATTTAGGGTAACAGCTAGTGAAAATAAAGCCCTGAAACATGAGAGACCCAATTCCATCAAAATTTTGGGAACGGCTATAAATAATTATTGTAAAAAGGTTCCAAGCAATAGCGTTACATGTGTAACATATCATATAAATATAGCTTTAGAAGATGAGAGTACTAAGGATGCACAAAAAACATCTTGGCTGGTGTGTAACAGTGTAGGTGGTCGAGGAATTTGCAATGAACTTGATTGTTTGGCTGATGACTTGAAATTTATCCCAACCATTGGCATAGCCATGTCTTTATCAAGTGGTGGAGAAGAAACAGGAGCATTATCTGATTTCTCAGGAAAAGCATTTTGTTTTCTTCCTTTACCACCTGGTGAGGAAAGTAAAACGGGTCTCCCAGTTCACATTAGTGGGTTCTTTGGTCTCACTGACAACCGTAGAAGTATAAAGTGGAGAGAGTTGGATCAGTGGCGAGATCCAGCAGCCTTATGGAATGAGCTTCTTATTATGAACATTGTCCCGAAAGCATATGCCACTCTGGTCTTGGATTCAGTCAAACGGTTGGAGACTGAAAAAAATTCAGATTTCCCTTTGTCTGTTGATATTATCTATAAGCTTTGGCCTGAAATGAGCAAAGTTAAAGTACACTGGCAACCAATTATAGAACCTCTCTTTAAAGAGCTGTTTCAGAATGCAGTTATTTATTCAATCAGTAATCACTGGATAAAGTTGGAGCAGGCATATTTCTCAGAACTAGATGAAAGCTTGGAATACACAAAAGCTGTGCTCAACTACCTCCAGAGCTCAGGGAAACAGATTGTCAAGGTACCAGCAAATATTTCTAATGCAGTTCAGCTTATAGGTTCTAGTACTAAATCTGTGAAGAAAGTGACTCCTGCTTTAGTACGGCAGGTGTTGAAGAAATATGGACACTTAGGCACTGCTGCTGAAAAGCTGCACCTTTTAGAATTTGTCCTCTCAGATGCAGCTTATCATGAACTACTGGGGTTGGACCTTCTACCTTTACAAAGTGGAAATTTTATTCCTTTTTCTTCATCTGTATCAGATCAAGATGTAATTTATATTACCTCAGAAGATTATCCAAGGTATAATCTGTATTATTACAGTAATTTTGTCTTCAGTTTTCTATATTGATTTCATCTATAATTTGTAGAGAGAATGTGTAAAAATAAAGAAGCCCATACTTTTGTGTTTTAAAATTATGGATATCAATTCTCTTTTTGAGACTAGGTTTTAATACAGAAGTGCTAAGAGTTAGAATTATATGTATTAATTTTTGTTATAACGTAGAATTTTGATCATTTTAATTCAAATCGATACTTAAAAATAAAATTGATCATTTGAATAGGAAAATGTTAGTACTATTACTTTTAGGGAATTGAAATACTTCTTAAATTGGACATAGTTCATGCTGTTTACACATTTTAAAGCCGTCTTTTTTTTAAAATCAATATGATATAATCATTTAGCATTTTCTAAAATACTTGGTAGCCATAATAAACTTTCTCTTTTTTTTTTTTTAAAACTTGCATGAAATTGTGAAATTAGATTTATTTATCCTGTGAACTTTTGAAAATTGTAATAACTTATCTTTTTTCCTTTGGCTTGTTTTAGGTCCCTTTTCCCAGGTCTTGAAGGAAGAATTATTTTTGATGACTTGAAACCCCAAATTCTAGCTTCTTTAAAGGAAGCAGCTCAAACTCGAGGTATGCTAGTATTCTGTTGTTTAAAATGAACTTGACTGGAATACTATGTAAGTAATTTTTCTAATTTCCATCCTGTATTTTAAGAGAAGTTTGCAGAAGTAGTTAGAAATTCATAAAAATAATTAATTGGACAAAGAATTCTCTATTATGGAGATTTTTTTCCACAGATGATTCATGGCTGTTAATTCTGAAGTAAAAAATTCTATTCAGATTACTAAAATTTTTTAGGCTTTTTTATATTAACAATGTAAAATTATATAATGTGCAGTTAGTTGCTTAATAAATGCTTGCTATTTGATCATGCTTAGTGTATTTCAATTTAATATTCTACTCTAATAATTTGTAATATAGTTGGGACAGGAACTAGGTAGTGTTTTCATTTATAATATGTATGGGAAAAATTGCTAAATAAATTTACAATATAAAAAAGTATTTCAAAATGAAATACTGATTTGCTTATAAAAACAGTTTAAAATGTATTATCTGTTAATGGTTATGTGTGTGTGTTCATCCTTCATTGCCGAAGAATACCATGCCATCAGAGAAATAATGACATGACTTGCACTTGACTTTGTTTTGAGTGAGGGATAGGCCAACTATAAATTACTTACTGATTATAGCAAACCCTTTTCTTGGTAATATTTGAACTGCATTTTTTTGTGACATATTTCATAATTCTGACTTCTAATTCAAACTTTCCTTCTAAATAGTCTAGATAATTGAGGTTTTTAACTATACATTGTATAGTATGGTAGAAAGAGGATTTGGGGTCAGAACCTCCTGTAAATTTATATCCTGGCTCTGTGATTTGCAACCTTGAACCAAGCTACTTTATCTCTAAGGATATTAGATTTATTATGTCTGAAGTGAGGAGGTGGGACTAGATAATTTCAATGGACACTTTCAACTCCTAATATGGATCCTGGGAACTTTGAGGCTTTTTCTAGCTTTAAATTCTATAATCTGAAGTTGAAACTTCTTTTCTCCATATTTATTTTTATCTTTTTTTGTTATGAAGTAGCATAGTTATTGGTAGAAAAAAGATAGTACTAAGTTCAGCATTTAGTCATTCTGACACAAAAATCCAAGAAAAATTATTTTCAATTATCTCATGATTGAGATTAGAGTTTCTCTATCATGAATGTTGTGGTAATCTTTGGCATTTCAGTGTATAATAATAGTGATGATGATGATGATGATAATCCTCCCAAGGTGTTTGATGTACATTATCTCATTTGATCCTCATAATAACCTTATAAAGTAGGCAGAATGAGTTATTCTCATTTTTTAGATGAGGGAGCTAAGCCATAAGAAGGGCATAAATTCTGGAGACAGGACAAGAACCATATTCTTCTGATTCTTAGTCTACTTTAATTTCCATTGTATTACTCTTTTTTCCATAGGACTATTATTTTTCTGCTGTGACTTTGGAATTTTGTTTGAAATGATTAGCTCCATAAAAATGCAAACACAGAAAAGCAGTTTTCAAAGGGGAGGATATGCTTGGCCTTGTGGATGACATAACGCTTAGTTGTTTTTTAGACCAGGACAGACTGCTTTTGAAAATTATAAAAGTAGTGCAGTTTTATTGGGTTGACCTCTTTCTGTTTTTCCCCATGAGCTTTCATGAAAACTGGTTGCTGTTATTTATTATAAGTGATATGTAGTATTTTAATTAAAGTCTTTAATTTATTTAAATTTAGAGGCTGCATATCCTTCTCCTTTGCTTATAGAAAATAGGTTATTTTTCACAAAGGTGTTGGCAATGTCACTGCCATCTTTAAGATTCATATGGATAACAAAGTAGCTGAGAGGCACAGTGTATAGAGTGCTGGACCTGGAATCAGGGTAACAACTTCAGATCTGGTCTCAGACACTGAATAGCTGGGTGATACCTTTGTCTGCTACAGTTTCCTCAGCTGCAAAGGAGGGATGATAATAGCACTTACTTCACAGGATTGTTGTGAAAATCAAATGAGATAATATTTATAAAATACTTAGCAGAGTGCCTAGTACGTAGGAGGTGCTGCCTCCCTTATAAGAATCAGGACGGTGCGTCATGTCAACTAGTCAGGTAACATTTGTTGTTAACATTTGTTATGTTTACAATTATGTGCCAGGTACTGTGCTAAGCACTGATAGAAAGTTAAGAAAAAAGCAGTCCCTTCTTTTATGGAGCTCAGAGTCTAATGGACCAGGCAACATGCAAACAGCTGTGTATAAATAAGAGCTATAAAGGATAAATTGGGAATAGTTTCAAAGGGAAGGCATTAAGATGAAGGAAAACAAGGAAGGTTTTTCTTTGCAGAAGGTGAGACTTTTGTTGAGGCTTAAGGAAGCCAGAGAAGCTAGGAGTGGAGATAAGGAGAGAATTCCATGCATGAGGAACACCCAGTAAAAATGTAAGAAATCAGGTGACTAACTCTTGTGTGCAGTGAATGACAAGGTAAACAATGTTACTGGGTCACAGAGTATGTACTTGAAAGGGAATAAGGTATAAGAAGACTGGAAATGTAGGAAAGGGTCAGGTTATGAAGGGCTTTAAAAGCTGAATGAGGGATATATATGGGATCCTTGAGGTAATAAGGAACCACTGGAATTCATTAAATAGGGAGGTAGTATGGTCAGACCTGCACTTTGGGAAAATTAATCTGACAGCTTTATAGAGGACGACTCTTAGTACATGGTAGACTTAAGGCAGAGAGATTAACCAAGAGGCTATTGCAGTAGTCCAGGTAAAAGATGAAGAGATGTTCACATCATCATATTTGCAGTGTCTGAGAAGAGGATGCTTATACTATTGATGTTATGAAGGTAGAATCAGCTTGACTTGGCAGCAGATTGGAAAATGGATAGTGAGAGAGTCAGGAATCAAGGATGACACTTAGGTTGTGAGCCCAGGTGATTATTACAATGGTGATACTATTGACAGTAATAGAGAAGCTGAGAGGAAAGGACTGTTTTGGTGGAAAGATACTAAGTTCAGCTTTGGACTGTTGAGTTTAGATGTCTCTGGGACATTTAGTTCGAGATGTTCAATAGAGAGTTGGAGATGTGAGACTTGAGTCTGGGAGAGAGGTAAGGGCTGTACAAATAGAACAGAGTCATATTCTATCATATACAGATGATAATTGAAACCATGGAAGCTGATTAGTAAAATAATATATGTAGAGAAGAGAGTCCAGGATTGAATGTTGGGGAATACGCATGCTTTGCCATCGTAATCTAGAAGAAGATCCAGCCAAGGAGACAGAGAATAGTGTTTATATAGGTAAGAGGTAAACCCAGGAGAGAGCAGTGTCATGAAAACCTAGAGAGAAGAGATTATCAAGAAGATAGTGAATGAGAGTGACAGACTACAGTGAAGCCAAGAAGGATGAGGCTTGAGAAAACAGCCATTAGATTTGTCTGTTAAGACTTCCTTAGTAACTTTAGAGAGAACAGTTATAGTTGAATGATGAGTTTAGAAGACAGGCTGCAGAGTTAAGAAGAACATGAGAAGAAAGTCAGGGGCTCAGGGGGTGGAGACCTATTGTAGACATATGGCATACTCAAGACATTTAGTCATAAATGGGAGGAGAAATATAAGATATAGCTGAGGGAAATGGATAGATTGAGGTTTTTTTGAGGATGAGGACATCATGAGTGTGTTTGTAAGTAGCAGGGAAGCAACTAGTAGACAGGAAATGATAGATGATTAGTGAGACAGTAGGGAGGATAGAGAGGGAAATCTGGTAGACAAGACAGCTTGGAATGGGTTTACTTGTGTATATAGAAAGGTTACCTTTGGCAGAGAGAAGTCCACTTCGTGTCAAATGTCAGTAAAGGAAGAGATAGTGGAAGAAGACATCTGAGGAATATGATATGAGGAACGGGAGGAGATTTTGATCCATAGGTGCATTGTGAATCAATTAGGGTAATATAAAAGGATTACCTTGTTGCAGTGCCCCAGTTGAGATTATGCAACATAAACTTGTAGTAGTTTCATGATTATATCTAGCTTTATTCAGCAGTATATAAGTTGGCAGTGGATGGATACAAAGGCAGAGGGTGATGGGAGTATTACAAAGCTAGAGTTTGAAAGGGTAAGATCGTCGATAGTATAAAGGGGCAAGGAAATTGAAAGAAGAAAGTGTAGAGTTGAACTAGTTTATCAAGAGGTCAAAATGGGGAAGGAAAAGGAATGTAGGAGGAGGATGCTTAAGATTAGTGTATAATAATACTAAAAACTCCTGAAGATTGTTTATGTGATGAGAAGAATATTGCTGATGTTTACACATTATTCTCTAAAAATTTTTATCTTATTGGCAGGTCATCCAGTTAAATAAATAATAGTAAATATTTTCATTTGGGGTATAGAACTGAATTAAAAAGGTTGTATTTAATGTTCTTTTTATTTTCCTCGTAAGTAAAATGAGATTATTGCATTAGTTGCTTTCTGAAGTCCCTCCAGCTTGAAGATTATATGATTTTATTAATGTACAAAAAGCATTACTATGCTTTTCATACAGTAGATAAAATTTACATATCTTATGAAATGCAAATATTTTTGTTTTTATCATGTGTATGTGAAAATAATCTTTTTCTAAGAGTGAATTTGATTATATTCTAGCTCAACAACTTCTCTGGGGATATTCAGGTAGGCTTGTTGATTGAACATTGTGGATTTGAAGCCTGGTGTTTGTTTGCTTTTGGATGTTTCCTCATTCTTGAAGCTGCCAGAAGTTAAATTTATTGCCAGATTATTGGTGATAACTTTTAAAATTTGTATGCTTTTTAAAACAAACATGAACATATAGTAATTCAAGAATTCTTTGTTTTAAGTAACAGCATAAAAATTCAAATTACTAATTTGTTTATGTGTGAAGAAACTAATTCATCGGCTTTAAATTTAAGATACACTTAACCAGCAATAAATCATGTGCTAAAATGGAGCCAGTAATGTGACTAAAGTCTGCTTCTAATAGAAGTTATATTACCCAGAGCAAAAAGAAAAAGAGATCTGGGAATAGTGTGTGAAATGTAGGGAATGACATGGGTGAAGTTTTTATGCTGTAGGCTAGGGGTGGTATAGATCATAAAAGAAAGATGCTAAATTTTTGTTATACTGCTGCAGAGGAAAATTGTTAGATGGACACCCCTCATCCCTAATGTCTGAATTTTTTCTATGTGAACACATGGCCATTTTTTTAACAAGAAAATAAATGAGAAACTAGGACTTAGTGCTTTACGGAAATTGATTCTGTTAGATTCTATCTAATTCCATAATGTAGGGAATATTGATATTAGGGCTAGCTTAGAAATTAGCATGTTTAAAATGCTTATTGACTAATGCAATTTAATGCAAACATTATTAAATTTGTTTTCAAGCTTTTACTGAAAGTGAAAGTAGAATAAATAGTGTGATTATATAAATGATAGCCAAAGGCTTTGAACAGTGAAAATTTGATACAGATTGTGTAAGCATCAGTGATAGTTCAGCATTGTCAGTGGATTTTCTAGGAGCTGTGGATTCAAGCAGTTATGCACAAGTCGTTAAGCAGAAGATAGAACAATAACAATAGTGACATTTGCAGTGTATTGACCAACCACAGCATTTATACTCTACGTTTATTATTTTGTAGTTTGCTGTTCTAGATTAAGGGATTTGCTAAGATGTTTGCATTTGTGCTTCTGAGTTTTCCTTGAAGCCAGTGGGGTCACTGAATGTTAGTTTGCCTTTTGGGAAGATAGGGATCAACCTGAGACTTAATGAGATGTTTTATTAAACTTTTACTATATTTGTGTGGGAAAAAGTGAAATACTTTATTCTTTATGAAGTATGATAGTGAAGTGCTACAAAACGTTAAATTTAAGCTGCCATTGCTAATAACTTTAGTGATTTAAAATTTGTGATTTCCTCAATTCAGTGAGATATATATATATACATACATACTTATAGAGAGAGATAGGTAGGTATAGATATATAGATATACCTTTCTTCAGTGGTATAGATTACAACTTTTTATTTTAGTAGGGTATCTTTAAAATGCCAGGAAAAAACTCCCTAACAACAAGAACTATCCAAAAAAATGGACTAGACTCTCTCAGAATGTAGAGTGGAAAGAGCTTTTGCTTTGGAGACAGAAAATACAAATTCATATTTTACCTCTGATATAGGTTACCTTTGTAACCTAGATTCTCCCTGGGATTCAGTTTCTTCATTTTTGAAAAAAAAAGGATTGGAAGAGGTAGCCTCTGAGTTCCTTTCCAATGCCAGGTCATGATCTTACGAACCTATGAAGGAAGTGGTTTTCCCCTAAATGGAGGTCTTCGGTCAAAAGCTGAATGACTATGTGATTCCAGAATTGCTGTGGCCAAATAATTCATCACTCCATAGTCAGTTAAGTATAGAATCAACCTAGCCTGGTACTTGGATGACATATATAGAGTCCATCACTGGGTGGCTAGGACCTTTCTAGCTTTTTTTTTTTTTTTAAGAACTTGGTTCTATTGCAATGTTTTGAAAACCCAAGGTTACTACCATGCTATTATTAGACATTCACTTTAGTGAACTTTAGTTTTTTTCTGTACAAGTAGAAAACTAGGGTGAGTTATTGAAGTGTGAGGTAATCTCAGGGCTGCTAATTAGGTTGAAAAAAAAACCCTTGAATTTATTGGAATGCTCAGGAGTTGAGGAAGTTTGAATTTTTAACTGAGCTTTTTTGTTTTAATTTAAAACAAATAAAATATATGTTAATATGCTTTTTTATCTTGGTAAAATAAATACTACAGATAGGACCTGACTTGTGATTTTATTGTCCCCTAAGTAAGGAAAATTATGTGTTAGTGTAGATCAGCATCTTCTCTGTAACTTGCACTCTAAGTTGTCCACAGCGCTAACAGGTTTTAGTAACTTGCCCAAGATTACACAGCTGGTATGTCTTGGGGATGATGTATAAACTTTGGTTTAGGGCCAGACCTCTAACCATTAGATCACACTGCCTCTCACAAATGAATACTAAGAATAATTTAATCTTTGGTTGATGCTCAGAATTTTTCAGTGGTTTAAGGTTGTCATTATAATGGTGTAACAGATTGTATTGATCTGTACTGACACACTAGATTTTGCCCAGGAAATTTTTTTAAAAGAAAGAGACCCTCTGATTTGAGCTGGTTTTCTTACAGCTTATCTATTTTTCTTAAAAGTAAAGTTTCCTAAAGAAAATAACAACCACAAAAGCTATCAGGTAATTGAAGTTTTATTGTACTATTTGCAAGGATCTTTTTAGACCAAGGGTTCTTAAACCTTTTATTATTTTATCAGTCTGGTGAAGCCTGTCCAGCTACCCTCAAAATAATATTTTTAAATAACTGAATAAAGTGCTAAGTTTCAATTCAAGGTTAGTGAAAATAAAGATTTTTTTTTTCTATCTAAATTCATGAATCCTTTGAAACACAGGATCTTTGGATCTCAGGATTAAGACGCTCCCTATTTTAGACACATAAAGTATCTTTGTTTTGATATGTGAGAAAACATCTTATCTCTAAACTTCCTATAAACATATTCTCAGGGAAATTCTGTTACTTTTGTTAACTTTTAACTGTCATTACTGAAAATTAGTGATGGTATATAATGTTTAAGGTCATGGAAGGCATTAATGACTCATTATAAATTCTTTGTTGATAACACTGCATAACTGGAATTATTTCTGAGGAAAAAATACTTCATCATTCTTCTGTATAGGTGCTTACTAATCCAGAGTATGAAAATGTTTTCATCGGTATTAACAGTTTTGTCTTAATAAAAATCGAATACCTTAAACTTGGTGAGAAATAAAACAAAGGAAAAATCAGGACTTCAGATTTGCCTTAGGTAGATGCTTAGGTTTGTGCCTCAATGACTTCCCTTCTTTTTTTCCCTAGTGTGGTTTTACTTGAGCATGGTTGCTGTGTTAGCTGACTGCATGTTATTTGTGTTATAAATTGACATTTTATTCATTTTAGTACCTGATAATTTGCTTATAATTAAGTGTATATTTTAGAGATTACTGGAGTCCATGTGAAAGTATTATACAGAATTGTGTACTGGATGAACATTACACCTAACTATTGTAAACATAGGATGTTAGTTAGTAACCTACATATGAGAATCAGGTTTTTTGGTATCAGTTAATGATTTTGAGGTGTACAATATGCTTCTCTATACTAGTCTGTGGATTCACTTCAGAATTTTTTTCAGTGATTCTGTTATAGAAAATTACTTGAATTACAAATTACAGAATAGAATGATACTGCATTATCTTATGGAAAGTACATTAATGAATTATCTTCTTTGCCCAAAATAATTTTTAGAAAGAAAATTGTATTGATAGTTCTGATTTAGAAGTAATCTTGTAAAAACAGATTGTAATTTTGAACGTAATTTACATTCACTTCTAATACGTCATTTTTACTGTTTCAAAAGAATTAGGAAAGATATTTAAACAGTAGAAAATTATTATTTTTTCATATCATGATTGTCCCTTTTATTTTGTGCCATGATTAATTAGTAGTTATAGTTCAGATTGTTGTGGATTTTCAGCATTCATGAATGGACTGGATTTCTACTCATCTTTTTATTTCAACTTTTCTTTGTTTTGTGTTTGGATATTGGAAAAATATAACTGTCACTAAGAAATAATACTTTAAAATAAAGACACTGCTAAAGTACTACTTTTGGTTCAGAATGGGACTCATGGGTCTGGTATATACCATCCGGATTTTTTGTAAGATTTTACAATTTTACTCAATATTGCTGAGTTTGAAATTAAATGCTGTGGTGTTGAATATGAAAATATTTGGAATCTGACTGATAATACCATCTTGTAGTAGACAGGATACTAATTTGTCTCTACCAGAATTCTTTTCTGAACACAGCAAGGTTGTAACTCCTTGAAAAAATGACAACTCTTCATGCCTTTAAGACTCTAAAAAGCTTCCTCCCCCCACCCTGATTTGGAAGTTATTGGAAGTATATTTCTCAAATATCCTATGTTCCCCAGCTTCTTTTGTAATAGTATTCTATAATGTTTTCCAAAATTTATTTAGAATTCAGCTACGATCTTGAAACTTCTCAGGGCAATATTACTAAATTGCTGAGAACTTTGCTTTTCAGTGCCTTTGCAAACATGGATGTTTATTTTTCTCATGTGTTAAACAAAACAAAGCAATAAAAACGTTCACAGATCTGAAGTTTTTATTTTCACTGAAGGCATAATTACTTTTTTTGCAGCTTAATATATCATTTTGTATTTTAAAATTTTTGTTGATGCCTTTTTTCCCCACTAGAGCAATACCTTTAAACCATAGAAATCAAATCAACAGATAAAAGAGCCACATCTGAAATGTGCTAAATTTTGAACACTTAGTCCTTAGAGACTCCTAGTCTCCACCAGGATGAAGGAAATGTGGTTTCATCACTTAATTTCTGGGACCCCAAGAGTTTAAAAATATTTTTATTGGCATTTTTGTTTTTATGTCACTTTCATTTCCCATTATGGCTGTGGAATCAAGGTTGCCTAAGCAATAGTTCTTTTTTAAGAAGGAAATTTCTAGAGATAAATGGTATTTCTTAATAATTATGTTAATCATCTTAATGCATTGGTGAAATATGTTCTTAACTTGTCTTAATCTTTTTTTAATGCTTCATTTCGTCTGATTAGGATTATATTAAAAACATGAAAATGTTTTGAGGTGAAATAGTTAGGAGTTCTAAGATAGAGTTTTGATATCTGGACCACAGTAAATATTGAAGTCAAGAGTTCTAGAGGAAGTATGGCACAGTTAAAAGAATACTGACTATGAGTGAGGAACCCCAAATTCTGGTTTTACTCTTTCACTCTGTGACCTTGATAAAGTTTTTAAATTTAAAATATCTCTTTGGCTCTGTTTCCTCATCTGTAAAAATGAGAGAGTTCAACTGTCCTCACTGTTCCTTTGACATATGAGACACAAAAGAAACAAAGCTGATTCTTCAGGTATTCTAGAATTGAATAAAATATTGGATATATTTTCAGTTATTGCTTGAGGCTTTTTAATTTAAAGGTTTGTCTTTTGATAAAAAAATTTACCCATTGGCACAAATTTGTCCAAATACTTTTTCAGTTTTCAGTTTTGGCTGGTAATATTATGAATACGTGGATATACAAATACACTCAGACAAAACCTTAAGCACAAATGGGTTTTAAATACATTGAAGTTATTTTGGAGTGGTAGTTAAAAATGTCATGTAATCAGATGCTTTGGTAGATATGACCTTTGCAAAAATTATGCAAATTAACTGTTTAGAATGTATCTACATTTTAAATGCAGATGTTTATAAAGATACTATCAGCATTTTTCTTATGCTTCTTAAAGAAGTGTAATATGCAGTAAAACCATGTATTTTTAGAAAGGTTATTCACTTGAAGGGCTCAAAGCTCTAATTATGATAGTAACATACCTTAGGAAGTATGGTCTTTGTAGTATAATTTAAAAAACATCTTTTTATGTACAGTGTATGTATCTTAAAGCGCCAAACAGGGCGTTTTTGCAAAGGTTATATATGTATGTGTTTGTGTATACATACATATACATAAATATATGCTGTATGTATTCATACATATGTATATATACATATGTACACAGTCCACATGTGCACATATATTTGATTTAATTATTCAGAATTATGTTTTTAGTTAAACTAGTTATACACACACATATATGACATAAATGTAATGTAATGAGAATATAAAACCAAAAACCATTAGAGTTTTATATATATTCAAATAACATTATTATTCAATATAATTTACAGGAAGACCCTGCACTCAACTGCAGCTTCTGAACCCAGAAAGATTTGCACGTCTTATTAAAGAAGTAATGAATGCATTTTGGCCTGGCAGAGAATTGGTAGTTCAGTGGTATCCATTTACTGAAGAAAGTGATCATCCATCTGTTGCATGGCTTAAGATGGTTTGGAAGAATCTCTATATACATTTTTCAGAGGATCTGTCTCTATTTGATGAAATGCCACTTATCCCTAAGACTGCACTGGAGAAAAGTGAGACATTTATGGAGCTCATTAGACTCAGGATCCCATCACCAGTTATTTTAGATGATGAATCTGAAGCACAGCTTCCAGAATTTTTAGGAGATATTGTACAAAAACTTGGAGGCATTGTCCTTAAAAAATTAGATCCTTCTATACAGCATCCTCTTATTAAAAAATATGTACACTCCCCATTACCAAGTGCTATTTTGCAGATAATGGAGAGGATGTCATTACAGAAACTGTGTAATCAAGTAGCTTCATTGCTTCCAACACATAAAGATGCTCTGAGGAAATTCTTAGCTAGTTTAACTGATATAAATGAAAAGGAGAAGAGAATCATTCAAGAATTGACAATATTTAAAAGAATTAATCATTCATCTAGTCAAGGGATTTCTTCTTTTACCAAGTTGAAAGGTTGTAAAGTATTACATCATACTGCTAAACTTCCACCAGATCTGAGGCTCTCCATTCCAGTAATTGATAACAGTGATGAAGCTACCATACGTTTGGCAAATATGTTGAAAGTGGAACAGCTAAAAAGCACTGGCTGCTTAAAGTTTATTTTAAAAGATATTGAAAATGGTTTTTATTCTCATGAAGAAACAACACAGCTCATGCTGTGGATTCTTGAACATCTGTCCTCTCTGAAAAATGAGAATCCGCGTGTAATTGATTGGGTAATGCCATTAAAATTTATTCAGATTTCACAGGGACACATTGTTTCAGCCAGTGAACTTTTTGATTCTGATGTTAATGTGCTGAAAGATTTGTTTTATGCTGAAGAAGAAATTTCCTTTCCACCTAGTATTTTTACTTCTTCAGACATTCTTCATTCTTTGAGACAGATAGGGTTAAAAAATGAAACCAGTCTCAAAGAAAAAGATATCATACAAGTGGCAAAAAAAATTGAAGAATTACAAGTTAGTTCTAGCCCAAATCTGGATGCCCTTTTAAAGAAAGCTAGAACTCTCTTAATGGTTTTGAATAAAAACCATACACTACTACAGTCACCAGAAGCAAAAGCAACATTGAAGAAGATAAAGTGGGTTCCGACATGCAAGGAAAGGCCTCCAAATTATCCAGGATCTTTAATCTGGAAAGGAGACCTTTGTAATCTTTGTTCACCACCAGAAATGTGTGACATATCTCATGCTACTTTAGTTGGTTCGTCAGTTCCTCTTGTTGAAAGTATCCATGTAAATTTAGAAAAAACTCTTGGCATATTCACAAAACCTAATATAAGTGCGGTCTTAAAGCATTTTAAGATTGTTGTTGATTGGCATAGTTCAAAAACCTTTAGTGATGAAGACTATTACCAATTCCAACATATTTTGCTTGAAATTTATGGATTCATGCATGATCATTTAGATGAAGGCAAAGAGGCTTTCAAAGCTTTGAAATTTCCATGGGTCTGGACAGGTAAAAAATTTTGTCCTCTGGCTCAGGCTGTAATAAAACCAATACATGATCTTGAACTTCAGCCTTATTTACACAGTGTGCCTAAAACTATGGCAAAATTCCATCAGCTATTTAAGGCTTGTGGTTCAATAGAAGAGTTGACAGCAGACCATATTTCTATGGTTATTCAGAAGGTATATCTTAAAAGCGATCAAGAACTCAGTGAAGAGGAAAGCAAACAAAACCTTCATCTTATGTTGAATATAATACGATGGCTGTATAGCAGTCAGATTCCTGCAAGCCTCAATACACCAGTACCAATTCACTATAGCAAGAATCCTTCAAAACTTATAATGAAACCAATTCATGAATGTTGTTATTGTGATATTAAAGTTGATGACCTTAATGACTTACTGGAAGATTCTGTGGAACCAATTATTTTGGTGCATGAGGACATACCCATGAAAACTGCAGAATGGTTAAAAGTTCCATGCCTTAGTACAAGACTGATCAATCCTGAAAATATGGGGTTTGAGCAGTCAGGACAGAGAGAACCACTTACTGTAAGAATTAAAAACATTCTGGAAGAATATCCTTCAGTTTCAGATATTTTTAAGGAGTTACTTCAAAATGCTGATGATGCAAATGCAACGGAATGCAATTTCATGATTGATATGAGAAGAAACATGGACATAAGAGAGAATCTTTTAGATCCAGGGATGGCAGCCTGCCATGGACCTGCTCTGTGGTCATATAACAATTCTGAATTCTCTGATTCAGACTTTATAAACATAACTAGATTAGGAGAATCTTTAAAAAGAGGAGAGGTTGATAAAGTTGGAAAATTTGGTCTTGGATTTAATTCTGTGTACCATATCACTGATATTCCCATTATTATGAGTCGAGAGTTCATGATAATGTTTGATCCAAATATAAACCATCTCAGTAAACATATTAAAGATAAATCTAATCCTGGCATCAAAATTAATTGGAGTAAACAGCAAAAAAGACTTAGAAAATTTCCTAATCAGTTCAAGCCATTTATAGATGTGTTTGGCTGTCAGTTACCACTAACTGTAGAAGCACCTTACAGTTACAAAGGAACTCTTTTCCGACTTTCATTTAGAACACAACAAGAAGCTAAATTGAGTGAGATCAGTAGTACTTGCTATAATACAGCAGACATTTACTCCCTTGTGGATGAATTTAGCCTCTGTGGACATAGACTTATACTTTTCACTCAGAATGTCAATACCATGTTTTTGAAGTACTTGAAAATTGAAGAAACCAATCCTGGTTTAGCACAAGATATAATTGTCATTAAAAAAAACATTTGTTCCTCCAAAGCATTAAATGTACCTACTGTAAGTGTCTTAAAAGAAGCTGCTAAGCTCATGAAGACTTGCAGTAGCAGTAATAAAAAACCTCCCACAGATATACCAAAGTCATCTTGTATATTACAGATCACGGTTGAAGAATTTCGTCATGTGTTCAGAAGAATCGCTGATTTGCAGTCACCACTTTTTAGGGGTCCAGATGATGATCCAGCTGCCTTATTTGAAATGGCAAAATTAGGACAGGCTAAAAAACCATCTGAAGAGTTGCCACAGAAAACAATGGATTCTACTACTTGGCTAATATGTACTTGCATGGATACTGGGGAGGCTTTAAAATTTTCCCTGAATGAAAGTGGAAGGAGGCTTGGGCTTGTTCCCTGTGGTGCAATTGGAGTCTTATTTTCTGAAGCCCAAGACCAAAAATGGACTGTGAAACAACACATTGGTGAAGTTTTCTGCTATTTACCTCTGAGAATAAAAACAGGGTTGCCAGTTCACATCAATGGTTGTTTTGCAGTTACTTCAAATAGGAAAGAAGTATGGAAGACAGATACAAAAGGAAGATGGAACAATATATTCATGAGGCATGTTATTGTTAAAGCCTATCTAGAAGCACTTAGTATTTTACGAGAGTTAGCCGTAAGTGGAGAACTAATTGATTATACTTACTATGCCGTGTGGCCTGATCCTGATTTAGTTCATGATGATTTTTCTGTGATATGCCAAGGTTTTTATGAAGATATAGCTCATGGGAAAGGTAAAGAGGTGTCTAAAGTCTTCTCTGATGGATCTACATGGGTGTCTATGAAGAATGTGAGATTTTTAGATGATTCTATACTTAAAAGATCAGACATTGGTCCTGCTGCTTTCAAGATTTTTCTAAAATACCTTAAGAAAACTGGATCAAAGAATCTGTGTGCTGTTGAACTTCCTTCTTCAGTAAAATTGGGATTTGAAGAAGCAGGTTGCAAACAGATACTTCTTGAGAACACATTTTCTGAGAGACAATTTTTTTCAGAAGTATTTTTCCCAAACATACAAGAAATTGAAGCAGAACTTCGGGATCCTTTAATGTATTTTGTTTTAAATGAAAAGGTTGAGGAATTCTCTGGAATTCTTCGTGTAACTCCATGTGTTCCTTGCTCTTTGGAGGGTCATCCTTTAGTCTTGCCTTCAAGGTTGATCCATCCTGAAGGACGAGTTGCAAAGTTATTTGAAACAAAAGATGGAAGATTTCCTTATGGATCCACCCAAGATTATCTAAATCCTATTATCTTGATTAAACTTGTTCAGTTAGGAATGGCAAAGGATGATATATTGTGGGATGACATGCTAGAACGTGCAGAGTCAGTAGCTGAAATTAATAAAAGGGACCATGCTGCTGCTTGCCTAAGAAGTAGCATCTTATTGAATCTTATTGATGAAAAACTAAAAATTAGAGATCCTAGAGCAAAAGAATTTTCTGCAAAATATCAAACAATACCTTTTCTCCCATTTCTATCAAAACCAGCAGGTTTCTCCCTGGAATGGAAAGGTAGCAGTTTTAAGCCTGAAACTATGTTTGCAGCAATTGATCTTTATACAGCTGAGTACCAAGATATAGTTTGTCTTTTACAACCAATTCTCAATGAAAATTCTCATTCTTTTAAAGGTTGTGGTTCAATGTCATTGGCCGTCAAAGAGTTTTTGGGGTTACTTAAGAAACCAACAGTTAATTTGGTTATAAACCAGTTAAAAGAGGTTGCAAAATCACTTGATGGAATTACATTGTATCAGGAGAATATCACCAATGCTTGCTACAAATACCTTCATGAGGAAATGCTACAAAATGAAACCACAAAGACAGCAATTATTGAACAGCTTAAAACTTATAATTTCATTTTAGTTGAGAATGCTTATGTTGAACCAGAAAAAGTATCATTTCATTTGAACTTTGATGCAGCACCATATCTCTATCAATTGCCAAATAAGTATAAAAATAATTTCCGTGAACTCTTTGAAAGCATAGGTGTGAGATCTTCTTTTACAGTTGAAGATTTTGCCCTTGTTTTGGAATCAGTAAATCAAGAGAGAGGGACAAAACAAATAAGTGAAGCAAACTTTCAGCTTTGCAGGCGAATTATTAGTGAAGGAATATGGAGTCTTATTAGAGAAAAGAATCAAGAATTTTGTGAGAAAAAGTATGGCAAAATATTGTTACCAGACACTAATCTTGCTCTTTTGCCTGCTGAATCATTATGTTATAATGATTGTCCCTGGATAAAAGTCAAGGATACCACTGTAAAATACTGTCATGCTGATATTCCTAGGGAAGTAGCTGTAAAACTTGGAGCAGTACCAAAGCGACATAAGGCCTTAGAAAGATATGCATCCAATATTTGTTTTACAACACTTGGAACTGAATTTGGACAGAAAGAAAAACTGACCAGTAGGATTAAAAGTATCCTTAATGCTTATCCTTCAGAAAAAGAGATGTTGAAAGAGCTCCTTCAAAATGCTGATGATGCTAAAGCCACAGAAATTTGTTTTGTTTTTGATCCAAGACAACATCCAGTTGATAGAATATTTGATGATAAGTGGGCACCACTACAGGGGCCAGCACTTTGTGTGTATAACAATCAACCATTTACTGAAGATGATGTCAGAGGAATTCAAAACCTTGGAAAGGGTACAAAAGAAGGAAATCCTTGTAAAACTGGACAATATGGCATAGGATTCAATTCTGTATATCACATTACTGACTGTCCTTCTTTTATTTCTGGTAATGACATACTCTGTATCTTTGATCCGCATGCAAGATATGCACCGGGAGCTACATCAGTTAGCCCTGGACGCATGTTTAGGGATTTAGATTCAGATTTCAGAACACAGTTCTCAGATGTTCTAGATCTCTATTTAGGTGATCATTTTAAACTGGACAATTGCACGATGTTTAGATTTCCACTTCGTAATGGAGAAATGGCCAAAGTTTCAGAAATTTCCTCTGTTCCATCATCAGACAGAATGGTTCAGAATCTTTTGGATAAATTGCGTTCAGATGGGGCAGAACTTCTTATGTTTCTTAATCATATGGAAAAGATTTCTATTTGTGAAATAGAAAAGGCAACAGGTGCACTAAATGTACTGTATTCAGTAAAAGGCAAAATAACTGATGGAGACAGATTAAAGCGGAAACAATTTCATGCAGCTGTAATTGACAGTGTTACAAAAAAGAAGCAGCTGAAGGACATACCAGTACAACAAATTACATATACAATGGATACTGAAGACTCTGAGGGTAACCTTACTACATGGATAATTTGTAATAGATCAGGATTTTCAAGCATGGACAAAGTTTCTAAGAGTGTCATTTCAGCTCATAAGAATCAGGATATTACTCTTTTTCCACGTGGTGGAGTAGCAGCTTGCATTACTCATAATTACAAGAAACCCCATAGAGCCTTCTGCTTTTTGCCACTTTCTTTAGAAACAGGGCTACCTTTTCATGTTAATGGACACTTTGCTTTAGACTCTGCAAGAAGAAATTTGTGGCGAGATGATAATGGAGTTGGTGTTCGAAGTGACTGGAATAATAGTTTGATGACTGCATTAATAGCACCAGCATATGTTGAACTACTGATTCAGTTAAAAAAGCGTTACTTCCCAGGTACCGACCCCACAATGTCAATTTTACAAAATACAGCTATTCATGTTGTAAAAGACACTTTAAAAAAGTTTTTGTCATTTTTCCCAGTCAACAGACTCGACTTGCAACCAGACTTATATTGTCTGGTGAAAGCACTTTACAGTTGTATTCATGAAGATCAGAAACGCTTATTACCTGTGGTAAGGGCTCCAAATATTGATGGCTCAGATTTACATTCTGCGGTTATTATCACTTGGGTTAATATGTCTACTTCAAACAAAACCAAACCATTTTTTGACAACTTGCTTCAGGATGAATTACAACACCTTAAAAATGCAGAGTATAACATCACAACACGGAAGACTATAGCAGAAAATGTGTACAGACTGAAACACTTACTTTTAGAAATTGGATTCAACTTGATATATAATTGTGATGAAACTGCCAATCTTTACCACTGTCTCTTAGATGCAGAAATTCCTGCTAGCTATGTAACTCCTGCTGATGTCCGGTCATTTTTGATGACATTTTCGTCTCCTGACACTAATTGCCACATTGGAAAATTGCCTTGCCGTCTTCAACAGACTAATTTGAAGCTGTTTCACAGTTTAAAGCTTTTAGTAGATTATTGCTTTAAGGATGCAGAAGAAAATGAGATGGTAGTTGAGGGACTGCCACTTCTTATTACAGTTGATAGTGTTTTGCAAATTTTTGATGCAAAACGTCCCAAGTTTCTTACAACATATCATGAATTGATACCTTCCCGCAAGGATTTGTTTATGAATACACTGTATTTGAGATATAGCAATATTTTATTGACTAGCAAAGTTGCAAAAGTTTTTGATATTACCAGCTTTGCTGATTTGTTATCCTCTGTGTTACCACGTGAATATAAAACTAAAAATTGTACAAAATGGAAAGAAAATTTTGCAAGTGAATCATGGCTTAAAAATATGTGGAATTTTATCAGTGAATCTGTAAATGTGAAAGAAGATCAGGAAGAAATAAAACCAACTTTTGACATTGTTGTTGATACGCTAAAAGATTGGGCTCTGCTTCCAGGAACTAAATTTACTGTTTCAGCCAGTCAGCTTGTTGTTCCAGAGGGGGATGTCCTACTTCCTCTAAGTCTTATGCATATAGCTGTTTTTCCAAATGCTCAGAGTGACAAAGTTTTCCATGCTTTAATGAAAGCTGGTTGTATTCAGCTTGCTTTAAACAAAATTTGCTCCAAAGACAATGTGATTGTTCCTCTACTGTCAGCTCACACAGCAAACATAGATAATCCTACAAGCATTTTGAAGGCCATACATTATATGGTCCAGACCTCAACATTTAGAGCTGAAAAATTAGCGGAACATGATTTTGAGGCTCTCTTAATGTATTTCAATTGTAATTTAAGTCACTTGATGTCTCAGGATGACATTAAAATTTTAAAATCACTTCCATGCTATAAATCTATTAGTGGTCGATACATGAGCATTGCAAAATTTGGAGCATGTTATGTACTTACGAAAACCATCCCTTCAGCTGAAGTGGAAAAATGGACACTTTCCTCATCATCTGCATTTCTTGAAGAAAAAATACACTTGACGGAATTGTATGAAGTTCTTGGCTGTGTCCCTGTAGATGATCTTGAAGTATATTTGAAACACCTTTTGCCAAAGATTGAAAATCTCTCTTATGATGCAAAATTAGAGCATCTCATTTACCTGAAGAACAGATTATCTAGCATTGAAGAATCATCAGAGATAAAGGAACAGCTTTTTGAAAAGTTGGAAAGTTTGTTGATAATCCACGATGCAAGTAATCGTTTAAAATCTGCAAAGCATTTTTATGACAGAACTGTAAGAGTTTTTGAAGTTATGCTTCCAGAAAAATTATTCATACCTAAGGATTTCTTTAAAAAGTTGGAGCACCTCACCAAACCCAAGAACCAGGCTTCATTCTTAACATCATGGGTAATGTTCTTAAGAAATATTGGACTCAAATATGTTCTTTCTCAGCAGCAATTACTGCAATTTGCTAAGGAAGTAAGTATGAGAGCTAATACAGAAAACTGGTCTAAAGAAACACTGCAAAACACAGTTGATGTTCTTCTTTATCACATATTTCAAGAGCGAACAGATTTATTATCTGGAAATTTTTTGAAAGAATTATCTCTAGTACCTTTCTTATGTCCCGAACGTGCTCCTGCTGAATTTATTAGATTTCATCCCCAGTATCAAGAGGTAAATGGAACCCTTCCTCTTATACGTTTCAATGGAGCACAGGTAAATCCTAAATTCAAGCAGTCAGATGTCTTGCAGTTGTTGTGGACCTCTTGTCCTATTCTTCCTGAGAAAGCAACACCTTTGAGTATCAAAGAACAAGAAGGTAGTACTCTTGGGCCACAGGAACAACTTGAACAAGTTTTGACTATGCTCAATGTCAATTTAGATCCTCCTCTTGATAAAGTCATTCATAATTGCCGAAATATATGCAACATAACAACTTTGGATGAAGAGATGGTCAAAACTAGAGCCAAGGTCTTACGGAGTATTTATGAATTTCTCAGTGCAGAAAAGAAAGAGTTCCGCTTTCAACTTCGAGGAGTAGCTTTTGTTATGGTGGAAGATGGTTGGAAGCTTCTAAAACCTGAGGAAGTAGTGATAAATCTAGAGTATGAATCTGATTTTAAACCGTACTTATATAAACTGCCTTTAGAACTTGGTACCTTTCATCAATTATTCAAGCATTTAGGTACTGAAGATGTTATTTCAACTAAACAATATGTTGAGGTGTTGAGCCGTATATTCAAGAATTCTGAAGGAAAACAGTTAGATCCTAATGAAATGCGCACAGTTAAAAGAGTTGTTTCTGGACTGTTCAAGAGTCTTCAAAATGATTCAGTCAAGGTTAGAAATGATCTTGAGAATGCACGAGATCTTGCACTTTATCTTCCAAGTCAAGATGGAAGATTGGTAAAGTCAAGCATCTTAGTTTTTGATGATGCACCACATTATAAAAGCAGAATACAGGGACATATTGGAGTTCAGATGCTTGTTGATCTGAGCCAGTGTTACCTGGGAAAAGATCATGGTTTTCATACCAAGTTGATAATGCTCTTTCCTCAGAAACTCAGGCCTCGTCTACTGAGTAGCATTCTTGAAGAACAGTTAGATGAAGAAACACCAAAAATCTGTCAGTTTGGAGCATTATGTTCTCTTCAAGGAAGATTGCAGTTACTCTTGTCTTCAGAACAGTTCATTACTGGACTCATTAGAATTATGAAGCATGAAAATGACAATGCTTTCCTGGCCAATGAGGAGAAGGCCATTAGGCTTTGCAAAGCTCTTCGAGAAGGACTAAAAGTTTCTTGCTTTGAGAAGCTGCAAACAACTTTAAGAGTGAAAGGATTTAATCCTATTCCCCATAGCAAAAGTGAAACATTTGCTTTTTTAAAACGGTATGGTAATGCGGTAATTTTGCTCTATATACAACATTCAGACAGCAAAGACATAAATTTCCTGTTAGCATTAGCAATGACACTTAAGTCAGCAACTGACAATTTGATTTCAGACACCTCCTATTTAATTGCCATGTTAGGCTGCAATGACATTTATAGGATCAGTGAGAAACTTGACAGTTTAGGAGTGAAATATGACTCGTCAGAACCATCAAAACTTGAACTTCCTATGCCTGGCACTCCAATACCTGCTGAAATCCACTATACCCTTCTTATGGATCCAATGAATGTTTTTTATCCGGGAGAATATGTTGGATATCTTGTTGATGCAGAAGGTGGGGATATCTATGGATCTTATCAGCCAACATACACATATGCAATTATTGTACAAGAAGTTGAAAGGGAAGATGCTGACAACTCTAGCTTTCTAGGAAAGATTTATCAGATTGATATTGGATATAGTGAATATAAAATAGTAAGCTCTCTTGACTTGTATAAATTTTCTAGACCTGATGAAAGTTCTCACAGTAGAGATAGTGCACCTTCTACCCCAACCAGCCCTACTGAATTTCCAGTCCCTGGCCTTCGAAGTATACCTCCCATTTTCTCTGGAAAAGAGAGCCATAAAACATCTTCAAAACATCATTCACCCAAAAAGATTAAGGTGAATTCTTTGCCAGAAATATTGAGAGAAGTGACATCAGTAGTAGAACAAGCATGGAAGCTTCCAGAATCTGAAAGGAAAAAGATTATCAGACGATTGTATTTGAAATGGCATCCAGACAAAAATCCAGAGAATCATGATATGGCTAATGAGGTTTTTAAGCATTTGCAGAATGAAATTAGTAGATTAGAGAAACAGGCTTTTGTAGATCAAAACACAGATAGAACATCAAGGAGAACATTTTCAACAGCCTCTCGATTTCAGTCAGACAAATATTCGTTTCAGCGATTTTATACTTCATGGAATCAAGAAGCAACAAGTCATAAATCAGAAAGGCAACAACAAAACAAAGAAAAGGGTCCTTCTTCTGCAGGGCAGTCTTATTCTCAAAGGTTTTTTGTTCCACCCACTTTTAAGACTGTAGGTAATCCAGTTGAGGCACGGAGGTGGTTAAGGCAAGCTCGAGCCAATTTTTCTGCTGCCAGAAATGATCTTCATAAAAATGCAAATGAATGGGTATGCTTTAAATGCTACTTATCCACTAAATTAGCTTTGATTGCTGCTGACTATGCAGTAAGAGGAAAGTCAGATAAGGATGTGAAGCCAACTGCACTTGCACAAAAAATAGAGGAATATAGCCAACAGCTTGAAGGACTTACAAATGATGTTCATACATTGGAAGCTTATGGGGTGGATAGTTTAAAGACTAGGTACCCTGATTTACTTCCTTTCCCTCAGATCCCAAATGATAGGTTCACTTCTGAAGTTGCTATGAGGGTGATGGAATGTACTGCTTGTATCATTATAAAACTTGAAAACTTTATACAACAGAAAGTATGAAGTGATTAAAGGGAGCAGTTTTTAAGTAGAGCTAAATATTGAACATGATGAATGCAAACATTCATTTGCCCATCATACTTCCATGGGCTAAATTACCTTTTATCTAGGGGTTTTTGAAATATAGTGCACAAAATTGATACTAACTTTGGATGGCCATTAACATGAATTCCAACAAAAACTCTGAGCCTAAAAGAAAATTATTTTTACAAAATTATAGGAAAATGAGTTACATAATTGTTAAATGTATGTATGAGTGGTTAAAACGACATGTTATTGAACTGCACTTTATATAACCAAAGCTTAGCAGAGTGTTAGATAAAGTCTTTATGTTTCTTGTTAGGATGAATTTTGGTTATGTTTCCAACAGGGTAGAATTATTTAAGGAATTATTGTAACACTGGACATATCACTGAGCTAAACAAATAAGGGGAAGTTGTCTCTGGAGTGAAGATTTCTTTCCCACGTTTTTATTTGAGTGGACTTTTTTTTGTACCCATCGTTCTCTCATCAGCTGGCTCTGATTATGAATTTGTTCTCATTTTATATCCTAATAATATTCAGTACATTTGAATTGGTACAGTATTTTAATTATGAATCTTACTTGATTATGCATTCATAGTACTTATAAAAGTGCACCAAGTGTACTTTACGCTTTGTTTGAAATTTTTTTAATTGTTTTTTTGTTTACAAGCTTCGTCTTTTAAAGATTTCATGTGGATAGCATGAAATGGGTGGTGGCAGTTTATTACCTGATGTTGATAATGTTCTTGAAAACTGCTCACCAAAATAGCATTTTGAGGACTTATTATGTTTGTGTACATATTCTTTTCATAAACATAATTTGTATAGTGTGGGTGTACAGGTTGCAGTTTTTTTGGTTTCATATGTCTAATGGTGCTGCAATATAATGTTCTATTTTTTTGTCTTTCACTATGACACTTCGTGATCTTTGGGATTTACTTAACATTTCAGATATTGCAAATTGTATTATCCTTGATAATGCCATATAGTTAATTTAGTACTTTTTTAAAAATAGGAATTATTATTTGAAAGTTCCCTCTCCTCCACGATTTGTCCATATCTGATGTTTAATATTTATCATGTCCAAATGTAACTTATTTATTTACTTGTTAGCACAGTGAAAGTAATTTTTTTCAGAATGTAAAAAAAGTTCAGTGATAATGAGTTTACACAAATACAGTAAATGAAACTAATTCTTGCAATCCAAAAGAAAAATATGCTGATATAGACTTTTATGCAATTAAGGGCTTAAGGAATGTGTTGAAACATTTTCACTATTATTGGTAACAAAAAGAATGTTTGCTTCTTGAAAAATGTATTGCTTCTGAATGTGAAGCCATGTAATTATTTGTGCTGTTATATTAAGTGCCATAATTTTAATAAAGCAAACATATACGTACAAGGAAAAATTAATTGTAATTTTGGTTTTTGAGAGACCTTCCTTCCCAAGCTTTGAAATCAAACTTTACTTTTGTACATTTCCAGCTTATAATGGATAAGCTACAAGTGGAGATTTTCCTACAATTTGAAAGTGGGGATTTTGTTTGGGTCTGAAATTAAAAAAAAATTCATTTGGAGGATAAGTCTAGCATAGACTTAAGAACATAATAAATATACTACTAATATTTACTGAGATTTTGCTACTTATTTTGAGACTAATTTTTGTTGCCCAGGTTTCTAGACATAAACCTCTTCACATTTGATTAACTATTCCTTAGACAGTAAACAGCCAGTACCATATTTAGAGCCAAGGTGGAACAGATATAGAAAGAGTGTTGGACTTTTGATTCTAATACAGACGTAGGGAGCAAGATGCTTAAACTATCTGGAACTTGTATCTTTATTAAAATCAGGATAATAATTCTTATGTGATCTTCTTTACTGTATCATGAATAAGGTGTTTTGTAAACCTTAAAATGCTATATATTTCTATTACTCTTATTGGTATCAGTGTAGAGAGAGGTGGTGTGGTTCATTGCCTAAAGAGCCAGCCTCAAAGGCAGAATGACCTGGATTCAGGTCTTGACTTTGACACATATGAGCCTGGGCAAGTTATTTGTCTTTCGGTACTCTAAGCAACTCTCCAAGACTATAAGTTGCAGAGTAAGTGCCAAGTTTCATTGACGGTGAGTTTCCTCCACTCAGAGCTCTCTATAGTAAGATATAAATTTTTAGGCTCTGACTCCATTATTGGTAGGGTCTGCCAAAATTTGTGCTCTTAACAACCCAGGTCCTTGCTGTAATTGGAGTTTTGGAGTTGAGAGAATTAAAATTCTTTAACTTTTCAGTTAGTTAGCTGAGATTCTTCATTAATTAACAAATTTGTATCAAACATGTTAAGTACATTCACTAGGGCTTTTAAGTTTGTTTGTGTTTTAGACAATATTAATGTCAAACAAAAAAGACCAGCTGGTTAAGAGAAATGTTTGAGAAAAGTAAGAGGAGTCCTTTAGCTGAATGGTTTTTGAAGGAGCACAACATCATCAGTACCACCGTTACTAGAATTCTTTTTCTTTACCATATGTGTTTTAGCAAAATGCAAGGGAAAAGGAAATCTTAAGAGCAAATATTTAGTAGAAGTCACAAAGGATGGCAACAAATCATACTTGGTGTAGTAGAAATAATCTGGTCTAGAAGTCAGGAAACTTGTGTTCTAGTCTTATTATACCTAACAATTTTGTTACCTTGGGTTGAGACAACTCCACCTCTCTTTATGTATCTGTAAGTTGATATATTGCAACTGATAAAATGCTTTAAAGAGTTCTGCATACATCATCTCATTTGATTTGCCTAAGAAGATCTGTAACAATTATTTCCTTTTTACAGACAAGATAGTGGAGACTCAGAGAGGCAAATGACTTGCCCATGGTCAGACACCTACTAAGTTTCAGAAATGACATTTCAACTCCAGTCTTTCTGAATTCAAGTCCAGCATTCTATCCACCTTAATTCTAAGTAATTTTAATCCACTTAAAGATTTACCAAATGCCCACACTTGCCCTTCAGCAAGTTGTGAGTTAGAGACCATTATCACCACTGTACAAATGAGGAAATAAACTCGTTTAATGATACCCATAATCATATATAGCTAGTATCAGAAGCAGGATTTCAGTACTAATCTCTGTGTACTTGAAGTCAAGTAAGCATATATTAGGCATCTTCTTTGTGACAAGCACTGTTAGACCCTGGAGACACAAAAACAAAAATGAAAATTAGTCCTCAAGTACTCTGCATCCCTGGTGAGGGTGGTGCGTGAGGGTGGAGGGACATGTACATATAGTGGATACAAGTTATGCAAAGGTAATTCATTTGGGGTGGTGGTGGAGGGAGGCACTAGCATCTGGGTTTGACTAGTAAGGTATTTGTGTAGGAAGTGATATTTGAAAGGAGTAATTATTCTAAGAAGTGGAGGTGAATAGAGAATGCATTCCAGGCATGGAGATAACTTTCAAAAGATATAGACAAGAGATGGCATGTTATGTATGAAGGGTAGTAAGGAGGTTAGTTTGGACAGTAGAGTGTGTGAAGAAGACTAATGGAGAAACATAGGTTGGGACTAGATTATGAAAGGCTTTGAATGCCAAACAGGAGTGCATTTTATTCTAGAGATAATGGGAAATCACTGGAGCTTCTTGAACAGTGAAGTAATGTTAGATTGGTCTTAGGAATATCTCTTTGATATCTGTACTGAAGATGGATATGAAAGGGAAGAAACTTAAGACAAATATATCATTTAGAAAATTATTGTAAGAAACCAGGTGATCAAATGAAGAGGGTTTGAACTATGGCAATAGCTAGGTGAGGAAACAGAAGTGATGGATGTGAAAGTAGAATCAATAAGATGGCAACTGTCTTGTTGCTGAAGATATGGGGGTGAAGGAGAGAGAAGAGTTGAGGTTGAATCTCAGGCTACAACCATGGGTGATAAGGATCAATGGTACTCTTAAGTAGGGCAATAATACAGATTTTTTGGAGGGAGATATTGAATTATATTTTGGGTAGGCTGTGTTTGAGATGCCTGCAGGATATTCATTTGGAAATAGCCAATATGCTGTTGGTGATATGGACTGGAACTCAGGAGAAGGAAGATCTATATATATCGATTTGGGGGTATTTGCAAAGATGATAATTGAAGTCACAGGAAATGATGATGTCATCAAAACAGAGCATGGAGAGAGGAAGAAGTAGCCAGCCTTTGGGGTGAGCAATGAATGATGAACCAGCAAAGCAGACTGAGGAAAGGTCAGGCAGGTAGAAGAATTTTGGCAAGAGGCCAGATTCAAGAAAACCTAGAGAAAATTGAATATCTATGAGAAGTGATTGGTCAACAGTCAATATACTAAAGAGAGGTCAAAGATGAAATGAGAAAAGGCCTTTAGATTTTCTGCTCACTCTGTGTTTTTGTAGGGCTTGAGAGCTAAGAATGTTTTTTATATCTTTAAATACAGTTTTTTGAGTGCTTAAAAATATGAAACCATACTAAGCTCATGGTCTGTATGAAATCAAATGGTATGGGCTGGATTTGACTCCCAAGCTATATTTTACCATTCCTGCTGACTCTACAAAGTGAGGGGAGTGGTTAATACTTTGCATGATATAGAAGGAAGTATAAAAAGTCTTTGATAAGACTACAATGATGAGCCATGTCTAAGTAAATGACATTTAGCAGAGATAAATATAAATTTAGGTTTTTAAAAAAATCAGCTATGTACAAGTCCAAGTTGGGAAAGATAAAGTTTGTATAAAAATGGCGTGGGGGACTTAATGGTCAGTGAGCTTAGTATGAATCAACAGTGTGATGTAATAGCCAAAAAAGCAAATTAATACAGACTTAACTATCTATGAAGGGAATCCTACTGTGTTCCACTGTAGTCAGATTGCATCTAGATTATGTTTGGTTCTAGAAACCACATTGTCAGAAGGGCATTAACAAGCTTAACCATATTCAGAGGAGGGCTAGTATCAAGGGTCTTGAATCCTTGCCAGTAAGGATTGGTAGAAAGAATTAAGATTATTATGTCTGGAGAAGTGAAGACTTAGAGAGGATAAGAATTCTGTCTTCAGGTAATTTAAGATTTAAAGTGTTATGTGGAAGAGGGATTATTTTTATTTTGACTCCAGCGGATTGGAGTAAGATCAGTGGGTTCCAGGGGACTAAATTTCAGCATGATAGGAGGACAGGCTTTTGAACAATGAGATCTATTGAAAAATGAAATGAGCTGCCCTTAGGGAGTAGTAGTTTTTAATTACTGGAGGTCTTTAGAAAGAGCCAGATGACCACTTGTATTGTAGACTGCTTCAGGAATGGGTTTGACCAAATGACCAATGAAATAAACACTTTCTAACTTGAAAATGACAAGCATGATCCTGAAAAAGTGGTTTGGGAATGTAGTGTGAGAGACAAATACAATCTGAATTTTTCCACTGTAAAGGACTGACACTTTGATACTGAATTCTACTCTCACCATTGTATTCTCTCCCTACACTTACTTCCCTAGCCACTAATTTTTGGATATGGGTCACCAGAACACAAGTTGTATAAAGTGTGGACAATCTACTTATGTCAGCTAGGAATCTACAGGTATTTTTTCAGTGTTTCAGCATCAAGGACTATTAAGATGACTATATTTTAATTTATAATCTGATTTGACAAATGATCCATTGAACTTTAGATCTTTATATATTGGTCTCCTGATCTACAATTCTGCATCACAATTGCCTTTTGGACATCTTAAACTTGATGTCCTATAGACAGCTCTAATATTACCCATAACCCTACCCCTTTCCCCATCTCCCTTATTATAATCAAGGATACCACCATTCTCCTAGTCACCTAGGCTACTAAATTTAGTGTCATCCTCTACTTACAATTCTTACCCATTTATCCAATCTTTTGCCAAATCTTATCATTTCTACTTTCTAAACATCTCTAGTATATACCCTTCTCTCCATTCACACAGTTACCATCCTTGTTCAGGTTGTCATCATTTCCTGCATTGTGTATGATAATAACTTTTTAATTGGTTTTCCTGCCTCAAATCTCTATAAGTTGGTCCCTCTTTTCCTTTCCAGTCAAGTACACTCTACTCCCCTCCATGTTTTCCATAGTCCAGTTATGTTGGCCTCATAGAGATACTCCATCTCCATGACTTTGCATTGGCTGTCCCCCATGCCTGAAATATTTTTCCTCCTTACATTGTTTTCCTGACTTCCTTCAAGAACCAGTTGAAATCCTATTTTCTACAGAAGTCTTTTCCCAACCCCATACTTTGTGCCTTCTCCTCTGAGATTGTTTTCATCTATATTGTATATATCTTGTCTTCCTTTTCTTTTTCTCCAGGTACTTAACACAGTGTTTAGCATAGAGTAGGTACTAAATAAGTGCTTGTTAACTATGTTATCATTACCTCCCTCTCTCTTGCAAAAATCACAACACATCACATTTAATTAATTCAGGAAACTTGGCTGCCTCAGTTTCTCAGGATGGTACTAAAGTATTGTCACCTTAAAGATCCTTCTTAGTTTTACCTTGCTTTGGGGACACTGAATACTTCCTATATTTCCAAATATTAATGTTTCTATGTATACTTAAGCTTTTCAGTACTGTCTTCATGAACTGATCTTCAAAATGATTCACTTGTTAGACAACCTTTTGGTGGGGAGTCTCCCAGTTTAGGTTAGTTTTTGAAAAGCTGATGCATAGTTCATTCCTGTAATGAAAAGAACACTGAATCTGGGATTGGTGGCCAGGTTTAGAATTCTAGACCTGCTACTTCTTGCTGACCTGTGTGACCATGGCTTCATCACTTAACCTCTCTAAACCTCAGGTTCCCTGCCTAAAACAGTATGGACTAGATGACCTCTATGGTTCATACTAGTTCTAAATGTTATTATGTGATGAATGATAGTGGAACCTTTCCACAGGAACTGTGGAGCACTTAGAGCCTGGTCAAACATCAAACATGCCAAGGTCACCTACTACATCCCCTGCACTGCCAGAAGTCTTGACTTTGGTTCTGCCATTGGACTCCAATGATTCTGGAAAGAAAAGTGAGGCTGATGTTTGTGCAGCTCTGCCTCCCTTAAATCCATTTCATGAGTGAATCAAGACATCACCTTGTAATGACATTGGTCCTCTTTGACAGTGAAGGATGAACAACAGTTTTTAATGGCCTAAGTCACTTCCATATCATGAAGCATCAGAATCATTGTTTCTATAAACCAGAAAAACTGAGTCAGGGCAGTGGTTCAAGAGGGCTAGATTATCAAATAAATTCCCCATTTCAAAATGCAATGAAAAGGCATAGAACTCTTACGATACTTCTACTTACTCTCACTGATGCTTTTTTGTTAAATAACAAACTTGGGCTTATACTTGTTGACTGATTGAATATGCTGGGAGGTAGGAATATTTTTGAAGATGCTAGTACCACTGACCCAGCTATAGGGAATTGTTCAATCTTGACTTTTTTTGTGTTTTATAAGTGATAAGGAACTTATTATTTTTTAAAGCTTGACAGAAGAAAATGTCTCTTTAAAAGGTACATATCAACAGCCTTTTTTGTATTCCTGTTATAAAACATTTCAGTTGGTTTCTAACCAACATGAATCAGTCTTTGCAGTTTCAGTGTATAATGTGGAAAGCACAGCAGCTCTGCTGGGGTTATGCCTAAAAACATGTCTCATGCCTGCTTTCCCATCACTGGGTTCTGAGAAGGTCTGAGAAATATGACTCCAAAGTCAGACAGCCTTCCTCATATAATTAAATGTGTCTATTGTGTGCATAGAAGAGAGCAATACTTAATACTTAGAGATTTTGTGTAAATAATCTACTTTACTCATGTTACGTCAAATGAGCTCAATCTGAATATGTTAAAAATCTCCAGAAAATAGGATTCCTAATGAAGTTTGATCCACTTTTTTTGGATAGAATTCAGAGATGGAACACTTCGAGACTTGACTTTAAGAAAATAAGTGCATAGGACATTTTCTAATCCTATTTGTAGTTGCCCCAAACATTTTCTTTTTTGGTAGTTTAACCCAAATTCCCCAAAACACTGTAGCAGCTTAGACTATAATGACAGAATCTAAAATGATGGTCTTGTGAGGGGAGGTATATCATGAGGACGATTAGAGATTTGGGAAAGTTTAGAACAAAATGCAGGACACCTCAATGTGAAGGAAAGATAAAGGACGTGAACAGGTGACTGTGTCAAATATACGGTATATCTAGAGACACTGTGTATGACAAGGTATAGACTAGAGTATATGTATATGTATGTATGTACATGTACATGTGTGTATATGCTAAGGGTTTGAATGGAGAGGATGGAGATTACATGCATTTCAGAATCTGTGTGCATGTGCATGTGCATGTGCGTGTATGTGTGTGTGTGTGTGTGTGTGTGTGTGTGTGTGTGTGAGAGAGAGAGAGAGACAGAGAGAGAGGAAAGGAGAGATGGGGGAAGGGGAGATGAGAAAGTGTGGATGAGGGCTAGGGAGAGGGAGGAGATTAGGACTAAAAGAAGGAGAGAGGAGGAAGGAGAGACACAAATTTCCTGTCAGGATGATGAAATTTGAGGGTTTTCCTTGAGCAGTTAGTCCCCCATTAGCTTTGGTTTGGTGCTCCAGTAATTTCTTTCTGCCTCAATCCCCTTACCTCCTGCCCCCACGCCAAGTAGCTTTCTTCAAACTCCTACCTTGACTGTAGATGTTTTCTCATGAAAATCCTATTTATATTTTGTGGAACACCAGATTCAGCAAAATGCAGAATGAGAAATGCTGGATTAGATATACGTATAGTATAGATCATTAGAAATAAATTCCACACAGTGATATAACATTTCATTGTATATTTACATGTATGGAGGGGGGAAGGGAGACAAGGAAAGAGTCACAATTCATTCTTCATTCTGATAGAAATTAAACAGCTCAGTGTGGCAAACAAATTGTGTTCATTTTCCTTAAATAAATCCTATGGCTCAAGTCTTGACACCACCTCCAGAACACAGTTTCATCCAAACATTTTCACTGGCAGTTTTTTTGAATTCAGTTAAAAAAAAGTGTATGTGTGTGTGTGTATGTATATGTATATGTGTGTGTGTGTGTGTGTGTGTGTGTGTGTGTGTGTGTCCCCTTCATCCAGTTCCAGAGGCAGGATACATATTCCAGCTCCGAAGTCTCATAATCCAGAGTAATTATTTACTGAGAATTGTCAAGCTCACTGAGATGTATCTTGACAATTCAATGGCGTGTTCAGGTGCTTCTTTGACAGACACTACTGTTTTCTTGGCAAGTGGAGCCCACTCCAGCCACTGACAGGTAAAGCTTTCCATCTGGGCACACACAGATTTCATAGAGTCTCTGAGAGCTGCCAGGGTGGCCCTGAGTCCCCTGAACCAATTTAGGCAGACACACGGTGGCAGCATCCAACACAAGCTGTATGGGAGAAAACAATAGATGTGAAAGTTAGAGTAATAATGAAACAAACATAGTCATAGTAAAATGAGGCAATGTGTAAAAGAAAGAGACTGCAACTGTTGATGAATTTTTAAACATCTATTAAGTTCCTACTATGTGCCAGGCACTGTAGTAAG
The DNA here is from genome assembly GCF_028372415.1 of Notamacropus eugenii. Taxonomy (NCBI): domain Eukaryota; kingdom Metazoa; phylum Chordata; class Mammalia; order Diprotodontia; family Macropodidae; genus Notamacropus; species Notamacropus eugenii. The sequence goes on along the minus strand of NC_092876.1, from coordinate 191,441,818 downwards.
CTCCGGGAACACAATACAAAGAAGACCTTAGTTGGCAGCACCTCCCTCAAGAAATAGTAGGTATTTGGCTTGAATCTAGTCAAATAAAACTCTGTCAAAGTGATTTCTACTCAGCTCAATCTTCTGTCCCTTTCATATCCAGGAGGGAATTTTCTCTTGCCCAGTAAGTTCAGCCAGTTTTGAGAATTATCCATCCAGCTAGCCCCCTCTGGCAACATCTGACGATGTTAGCATTACAAAAACTAAGGAAGGTCTGCTTGTGTTCAAGCTTAGTATGTTTGTAGGAGATGAAAAACACTGGGAAAGGCAGTGTTAGTGCAGCCATTGATAAGGGCTCTGTCTCTGCTCGCTGGGCTCCTTGAGTAGGTAAGAAAGTGCATATTTGGACTAGTTACATGGAGTAGAGGTGTTTGACACAATGCCTTTGGGCAGAACATGGTAGACACACTCCCAAGGGCAGCTGAACCAGATTTAAATGTAATTGGAAAATACTTAACAAAATTAATGAAAATATAATAAAAATAGATAATTTTAATGTGTAATTTTCTACATCAATATGCAGCCCTCAGGGATCCTTATGTATTGTTTAGTAGCCCCTATTTTTGTTTGAGTTTGACACTGCTGGTGTGGAAAGAAGCTCCCAATGCCCACACTCTCTCCAAACATACTGATCTAAGCAGAGCTCTGAGAGCTAGGCTTCTGAAGAACACTTCTCAATTCAGAAAACTCTCCCGAGAACAACAGAATTCAATGTCTAGTTGGTATGATTATACAAGTACAAAGAAATACTTCAAGTGGAATAAAAATATTTTTAAGTGAAATACATTTAAAAGTATATTTCTCAGGCATGTTGGCATCATTAGGACTCATGGGCCTGTATTTCTTCTAATTAGGGTCATATGCAAGTAGGAAGCACATTCAAGGCTTTGATTAGTAATTATACCCTTCTAGCACACATAGGTGCCTGATGAATGCTTTTTTGCCAACAACCATGATGAGAATAAGGAAAATGTAATTTTCTCAATCTAATCTTTGAATTGCATTGTTTCTAATTAAAATACAAATACTTCTAGTTTTGTTTTTAATTTTTTTTCTGCTGGCAAAGTGGAGAAGCATTGGATTGGGATTCAGGAAACCTAGACTCAAGGATCATTCTGCTATTTCCCTGTTGTCACAGCCTTTGTTTTCCCATTTGTAAAGTAGAAAAACTAACACTTGTACCAACTCTATCAAGGGGTGGTTGTGAGGAAAGTGCTTTGTAAACTGTATGTCACAAATGTAAACTGTTACTGTTACTATCATATAGGATGATGGAACTGGAAAGTAATTTAGAAGATCTTATTGAGGCAGGGTGAATGCTCTAAGTGATGATGACGAGAGTGAGAATTTATACAGCACTTCAGGGTTTGCAAAGTGTTTTACAAATGTCTCATTTTATCTTCACAACAATCTATTCACTTATTCTACAGAGAAGAAAACTGTGCCAGGCAGAAGTTAAGTGCATTTTCTGACTGTTACGTTTTGTATTTTCTTGCCATCTGTAAACTTGCCAGACTGTGATCTCCATGAGGGTAAGGATGCTGGTGTAGTGGAAATCATGCTTAACTTGGGTATGATTCCAGATTCTTATTTACTTGCCAGGCATCTAAACCTTTGTAACTTTTAGTTCCCTTATCTATAAAGTGGGGATGATGATAATTGCACTATCTCTTGTGGAGTTGTGAGGAAAGTAATTATTACAAGTCAAAATGCTATAGAAATGTGTGTCATGGCTTTCTATTTTATCAGTACCCAATACAGAGGGTTCTACACACCACTGGTTCTTAAGACATGGCTGCAGAATGAATCACGGTTCTCCAGAATACTGTGGGGATAATAATGAAGAATGTTTGGGCAGATCAGGAGAGCCCTTCTGTGTATGTTGAGAGTAGATAGTTTGCTCTATCTCCCAGAATAAAAGAGCATGTTATTGAGTTCATTCTAATGTTAAGCTTAATGGTTCCAAACCATTCTTTCTCTGATTGGCTATTTCTTCCCATATTTAATATGCTGAGTTTGTTTAATGATTTACTTTGCAAAATGCTCTCATATCTAATGTTTCATTTGAAGGTAGATTGAATTGACATTTGATAGAAGAGGTTATGGAAACTCTGAAAGGTTAAGTGATTTTTCAGTAGATAGATTGCCAGGCCTGGCCTCAGGAAGACTCATCTTTTTGATTCAAATCTGGCCATACATACTTAGCAGCTGGAAACCTGGGGAAATCCTGGGAAAATCACTGAACCTTGTTTATCTCAGTTTCCTAATCTATAAAATGAGCTATAGAAGGAAATTACAAACCATTGCAGTATCTTTTTCAAGAAAACCTTGAATGGGATCATGAAGAATTAGACATAATAGAAAAATGACTGAACCACAACAAAACCCACAGATTAATGTCAGAGAGATGGAGCATATCACAGTGAATAAAGAGTTGACCCAAAAGTGAGGAAAGCCTAGGTTCAAAAATCGCCTCTGATATATACTAGTTGTGTGACCCTGAGCAAGTCACTAACCTCTCAGAGCCCAAGTGACATTTTAAAACTCTTAAGTTGTATAGAGGTTTCTACTCAATCTACATTGGTTCAGGAAGTTCTTCACTGGGCATACCCTATACTGAAGAAACCACAGGTGTAATAAAAAAATGCACACATATACATTAAGAGACACATCCAGAGATAGGACTTGTGTGCATGCTATTTTGTCCCCTTTATCCAAGTCACTGACAAAAATGTTGACCATCAAGGCCTGAGGAACAGATTCCTTGGGCACTTCATTAGATATATTGATTCAAGTTGACAGCAGTCCATGAATGACTACTTCTGGGGCTCAGTCACTCAAAAAATTCCAATGCCATGCTTTGTTAAATTTTCCTGATGACATTAAGGTCAGAATTATGGCTAAAAGATTAAGAAAGCTGATCCAGAGAGATGGAACTCAAATAAGATGGAATTTAAAAGAGATAAATGTGAAATTCTATATTTGAATTCAAAAAGTCAACTTTATAGCTACAGCATGGCATTTCCTTTGCAAAAGATCTGGATGTGTAAGTGTCTTTGAAGGTCAGAATGAGTCAGCACCTTGGCCCAGCATTCAAAGAGGACAGTGTAAAACTCCCTGAGGGCTGGGACTCTTTCATTTTAGTCTTTGTATATCTAGTACCAGTGCAGTATCTGGTACATGGGAGGTATTTAATTTAGCCTTGTTGATCAGTTGACTGAAATAAGCTAATATTATCTTAAGCTGGACTGAGAATTTTAAGTGGTCAGACTGAAGGAAAAAATTATTTTAGTATATTCTACTCTGATGAGACATCATCCAGGATATCACATGAGGGAAAAGACACAGACTACATGCAATGTGTCAAAAATGCTCCTGAGGTGGTTTCAGGGATGGAGAACATGCCTACAGGGAGTAATCAAAAGAATTAGAAGTATTTAGCTTAGAGAAAAGGTTAATTTGAGGAGATAGGAGAGGTATCCTTAAGTATTTTAAAAGGCTATCATATGGAAGAAGGATTAGCCTTGTTCAGTTTGGCCCCATAAGACAAAACTATAAGCAGTGGTTTGACTGTTTGCATGGACAGCTGCTGAACAGGCCTAATGTATCCAGCTATAGTTTCTGTTCTGAGCCCCTATTCTGCATTACTAACTATACGATAAACATTTTCAACTAGATGTCCTCTAGGCATCTCACACTCATAAACTCTAACACAGAGTACATTGTCTTTCTCCCTAAATCAACCCTCTCCTCACATCTCTGTATCTGCTGAGGTCATCACCATCCTTCTAATCACTTGAGTTTATGGTCTCAAAGTTACAATCAACTTCTTTCTCCATTTGCCCTGAATATTAGAGAAGTCTGAAAGTCTTGCTTTCTACTTGGATAGCTACTACTCTAGTTCAGGCCCTCACACTCTTACCTGGACTACTGCCACAGCCTCCTAGTTGGTCTCCCTGCCTCAGACCTCTCCTCTATCCAATCCTTTCTTCCAAGGCAGCTGTCAAAGTTGATCTTCCTAAAGCACAGGTCTGACCATGTCACTCTCCTGCCCATGGGTTTTGGGGTTACATAAAACTGCAATTTGGCTTTTGATGCCCCTCATAACCTGGTTTCAAGTTATATCTCCAGCCTTAGGTTATTCTCCTTTATGAACTGATCTTCTTGCTGTTCTTTATACACAAGATCACATTTTTCAGCCCCATGCCTTCACACAGGCTGTGTACCACCCTAAGAATGCATAATTCACAGAATCCCTAGTGTCTGTCAGTATTCAGCTTAAACACCATCTCCTACGTGAGATTATCTTTTTCTGTTCCTCTCTCCTCCCCAAATTCCCTGGGATTTGTTTTGTATATTGCAAAAGTACATATAGTCTCTCTGCTAGAATGTAAGCTCTACAGGAGTGGGGACTATTTCCTTTGACTGATCAACTGATTGAAATTGCAAAAAGGCCTCTGTAGACTTGATGTAAAGAGGGACTTCCTTATAATAAGAATTATCCAAAAGAGGAATGGACCATTAAAGAAGGGAGTGGATTGAAATTCTCTTAAGTAGTGGCTGGATGACTTTTTGTTAATATTGCAACAAGTATTCTTTTTAAGGTATGGAACTGATTCCATGACCTCTGGGGTCTTTTCCAGTTCTTGGATTCTATACAATGATTCCATTTGTCTACTAGTCATTATGAGCTCAGCATATCTACTGTTTTGTTTTTTAAACAAAGTGAATAAGTATCATTAATAGCAACTGAAGAAACAGTATTCTCTAAAGACATTGCATTATTTATCTTTGTACTTCTTAAGATGCTAAAATGTCAATTTAATTCTGCAAACATTCATTAGGGGCCTATTGTATGCACTGAACTATGCTAGGTACTCTGGGTATAAAGACAGATAAAACTGCTTCTGTTTTTAAGGAAATTACAGTTTGGCAAGGGAGAAGACATATACACAGAAAAATATAATGCAAGTTATACAATAAGTTCATAGGATAGGTATGAATGATTCATGGAAGAAATGATCACATAGCTGGGTAGATCAGGGGAAATCTTTATGTAAAAGGTGACCCTTTAATTTAGTTTTAAAGGAAGGGAAAGATTTTAGTAGGTAGGGATGTGGGAGGAGATCCTTTGTGGAATGGTGTGTGCAAAGGCAGAGAGATGGGAAAGGGAAAGACAGAATTAAGGAACAAGAAATAAATCCATTCGGGCTATGATTTAGAGCTCATGAAGAGGAGGAGCATATAATAAGAATAGAAAGGTAAGTTACCATCTTGTTGGATTAAGATTATTCTGTCATGCCATTTTCAACATCACTAAGTCCATAATATTTTTAGTCATTTTCCCTTATGAAATAACACACAAAATTAATGTGCTAATCCAAGAAGATTGTTTCTGCTTTGACTGCAGTCTAAATGGAAGTGGCCCATATATAATAGAAGGCTGCTTTATTTAGCTTACCATCCCATCACTACTGTGTAATTTGATGTCCATTTGAGACAGAGCTTCAATCTTCCCAGAATTTGCTTTAATATGGACCCCTCTTGGTGCATCCATACTTAGGCTCCTCGTGGGAGATTCCAGCCTGAAAGTAGAAAAAAGGGTACTGAGCCAAAGACTAGTAAAATAAAATAAAACACCATCCCAGTAGAATTTATTTTAGTAGGAAATCAATACAATTCTTAGCCTGGAAGGTACAATTTAAAAAGTAGCAGGCACCTGGAAAATAGATAAAGGATGTATTCAGAGGTAGCACTGTAAGTCAGCTGGTATATTTTTCTTTTTCATCATGGAGACATGAAGTAGCAATTATGTTAACAGAAGTTCTCTAGAGACCATATTCAGTTTGAACACTTACTGCTGAAAGAGCACAATTCCCATATAAATACAGTTTGTTATATTTTGGTTGGTGGGAAAAACCAAATGCCCCTGAGACCGATCAAAAGGCCCACTTATGGTTCCTATTTAAGGTTTCAAGTTCCTGTTGCTACTTGCACAATTGATATGGGGGAACTCACAATGCTTATGTCCCCTCTAGTTTGCTCTGGAGCCCTGGTCTGCTTCTTCTGAGTTTAACCATTACCCCACTTCCAAAGCAGAACTAGAATCTGGCAGTCTTGGTGGCTTGGCTCATCCCTCCCGGATGGACAAGGTGTTCAGGTCACCACTAGCACTGCTGCTTTGCTCTCTCAATCTATGGCAAGAATAGTACTTAACCTGAAGAGGGGCTCTGCAGAGCAAGGCCATATACAAATATGATTAAATGACTATAGTACTGTGTGAATTAGAAGTGAACTTCTTGATACAATCTACAGGATGCTGAATATGAAAAGGTTCTCATATCTCTTTCACTTTCACTGTATAAGACTTTATAGCAAAAGTTCTTAACTTGAGGGCCCATGAACTTGTTTTTTTCCCCTCCAACATTCTGATATCTGTATTTCAATACAATTGGTTTCCTTTGTAAACCTCTGTATTTTATTTTATTCACTTAAAAGCTTTATTCTGAGGAAGGGTCCATAGGCCACCCCAGATTCCCCAAGGTGTCCAAGACACAGAAAGGATAAGAACTCCTGCACTATAGTAACTTAAAATCAGAGTCAGCGATCTTTTATTCAATAGCTTGAAAAAGCTTTGGAAAACACTTCTTTTGCTTGCCTAGATTTAGACAAAATCAGACCTGAATTCAGTGGCAGAGGAAATTAGTCCCCTGTGGTTCTTCCAATACTGATACCAGTACTGTTACTCCTTGTAAGTATAGGCACAAAATCCTATGTGCACATGCACACACACACACACACACACATACACACACACACACACACACAGAGCAGGTTTACTATTGGTCTAAAATCACAATTAGACTCCTGAAACATCAACATTTCTAAGATATTTAAAGGGTATTAAAAATCAAATAAGTTTTGTTTCTTCAAAACAATAATATTTCAGCATAAAATTCACATGGTTGTTCTTGCATCCACACAGCATAAAACATCATTTCCAGTACTGATACATAGATCATAAATAAACTCCCTGTAAGGCACATAGGAAGACTGAAGTGTGTAAATGCAGGCTGCTCGTGGGGAACTTTCAGAGTTAGTGTCTACCAAGCAGGAAAAACACATTGTACAGTTTTATTTTAACACTGAATAATACCACATTATTCCATTCTTTTGGCATATGAAATCAGATAAAAAAGGTCATCTGGCAACACTCTTGTAAAAATGTTCTTAGTTAAAATGCAAGACAATGTTTAGAAAGAAAGACAGATCTTTAAGAAAACCAGGGAACATATCAGATGCTCATTTCAGTATAAGAATTGCAGCCTCTCAGTTTTAGATAATTCTCTGTTTGGATAGTTTTAGCTGGCAGGAATTACAGAGCCAGATGCACAGGCCAGATCATTTTGGAAGAATACACAGCCAGATGCAGACATCGTAAATTTATTTGACTTGGTTTTAGATTTTTAATGAGATAGTGTTTACTTTGAAATTGTGCTCTCAATTTACCCCAAATCCTTGCAGTCCTCTGGGACTGAAATAAAAATGGGCATGTTAGAGATGCAGCAAAGACAAATATTAAATAAAAGCCTGAGACCAGTCACACATAGGCAAGCACATGGGAATTACTGCTCTGCATTGCCACAAGATGGCATAATGTGACCACCTGAAACCTGTTCCAACTCCTAGACTGCTGCCTCAGGGATATGAGAAAGAGAAATTTTAATAATTTAGCTATAGTATTGTCACTTTCATAGTAAGGGAAGGGAAGGGGCTGAGATAGGACAGGGAAGGGAAGGGAAGGAGTGAGAAAGAAACTGAGAAGTTGAAAAAATCGTATGTAAAGTTGTTATTCTGTTCTGTCTTAGTGACCTTATTCATGGTTTTCTTTGCAAAGATACTGGAGTGGTTTGCTATTTCCTTCTCCAGCTCATTTTACAGATGAGGAAACTGAGGCAAAGAGGGTTTTGCCCAGGGTCACACAGCCAGGAAGTATCTGAGACTAGATTTGAACTTATGAAGAGGAGTCATCCTGACTCCAGGCCTGCCACTCTATCCACTGTGCCACCTATCCGAACCAGCAAATAATTTATTTAAACACTTAAAAAAAATGGTCATATGTTCTCTGAGCCTCAGTTTTCTCATTGGTATAATGAGGAGCCTGAACAGAGGTTCTCTGAAGCTAGATTTAGATTTTGGTCCTTGCAAAATGATTCAGTTACTGCTATCTTGAAAATAATTCTAACGAGAATAGCTAACATTTGCATAATGCTTTAAGGTTTGCACGGTGCTTTATGTATGTTAACTTACTTGATTCTCACAAGACCCCTGCGAGGTAGGGGCTATTATTATCACCATTTTACAGATGAGAAAACAGGCTGAGAGCAGTTAAGTGCCTTGCCCAGGATCACGCAGCTGGTGGCTGAGGCAGGATTCAAGCTTGGGCCTGTGTAATCTACTGCCTAGCTGGCCCAAAATAAACACTTGTGCTATTTGATTATTTCACAGTCAAATCAAAGTAATCATAAAGTTGAAGCAACTGTAATCTCTCTTCCCCTTCTCAAAATTCTCAAACTTTTCTCTGAGAAGCAAAATCACAACTAAGGTAGCTATCACATTTATGCTGGTGGAGATTGATCACTCACTTGTTTTTCAATAGGATATATCTATCTATCTATATCTATCTATCTATCTATTTATCTATCTATCTATCTATCTATCTATCTATCTATCTATATGTACATGTCTATGTAAAAGTATATTAGAAGAATATCTTGCCTTCAGAAGGATAAATTAAGAGAGAAGCCATACAATTTGGTTAACTTGTTGGTACTCTCAGGAAACTCAGTCCCCAAATGCAAAAGACCAAAAACATTCAGAAGAAAACACTATGTTATAGTAAAACCTTTCAATGTAAACCAGCATTTATTAAACACTTACTGTAAACACTTTGCTGGGTACTGAAGGAGATAGAACTGATTAATCAATAAACAAGCATTTATTAAGTGCCTTCTGTGTGCTAGGTGCTGGGGATACAGAAACAGAAATTAAATACTGACTGCCCTGAAGGGGCTTACAATCCATCAAGAAGTCAACTCAAGTATTTGATTAAGAGAAATGACACTTGCACAGATTCCTGGAGGAATGAGGAAAGGCCTTGCATAGGAGGTGGCAGTTGAGTTGAACCTGGAAGGAAGCAGGGGAAAGCAAAGGCAGAGATGAGGTGTTCATTTATTTCTTGCATGGGGACCTTATAAAGGTAAGACTAAGACTACAGGAGATGGGATGTCATGTGGGAGAAACAGCAAGCAGGCCAGTTTGGCTGCAGTGTAGAGCACATGAAAAGAAGGAAGTAATGGGTCCCGAGCCTTGAGAGATAGGCAGAAACCAAGAAAGAGAAATAAGTGCTTGGAAAAGTAGGCTGGCCCCAGAATGAGTAGGGCTTTAAACTCCAGAGAGGGTACAGACATGAAATAAGGGATAGCCCCTGACAGCTCATACTATTGTAAGGAGATATGACACACAAATAACCATAATTATAACTATAACTATATATATATATATACATATACACATATATATATATAAAGTGCATAGGAGAGGTGAGTATAAAATGCTGTGTGCAATATAAGGGAGAAGGATAATTACTGAAAATTGAATTGGGAAGAAGATAGCACTTAAGATGGACTTCAAAGAATGGCAAAAATGGTAACAAATAGAGAACAGAGGAGGGATTTCTAAGTGTGGGGAATACTGATGAATCAGGTATTACAAAAGATGGAGGTTAAGAAGGAGAGAATTCCAGGTATGGGGGAGAGCCAGAACGTTATCTTAGGTGGAAAAAAAAATCAAGCATCTCATAATAATCCAAGGGGAAACTTTATAGAGCATTCACCCCAGCACTGTGCTGAACACCCTGGCTTGGAATTCCTATTTGAACTCCTTTATTATGAACTCCTATGAAACTCCTGTCCTGTCTCTTCCAAGTGGGCAGGAATTTAACAGGTGGTGCCAATGTACAGATAGACTCGAAAGGGATGTATAAACGAGGAAGCATGATCGCTTGACATATCGGAGGCAGAGTGTATGCGAAGCAGGATTTGAGTCAGTAAGACTTGGGTTCATATCCCACTCCCACCCTTCCATTTTATGTGACACTGGGCAAGTCTCTTATTTATTTGTTTTGAACTCTGCTTTCTTCATGTGTAAGATATTGATAATTGCATTACTTACTTTGGAGGGCTGTGATTATTCATAACACTTTGCAAAACTTAAAGTGAACTGAATGTCAGCTATTAGTATCATCATTCCCATCCCCATCATCACCACTGTCATCTCATCAGTTGTTTTTCTTTTTGGAAGGAGTTCACATAAAAATAATCCCATTAGAAACCAGTTACTATGCTCTTATTTTAATTTTCTATAGACTATTAGAAAGGCAGATAAAAGAATTACTTTTTTCTGGCTGAATAAGAATATGTAAGCTTGTCTACTGTAGACTCACAGAAATATTCTCAGTACAACTCCAGTAGCAGATAGGAAAACAGATTATTTGTACCTCTTCATCCCGCCCCCGCCCCCATCATGATTTTGAACTCAGCCAAATCTCAATATTTTGCAAGTTTTTCATTCCATGTAGCTTGGCAATGGAATATTTGATATGGTAAATACATTATTATTAAATTTTTAATGGACCAATAATATGCCGGGGCAACTGTGGGTAACAGTTTAGTCTGTGATAATTCTCTGGTTCTGGCAAATTTACTTGCTAAGCTCTCTGGGATATATAATTAAGTCTGAATTCATAGGAAGAGATTGGTCATCTCTTAGTCCATGAAATATAGATGGATCATGTCTTGCCAGGTATTTGATAAGTGTTAAACTTTTTAGCCTGTGGTTATGTATTACATAGTGACTTTATACTGTTTCTTGAATAATCTACATTGATTGGTAAGTCTGGGCTCCTTAAGGATAACCTTTCTGTAATTTCTGGGCACCTAGGTGGTGCAGTGGAGAGTGCCACACCTGAAGTTAAGAAGACTTGAGTCCAATCCAGCCTGAGACGCTTACTGGCTGTGTGACCCTAGGCAAGTCATTTAACCCAGTTTGCCTCAGTTTCCTTATCTGTAAAATGAGCTGGAGAAGGAAATGGCAAACCACTCCAGTATCTTTGCCAAGAAAACCCCAACTGGTGTCACAAAGAGTTGTATATGACTGAAATGACTGAACAACAACAAATTTCTAGTAGCAATAACCTGGTCCTGAACTGCCATCATAAATCACGCCATTCACAAAAAGAAACATTTGTAGCTCAGACATTTTTTCCTGCTTCTTTGTCAATATTATAGACTGAGTACACATGAATATCACTCGTGTAGGTCCATTGGATTCTATTTTTGTATCTTATCAATCTTGTAGACCTTATAGAGCTTATCCAATTTTGGTTACATTTGACACATTTAATAGAGTATACTTGCCATTAGACTTCAATATGGTTCTGTGAAGTGATGTCTGCTTATCACACACACACAAATATTTCTCTAAGTTTCTAACCTGTTTATCATAGCCTCTAGAAATGTCTGTCTGTCTTCTTCCTTTTTGGCAAAGAGGTATTGATCTTTGTATAGTTGCCTTTGGGTGATGGACCTTGTGTTTTGTAAACATTGTACAGATTTTCGTTACAATACTTTTCAAATCTGTTTTGGTCAATTTTACAGTTCCTGAAAGTATATACTGAGATTGGTATTGCATAGGTGCTAACATCCTTTTGTGTGTTCTACCCCTTCAGTTCTGATTTCAGGAGGCCAATAAATCTCAACGTAATCAGCCCTAGTGTTTTCCTTGATATCCTTATTCTTTATGAGTCTTATCTGAAATAGACCAAGGCATCTGCAATTGTATTACCTGGTGGGGACCTCAAAGTGTTGCTTCATGGCAACCTCAAAGGATCTCTAGTCTAACTTTCTAGTTTTACAGAGGAAGAAATTGAGGCCCAGGAAAGTGCCCTGGGAAGTAACTTTTCCAACATCATAAAGCAGCCAGAATCATTGTTTCTGGATTTAAGCACAAATGCTTCAGTTGGTCTTTCCTTAGTATCCACTAAGGATTTTAGACTTACTGAGTCCCAATGACATTTTGATATAACTAGAGAAAGATTCAATGAAATAAAGGAAGGGTTTAATATGCTTTTTTGTTGAAATCATATAATTTGATGTTATCCATGTAAGTCAACAAGTATTTGGTTGTGAATATGTGTGAAATTGTCAAAAATTGAATATCTTTTTAATTGATTTGGAAGTTATACATAATTCCATCAGGAGAGATAGTAATGGTTTTAGGGATATTTATATTGTTATTACTGGTGGTAGGAGGTGAAGTCACAAGTAGCAGGATGATTTTTATCAACAACCTTGACCATTCAGGAAAGAAGAAAGAATGAAAGATTGGTGATATTGAGAAGTTTTGAAATAAGGAAAAGGAGAATTTAAGGAATCTCATATTGGATGGCCTGAATTTCCTCAGTGAGGTAGGCTAGATTATACAATATGAATGTGGGGGCTGGGGAATAAAAAAGGGGGCTTAACTAATGGGCAAGTTTCAAAATAGTCACTTTGGGTAGTAACAGGAAATCAATGAAAGCTGCATAGAACGATTCCTTAGCTGCAGTCACAGCCCGGCTAAGGCTATTTCTATAAATGTAGAGTGAGTGGAATCAGCATGACTTTTTCTACTGACACTATACAGCCTTGAGGTAAAAGCAGAAAAATTACATGTTGGGGACTACTGAAGGTTGAGGTTTCATAGGCTGGGGATAGCAGAAGGTCAGGAGGGATGAACTTTTAGATCAGTGGCTAAGGAACCAATCTTGTTACAAAGACCATTAAAATAACAGATTTAATTATATCATAGTTAAAATAAAAATCATATTGTCTAATGTATATCCCTCTTATGATAATGATGTTAGTATTATAACAGATTCTACTGTGGTTTTAAAGAAAAACAGCTTTAGCCTATGAAGAAATAGCTTTTTTATCCTTTTTTTCCCCAAAGGAGAAAAAAACAAAAAGAAGCATTGGAAAGGGGGAAACATACATAGTGTTGTTATTCTCTACATACAACAGTGATCACCACACACTCCTCTTTCAGTAGATTAGATTGTCAGATTGGCTTTGGAGAATTATATACTTTCTAAAAAACTTAATAAGTGCTGCTGTATAACATTGCTTTAATCATGTTGAAGTAGAAGGAGAGGAGTCTTTGGGACAAGTGATGGAGTTATAGATTAATATCATAAGGGGAAAAGCCTCATATAGTTTGACATACATCATAGATTTTAGGAAATCAGATTCCAGAAGTTCGTAGAAAGTGTAGACAGAATCCAGTGTCTCATATTTTGAAGAGGAAGCAAGCATAAGGAGAATAGAAAGATCTTAGGAATGAAACTCTTAAAACACAAAGAGAAATCATTCAAATGAGAAGGAAATGGGTAGCTGCCTAAAGAGACTGATGTGAATGCTCAGAGAAGCTCATCAACTAACTTAGATGGAAAAAGACATGTATAGAAGATGGAAATGGGGGAATGATGGAGGGTGAATACAAAAAAGGAGTACTGTCCTGTAAGGACTGCATCTGAAGCATTAAAGTTTAAAATGACCTGAGGCTGATGATGAATGCTAAGGACTACATATCCCCAGCCCCTTAAATGTAGTGAAGGCAAGAGAAGGGTCAAAGAAGCGATAGGACCACTGGCTTGTATATATATAAGGCAGTGTGACAAATGATAATGATACAGGAAGTGGCTTAACTACTTATATTTTATTTTGATTTGTTTTTTTGTTCTTCCAAGAAAAATCATCTTTGGACTAAGAATGATAGAAGAAAAATGATTAGCAGAGAGTAGAAACCCATGACAGCTGAGGAGAGAGAGAGAGAGCACCTAACTTTCTCCAGCAAGTCAAAGTCACCAGACAGGAACAACTATATGTTAGGGTACTGAAAGACTGATGTGATTGTTGAGTTACTGTCGATGGGCTTTATCTTTAAATTTAATTTTTAGCTTCTGAATTTGACACTAAAAAGAAAACATTTCTATAGACACAAAAGCACACAAAAAAGTATCACATCTGAAATAGCAAATCTGTTATATATATATATATATATTTATAGCTTGGATTTTTTTGAGGGATAGGACAAAAAGAAGAAAAATGAAAGATAGAAGGAAAGGGGCAGGGAGAAAAGAAAAATGGATAGAGAGGAAAGAGAAGGGAAAAGAAGGAAGGGAAAAGGGAAAAGGAGAAGGGAAGAGAGAGATTATTTTCAAAGCTGTCCTGATTTTCCATATTTTCTTCTGAAATTGTTTTCTACACATTAAAATACTTTAATCTCTCTTTTTTCTTTTTTTTGGGGGGGGGGAGGGTGGTAGTGGTGGTAGAATCTTATCATTAGCTCCTCTCTCTCTCCCAAGTCTCTCTACTCAATAAAGAAAAGTATAGTCTTTGTTTCAAATAAGCATAGTCAATCAAAAGAAATCTAAATATTTCCCACCTTGAGTTCATCACTTTGGTCAGGTGGTAGGTAGCCTTAGTTGAACAGTACTCTGGAATTGTAGTTAATTATTACATTGACCAAAGTCCTTGTCTTTCAAAGTTATTTCTTCACAATATTTTTACTATATAGATTGTTCTCCTGGTTCTGTTCACTTTTCTCCATATCAATTCATTCCTAATTTCTCTGAAGCTGTCCCGTTGGTCATATCTTTTCATGTAAGACACTTTCACATAGTATAATATGTTCAAAGTCATTCTCCAATTGACTCTTACCAATATGGAGTAAGGGGTTGCTGTGGTGAAAACAGTGGGCCCTTGAGCAAAAATGCTCACTCAATCTTAGAGTCTATGATAGAGAGAAGGATGAAAGCTGTAAATAGTTTAACACACCTCCTGGATTTTGAGTAGTTTCAGTAGTTTTAGAGGAAGGATCTTATGAGCTAAAATTCTATAGGGGAAGTCAGTCCAAGAGGGATAAGAAGTCCTCAAAAATGAAATTGTAACTATATAAGGAGAAAACATTCCAATGAGGAAGAAAAAGCTGTTTAAAGACATCACTGCACATGTGCATGGGACTCACCAATAAACTCTGACTTCAAAGACATTCAAAAAACAGAGGCAAGGGCAGCGTAATAGCGAGTCAAGCAGGACCTTTGGCTGCTTTTGTTTTAGTATAGTCAAGTATGTGACTGAGGAGGATCTTTCTCACCCATTATGGGGCCTGGGAAGATTTGTGAGAAGGTACCTGCCTTTTGTTAATGAGGCACTGGTTCTCAAGGGATATAAAGTCCTCTGGCTCTAAAAAGCGAATAAAACCTCTGAGGGTAAGGTTTTACTTTGGGGCTTAGTTTTGGTAAGAAGGTTTGAGTGCCAGAGGAGGACTCTAGGAAGCCACTAAGGAGCCCCCCGGCTTTGAGAACCCAGATGTCGTGCTTCCCTCTCTGGTGATTATGGTCAGACTGCTGCCTGTCTGTTGAATTATGGTCAGACTGAGGAAGCCATATCTGTTGATTACTTTGGAGTTTAGGGTATTGACTCCCTGAATGAGGTGAATTATATATGTGCTTGACTAAAGGACTGATACATGTGCTTGATTAAAGTGATTGTTAACCCTTCAAAACTTGCCTTTTCTTTTATGAATGCAGATCTAAGAACCTGTGATAGCACCTCCCTACCCTCCCACCCCCCGCCCAGTGTATGCTGGGGTGCTTACTGATACAGTCACATAACAGAGGGTGAAAACAAAAGAATGGCATGGTCTTTTAAGAACATGATTAAAATCAGAATGTATTGATTTTGGTGAAGAAAGGTAATTACAAAAAAATGGGGTTTGTAGTAAAAGGATGAAAGAAGAGACAGGGTGGATAGAAAGGTGGTAATTGGTGCTATCATCTCAACTGTTATCTGTTCAATTACTAACTTCCTTATATTTTTTTCTGTCAAGGATAATGATCTTTGGATTGGGAAGGATAGAACATATATGACTACTGAGGAGTTAATACACAAGTAAGGAAAAAATTGAGAGCACCTAACTGTCCTTGGTGAATTCAAGCCATTTTGCCCAAATGAATTACACTTTTAGGTAATGAAGTTTATATTTTCATACTTGTCAGATGTAGTAGTCACTAATCTCAGAAAGACTGGAGAATGGAGATATACAACAGTCACATGCCTTGATTTCTTTTTTTAAGAGAAGAGAGTGTAGTTTGCAAATTGTAGGCCAGTGAGTTTGACTGTGATTCCTAGCAAAATCCTAGAACATATTAGTAAGAGTTTTCTGAACACCTAGAAAAGAATGTGGTAACCACAGAACAACCAGTACAGCTTTATCAAGAATGGATCGTTCTGGTCTGATTTTATTTTATGTTTTGACAAGCATACTAAATTTGCATATAAGAGAAATTCTAGAGATATACTTTTGGCAAAGAATTTGATAAAAACCTTTCTGCTGATGCCTACAGTGGGAGAAATTTGGGCTAGAGAACAGTAGGTGCGTTCAGATTTGGTCAAATGGCTAGATCGAAAGAGTAGTCATTAATAGTCTAATGTCATTTCAGAAGGAGGTCTCCAGGGCAATGCTCCATGGATTTGTGCTTGGTTTTGTGTTAAGGAACAATTTTATTAATGACTCAGATAAAGGCTTGTATAACATGCTTATTAAATTTGCAAATGGCAGAAAGTTAAGAGGGAGACTACATTGGATGAAAAAGTCAGAAGTAAAAAAAATATATCTTGAACATTGGGTAAATTGAAAAGAAAAAGATTAAATATAATAGAAAGAATGTAGTCTTATACTTACTTGGGTTCCCCTTTATTGGTTTGGATTAGGTGGCCACCAAGGTGCAGTTTAACTCTGATGTTCTGGGAACCAAAACTTTCTAGTCTGGTGATAATAATTACAGTTCTATATTCTATTAAAGCATTTGTATGCCCTGCTAATATTTTAAAACCACTTTTATCACCACAATCCTTTCAGTTAGGTAGTAAGAGTACAAGTATAATTATCCCCCTTTTAAAGATGACACAGCTTGAACTTGGCAAAGCTATCATTTATTTCTAGTGACATGGATAGGAAGTATCAGGTTTGGGATTCAAACCCTGGTCTCTTAATCCAAGCTTACTATGCTTTCTAATAAACCTTTCTGTCTTTTTTGTAGTACCTAACAGAGCCTGAGCTTTCCCAGAATAGCCTTAGAGAATGCATGGTCACCCCATGTATGTCAATGGAGGAGAACTTTTGTGGAGACAATTAAGGAGAGGTTGCTAAAAAATTAGGTTGTAGTTTTTGCTATTTGTGAAGCTATATTCACGCTTCCTTTAAAAAATATACTCAGTTCCTTCCTTTGTTATTGCCTTGTGAGCATTTCACCCTCTGTCTAGTGGAAAAGATGAGATGTTGTTTTCTCTAAGGCTCTATATTTCTCAGGGATGTTCAATTTTCTGCTTCATCCATGAAACCAATGGCAAAAGACAATAAAGATCCCCAGCAGGTGGTAGTCCACATTTTCAGGCTCTCATCCCTTCATTTCATCCCATATAGCTATATTTGGTTCTTACTGATCCATGTTAAGAGTGAAGCTGGGTTTGCAAATAACTTTTGTGTGCATTCAACCAATCAACAAACATTTTGTGAACGCCTGTGATATACAAAGTCTGTTGTCCTGCCTAATAATCCAGGCAGGAGCAGAAGTTCAGGGGGTAGGGGAAGTGGTGGCCATGGAATGGGGATGAGGGCAGGTAACAGACAATAAGGAGTAAAACAGAATCCTTGGTCTTTGGACCTCAGAATTTTGTTTTGTTTTGAGCTGGTTCAATTTTATTAGATACAGAGTCATAAGAGGCCATTTTACCAGGGGTTTGTTAAGGAGGGGAAGAGTTCCTAAGTGCCACGCACACACACAGATGCACACACACGCTTGCAGACATAACTCCCCCCTCCCTCTGTATTCTCTCACCTACTAGGGGTCACAGAAATGGGAAGTCAGAAAGGAAGCTCATTTGGGAGTGACTGTGATGAATTCAGTTTTAGACAGAACTTACATCAGGCATTTGAAACTGTAGGATTGTAACTAGGGAGAGCTATTAGGGCTAGAGGTAGAGATTTGGATACTATCTTCACAGAAGTAGTCAACTAAAACTATGGTAGTAGATGAAATATTTGCATGCAGTAGGTGCTTAATATAATAGATGCTTGATGAATTGAATTGAATTTCAGAACTAGAGTATGGTCGGAAGTGGAACCAATAAGATGGGAGATATTTAGGACCAAAGAGAGACCAGACATAAGGAAGAACAGGCAATAGGGAAAATACTCAGCATCAAATAATAGAAGGAACAGGACATATTCAGTCAGCATCAGGGAAGTCTGGGAGTAGGCAGAGCTCCCGATCAATAAGCAGAGTAAACCTCAGTGGAGATTGTAAGTAGGCATCAGGTATGGGGTGGGTAAGGAGGAGAAGGGATGAAGAGATAGCATCTGAAACACATCTAACAGAAGACAGTATGGATGACAGTATGGAGAGGATTATGGGAAGGGAACCAAGGCAAGGCAAGAAGGGTTGTTACTTACTGGAATTCATTCCTAAGGTAGGGACTGGCTTATCAAGTGGCCAGTTCTTGAGCCACAGATCCAGGGCTCCATATGTTCCCCCTTTTTAGTACCAGAATCAGTCACAGAGTACTAATTCATAGCTGAACCTACAGATAGGTATCATGTAACTTTAGTGTAAAAGGTTAGAGGAATTAGGGGAGGAAAATGTAGAGAAGGAATTAAACAGGTCCCAGCATTCAGAATGGAGCTTTGTGGAAGATGCTTTCATTTAGGAGGAAGAATGAGGAAGTAGAACAACCAAAGGATTTTAGAATCTTGGAGTTTCAGAGTTGGAAGGGATCTGAGGGGTAATCTAGCTCAGTGGTTCTTGCAAAGGAATTCTCTTCCTTAGAAAGCTGAAATCTGCACTGTCCATTTCTTATCACTACATTATTACTACTCTGCAAGGGTAGGCATTATTTATTATTTACCTCTTTCCCACAGAATCTAACATAGTGTAGCAGCAAGTACCTTGGCGTACCCAGAAGGGCTTGATGCACAGGTTCTTAGATCTGCTTCTCTAAAAGGAAAGCAACTTTTGAGGAGTCAACAATCTAATTACATTCACCAACAGAGAAAATACAAGTAGAGAAATAAATACCAATAGACAGGGCTTCTAACTGTCTGACCATAAGCAATACATATATCACAGACCAATAGACAGATCCAACTGTCTGACCATTACATACATACATAGAGAGAGAAGGACCAACACCTGGGTTTTCAAAGCGGGGGAGGCACAGCTACCCAGAGTCTCATTTGTCACATGAAACTTCTTCCAAAGAGTAAGCCCCCAAAGCAAAACCTCACCTCAGATATGCATGCACTTTTCAGAGCTGGTGGGCACTGCCCTAGTGACCCAGTGCCTCATTAGAAATTAGCACAAGGTGTGGGCCTTCCTATAAAACAAGCCTCCTCTAATCAAGCTCCCTTTATTGGGGAAGATCTTTACTCTAACATTACACACAGTGCCTTGTAGAGATTGAATACTCAGTGGTTTTTGAAGGAAGGAAACATAAGAAAAATTGTCTTTGAAGTTGGAGAAGAAAGAGAACAGTGAAGTTTTGTGTTAGCCATGGACAGAGTTTCAAAGAGAGACTTTCTAATGTAGAGGGGATTATGGGTTAAGAAATTACATCATATTAGAAGGTCATTAGTGACTTTGGAGAAAGCAGTTTAATCAGTTGGTGGAGTCAGAAACTCAGATATCAGAGGAGAAAAGATACTCAGAGGGTGTTTAGCCCTGTCCAGCCCATAGCTGACAGGTGGTAAACTAATTTTCACTTAAATATCTCTAGTGGGGGAGGGCTTGATAAGATTTTCCCCCTCTTTACAATAAAGCTTAGTTAGCTTTTTTTTTCAACTGCTTAACTTTCTCCTAGCTTTGCCTTCTGGTACAAAGCAGAATAAGTCTAATCCAACTCATATGTGGAAGCCCCTTAAATATTTGAAGAGAACGATCATGGATCCCCTAAGTCTTCCATTGATCTCCATCTGGTATGATCTAAACACCATAATCCCTGAGGCTGACTCTGGAGTGAACAGCTGTGCGAATTGTAGATAGCTCATGACTGATCCAGAGCCTCTTGTGGAGCTGTTTCTGTCTGAGCCTAGCCCAGTGGTTCTGAAACAGAAACTGATACCCTACACCTGTTCTTCCCCCACTTCTCTGAAGGGCATTCCACATGTCTTAGTGGAGTTAAGCATCAAAGCTTTAAACTCCACTAAGATATGTGAGACATTTTATTTACATTTTCATGTATATACATGGATCATATTATATATACATTTATATATACATGTATATCTATATACACACAAAATATGTATTCATAAACATATGCATATAAGTGTATTAACCTTTTTTCACTCAAACTATTCTAGCCTTCAGTAAAAGAAATCTGAACTAAAGATAGCATATTTAAGGTCAAATGACCAAAATCACATAATGACTCCAATTCTTCTACATTTTCCAACAACACACTAAAGATGTCTAAAGCTTTCTAGATCTTTTTTTGGTATTCTGTAATATTTTTAGTCTTTATAGTCATATGCTTGACTCACTTTTTCTCCATAAATGAGAAAGGTTAAATATTTCATTCTCAATTAGTGGAAATGAAAGATTCTTTGAACAATGTCACAAAAATGTGTTTAACTAAACATCTAACAGAGTGATCATCTTTTATCTTACATATCTAGATCATATGGTGCTAGTATTTTTTGGGTAAAATATTGGTTTTAACTTTCATGGCTACTATTACCTTTTAAATTAAAAGTATGTACAAAATACTCAGAAACTGCCTAAAAGCCTAAAAATTGACAAGCTAATTTGAATACTGGTGTCTTCAAAATTTATGTTCCTATTAAAATCAAGAATAAAGAGAATTCAATAATTTCCCAAAGCTTGCTCATGTTCTTTTTAAAATTATGTTCATAAAATATAATTAGCTATTACTTAGATATACTTTTTGTATTAACTTCTCACAGCACTTAAGGATCTTTAAAATAAATACAATTAAATGTCAGAAAAATAAATGTGGCTTAAGATTCACTTTAAATTTGGGAGAGTATCAACTCTAAGAAGTCTTATAGAAGATTAAGAAATACAGATGGTATTATAATGTATGACCCATAATCCCAATTCTTGTTTTATGCAGATTAGATTTAATCTTGGGGACTTTACACAAATCACTTTCTCTTTGGTTGATGTCCCTTAATCAGGACCTTTCACTGAGAAAATCAGAGTTTAGCTTATTTTTCTCCTACCTAGGCTCTTACCTGAGAACATCAGAATATAACTTATGCCAAGAAAAGTCCTCCCGTTCCTATGCACTCAGTCTAACAACATATATAAAATACAGAACAGGATTTATTTCAACCAATGGAAAAACATCAATAACTTGGACTCAAGTTGATAATCAGTCAAGACAACTTTTCTTCCCTCCCCAATGAGCTCAACTTCCTGGAAAGATCTATGCAGTCCTTTAGATTTAAAATGCTACCCTAAAATTGTGGTTCCTTCAAAAAGGGAAAGAACTGGGGAGTCTTTGGAGAGTTGATTCTCTTTTAACTTACAGTACCAATGGAAGGCAAGATCTGCATTTGTTCCTGCACAAAGTGTCTCTGTTCTTGGATGCTATTTGGCTCCAGGACCACATGATTCTTCCTTTTGTCTTTATTCAAGAACTCAGCTACCTAGGAACTCTTCTTCTTTTTACCCCACCACTGAATAACATTTTATTTTTTCCAATTACATGTAAAGATAGTTTTCTACATTCACTTTTATAAGATTTTGACTTCTAAATTTTTTTTCTTTCACTCTTCCTCCCCTTCCCTTTTCTTACCCCCCTCCCCAAGATGGCATACAATCTGATACAGGATATACATGTATAATCATAGTAAATATATTTCCACATTAGTCATGTTGTGAAAGAAAAAAAAAGAGAATATAGCATGCTCTGGTTTGCATTCAGACTCCATAGTTCTTTCACTGGATGTGGATAGCATTTTCTATCATGAGTCTTTTGTAATTGTCTTAGATCATTATATTTTTGAGATGAGCTATGTCTGTCAAAGTTGATCATTCAACAATGTTGCTGTTTCTGTGTACAATGTTCTCCTGGTTCTGCTCAATTCACTCATCATCAGTTCATGTAAGTCCAGGTTTTTTTGAAATATGCCTGCTTATCATTTCTTATAGCCCAATAGTATTCAATTACATTCATATATCACACACTTGTTCAGCCATTCCCCAAATGATGAGCATCCCCTTAAATTCCAATTACTGCCACCACAAAAAAGAGCTGCTATAAATATTTTTGTACATGTGGGTCCTTTTCCATTATTTATGATCTCTTTGGGATACAGACCTAGAAGTGGTATTGCTGGTTCAAAGGGTTTGCGCAGTTTTATAGCCCTTTAGGCACAGTTACAAATTGCTTTCCAAAATGGCTGGATCAATTCACTACTCTACCAACAATGCATTAGCGTTCCAATTTTCCCACATCTTTTTCAACATTTATCATTTTCCCTTTTTTTTTTTTTTATCATAATAGCTAATTGGATAGGCGTGAAGTGGTTATCTCAGAGTAGGAACTCTTCTTCCTTTCTCCAGGCACTCAACATTTTTAAAGAAATTTTCCTCTTATGTCTAGGAGACTTAGTCCAGAAGTTCCTTCCCCAGAACTTCTTAGTCATTCTGTCATTGCCTTTCTATGGCTGCCACCTCTGGAGTCCGGAGATTCCCTGGACTTCTCTCCCATCTGCATCTCACAGTTTTTATCTTTGGCCATGTCTTCTGATTTGAAATCTTCTCCCATGGGTTATCACTCAGATTTTCATGTGGGTTCAGTGGGACAACAGTACTCATTGCAAGGTTACTCGGTCACATATCTAACCTGAAGAACCACTGAAGTCCCAAATGTAATAATGTTTATTCCTTATATTTGGATATATTTTCAACAAAAGCCTCATTTTTTCACCTTTTAATCTTGCTGACACTACTCCTAGACACAGTTTTTAAGACAGAAGAACCTAATTTTTAGATTGATGTTGGATAGGAAATTTTTATTTCTTTGTAAAGTAAATACTGCATGACCATTCCAGTTTTGGGAAAAGGCTAGATATTTATTATAAATATCTAATTTCTATATTTAAAAGAATTACTATGCAATTGAATGCATTTAGCACTAAAATTATGGTACATAAAATTTAACATTTATTTGACCCTGAAGTTCACTTTTAATTAGTTTTTGAGAATTCCTGAGTTATATAAAAAAAAGCTCAGGTGTTTATTAATGTTCCTGAGGGAAAAGTATCATTCTAGCAATAAAAATGCATAAACATTGCCATAATTTGTTACACAAAATATATACTTATTGGTTGCCAGCACAATCATTCTTGATATTCCACCTTTGCTGGTTTTCCACGGACAAAAAAATCCCCTTAATTTTCTAATCTGAGTGAAGTTGTGATAGAGATGAAGGAGTGATACATTTTACATCTCTAGGGATTTTCCTTTTTGGCACTGTTGTCCCACTGTCTGTCTGGGCTTTGATGATTTTAACAAGACCATTTTTTACTGAGTTGCATTTTTCCAGCAATTGGCAAAAATGAATTTAATAAGGATGACAGCTCCCAGAGAAATTTTGTTACCAGGTCACCAGATTGCATATTTACAGTAAGTGTAGATGTCTGATTAGAATTACATGTTAAGTGTTTTGTAGGCCTTGAAATGCTATTATTATTGTTATTTTTGTCCTTATTATCTCATTCTTGTCTTTGGTTCATATAGAAATAATTCTGGGACAAATTGCTATCCTGCTGTTAATCTTCTATATTGAATGTTTTGTGGATTAGTGCACAAGTTGATGAAGCAACTGATTTTTGTAGTTGAATAAAAGTATCAGGATATAAGCTCATGCCCTGTAGGCTAGCTCTCAATAGTTTGAACTCACCATGTAGCTTGGAGATTATGAGTATTTGAGATGATTAAAAACATTATTCTTAAGTGTTTAGAAATAGATATTGTGTCCAGATGATTGTAGATAATGGTTTGATTTGTGATAATGATACAGTTCTATTATAGTTTATTGGTTGAGTTCTCCAGGATATTTTGAGAGGCCTGCATTTGTAGTGTGCAGATGTGATTATCATCCATGGAAGACAGCAAACCTCTGATTGTAATTGTAGCCATCAGGTCAAGTCTTGCAAGGTATCTGTAGGTGCTAAATTTTGGCAGCTGTATCCATCATTTTTTTGCACAATCTAGACTGATTACTAAGTTTGAACTCTTTTAGGACAACTTTTCTCTAGTTTTTTGGGCAATGACTTCATACTGAATTACAATCTTAAACGGGTCAGTTTACACAAATTGGCATCACTCATCCTTGTATTCTATGTTTCTGTGTTGTCACATCATTGGCTGAATTCATATAGCTTTCACCTATGGAAGTTTTTTTATTTCAGTCTTGAAAAATTGTTTCACAGGCTCATCTGGAGCTAAGTGACTTTTACTTACATTTGACAAATCTAATCAGCCTTTGCTGTGGCTTGGTGAAGTGACTTCTGTTCCTGTATATTTCTGACCTGTTGGTGATGTGCTGTAAGGATGTTATTGACCATCTTCCTGTTTTTTTAGCTGCCTTAAGATGGTGGGCTCTATATTTTGTTAACAATGTAAGGGTACATTCCAAATCTGTTACAGTCCATTTTGTAATTCCTGAAAGTGTACATTAAAATCAGTATTGGATAGGTCTTAATTGCCTTAAGCAGATTCTTACTATTTAACTTTGATTTCAGGATGCCAGTAAGTCTCTTAATATATTCAACTTGAACCTTCTCCTTGATATCTGTATTTCAGTATAACGTGCTTCGAGGAAATCAAGGTATTTGTAGGTAATGTTTTCATCTATTGGTTCAATATGATTTCCACATTCAAAGTCACAGCCTTCATTCTCTTTCTTTGCCACATTTAAGTCCAAATGATGTTCTGATATCACTGGAGAAAGATTCCATGAGAGGAAGGAGCTGTTCAATTATTTGATAGTTTAGTAACTTATATGTATTGTGTATTATATTTTCTATTATAATTTCTAAACTTTGTATGTCTCTAGCACCCGACATAATTCTCTATACCCAGAAGATTCTTCATAAAGATTTGCTAAATTGAATTTTCTTCCTTTTATTTGTTCTGGGAATTATTCTCCATCTATTTAACAGATATACTGCATGTCATGCTTTCCCAATTCAGTCAATCAATAAACATTTATCAAACACCTACTATGCACCAGACACTGTTATAAGTATTTGGGATACAAATATTAAAAAAATAGTCCTTGCTATCAATGATCTTAAAATTTTTAGTGTGGGAAGACAACACATAAAAGGAAATTTGGAAGGGAAGAAAGAGAAGGGAGAATGGAGAAGGGAGAGATACTCAAGGCACAGGGACTTCATGAGGTCTAATCCAAGGGAGTGCAGGGATGGAGAATGGCTGGCATGGGAGGTCTCTTTAAATAGGGGCTTTGGAATAAATTAGTGATGAGAAGTGAATACTAATGCTCATGTAATCTCACAGGATAATGCTGAGTTTCATTTCTGATGATGAGGTTCCTAGAGGCATGATGGAGTTCAGTCCAAAGGAAAGCAGCCAGATGGGAAATGAAACTAGATAATAATTTCCCCCAATAAATGGTAAGTTCCTTGAGGATAGTACTTGTGTCATTTGCTTATTTTATATCTATCATATATAACACTGAGTATATCATATATAACATTGCTATGCATTGAATAGACCCTAAATAAATGCATCAAGCATTTATCTATTTAGCCAGAATTCATTTGTTCAATTAGCATTTATTACTATGTTTAGAACACCTTGAAAGGTGCTAAGGCAGAAATAAGGATAAATTATACAAAGTCTCTACCTTCAAGTAGCTTACAATTTACTAAGACTTCTGAAACTTAAAACATCTGAAGGGCCATCTCAAACTTGAAAACAAGTCACAAAGTTCTTTGAGGAATTAACAAACATTCCATCACAAAACTAGTATGTTAATATTAGAACAGAAGTAGCAAAGCCAAGATGGTAGAATAGAAGTGGGGACCTGCTAGAGTTCTCCCTGAAAATGTCTCAGAAAACCTATAAAAATGACTCTACACAAATTCCAGAGCTGCAGAAATCACATAAGGACAGACTGAAGCAAATTTCCAGCCCAAGACAATCTAGAAGGTCAATAAGAATGGTCCATCACACCAGGCTGGGAGTCGAGTGTACTATTCTTGCACAGACAGAGTTGGGGCAGGCCTTAGGGGACTGAATTGCTGGTGGCTGCAATGGTTTCCAGACTTCTCAACCCACAAACTCCAAAGACAGCTTCAAAGTGGGAAGTGGGAAGGGTCTCTCACATGGCTGAGAGGTCTGACCTCAGCCCTAACCTCAGCCTCAGGATGGCAGCAGCCACTGCTGAAGCAGAGGCCACTTCTGGAGCTCAACACTTAACAAAGAGCTCAAAAGTCAAGTAATATGCTGGAAAAATGAGCAAATGGGTGGGGGGAAGAAAGGCTATAGATTCTTACTTTCTTGGTGAAGAGGTATTTTCTCACATCACTGGTGATGAGGAAAATCAAAACATACAACCAGAAGACAACAAAGCCAAAGCTCCTGCATCCAAAGCCTCCAAGAAAAATATGAATTGGTCTCAGCCCATGAAATAGCTCAAAAAAGATTTTGAAAATTAATTAAGAGAAGTAGAACAAAAATTGGGAAGAGAAATGAGAGTGATACAAGAAAATCATGAAAAAAAGAGTCAACGCCTTACTAAAGGAACTCCCTCCCAAATGCTGAATAACAGCTTTAAAATTAGACTAACCCAAATGGCAAAAGAGTTCCAAAAAGCCAATTAAGAGAAGCATGCCTTAAAAAGAAGAATGGCCCAAATGGAAAAAGAGGTCCAAAAGCTCACTGAAGAAAATAATTTCTTGAAAATTAGAATGGATCAAATGGAAGTAAATTTATGAGAAATGAAGAAATTATAAACAAAACCAAAAGAATGAAAAAATGTAAGACAAAGTGAAGTATCTCACTGGAAAAACAACTGACCTGGAAAATAGATCTGGAAGAGATAATTTAAAAATTATTGGACTATCTGAAAGCCATGATCAAAAAAAGATCTTAGACATTGTCTTTCAAAAAATTATCAAGGAAAACTGTTGTGATATTTTAGAACCAGAGGGTAAAACACAAATAGAAATAATCCACCGATGTCCTCCTGAAAGAGATCCCAAAAGGAAAACTCCTAAGAATACTGTAGCAAAATTCCAGAAATTGTGAATTCCACAATTCAAGATTTAGCAGTTTCTACACTAAGGGATTGAAGGGTTTGGAATAGGATATTCCAGAGGTCAAAGGAGATAGGATTAAAACCAAGAATCACCTATCCAGCAAAACTGAGTATGATACTTCAAGGGAAAAATGGTCATTCAATGAAATAGAGAACTTTCAAGCATTGTTGTTGAAAAGCCTAGAGCTGAATAGAAAATATGACTTTCAAATACAAGAATCAAGAGAAGCATGAAAAGGTAAATAGGAAAGAGAAACCATAAGGGACTTATTAAAGTTGTACTGTTTACATTCCTACATGGAAAGAGGTTATTTGTAACTCATGAGACCTTTCGCAGTATTAGGATAGTTGGAGGGAATATATGTGTGTACATGTGTATATATACATATATAAATATATGTATATATACATATATAAATATATATGTATATGTACATGTGTATATATACATATATAAATATATGTATATATACATATATAAATATATATGCATATATGTATATGTATATATACATGTATACACACATAAATGTATGTACATGTATGTATGTGTATATATATATATATATATATACATATGTAGAGGGAGAGACATGCACACACATATACACATTCACAGAGACAGAGAGAGACAGGGTACAGGGTTGTATTTGTCCTTCATTGTCAAAGAAGCCATACCATCAGGGAAATGATGACATGACTTGCACTTGACTTTGTTTTGAAGTGAGGGAGGGCTGTGCAGGTCACCAGCCTCACTTCTCCTCCAGAGCCATCTGAATCCACTGACCAGATATTCATCAGGATGACTGGAGATGACCCAGGATGCAATGGGAGATCTTGGCCCCTTTAGGTCAAGGTCTTTGCAGGTACTCACCTAGGGTGAGGTAATGCCCATTCATTGAATAGGCCTGTTTAAGAACCAGCCAGAGCATGGCCCCTTTAATGAGACAAAGAAAAAGAAACACATCAGGCTGGGAGGGAAACAGCAACAGTTACTACTGATAATCACTCTAAAGCCAGGAGGGTCCATGTATCTGTACATGGGTATAAAGTGAGCTAAATATGAAGGGATGATACCTAAAAAAGAAAATTAAAATGGATTAGGAGAAAGAGAAAGGGAGAGGTAGAATGTAGTAAATCATCTCACATAGAAGAGGCAAGAAAGAGCTTTTAAAATGTAGGGGAAGAAGGGAAAGATGATAGGGAACAAATGAGCCTTCCTTTCATCAGACTTGGCTTCAGGAGGGAATAACATACATACTCAACTGGGTATGGAAGTTTATCTTATGCTACAAGAAAGCAGGGGGAAAGGGGATAAGAGAGGGGGATAAGAGAAGGGATGGCAGATAGGGGGAAGGGGTAATCAGAAGCAAATGCTTTGGTAGAGGGACAGGTCAAAGGAGAGAATGGAATTCATGGAGAGTGGGATAGGATAGAGGGAAATATAGTTAGTCTTTTACAACATGACTGTTATGGAAGTGTTTTTCATGAGTAATCTATATATAATCTATATCAAATTGCTTGCCTTCTCAATGAGGGTGGATGGGGAAGGGGGAAGGGAGCTCACAATGTGGAACTCAAAGCTTTAAAAATGAATGTTAAAAGTTGTTTTTATATGCAAGTAGGAAATAATATATATATAGGCAATGAGGTATAGAAATCTATCTTGCCCTAGAAGAAAATAGAAGGGAAGGCGATGGGGGTGGGGATTAATAGAAGGGAAGGGGATGGGGGTGGGGATTGATAGCAGGGAAGGCAGACTGGAGGAAAGGATAACAGAATACATCCTGTCCTGGGGTGGGGGAAGGGCAGAGATGGGGAGAAAATGTGAAATTCAAAACTTTGTGGAAGTGAATGTTGAAATCTGAAAATAAATAAATTGAAATAAAAACAGATAAGAAATTCAGAGGTTATCTTCTCACAACTAAGAGAAATGTGTAGAAGTATCAGCAAGGCAAATTTAGGCTGGATATATGGAAAATTTCAGAAAAGCATGTCTGTCTACAATTAGAACATATAGAAATATAGTCAGTTCCAAAGTTTTAGACATACGCCCCTCTCAGTGAAGCCAGATTGCCTTAGTTTTGTTAACGGTCACACCATACTGTTGATTCATATTAATTTTGAAGTCTATTAGGCCTCCCTGTCTTCTTCATGCAAATTGTGATCTAACCATTCAATTTCATCTTCTTCGATTCAGTATGTTGTTTTAGCCTACTGGAATCTGTCATCCAATATGTTAACTATCTCTCCAATCTTCATGTCATCTATAAATTTGATAAATATACCTCCTATACTTTCATGCACATTACTAATGCACTAAAGCATGCCTTTTCATGCACATTACTAATACGAAATTGTTAAAAAGATCCAAGGAGAGTACCCTGAAATACTCTAGTAGAGAATGCCTTCCAAGTTGATATCAATTCTTTAATGACTTCTCTTTGTGTCTGGTCATTTAACCAATTCATGATTCACTTAACTATACTATTCTGTAAGCTCTAGATTTTGTCCATAAGCACAATGTAAGAGACTGTTGAATTTTCTGTAGAATTTCTGGTAAACTATGTCTATGGTATTTTCCTTATTTATTAGTTTAGAAATGATATCAAAGAAGAAAATGAGGTTAGTTTGTAATGACCTCTTTCTAACTAAACCATACTGGTCTTTTGTAATCATAGCTTTGCTTTCAAGTTGATTAAGCTTTAATATCATGTTATAGAATTCTGCCAGCATTAGAAGTCAGGGTCTATAGTTTGCAGACTTTCCTTATCTCATTTTTCTGAGAATCATGATATTTTCCCTTTTTCAGGCCTGTGGTACATCCCTTACTCTCCACATTTTTTCAAAGACTACTAACACAGAAGTCACACTTGTCATTTATTTCAGTTCTCTGGGATTTAGCTCATCTAGGCTAAATGGGATCACTGATATACTCCTAATATCCTCTTTACTGCATTTCAACTTTTTTTAGACATCTTTGTTCTGACCTTTCCAGTCCAATGATCATTCTCATTAAGGGAAAAAAAATGATTAAAAATATTTTTAAAAAGTTGATTTTATGGACATAATTTATAAGCTGTAGCATTTGCTGGTGATTTCATAGATGTAGTATTCTTTCTAATATGGGTGTAAAGGTATTTAAGGAGGACTAGTACCTGTGGTGTGAGGGCTTGCTGAGCCCTTTTCAGGGCTGCTCATTTACCTTTGGTATTCACTTGTTACCCAGCTCTCACTTGTGGTTCCAAGGAGCTATAGCAACTACTTTGGAAGATGGGCTAAATTGGGTTGAGGGTAACTGACAGGCCTCAAACCTGTCAGTGAGTTAGGGATATGTCTATCCCAAGCATGTGAAGACTTCCCCCCCAGAGGAATGGGCAAATGAAAACAATTTGTTCCAAAGACCATGAAGGCAGTTGAAGCAGACATTGTGGAGTGACCAGATCATGTTCAGATATCAAAGACACAAAAGTCATCCACCGCATCCTAGACTATCATCAGTTACCCTGATTTGTCTTGTCACTGAACTTCAGTGACTCTGGAAGAAAGGGTGAGGCAGATGACTTTGTACATCTTTATCTCACTTAAATCCAATTCATGCACAAGTCAAGACATTGCCTATAATGTCATTGGTCCTCTTTGAAAATGAAGAATGAACAACATTCCTTCTAATTATGAAGATTGTAGCCCACCCCCATTGCCTGCTCATTCTCTGCTATTCTTTTCCATGTCCTCTGAAAAATTCACCAAGAAGGTCCCACTAATATACTGGAAACAGCCTTTATATTTTCTTGACCCTGCAATGTGACAATGGAACAATGGTATTCATGTTTGCTATTCATTTTGACTTCTGAGTTATGTGGCTAAACATTTTCTCCAGTCCCCATTACCTCCAAATACTGTAAATGTAGGCCTATAAGTTGATATATATCCTCTTCATCACCTTTTTTTGGTATTAATTATATCACAGACTTTCCCCTCATGACTATGAACTTTTATTTTCCCCTTACATATTTTATTTTTTCAGATAATTTGAAAATCTATTCTTTTGTGATCTCATCATTATTTCACCTCCAGCATGGACCTTCTCTGTGTAAACTTCTTCTAGTTCAACTGCTTTTCCTATTTTTGTTTTCTTCAGTTCCATTTTTTCCTTCTTTGTAAATATGCCTATGACTGTGATGATTCTCAATGGTTCTTTTGGGAGAAAAGATTTTGTTATAAAAATCTTTACAGATATTTTCTATATTTTGTTTGTCCTCTTTCATCCTTAAATACCACCAGAATGACTTTGCTTAATTGATACTTTCACAAAATTCTTTTATACTTTTCCCTCCTCTACTGATTCTTAATATTTTATGAGATGATAATTCTTATAATCTTCCACCATCCTTTGCCATAGGATTTTATAAACACATTTATATTTAAATTGGTGTTGCCTTTGGTTTACATATGACTTCACCTGGGAAGTTGGAAACCAAGTGTTTGAAGACTAAACAAAGGCAATTTCCTAATCCTCCGGGTCTCTTAATAATGGCAGCTGATTTAAATTGTTTGAACCACAGGATGAAATATTTATAACAAGTGTCAATGGCCTTTCTTCTATCCATTTCCAGCTTCTGACATCACATCAATAACTTGTTTAAATAGGGCAAGTTGGATTATTTCACCTGCCATATATTTTTCTCATTTTTATTTATTCTTCTAATGTTATTAATTTTTACCTTTGCTCTTATAAGTTAATGACCTCACTATATACATAAGGCTGATCCAGAAATGACTTCCCTATCAGTAATGAATCCTTTTTGTTAAAATATAATAAATTTCATTTCTTATGATCTCATTCAGGACATTCATTTCTAAAGCTTCCCAATTCTATCAAATAAGAATCATGATGTATAGTCACAAGGCCTCTGTGTCTGCAAATCTTTTGGTTCTCTCATTCTTCTTTCCTTAAATCATATTTTTCCAATACATTTTTTGCTGTCCTCTCATATTTCTACTTTTGGATTTAAGTCATCAGGTATCAAAATATGTTGATTTAATTTGGTGAATTTTTACTGAGTTCTTCATAGATTTTTTCTTTCTCTTTCTCTCCAATAACAGATGTTGGTATACAAGTTGCAATTATTTTCATGATGGCCCTTCTTGCAAATTCTTCCCATGAATATTGCAATATAAGATGATGAAATGTTCCATAAAATAATGTTTCTTATTATCTTTGGATGCAGAATAAAATCAACTTCAATTCCTTTATTGCTTTTTCAAGGAGGACATTTGAGCTATTCTATCATTTAACTTTTCTCTCATTTTCATGTTCAGCAAAAATGTCAAGATTGACATGATTTAGGTTCCTTTAATAGTGTATCTATTTGTTGGTCGTTGGATAACGATCTCACATTTACAGTATGAATCACTATTAATGTTTATAGGGTCTTAAAAAAACTGTGATCTTTGGACCTTTTTGCTCCCTTTTCTACCACTCTGTCAGTGTAGAAGTAGAAGGGTCTGAAGGTTATTTGGTGTTTTTCTTATTTGTTTCAAGGTTTGGCATAGCCAAATAATTTATTACCAAGTAGCTAGCCCACTGGTGATAAACTTCTCCATAGTTAACTATGATTGTCCATGAAAAGTAGATAGTCTATTTTCTGGGACCATGTTTTAAGCCTTTTCGGAATGGTAGAACCATCTAAGGCCTGTGGTCCATTAACATAGCTTTTGTGAACCCTGAATCACCTCTATTCTTTGTTGAGGACTTGAAATAGTATTTGAAAGAGAAAGCTCAAAAAAGTAGAGTAGCCTATTTTCTTTTTACAATCTGCCACAAGATGTGATCCTATCATCTCTCTTTCCCCCCACAGAGCTAAAACAGCTCTTTCTGTTAAACTTATAAAAATGAATACCCCCTCATTCTGAGTTTTAGTGCTACTAACATTTTTCATGTAGGATTATGCTATACTTTTTCTCATTTGTTGTATTCCCTTGTTTCCATCTTCTAAATGTGCTTTTTAAAAATCAAAATTGTTTGATATATTTGCCTCTTTAGACAGCTTGGCCTTTTCTTCTCTTTTGGAATTGTTTCTATTTGTTCTTCCCCCAGAAGAGGACTTTATTTCTGAGGACTTCCCATTCCTTCTGGACTCATTTCCTCTACAGATTTTTAAGGCATGGTTTCATACTTATTGTTTTTCTGAATTTTTTCACATTTGTTTTACTAGCATCTATAGTGCATATCAGACTATATCTGTCTTCTCCTTCACTAACATGCTGTAAGATGGAGTAGTCACTTTCTCCTAAGTTTTTTTTTGTCATTGTCTTTTCTACAATAGCAACTGTTTCTTCCTTGGTGGTCAAAATTAGAGTAGTCATTCATCTTATCTCTTTCTCTCATGTTTGAAAGATGAAATAATCATTAAGGCAAGCTAATAATTTTTTAAACTGTTTGACAGAGATTTTCAGCTAATACCCATACATATATAAAGTGTGTCATCACTGCCACAGACAGTATGCTTCTAGGTAGTTGAATCAAATGTAGAGGTGGAGAGCTGGGTTGGCTATGCATGCTAAGAATGCAGATATCAACTCTATTCACCAAACTATTGAAGA
Source organism: Notamacropus eugenii (assembly GCF_028372415.1). Classification (NCBI taxonomy): domain Eukaryota; kingdom Metazoa; phylum Chordata; class Mammalia; order Diprotodontia; family Macropodidae; genus Notamacropus; species Notamacropus eugenii. The sequence continues at coordinate 191,407,694 of NC_092876.1, read as the reverse complement.
AAGTAATTATCTTTGTAACTTTATTTCAAAAAGGATAGTTAGGTCTTAAATACAATAAGTGAAACTTACATTTACATGCTAGAAATGATGATTGGAATCCCTTTACATTGACAGGAACATACTTCTGTTGATGAAATGAGTGCCTAAGCTTTTTGGACTCTGTTCTCCCAATTTATTATTTCCTTTTCTGGGGGAATAGAAGAATTAAGGACTGCCCACAGTACTCCAAACTTTCAACTGAGATGCATACCCTTAGTAGGACTCACTTTGTAAGTCGTTGGTATTGCAACAATTTATGCAAGTTAGCACCTTTCATTCTCTCCTTATTTCTTAGGAGCATTTCTCTCTCTCTCTCTCTCTCTCTCTCTCTCTCTCTCTCTCTCTCTCTCTCTCTCTCTCTCTTTCTCTCTCTCTCTCTCTCTCTCTCTCTCTCTCTCTCTCTCTGTCTCTCTCTCTCTCTCTCTGTCTCTCTCTCTCTCTCTCTCTCTAGGAAAGGAATACTTCTGAAACTTTAATTTTTGCAGAATATCATGAGTCAGAATATCTTTTCTTTAATAATTGAATTTAGCAGTAATAGTTAAACAATAAACCAGTTCTACAAATAATCCGAATTAAACCCTAGGCAATTTCCAAGTGCTATTTCTACTTAGTAAAATAATTTCAGCATTAACAAATTATTTTGTAATTCCCAGTAATTGACTACTTATTAAAGATACAAGACCTGTAGGACCATTGGAAGAAATAAAACCTCAATACATTTTTATGAGTAGATGTTTATAGTATGATGAAAATGTCCAATACTTATCAGGTTTACCAGCATTCCTTATGACAATGGCTTTGGTACGACTTTTAATGAAAAAGTGAGTTTCTTCAGTTAAGATTTCTTCCCCCCACCAAATCTTCAGTATTCTAGTGTTTGTATTGTCTTGCCTAGCCTATGACAAATGTGTTTTATTCGTAACAATGTTTAGTACTCCCTTTAAAAAAAATTGATCTTTTCGCTATTCTTCCAAATTCAAGAAACCCATGCTGTATTTCAGAGGAATCAATATCAATCCCTCCAGCTGAAGGTCTTGACTTATTTTCAGAGGATTAGTTAGGCTGTTTTGTACCAACTGGTTATCATTTTGACATTGTTTTTTGTTTAAACCACAGTTTCCTTTGTACTTTGGTATGACTGGCCTTGTTTAATTGTGGGCTTGAAATAATCTTTGAAATAATTGATTTCTCTCTAACAACAGCCAGTGTAACATCTCTATGAGTAATTGAAGAATCATTTTAAAGAGTTGAACATTTTGCATATTTCCTTGGAGTAATATCCCTTCTTACAAATCAAGGAATTAAATATACAACACAAAGAGCAATAAACTTTGTATATATCATATAAAATCTAATTAAAAGTTTTCATTGGGGAGAAAAAACAGCTCAATTTGGTTTCATCTGGTCAAGCCCTGGTGTTCTGACTTAGCAGAAGCATGGCACACATGACCATTGTGTCATAAAATGAAAACCATTTCAAAATTACTGCTTTTCCCAAGTAGTTTTTCATATTACTCTAGGAATTCTAGCAATTAGCTGTTTCCCTCTACATCACTGGTTGGTTGTCATGGTGTTCATCTAGAATCAAAATGACTTCAGAATTTGTAGATTGTAAATATTTTGAAGGATCTATGACCTCATGGTTGTGTATCATTGTAGATCCCAATCCTTTTATAGCCATAAGAACACAGATTTAGAACTGGGAGGAACCTTGGATATTACTTAGCCTAAGGCCATCAATTCATGGATGGGAAAACTCACAGATGAGAGAGTTTAATTACCTTGCCCAGAATTGCAAATCTGGCAAATGTTTGTTTTCTCATACTTTGTGAGTCTTGCCCAGGTTTTCTATAAATTCTCCAATGATGATCTACCCAACATTCCATTCTACAGGCCTTTTTCTGATACTTTTAAAATGTTATTATTTTATACTGTCACGAAAGGATCAGTCTACCTTCTTTTGTTGATCATCTATATCTTCCATAATGTTTACACCATTCCTGAAATTCAGCATTGGCAATATGCCAACCTACACCCACCATGTATCTTTGCAGATTTCTCTTTGGGTTGCTTGAAAATTTCATTCTGCTAAGATTGTGGTGGTCTGTTCTCTGTACCCAATACAGCTTTACCAGGAGGACATCTGTGTTAAAAAGATATTTTAAAATTTGGGACCAGTTCATGGTCACTGAAAGTGCTACATAGTTCTTTGAATGTCATTATCTCCTATTCAAATTTGGGTCCAGCTCCTTGTCCATCTACCACAGGTGTGCATACTGATGGACCAACTTAAGGCACCACTTGTCTACCTACATGCCATAAAGTGATTCAGTCATAAAGTACATTCTTTTCACTTTTTTTCCCCTAGACCAGATGAACAAACTGGTTTCCTGTTAGTGACCTTAGATTTCATTGAGGAGTTATAAAATGATTACACTTATGTACACTTAAAATTACAAAATGATTTACAAGTTGTAAATTAATTTTTTGATCCTCAAAGTCAGCACTTTAATTTGTAAGGGATTGTACTTGTAATAGTACTCTATACTTATTGGTCTTTCAACTAGCCATTAAGTAGTTACTATGTACCGGGTACTGTTTTGAGTTAGCACTGTGGAGACAAAGAAAGGCAAACCCTGCTCTCAAGGAGCTCCTAGTCTAATGGGGGAGACAACATGTAAACAACTATGCACAAATAAGATAACGTATAGAGCATAAATTGGGGGGTAGTCTCAGTAGAAAAGCACTAAGATTAAGGAGTACTGGGAAAGGCTTCCTGCAGAAGATGCAATTTTAGCTGAGGTTTTGAGGAAGCCAGTGAAGCTGGGAAGTAGAGGAAGGAGAGCATTCCAGGCATGGAAGACACCCGGTGAAAATACTGACAGTTGAGAGATGGAGTATCGTGTTTGAGGAACAGCAAGGAGTCTGGTATCACTAGATCACAAAGTACATGGAGAAGAGAGAGTAAGGTATAAGAAGACTGCATCCTCAGCACCTAACACAGTGGCTGGTACATAGTAGGTGCTTAATAAATACCTTTTAGTTAATCATTATCCCAGTTTTTTCAGAAGGGAAAACTGAAGCTCAGAAAAGTTAATTGTACCTGTCTGTGGTCAGAGATCTGAGAAATGTAGCTATAATTTGAATTTAAGTCTTCTGATTTTCCAATTCTCTTTCCACTGTGATGATGCCCCCCTTGCCCATACATGCTGAAATCTCTAAGAATATGTTTATAATTTCTATGACCCCAAACATGTACTGTAATTAGCTCATTTGGAGGCAGGACAGCAGTCTAAGTTTGTCCCTGGAGCTATACTAGAAACCTTATTAGCATTATAGAACCTGCCAGGGCTTATACTGCATTGGCATGCCCACTGAGAACCTAGAGTTACCTGTGTCCCACATTGAGGTATTGGGGGAGAATTCTGTGGAGGGCAGAATCCTAGGAACAGAATTAAACCCTTTGATCTAAGCTGATGTAGCATCTTCTTTGTACTTTTTTCATATGCTATATTTGGTACCATAACCACTGTCATACCAGTCCTACCTAGTTAGTAAGGGTCTTCAGATCCCACACTAATCTTAATTTGTTTTTCATATCATCCCTGATTCCTATCACAAAGCCTCATATGTAACAGGCATTTAATAAATGTTTGGTGAATGAATGAATGGAAGGGACATCTTGTCCATCCTACTGCTCAGTCAGGGATCCAGGGATCCTTTCTAAAACACCATTTACAAATGATCAATCAGCCCCTGCTTGAACACTTCCATGGACAGGAAACTCATTATCTCAAGGGTGTAGCTCATTCTATTTTTGGATCAGATCATCTCAAATTAGAATCTTCTTAATTTTTAACTACTTAAGATTTTCTGAGCTCTCAGTTAAGAGCAATGCCTTTCTTAACAAATGAGCAGTTGATCACAATCTATAAAACTTAGAACCTACTGTTCATCACAACCTTGCTCCATTCCAATGCCCTATATTCATTCCCTCCCCCATATAAAAACAAACTGTAAGACTGGATGGCACATAAGGTGTATTATTTTGGCGTACACTATAGTTTGATATAGCTAATACTAGAGTGTTAAGAAATTATACACATATATAGGTTGACTAGAAAACCTAAAAAAAGGTCTGAATATTATGCACACACCATTCTATCTTTTTAAGCCCTGATGTTTTAATCTGAGTGATGCACCTGTTTCAATATTTATTTTTGTCCTTCCTTTTGTGTTTAACATCCTACAGAGTAGCTTTCTTCTTAGTGTCTCATAAATATGAAGCAGTCACCCCAGATGTGACATACTGAAGATAGTGACTAAAAATGGATAGTTATACTTAGCATTTCTGAAGGGAGAGTATAGAATGTAACCTTGAAAATAAAAATAAGTAACCCAAATTTATCAGATCAGCCTCATTGCTACTCAGCTCTAGTTACAATTGCCTTGGATAAGTAGGCACATGGCTATATTCATGGCTGCATGATACTCTGCCTGACATTCAACTGGATTATCAGGTGTCAGTTGGTGAGCTGATTATATCTATCTAGTGGCAATTCTGGTTTAAATGCTGTTTTTTTCCCAATTATGCAATGTTCTTAATTGTCACTAGGTGGAAGCAGATAAAACTAGTAAAATAACAAAGACGTGAACCATTATAGAGTAACCATGCCAAGAAGTTAGAAAAAATAGCTCTTAAAAACAATCTTTACAAATTTAAATCCTAAATAAAACAAATTAATATAAGGGAAGATTCACATACTGTACAAGACAACTCAACCTGATTCTCAGTATGATGTTTCATTGTCATTTACTATTCAAAAAGAATGCCAGTGGGTTCTCAAATTTTAAATACGTCAGTGTCCATAGCATTGGTTTAATGACCTTTTCTCTTAGAATGTACCCCTTTTCAAACTTGCCTTTCTTAGAACCTATCAACAGCCTTGACTTTTAGTCCTGGTCCTGGCATGTGGTCCTTGGTATGTTGTGGTCTACTGAAGGTTCTATCTCCTAACTCCTCATTCATCATAGTCAGTATATATTTATTAAATATCTACTATGTGACAGACACTATGCTAAATGCTGGGGATACAATAAAAGGCATAAGATAGCCTTTGCCCTTAAGAAACTCACAATTCAATGGGGAAGTCAATACAAAAAGAAATTTGAAAGGAGGAGGGGAGGGGGATGAATAAATCGGTGTGGGGGGAAGATACATGATGAAGACTTACAACCAGAGTGGCATATAATCTCAAAAAGTGTAAATTTTTGAGTTGATTTCATCTTTAAAATTAAGAATTCTTTTTTTTCCATTCTAAGTTACTTTAGGTGCTTTCTGCTACTGCCTTGTAAAACTTGCTGTACGGATTTCCGTTTTCACTGGGTCTCACTACCAGGACAATGCTAATTATTGCAGTGTCAGAGAGGACACTGCCCTGGGGTAAGGCCCCTTCCCCCTCACTGATCTGTGTCGGTATCCTCCCTTGTTGACCTTTTATTTTCTTCTACGTTTACCTGGAAATCTCTCTGTGTCCATACTCTCCCACTCTTTCAGGTGACAGATGCCCCAAAAGGGTTCCAGTTTCCTCTTTCTAGGGGGATCAAGTGAACTTTTCAAGCACCAAATTCCCTAGATCTCCTTCAGTAAACGGTTCTCAGCTTCCTTTACTGATCATTTCTTTTCACCTATAGATAGCATTCATCAGTGGAATCCTCTCCCATCTCCAAAGCAAAGTCCTCTCCACTCCTCTTTAGGCTTTTCTCTTTCTGAGACCACACATGTCATTTTCCCTTCCCTGACAGCTCTTAATTTGACTCCATTTCTCATTTTATGTCTCCTAATCACCTTACTCCCATCGCTCTCCTTCTCTGTACCCTTCCAAGCTGTAATTCAGTCCCAGAAAAGAAATGAACAAACCCCAAACCTCGATTCACCTGCTGGCAGGGTGTTGCCATCTTTTTGTCCATAATGTCCTTTGTTTACCTCTTCACTATTATCTCTAGATTTCCACCTTCACCCCTGTCTCCTTGTCCTCCTTTGGAAAGTTTCTTGCTGGTCTCTTGTCATTATGTTTCTGCTTCTGTTGCTGTCCCTGGTGGTTGCATTTATCTACTTCTGTATTTCTGTCATTTGAGGTGTTTGAGAAGCAAAAATCTTTTCATTTCTAGTTTTCTTTCTGAAAAAGTTTCAAAATCTTCTTTATTAGTAAACATCCATCTTTTGTTCTTTATGGTTAAGCTTGGATTTTCAAGAGAGATCAACCCAGGGCTACTCCCTGAGCTATACTGTTCTTTGCAACACATTATTCCATCCTTTCCTAGTTTTTCTAACTGATGTAGAATAGTCTTGCATTCTTCAAATGTCCTTTCCTTTGTATTTGAAGATGGTTCTCCTGATGGCTTGCACAATTTGTTTCTGAATTGAACTGTTAAATTTAACTACTATGTGTCTTAGAGTTTGAAGCCCTGGGTTGTTTTTTTTTCTGAAGGTGATCTGTGAATTCCTTCAATTGGAATTTTATTTTCTATATTCAGGATAGGTAACTTCCTCCCTCCCCCCCATAATTTCCTTCATTATGGTATTAGTTTTGGATATTTTTTTCCCTGTTGTGTTCTCATGGGTAACATGGTCCTTAGTTTGGCTCTATACATACTGTCTGGATCAGTCTGTTTTTCTTGCATTGTGAGAATATTTTCTCTTAATGTTAATTGTTTTTTGCTCCTTTTCTTCTAGACTGTCTTTCACTCCTGTGTATCTGCATTCCAAATCTATTGTTTTCCTTTTTGTTTCTTTGGTGAGGCTTGTAATTGCAGATTCAATTTTTCTATTGTTGATTATTTTTGCTGTGCAGGACATTAACTCTGCTCTCATAATTCTTATTTCTTTTTTAAACCACTCAGGAACAGAGTGCTGAGGTTCCATATTCTGCTCAAATTTCACAAGGTCTGCTGTCTCTTCAAGTGTTGCATCATTTTTCTTTATTTACCAGTATTTATTCATAGCAGTTTGAACTCATTTACTGGATCTGGATATCACATTTCCTTCTGTTGTTACTGTTTTCCTACTGATTTATCTGCTTACACTCAAGGTCTTTGAGTTTTCTTCTTTCAGAAATCTTTGGTAATTTCGATCTTTTCTCCCTCTTCTTTTCTTTATCATTCACATCCTGACTATCTCTCCTCTGTCTGTGATTTTCTTGGGGGCTGGATCATAAAGCATCTTGATCTCCTCTTACTCTGGACAATTCATGATTCCCCAGCCTAGGTATCTGCCCCAACTGACTTTTGGATGGTTGACTCCACCTGAATGCTGCTCTTTTCCTTAGGCTTGGTGGAATACTATACATAGAATGGCCTGTCCTGGTGACCTATTTCATTCCCTTTGTTCTTCAATTCTCTGGCCCACCACTATAAGTTCAGAGTTTTGCAGTGTTATTTTCCCTTATAGCAGCAGTTCAGAACTTTGTAGTGCTGGTGCTTTTGGGTTGCAGTCCCTGGTAGGTTTTTGATCCTGAAGGACTTTGGCCAAGTTGGTTGTAGAGGTCTAAGCAAATTCCCATAGCCTAGATCCAAGGTCTCTAATGCACTGAAAGGTGAGACAAGGACTGGTGGTTTGTCATATCCCTGTGTTGTGTCCTTGGGTCTGCTAGTGTAGCTTCACTGCAGTAGTATGGGGATGTTGAGTGAACTTTTAATCAGTGAGTGTCATTTCATTTGAGTGTCCTAGACCTTACCGATAGCTGAAGTTGCTTTATCTTTGGTGCACAATTTCTATTTTGGAGAGGTTTGAGAGGGATCAGAGAAAATGTTTAGTCTTCCATCTTGTTGCTCATGTGACTTGGAAGTCCTCCCAAGTTAATTTCATCTTTTAGAATGAGTTTATGGAGATGATGATGTCCAGGAAAATAACCTTAAGTCAAAAAGATCGCTAAAGTCATCAGCAAAAAGACCTCTAATGATTCCCTGCTCTTCTGCTTTTTTCTTTTTCTGCAAGAAGAAGTTAGTACCACCCCATTTCCATGAGCATTGTAAATACAGCTATAATTACAGATGTGACAAAACAGGATTTTTAAAACTTTTATAATAATAATTCTGTCATTTTCACTAGAAAAATGCAAGTATAATACTGATCAAACTTTTTATACCATGCATTTTGAAGTGCTCTGGGTATAGTGTGCTTCGCAATGTACATAAACAGTGAATTAGTAAAATGAAGGTACATTAAAATTACAAATTATTTACAATAATGTAAAATCTTTTGACATTCTGACAATTATGTCTTTGCTCTCTGTGATTTTATTAGGTCATGCAGTCTTTCTGTACTAATTTGAGAAAAATCCAGAATGTATAATTTGCTACTAAATAAAACACCATAATATTTATATGGATAACTCACATTCATAAAGTACATTAGATGTACAGAGCAGTTTCCCCTGCAACAACCAATATCTCATTTTATATATGAGAAAACCAAATCTTAGAGAAATAAAACAATTTGCTCATGCACACATAGCTTTGAAATTTCAGAGCCAGTATTTGAACAGTTGAATTCTATGATCTTCTTTGCTCTTCCTTTTGTTCTCCCTATGTATTCAAGAACCACATAAATAATTAACTCTCAATGGACTAAATATTTGATTTTCAGTAAGTTAGAGAGTTCAGCTGAAATCCTATGTAAATTCAGTACTTTGTGGAGAATTAAGGGTATCTTAATTTTTAAAAAAATGTCCTTCATTGAATATTGGAACTGTTACAGTTCCATAGCAGAGTTGAAACATGGTATAATGGAAAGGAAATTGGATTTAAAGTCAAAAGACATGGGTTTGGATCCCAGCCTTTCTTTTTATTATGCATACAATCTTGGGCAAGATCCTCTTTGTGTCTCAGTTTCCTCATCTGTAAAATGATGGGGTAGTCCTGGACCCTTAATGGCCTAAATCCTCTGCTTCTCCCAGAAGTTTATGTAAACCTGTGCTTATATGTCTTCTGGTGTTCAGTAGTTAGTTATGATATTTATACACATCTGTTGGCCCATCTGTTCCCTGCCTTGATGAATCCTTACCCACTGGGGTGATGTAACTTTCATTGTATTAGGGAAGAGAGAGTGTTCTATAACTCCAGCTGTCTCTCTGACCCTTTGTTGTAATCACCAGTAAGTACATATAGGTGGTCGTGTCCTTAAATGTTTGCCCATCAGTCATGTCTCCTTTGGGATCAAGTGGAACAGCTGCATTCTAGGCTTTCCATTTAGTAGTTAGAGACAATGGATCTGGTATTCAACCAAATGCATGGCAAAGTGGCAAACTATTTCATGGAGTTTTGCTGAAACCCAAAGTTCATATTAAATAAAATGTTTCATATCTATGCTTTTCACCAATGTCAGCATATAATTATTATAATTCAATATTTATAGCTAATGATTTTAAGAACTTAGATTGTTAATGAAGGCGATGCACAATATCACATGGAGTCATTCTGCCCATCCCCCAGTTTCTAACATTGCAAACTTTACTACATAACTGAAATTTAACTGTTATGAGGTCATAGTAAAGCAGAGGGGGAGAAGACCCAGGAATAAAAATGTTGCTAAGCCCTTGGGGATTCAACATTCTCTTGGTGTATGCTAATGTGATGAAATCACTTTAAATTTCTGTTTAAAGAACTTGTTAAAGTCTCTTTTAAAAATCTTGTCCAAAATGTAATATTCTACAGTGAATAAGGAAATCTCTTTTACAATTCATTTCTGAGGCAGTTTCTTGATAAGGAAGGTCATGAAAATTTCCAGGGGGTGATGCAGCAGTTGTTAAAAGGATCATTGAATTCAAATTTCAACTAATATTTGGCTCTCAGCTACAACATATTTGGAAACTCTTCAAAAGGGAATAGAAATTTACCTTCTTCTGACTAGCATAAAGTCAGCACCAAGATTCTCTCTCTTTTCTTAAGTTTCCCAAACATAGTGTCTTTCTCCATGTGAAGGAATGAGAACAGAACATTAGAGGTCATCCTGCTCCATCCTCAATCAATCAACAAGCATTTATTATGTTCCTACCATGTGCTAGCCACTGTGCTCAGTGTTGGGGACAAAGAAAAGTAAAAGATAATCCCTGCCTTCAAGGAGCTCATCATCTAAAAGGGAAAGTTTTCCCTTCCTATTAACAGAGACAGGGAGAAACTAAAAGCAAGAAAACTTGGGGCTAAGGTTTGGAAAATGGCCAAGGAAGAAAATCTGTGTTAGTCAGAGGACTCCCTAGAGAAAACTTAGCCAATAGCTCTGAGAAAAAGGCACTTTTCATACCAAATTAAAGTTCTGGACTCCTGGACAATCTCTGGGAAAAACTGTACCTAAAATAAGGATTCAGGGGATGCCCATAAATTGGGGAATGGTTAAACAAGTTGTGTTATATGAATAGAACGGAATAGTAATGTGCTATAAGAAATAACAAGCAGGCAGATTTTAGAAAAATGTGGAAAGACTTACATGCATTGATGCAAAGCGAAGTTAGCAGAATCAGGAGGACATTGTACACAGTTAATAGCAACATTATTTGATGATTAACTATGAATGACTTAACTCTTCTCAGCAATACAGTGATCCAAGACAAGTCCAAAAGACTCATGGAAAATGCTATCCACATCCAGAGGAAGAACTGATGGAGTCTGAATGTAGATTGAAGCATACTATTTTCACTTTGTTTTTGTATGTTTTTTTCTTTTTCTTCTGTTTCTTCTTTTACAACATGTTTAATATAGATATATGGTTTACATGATAGTATATATACACCTTATCAAATTGTTTACCATCTTAGGGTGGGGGGAGAAAAGAGAGGGAGGGAGAAAATTTGGAACTCAAAATTAAGTATAAAAATGAATTTTAAAATTGTGTTTAAATGTAATTGGAAAAAATAAAATACAATTTAAAGAAAAAATAAAGTAAAATAAGAATTCAAGGTGAGTTGGAAAAAAGTTAATCAGAGATGGGGATGAGAGCAAGATAATATCAAGCTATAATTAATAAGATGATATAATTTTACAATTGGAAGAGAGCTTGGAAATCATCTTCTTTACTCTCCTACTTAGCAATAAGTTCTTTTTATAACCCTGACACATGGCCATGCACTTTCTGCTTTCATAGTACCAGTGAAAGGGCATTCATTATCTCCTTTTTCACCACTTAATGGCTCTATTTGTTAGAAATTACCTCCTTATGTAGAAGCAAAATCTACTTCTTTGTAAATTCTATCCAAAAGTGTAAGCTCCTTGAGGGCAGGAATATTTTATTGTATTGTATTCCCAGTATTTACTAACTGCCTGGCACACAGTAAATGCTTAATCAATGCTTGTTGACTTGACCTGACTTTATGGTATGACAAGATTGTTTTCCCTTCCACACTGCAACGTCCAAAATATTTGAGGACAACTTCATGTCTTCCATCACTGTTTCTTTCTCTGGGATATATATATATATATACATATATATATATATGTAATCTCTTTCATTGTTCTTCATTTTAAATGGTTTTCATATCTCTCATTAGTCTGGAGACACTCCACAGTTTGCCATTGTTTCTCTTAAAATGTGATTTCTAAAACTGTAAACAAATATGATGTCTAAGGTTCCTTCCAGGTCTCACATTCTGTAATTCTAGATTAGGAAAACTGGACAGCTTCCTAGCTCCTCTTGAATCAATTAGATTCAATTAACATACTGATTAAGTACTGTGCTGGGGACTTGGATAGAGGTGAAAGAATGATTTAGTTCCTCCTCTCAAAGAAGTTACAGCTTAATAGGAAAATATGGGGTGCACAAATAAGTGAGATTTATGAAAAACATAATAGAGGGGCTAGGCATGAAGCAAGAAAGATGTAGGTTAAAGTCCCTCTTGTGATACATACCTGCTTGTGTGACCCCAATGGGGCAAGTCATTTAACTTTTCATTGCACCAGACAACTGTTTAAGGCTGTAACTTACAGAGCAAGTGCATTTCTGAATTGGTAAAGGGAGTTTCCACATTGGTAGTTCCTCAAACCAATGAAATCCTAGGTTCCGTAAAGAGGAAAAAACAAAACCAAACAAAATCAAGATAGAATGGGTTAAGGGTGAATGAGAGATCTAGGCAAAGTGTTATGATATGAAAGAAGGAAGAATCACTTTCAGCTGATGAGATTAGGGAAAACTTAAAGGAATCAGTAGAAGGTGGCCTGAGGTTTGAATGAAGAGAACAATTTCAACAAGCAAAGATTAGGAGGCAATTTGTTCTAGACAGAGGGAACAACTATAACCATGAACTGGTCACTTATTCTCTCCGGGAATCAGTTTCCTCATATGTAAAATCAGGAGTTTGAACTTGATGATTTCTAAGATCCCTTTCAGCTATAAATCTGTGATCTCTGTAATTATATGAAATTCAGCAGAACCTTGTATTCTTCATAGCTTTCAATCAACTGTATGACCGTAAAGATGGGATAAGCTATAAAAATTTATATGTAAAAGGCTACCTGTTCTCTCCTTATACTTTCATGAAGGAGATCTTTGATAGGAACACATATCATTGTTATAAACATTTATAGAGAGGAGAAGGTATGAGTTGGTACTAATATACCAAAATTACATTTTGTTATATTCATGTAATTCATGTAATATTCATGATTTTGTTTCTAATTGCAGCCTTGCCTACTTTCAGGGACTTTGAAAAATTGGTCCCCCTTGTCCCTGGTACTCTCAGAATGGTGCCCTCTCTAGGAAAGACATTATCTGTGCATATTTAGTCTGATCCTATTGTCCTTTTAATGTGCCATACTAAATTCCTCTTATAGAGTGCATCAGGGTCTGAGGTGTTGGAATCTAAATGGGGTGGTTCTACTACAATGGATAATGAAAATAAAGGATGATAGGAATTCTGGCAGCTATATACCACCTTTGCCAGTGATTTGCACAGTGCCTGGTACATAGTAGGTACTTAAGAAATGATTATTGATTTATTGATTGAATGCAAGTTTTCTTCTTCCCAGTTTCATCCATAAATGCTCTTGCTCTTTCCCCCTTTTGCTGCTCTGTTGTTTTGTGAAGTGAGCCTGTCTATGATCTTCCATCCTCTTCCTTCTCTAACATTTTTCAAATGTCTGCATATTCCAAAATGGTGCTACCTTTCGCTACCATATCTCTCTACTTAGTAAGGACATTAAGGATGAAATGCTTCCTGTTTGAAGCAGTTTCTAGGTTCTTTGGCCATTAAGGCAAAAGCATTATATCCATTAAACTTCAGTAGGGAATGATTATGATAGAGTCAATGCTTTCTCTCTCTCTCTCCACTACTCCTGTTTGGACATCAGTTACATATACAAATAGATTAAGTTGGAGTCACTGTGCACATAGTGTGTTCTTTTGTCTTTATCTTTCCTTTTCTGCTATTTTGGTACTGATTTTGACCTTTGCTCTACCTTGTCACTAATCTAAATCCACACACATAATCTATATATCATATACTATATTATGTATGCATATGACTCTAGCAGATTTGAAAATTAGTTGTACACTGGTAGCCAGATTTTTCCCACTTATTAAAATAGAACTAATTTTATTTTTGTCATGTTGTTTGGTGTCAAGAATATATAGTGTCTTCAGACTCTCTTCTTTCAAAAAATATTTTTCTTGATGTCTTTTTTCATCGCATATGTTTCCAATATATCTCTCCTCCTTCCCCACCCTGTGAGCTGTCCTTTGTAAGAAAAGTAATAAAAGAAAAAAATAACAGTTCAGCACACTCAAGTGACACATTGACTGTGTATGTAGTGTTTGCAATATATCTGTATTCCCCCACCTCTTCATTGAAGAGAGAGTGGTGCATTTTCTCAACTCTTCTTTTAGACCAAGTTTGGTTATGATAATACAGTATTAAGTTTGGTTTTATGTTCTTTTCATTTATATTATTGTAGCTCTTATTTATATTGCCTTCCTGTTTCTCCGAATTTATCCTTAAATCAGTTCATGTAAAACCTTCCATGTTTCTGTAAATTAAAATTCATTGTTTCTTATGGTACAGTAATATTTAATTAAATTCACATATAAAATTTGTTTAGCCATTCCCCAATGAGCACTTATTTTGTTTCCCATTCTTTGTTAAAGGAAAAGTTCTGTTATGAATACTTTGGTACATATAGGACTTTTTTTCCTTTGATCTCCTTATATACCTATCATTGGGGTCTGGGTTACAGGGTTTGGCCACTTTTTTCACTTTTTAAAACATAATTCTAAACTCTTTTCTTAAAGAATATATTTAAAGATATATAGTTGTTGTGCTTCTAAAAATTCAACACACCCTTGGCTTCTTTTGTTTCTTTATCCTGAATCATATTCTCCAACATTACTGTCATCCTTCTTGATCATGTACACTTCTGCACTATAATCAAAAAACATATATTTTGATTTGGAATATTTCGTCATATTCTTCATAGGATTTCTCTACCTTTTCATCCTCTGAAACAGATATTGGTGTGTGAGGTGCAGTTATTTTCATAGTGGATTTTTGCTTGTGTTCATCATGACATGAGGTGAGATGGTTAGGCAATCTATGAAATAATGTTTCTGGTTGCCTTTGCACCCATGATGAAAGCAACTTTGCCAACTTTTTTTTCTCACCAAGGAGAACCTGTGAGATATGTATCCATTTAGCTTCAACATCCTTATGCTGTCTGGTTTATATTATAGTGAGATTATCAATAATGATACTTTTTAGTGCTAAGTTGTATACTATCTTGAGTGTCACTTCTAGAGTATCCAAAGTTAAATAAATACACATATACACATACATATACACACAGAATGGTTCTTAGTGCTCTTTCTGTCCCTTTCTTTTTGCCCCTTTACCACTGTCAGTATTTAAGCAGTAGGAGGGTACATGTGGCTATGGGATATTTTCCTCTTCTCTGTTTCATGGGCTGCGATAACTATAGAGTTTTTAACTTAGTGATTATTATACTGGTAATAATAATAATAATAATGAAATAGCTAGCATTTGCATAGCACTTTAGCTTTTGGAAAGAATTATATGGGGTGGAGCCACGATGGTGGAATGAGAGCACTGACTCACTTAAGTTCTGCCACAAATTCCTTCAGATACCTCTAAAAGGAGAATCTGAACAAATTTTAGAGTGGCAGAATCCACTTGGAGACAGAATGTGTCAGATTTCCAGCCCAGGACAGCCCGCAGGCTTGATGGGAAGGATCTGTTACATGGGGCTGGGGGAGTGCAGAGCACACAGATTGCACCAGCACAGAACTTGCCATAGCAAAGCCAAGCAGGAAGCACCAGGGTGGACTGAATCAGAAGCATCAGTATGGATTCTCAAACATATCAGCATAGGATGAGAGTCCAGTGGAACTGAGTGAGAGAGAAGTGCAGAACCCCCAGTAACAGCAGCAGCTAATCCTGAAACTATCAGCCTGCAGATTAAAAGTGTGTAAATTCAGGAGCCAACATGGTGGAGTGATTGGTAAGTGCTCATACCCTCCCCTTGTTGACCTTGAAAAACACAGAGAATATTTCCCCAGGAAAAATCCTGGAATAGTGGGATCAGTTGAAGGGATAAAGAGTCTTTCAGCTGGAGAGGCTAGGAAAATCATCAAGGAGAGACCCTCTTACTGTGGCTGAAGGTGATCAGTGCAAGAATGGAGCTGTCCCAGATAACCCCACCTCAGTGAACCATGAGGAGATCCTGAGCCCCAGGGAGGTGGAGCCAGTGAGCACCAAAACTAGGACCCCAGGCATCCCCAAGCACAGCCAGGGGAATCAGGAAGACATTAGTGCAGATGAGGCTTCACCATCTATTGAGCCTGCCTGTGCTCTAGCTCAGGGGAGGAGACCTCTTGTGGGAAGACTATCCCTTCTCCATACCTCATACAGTGAGCTTCAGGGTAACTCCAGGGAAACTCAGAAAGACCACCTGGCCTCTGCCTTGGCACACCAGCCAGCTCAGCTTCAGGTAAGCTGAATCATGCTAGCTTCTAGCTGAAAGAACCAGAGGCCACAACACACAAAGCCTGAAGTTCTCAGCACAAAAATTGTGGGACAGAGCCCCCTGTGCCCCAGAAGCAGAGATCCACTTTAAAAGTTAGGAAGAAGGCAATCATCATGAGTAAGAAGCAAACCATAAAAGAAAAGACCATAGAATCTTACTTATGGGGATAAGACCAAAATACGAATACAGAGGAGGTCAACATTGAGACTGTACTCACTCCTATCTGAAACCTCAGAAGGGAATATGAACTTATTTTAATCCCAAAGAGCATTCTTAGAAGAGCTCAAGAAGGATTTAAAAGCCCCAAATTAGAAAGATAGAAGAAAAACTGTCCAATGATTTTAAAAATATGAAAAAATTCACAGAATAATTTAAAAGGAAAATCAGGCAAATGGATAAGGAGATACAAAACCTAACTGGAATAACTGACAAATGGAAAAGAAAATACAAAACCTAACTGGAGAAAATAACTCCTTAAGAGGAACAATTGGACAAATGGAAAAGGAGGTGCAAAAGTTAACTGAAGAAAACAATGTATTAAAAATTAGAATTGGGTAAATAGAAGCTAATGTCTCTATGAGACATCAAGAATCAGTCAAACAGAATCTAAAGAATGAAAAAAACAGAAGAAAATTTAAAATATCCTATTGGAAAAACAAGTGACCTGGAAAATAGATCCAGGAGAGAAAACCTAAGAATTATTGGTCTACCAGAAAGCCATGATGAAAAAAAAGAACCTGGACAATATCTTCCAAGAAATCATCAAGGAAAACTGCCTTAAGGTCCTAGTTTCAGAGGGTAAAATAGTCATTGAAAGAATCCACCAATCACATCCTGAAAACACCTCCCAGGGAATACTGTTGGCAAATTCTAGAACTATCAAGTAAAGGAGAAAATACTACAGGCAGCCAGAAAGAAGCAATTCAAATATCAAGGAACTACAGTCAGGATAATATAGGATCTTGCAGCTTCTACATTAAAAGATCAAAGGTATTGAAATATGATGTTTCATAAGGCAAAGGAGCTTGGATTACAACCAAAGGTCAATTACCCAGAAAAACTGAGCATAACATTTCAGACAAGGAGATGGACATAAAGGACTTCCAGACCTTCCTGATGAAAAGGCCAGAGCTCAACAGAAAATTTGATCTTCAAATACAAGTCTCAAGAGAGGCATAAAAAGGTAAATGGGGTAAAAAACCTTGTTATTCAATATGGGCAAACTGTTTATATCCCTATAAGGGAGAATGATACTTGTTAATCTTGAGAATTGTATATTTATTATGATATTTAAAAGGGATAGAGGCAGTGGGTATAAATTAGCTGATGTGATGATAAAAAATGCAATTTAAGTGTGCAAAGGGATTATAACGGGAGATGTGAAAAGGAGGAAGCAGTTAAAGGTAAATTATATCACAGAAAGAGGCACAAACCATATTATAGTGGAGGGAAAGAGGGGAGGGAGATGAACACTGTTTGAGATTTACTCTCATCTGATTTGGTTCAAGGAGGGAACAGCAAACTCAGTTAAGTATAGAAATCTAACTTGCCCTATAGGCAGTAGGAGGGGAAAGAGGAAAGAAAAGGGAGGGGATGCTAAAAGGGAGAGAAGAAGTAGTAAGGTAGTAAGATATAAGGGGAATAAAAGGGAGGGGGGCTGATAGAAGGGAGGGAAGACTGAGAGAGGCAGTGGTCAAAAATTAGAACTATTATGGAGGGGAAGGGAGAAATGGGAACTAAAAGCATAAATAGGGGGAAATAGGATGGAAAGACACAGATAGTAATCATAACTGTGAATATGAATGGAATGAACTCTCCCATAAAATGGAGATGGATAGCAGAATGGATTAAAAACCATAATCCAACAATATGTTGTTTACAAGAAACACATTTGAAATGAGAGGATACATATAGGCTAAAGGTAACTGATGTAAAAAAAGCAGTGGTAGCAATCCTAATCTCAGACAAAGCAAAAGGAAAAAAGATCTAATCAAAAGAGATAAGGAAGGAAACTATATCCTGCCAAAAAGCACCATAGACAATGAAGCAATATCATTACTAAACATATATGGAACAAGTGGCATAGAATTCAAATTCTTAGAGGAGAAGTTAAGGGAATTACAGGAAGAAATGGATAACAAAACTGTATGGGTGGGGAACCTCAACATCTCCCTCTCCAAACTTGATAAATCTAACCTCAGAATAAACAAGAAAGAAGTTAAGGAGGTGAATAGAAATTTGGATAAGGTAGATATGACAGGGAGAAAATTGAATGGGGATAGAAAAGAATTACATTTTTTCTCAGTAATGCATGGTACATATACAAAAACTGAGCATGTACTTGTGCATAAAAACCTCACAATCCAGTGCAGAAAGGCAGAGATAGTCAGGGCATCCTTCTCAGATCATAATGCAAAAAAATTACTTGTAATAAAGGGCCATGGAAAGATAGACCAAAAATTAATTGGAAACTAAACAATCTAATCCTAAAGAATGAGTAAATAAACAACAAATTATAGAAACAATCAATAACTTCATTCAAGAGAATAACAATAATGAGACAACCTACCAAAACTTATGGGATGCTACAAAAGTAGTTTGTAGGGAAAGTTTTATATCACCAAATGCCTACATGAATAAAATAGAAAAAGAGAAGATCAATGAATTGAACATGAACCTGAAAAAGCCAGAAAAAGAACAAATTGAAAATCCCCAAGTAAAAACCAAAGGAGAGATTAATAGAATTGAAATTAAGAACACCATTGAACTAATAAATAAAGCAAAAAGCTGGCTTTATGAAAAAAAACAGTAAAACTGATAAACCTTTGGTCAATTTGATCAAAAAAAAGAAAGAAGAAAAACACATTAATAATATCAAAGATGAAAAAGGGTGAACTCACTTCCAACAAGGAGGAAATTAAAACAACAATTAGAAATTACTTTGCCCAACTGTATGCTCATAAGTTTGACAATATAAGTGAAATGGATGAATATTTCAAAAAATATAAATTGTCCAGATTAACAGAAGAGGAAGTTAAATACTTAAATAACCACATCTCAGAAAAAGAAATTGAACAAGCCATCAATGAACTCCTTAGCAAAAAATCTCCAGGGCCAGATGGATATACAAGTGAATTGTATCAAGCATTTAAAAACAGTTAATTCCAATACTATATAGATTTTTTGGGAAAATAGGCAAAAAAAGAGTCTTACCAAATACTTTTTATGATAGAAATATGTTTCTGATACCTAAACCTGGAAGAGCCAAAACAGAGCTAAGGAAGAGCCAAAACAGAAAATTACAGACCAATTTCTCTGATGAATATAGATGCAAAAATTTTAAATAAGATATAAACAAAAATAATACAGCAACTTATCATGAGAATAATGCATTATGATCAGGTAGAATTTATACCAGGAATGCAGGGCTGGTTCAACATTAGGAAATCTATCAGCATTACTGATCATATCAACAATAAAACTAACAGAAACTATATGATTATCTCAGTAGATGCAGAAAAAGCTTTTGACAAAATAGGAATGACCCATTCCTATTTAAAACACTGGAGAACATAGGAATAAATGGAGGCTTCCTTAAAATAATAAGCAGCATCTACCCAAAACCATCAACAAGAATTATATGCAATGGAGATAAGCTAGACGCATTTCCAATAAGATTGGGGTGAAACAAGTATGTCCATTATCATCACTGTTATTCAATACGGTACTAGAAATGTTAGCTTTAGCAATAAGAGAAGAAAAAGAAATTGAAGGAATTAGAATAGGCAAAGAAGAAACTAAGCATAATGATATACTTAGAGAATCCTAGAGAATTCTAGAATTCAAGAATGAAGAAAAAACTACTTGAAATAATAAACAACTTTGGCAAAGTTGCAGGTCACACAATAAACCCACATAAATCATCTGCATTTCTATATATTATTAACAAAGCACAACAGCAAGAGATAGAGAAATCCCATTTAAAGCTATGGTAGACACTATAAAATATTTGGGAGTCTACCTAGCAAAACAAACTCAGGGACTATACAAATGGAATTATAAAACATTTTTCACACAAATAAAGTCAGATCTAAGTAAGTGGAAAAACATCAATTGCTTTAGGTAGACTGAACTAATATAATAAAAATGACAATTCTACTTAAATTAATTTACGTAGTCAGTGCCATACCAAACTACCAGAAAATTATTTTCTAGAGCTAGAAAAAATAATATCAAAATTCATCTGGAAGAACAAAAGAATATCAAGGAAATTAATGAAAAGAAATGTTAAGGATAGTGGCCAAGCCTTACCAGATGTCAAATTGTATTATAAAGCAGCAGTCATCAAAACCACTTGGTACTGGCTAAGAAGTAGAGAGTTAGATCAGTGGAACATGTTAGGTAGTCAATGAATACAGCAGTCTACTGTCTGATAAACCCAAATCCCAGCTTCTGGGATAGGAACTCACTGTTTGACAAAAACTTCTGGGAAAACTGGATAACAAGGTGGCAAAAACTGGACATAGACCAATACCTGACACTGTACACAAGAATGAAGTCCAAGTAAATACATGATCTAGGTATAAAGGCTGATACTATAAGCAAATTAGGGGAGCAAGGAATAGTGTATTTGTCAGATTTATGGAGAATGGAGAAATTCATCACCAAACAAGAGATAGAGAACATTATGAAGTGCAAAATGGATAATTTTGATTACATTAAATTGAAAAGCTTTTGCACCAACAAACCCAGTGCAACCAAGATTAGGAAGGAAGCAGAAAAATGGGAAAGATTTTTTGCAACTAGTGTCTGTGATAAAGTATTCGTTTGTAAAATATATAGAGAACTGAATCAAATTTACAAGAATTCAAGTCATTCCCCAATTGATAAGTGGTCAAAGGATATGAACAGGCAGTTTTCAGAGGAAGAAATTAAAGCTACCTACAGTCATATGAAAAAATGCTCTAAATCACTATTGATTAGAGAGATGTGAAACAACTCTGAGATGTCACATCACACCTATCAAATTGGCTAACATGACAAAACAGGAAGGTGATAAATGCTGGAGAAGATGTGGGAGAGTGGGAACACTAATTCATTGTTGGTGGAGCTGTGAGCTGATCCATCCATTCTGGAAAACAATTTGGAACTATGCCCAAAGGCCTACAAACATTTGCATACCCTTTGACCCAGCAATATTGCTTCTAGGACTGTATCCCAAAGACATCATAAAAATGGAGAAGGACCCACATGTACAAAAATATTTATAGCAGCTCTCTTCGTGGTGGCCAAGAACTGGAAATTAAGGGGATGTCCATCAAGTGGGGGATGGCTGAATAAGTTGTGGTATATGAATGGAATGGCATACTGTTATGCTATAAGAAATGATGAACAGGAAGACTTCAGAGAGGCCTGGAAGGACTTATATGAACCGGTCCTGAGTGAAAGGAGCAGAACCATGAGATCGTTGTACACAGTAACAACCATAGTGTTTGAGGAATTTTTCTGGGAGACTTAGACTTTCACAGCAATGCAAGGACCTAAACATCTTCAAGGGACTCGAAGCAAAATGCCATCTATATCCAGAGAAAGAACTGTGCAACTGGAATGCAAAGTGAAGCAGACTATTTTGTCTAGTGTTATGTTTTGTTTTGGTCTTTCTCGTGGTTTCTCCCATTCTTTTTAATTCTTCTATGCAACATGACTAATGTGAAAATGTGTTTAATAAGGCTGTATGTGTAGAACCCATATAAGATTGCATGCTGTCTTGGGAAGGGAGGGGGAGGGGAAGGAGAGAAAATATAAGACTTATGGAAGTGATTGTTGAAAACCAAAAACAAATAAATTAATTTACTAAAAAATAAAGCACAACTCTTTCAAAAAAAAGAACTATATGCTATCTCATTTGATACTTACAATTACGCTGTGAGATAGGTATTATTATTATCACCTCCACTTTACAGATGAGGAAACTGAGGCTGAGAGAAATTAAATGACTAGTTTAAGGTCACACAGTTAATTGAGTTTTGAAGTAAGATTTGTATTCAGGTTTTCAGCTGCAAGTATAATACTTTTAGCCCCTGTGCCACCTAGCTGTCTCTTAGTTAGTCATTCCATACCTAACAAGGTTGATCCTTGAACAGTAGATAGTCTGTCACTGAGAACTGTACTTGAAGCCTTTCAAACTATGGAAAATATTATAGAGCTGGTCAACTGGTCTAATTTTTAAGAAAATAGCATCATTTCTATACTGCAATTAGCTATCATAGAGGGAGTTCTGTAGAGGTACTCTATATGTATGACACTTAATCTTAACATTTAATAATATTGCTACATGATTCAGCCCTTTTTATATAATCTACCTAAGAGGATAATTGATGTACACTTTTTATCTTGAGTAGACATCACTCATCCCTGCTGCCCAATAGAAGCTGCTATTCATGCATACTACAGGTTCATGCATCCTACAAGACTGAAGAAATGATAGTACATACGTTCAGAGCTTAGCACAGTGCCTAGCACATAGTAGGTATTTAATAAATGTTTATTAAACAGAAAATCAAGGCCTCATTGACCACTGGGGGAGCTGGGGCAACTTGGTGTAAATTAGTGAGGCTATCTATGGCCACCAATACAGGACAGCCAGGAAGTAACTGAGAATATGCTAAGACTTTATTCTGACAGTTTTACTCATTTGCCTGAGCCTTCACGGTACTGATGATTTAATATGCTGATCACTCAAATATTTCGAGATCATGATTATATCTTTAGGTCCTATTGGAAGTGGTAAATTATTTGCAAGCAATGTTTTTCCTAAATGTTTTTTTTTCAGGGAGGTTGCCTTTTGGCACATTTTCCTGGAAACTGGCTGAACAAAATAGTTTTATCTCCTACCTTTGCCACATAATTTCTTTGTTAATTTTTTAATAGGGCAACATGGGGGGAGTGCTACAGAAGTGAAATGCTGCATAAACTTTCAGGTGATATCACTGTATTATTAGTTTTAGTTATTTGTAACTATTTTACTTTATCTCTCACGAAGTGGGAGTCACCTGTAAATGGTTGTAAAGTAAAAATAAAACACATCAATAAAACTTAATGTTAAAAAAATAATTTAAATCGACTCTAAAGAATGATCAACATAATTTAGATTCAAGAGCAAGTTTTGGATTATTAACTGTCATACCACAGAATTGAAGAATGTCAGATATGGCATCTTCAGAAGCCATCTACTCTATACTGTACCTGAAAAAGGAGTCTGTCAACACAACATCTCAAGAGAATTGTTTATTTACTCCAGAAGACTTCCAAAGAAGGTAAACTCAGAGAGCCCTAGGAAGATTTGAACACTAATTGCTGGATTTCAAGTCTAGAATGCTAACTATTATTCCATGGAAATATTCCAAATGAGGAATCTTGCAATGTTTATGTTTTCATTAACTCCATAGTATCTTAATTTCCCAGTGTTTTATACTTTTCAATCAATCAATAAACATTTATTAAATGCTTATTATGTGCCAAACACTGTCCTAAGTGTAAGGGATAAAAAAAGAGACCAAAGACAGTCTCTGATCTCAAGGAGCTTAGAATCTAAAGTGGAGATGATGAGCGAACAAATATATACAAAGCGAGGTATACCCAGTATAAATGAGAAATAATTAACAGAGAGAAGGCACTAGAATTAAGACAAGTTGGGGAGGGTTTCCAGCAAAAGATAAGATTTCAGTTTAGTTCAAAGGAAGCTAAAGAGGTCAGTAGGTAGATTTAATACTGGAGGACCAAGTCATTTAGTCGTATCTGAAATGATTATTAATTTTGGACACTCTTCAATACTTAAATTACTCTTGAGAGGAAGTTGGGTATTTGAGCCAGTGATTTAGTTTAGGTTATTAGGGATTTTATAGAGGCAGTTAAATGGCTCAATGGATAGAGCACTAAGCTTGGTGTAAGGAAGACCTGAGTTCAAATCTGGCCTCAGACACTTACTAGTTGTGTGAACCTCAGCAAGCCACTTAACTTTTGCTTGCCTTAATCCAACAGAGAAGGAAATGGCAAGTCACTTGAGTATCTTTGCCAAGAAAACCTCATGGATAGTATTGGCATATGATGGTCCACATGGTCACAAAGAATCAGATGCAACTCAACAACAGTAAGAACCACATATTATTATGATTATACATCTACGACCTCTGATTTTATTAGAGAGAGAATGTCTTGTGTAGAAACTTGTTCCACTAGAATGGGAATGTGACTCATGTTGTAGTAGAAAGACTGTTGGACAGGGTATTAAGAGATCTAAATTTAAAAATTTAGCCAGCCTCAACACTGTCTAGCGTGACTCTGGATAAATCATTATTATTTCCTAATATGTCAAATGGGGACAATCATACTTGTATGATCTCTCTCACGGGATGTTGTGAGGAAAGTACTGTGTGAATAGTAAAGCACTCTATAAATACAAGCTACTAAAAAAAAGGTTTTTGTGTACTTAAATTGAAATACGTAAAAATTCTTAGTATTTCAAATGTTAAGAATACCTATTCCACATAGGTATGATTCTTTTTTCTTGGTACAAAAGTATGATTTATTAGTGCTTGGAAATTCTGGTATAGAAAATTTGATGTAAATTATAGGTATGAATTTAGATATATCTCTCTATATAGGTTCAGAGATATGGAGACAGGTCAAACCATACCAACATTATAATGAAATATTTATCTAACAGAGGATTTCATTTTAGAGTAATATTTGATGGAAACAAATTTCAATATGGCCAAATATTGGTTGGTTGTGGAGATACTTGGAAGTTGTAGTGGGACCACTGCCACAGAATCAAAGTAGTAAAATGTTTAATGGGCTAGCATAATAATATTTACATTTTAGATTATTTATATGACATCATTTATGTCACATTTCACGCCTACCTTTGGAATGATGCCATTTCTAGAATAAGTGGCAGATAGTCAAGTAAGCTGTGTGTATGGAAACATCTACATTAGGATTATACACATTTTCCTGTTCTAAAAATTATTACATCTTGGGGTAGTTGAGTATACCTATAATTGACCTTCTGACCTCAAATTTCAAGAGACTTCACAGTTAGATTTTTTTGGAAATTGCGTCAAATACAAATATTAGTTAGATTGCTTTAGTCTCCATACCTGTGCAAGGTTTGAAAGAACTGAATTTCTCTTAGAAGTGATGGGAGTTTAACAAGTCAGTGTTCAAAGTCATTTTCTAATATTATCTTTCTCTCTTTTCTGTGTGAAATCTCAGAGGCATGTCAAGGACATCACTGACTATTTATACACATTGGCTATCACTGGCTCCTCTTATCATTTGCTTTTTCTTGGTCTAGGTACAATCTTATCTTTTAATATTTGCTGCATTTGCTTCCAAATTTGGAATAATTATTTCAGATAGCAATCATCAT
This sequence comes from Notamacropus eugenii, assembly GCF_028372415.1. Taxonomy (NCBI): domain Eukaryota; kingdom Metazoa; phylum Chordata; class Mammalia; order Diprotodontia; family Macropodidae; genus Notamacropus; species Notamacropus eugenii. The sequence goes on along the minus strand of NC_092876.1, from coordinate 191,382,202 downwards.
CCAAGACCTAAACAAAAACCACCATCTATTTCTTATTGTTATGGTTGTTGAATCATAATAATTACAAACAGGGATAAACATTTATATTAGCTGTATGTCTTAGATATTAATAAGGAACCAAAACATACAGCATGAGAACAAATCTAATTTCAGAGTTCAATTGTACTTTCTTTTTCCCAAGAAATATGTTTTAAATAATTCATTATTATTCTGTATATATTCAAAGGAAATGGTGGGGGGAGGGTGTAGCTAATTTGTTAGATGAAGGAAACATAATCCAAAATTGTCTGGCATGATTAGCCGAGTCTATAGGGATAAATATGAAATTCTGTATTTAGATTTAAAGAATCAATTACATAAGCATATGTTGGTGGAAATGTGACTAAATAGCAGTTCATGTGCAAAAGACCTTGGACTGAAAGATCAATTAGTAAACAGAGTTATATGACAATCAAAAATAAGAAAAACAATCACTGGGTTGCAAAAATAAAAAATGAATGGAACAAAACAACATAGGTGATAGCTCCCTTGTAATATACCACAGTAAGACCATATTGAGAGCTCCATATTTATAGTTCAGTTACGGATAGTTCATTTTAAGTTATATTTACAAATTGAGGAATATACAGGGATAGCAACTTGGATTCTAAAGGGAATCTGAATGCATAAATTATGAAGATTTCCTGCAGAAAGCGGGATGTTTATCTTGGGGGAGGCAGAACAGGACATGATCATGATCCTTCAATGACTGAAGGACTGCCATAAAAAGGAAGGATTCTGTTTGGCTCTAGAGGGTAGAATTAAGTAGAAGTTACAGGGATGAAGATCTCAGATCTGAACAATTAGATCTGTCCTGAAACAGAATAAGCTACCTCATGGTAGACAGACTAACTGATAGATGAGGAGATGGAGAGCATTTACTATGTGCACTGTGCTAAGTGCTAGAGATACAAACACAAGTAAGCAATATAGTCCTTGCCTTCCAGAAGCTTATATTTGAATGGGGAGAGACAATAGATGAAAGGATATTGGAAAGGGGCAGGGGGCAATGCACCATGGCTTGGCAAGATAAGACCAAAGTTTATCTATTAGAACTGACAGATTTGAGGTCAGAATTTAAGGTTCTAATGGAAGGGATAGAGCAAGAATGTCCAGAGAGCAGATGGCACGGTGTGGAGATGGCAGGGAAATTCCTCATTACTAAAGTCATTAAGCAGAGGCCAGAAGATTACTTGTCAGGGATACTCTGGAAGGGGTTCATGCTTCAGAGCTAGGTGCTGGATTGGATGTCCCCTGAGATTTCTCCACAGAATCTAAAATCTTTGATTCAGCTTATAATCAACTTATGTATATACTTATTATACCTATAAAATAGGACCAAGGTCTTACTTGGATGCTCCAATGCAGCACAGAGGTAGACCTGGGTTCTTAAAAGCTATGTCAGGGCCAGGATTACCAAGATGGAAAGGCCTCAGGCATGGCCTTGCTGATGGAATGCATATCTGCCATCTGGGGACCATGATATGTAAGTTTAGAAAAGAGTCACCATTATCAGATGACTATTATTACTGATAATCCTCACAACAACCCTAGAGTGTAGGGACTATGATTGTTCTCATTTTATAGATGAGGTGACTGAAGCAAAGAGCAGCTGAGTGAATTGCCTAAGGTAGAACAGCCAGTGTCTGAGGCTGGATTCAAACTCTGCTTTTTCTGACTCCAGGCTTAACGCTCTATCTATGGCACCATCTAGCTATCTCATGAAGATATCCTGCTAAGTAATCTGTGTGAGTGAGGGCAGTAATAATAAAAATGATAACCACCACTTCTATAGAACTTACTATGTGCCAGGCATGGTGCTACACCCTTGACCATTGTAATCTCATTTGATCCTTACAACATACCTGCAAGGTAGGTGCTATTATTATATCCTCATTTTATAGATGAGGACACTGAGGGCTTTCAAATAGGAGTTAAGTGACTTGCCCAGGGTCACATAGCTGGTGTGTGTCTGAGGCCAGATTTTAACTGAGGTCTCTCCATTGCACCGTCTAGCAGTCTTATGAAGACATTGTGCTCTATAATCTGCATGGGTGAAGCGAATGACAGCAAAGATGAAATCCCAGTCAATGAAGTATTTTATATATATACACATATATAGTTATGCTTTGATTTAGTCCTATAAACTTGGTCTGTTTTCTCTGACTCATATATCAAGTAATTCATGTAGGTTTCTTTTTTTTTTTTTAAGTTTCTATGTGATCTTCAAATGTCCTTGGGGAAAGTGCTCCCTGATACAACTCATTGCCTATTTTAATGCCTGTGCAGTGTTTTTCTGATGTTCCAGGCACATAGTGCATTTCCCAAATTACTAAAGTTTATTTCCACAGAATGCCACAGGGAGAAATTAACTTTCACACTGGCCTGTTTTCCAGATAAAATAAATGGCTATAAATACACGATTAACAAGTGAGGTATTCAATTAACCTAACATAACTTGCATAACCACATCTCAAGTTGGAAGCATTTATTTTTCATTTATTCTAGTTTACAGTGTCTATCCTACTTGAACCTGAACTCTGCAACTATAACAATTCATACAAGATGGGCAAATAGTACAGTTACTTATAAAGTGGTTTGTTTTCCTCAACTCCAGCAGTTCTTCAAGTCAGCCACCTTATGTGGTGCTAATGCTAGCACTTAGTTGAATTGAGACATTCAGACATCATGGCAAGGAATAAGACAGCAGAGTAAGATTCCTTGGTGATGTGTAAATTTCCTTTTGCTTCAAAGTATCATCTAATCATCTAATTAAATGCTCAGCTCAGATCTTTTGACTGATAAAATCAAAAGTATGAAATACAGGATCTATATTAATATTCTTCATACTCCCTTTCAGAAATGTATTTAGAATCCCCAGTCTTTATTTTTTTTCAGCTAATAGGAAGTTTTAATATCTTAGTATTATTTTTCCTTATCACAATTCCTTTCACTTTTTTTTTGGTCACTTAAGCACAGAAAAGACTAAAACATTTTATAGAAGGGGCTAGATAGAATCAAAAAAGGAACTTTCAACTGTAAGATTGTGATGCAAAATGATAGGCAGAGCTCCTTAAATGGAGGCCTTGGTGATGACCTCAATTTTATAATAAAGGTAATTAAAAAAAAGACTGAGTCCTCAGTGAATATGATTGAATCCGGCATGTCACAGATGCTTCCAGCACAGCCATCTCTTCCAAATGACTTTAATTATCCTGTAATGCGATGTAGTATGCCATAAATTTTTACTATATTACAGTGACACTTTGCTCCTTTCTAAAGTTTAGGGTCCATTAGCATTCTTACTGTGCCCCACTGTCTTACTGAAGTCTAGAAGATGGCTTTAAATTCCCTATGGATTTAAACAGGTCATGCACATTTTCAAAGAAGGAAACTTTTTTTTTTTTGGTACTAAGGGCAGGCAGGAATAATTTGTATGAATTTAAAGGCTACCAGAGTGTGAAGTGGAACAGTGTCGAGCAGAATGGCGCATCATGCTTCTGGAAGGAATAATGCTAGACTGCCCTTTGACTTTAATGCACTTCTATGGGATCAGGCTTTGGTTGAATAAAATTGGATTCAGCAAATATTTATTAAATAGTTTCTGTGTTCAGAGTCCCATTTTTTTCTTGGCTTTGCAGGATAGGTGGATGAATAAGACAAGTCTCATGTTATCAGGGAACTTTAAAATGTGTGTGTATATACCACATACACAAATAACTACTGTATAAAATGAAACAGGATAAGTTTATGTGAGATGGACAAAGTGGTATTTATTTATTTTTCCCTTTGGGATTGAGTGATATAATTCAAGGGTAGACATGTGAAATCAATCAGGATGTTTGAGAAGGGAAAAAAGATATCTTTCCCAAGGTATCCAATAACAATGAAGATTTATATATACTTATATACATTTATATATACTTACATACATATATACTTCCCATTAGACTATAGTATTCTTGAACACAAGGAATGTTACATCTCTGTCTCTGTATCACTAGCAAATAACACAGTTTTTGCTATATAGTAGGTACATAAAAAAAGGCTCTCTGATTAAGTCAGAAGACAATGATTCTGGTACTGGTTCTGCTACTGATATAATCAATATGAACAGTACAAATGGAGGACAGGCTGCCTGGGTAGTAGGTTCCTCCTTACTTGGTTTTTCAAGGAAAGTTTGGATAATCTCTTAATGGATGTATGGTAGAGGTTGGACCATGTGGCTATTACTAAGATCCCTCCTATTTCTGAAATTCTGGTCTTGTGACCTTGGGCAAACTGCTTAGTTCCCTCATTTATAAAACAAGGGATTTGGATTAATTTGTTCTCCAAAGTCATTTTTTGCTTGAACATTCCATGACTCTATAAATCTCTCTCAGAAAATGGCAAAAAATGTGCCTACTTTGGATGAGTTAACATATTCTCATTTAAAGTTTTCTAAATTTTCTGATTTGTCCACAAAACACTTGGGTTTGGGGTTATAGAATATAAATGGGACAAAGAGGGATCAAGGGCATTTTCAGGCAAAGCAGAGGAAATTAAGCTTATTTTCATACTGAAAAATTGTCACACGGACTAAGTATTTTTGATGCACACCAGCACAGCACTGAATATATGAGTTTTGTAACTCACCTGAGGATGAACAAGTAGTATGTGACAGAATTAGGATTTGAAATTAGTGATCATTCCCCTACATAACTACATAGTTTTGTGACAAGAGGAGTTTGCAAGTCTGTTTACAATAACTGTTCATATCCCACTAGGGGACTTGGAACTCTCCTGGGTTAGCTTTTAAAAGGATTTAACATTGTCCAAGTGTCGGATTTTATTTTCTGTCCTCAGTTCATATGATCTCTCACCCCAGTTTGTCTTTGCCAAATCTGCCTAGACTTTTGCTTCACTATTCCCTTATCACTTCTGTCCAGCCCTTCCTGTTTCTGCTGCCTCAGTAAGGCATTTTGACATAGCTCATTCTCGTTTTATGTTGTACGTAAAACATGCCACACTTCTACCACATGCTCTGCTCTCTTTCCTTCTCTTCCTCAGACTTTGGGAAAAGGAAACCTTCCTTCCTCCTCCCATTCTCAGGTAATCATCACTAGCATCAAAAATTCCTCACCCAACTCTTACCTATTCACATTGAGTGGAACCACATGGTTTTCTGGAACATAATTTCATTTTTCTTGTGAGGAATATATAAATAAGAAATGATCCCACAATATTGAAAGATGTTCTAGATTAGAGCAACTAAAATGCAGATTTGTGGAGTAAATTTGGCTCAGTTTCTGAAATGTCCAAGTAGAATTCTGCCCTAAAAGTAAGGGACAGATTAAGTGTATACAAGATGTCCAGTGCAGCAATGATAGGAATGCAAGCCCCATCTGTAAGCTGCAGAGTTCCAGCTTTACTTGCCTGCTCTTAATGAATGTAAAGTGTACTCATTGTAAGAATATGACAGTTATTTCATCATGGACAGTAGGGATGGCCAAGGAGAGAGAGAGAAGTGCCATCTTCAGGGTGGATCTATGTTATTTTCCATTTTTATTGCAGCAATCATTACTTCTGTCTTCCTGATGCTCATTGAACAGAATGGAGTATCATTGATCTCAATTCTTGTTATGAAAAGCTTCTCACATTAATGGGAAAAAAAATTAAATGAGGAAAATCGCCATTCTCCCCAGTGCTCTCTCTCAGGACGGAACAATTTACTAATGATACTTTTCCAGGTGAAACAGCTGCTAAATCTTCTCATTTGTGTGATACTTAGAAATCTTAAGGGAAAAAGTGAAAATAAACAAACAGAAAGGGTCAATAAGCAGATCATACTGCAATTGTGAGCCAGAATTTCCTTAGCATTTCAGAATGGTGGTGAAAAAAACTAGCAATCTCAAAAGAGAACAATATTAAAAGACATTTGCAAAAAGAATCTAGTAAAAAATAAAACTTATACTAATTAGGAACTAGATTTTTGTCACCCAAAACTCACTGGCAAAAAAGAGGAAGAAAAATAAAACCCTCTAGTTTTCATGGACATGGATAATAATTATTCTTATTTAATATATCTGAAAAAACAAAAAGGTATCCTATGAGAAACTCTCTTAGTTCTTTAAATTCAATTCATTTTGAACCCCAATTATATTTGAAAGTATGAACAAGAGTCTAGCTGTGAAACTGGAACTGAGCTTCATACAGATTTCATTGATGACACCTCCTAATTGCTAGGGCAGAAGTAGAATTTCAAGAAGGTAAAATAGAACAGTCATTTCTATGCCCAAACAGTCAAGTATGCACTAAAACAAAGGAAGATTCTTCAGTTGTTAAGGGTTAATATCTGTTTTGTTGCTGTTTATTTTTCTTTTTTCCAGCCAACCAAAGGAGAGAACAATGTTTGAGTGCTTGGACCCAGAGGCATAGTGATGATTCATGAAGAAATTTTCTGAAGAGATGGCATGAGTCACTACCTCCTGCTTAGAATGAATCTGGAAAACATTTGCCTTCTGGGTCAGTGGTAAGAACTTCCCAGAAGAATTTAGGAGACTGAATTTATCCAGGAAAACAATACATGATACCATTGGCCTTAATCCAAGTTTGGTAAAATCCCCAAGGGCAGTAGATGCAGTTCACAGGAAAATTGCAAAGCATAAGTTATAGACATTGGTCATTAAAATTCTATGATCTGAAAATCAATAATTGTGTGATTGGATTTTAGAGTTTTCTCAGATGGCTCAACAACATAACTTAGTAATGACGTAGTAAAATAACACTTTGAAAGAGGACCGATGGAAGCTCTGAGAATGGCAATTATTATAGTTAATAATTTGGTTGCCATACAAAAAACTTAACAAAAATCTGAAGGTCACATCCTCCCTTCTCTTCAAACTTAGATTATAAAATACTGTTCACATTATTGGTTATTGCTCAGGGCTGGAAGCAATAAAAAATGATTCATTCTGACCAATAGAGATTTATGTTCACAAAGTCGACTTAAATCTAAGAAAATTATTTAGCTTGAATTTTTATTTCTTACGGCAGAATTAACCTAAATAAATAATTCCATATATCCTATGTGTATGGCTTACGAAAACTGCTACTGGCCATGTGAGTAGCCAAGATTGATCCTTCTGGGTTCAGTGCCTTAAAGCAACATGTAGGTTTCAGACAGTGTATCATTCTCATTCAGTCTTCAATCAAAGATTTACTTCACCACAGGAAATGTATATATCATCTTAATAACTATGCACAGAATGGGAAACTAAGTGGAGCAGTGATAGAGTGCTGAGACTGGAGTCAGGAAGACTCATCTTCCAGAGTTCAAATCTGGCCTCAGACACTTACTAGTTGTGTGACTCTGGGCAAGTCACCTAATCCTGTTTGTCTCAGTTTCCCCATCTGTAAAGTGAGCTAGAAAAGGAAATGGCAAACCACTCCAGTATCTTTGCCAAGAAAACCCCAAATGGGGTCATGAAGTGCTGGACAGACTGAAAATGATTCAATAATAACAACACAGTATGTTAGTGTTGACTATGAATGGAAACTAGCTGCCTTATTTATACAAATCATATGTTTACGTGAAGATCCTCATTAACAACAAGTAACATTTCCATAGTGGTTTAAGGTCTGAAATGCACTTTCTTAACAGTATTTTGTTTGGCACTTATGATAACCCTCTAAGGTAGGTGCGACTTTTATCCTCATGTTATAGAAAAGGAAACTCAGGTTTTGAGTAGATATGGGAATTGTCCAGGATCAAATAGTAACTGTCTGAAGCAGGATTTAAACTTTAGGTCTGCTGAAAACCAAGTACAAAGTTCTTGCTGTGCACCTTCATCTTATGAGAACCATTGGAAAGACTATCTTTTTTTAAAAAAAATTGTGTTTTTGTTTTAAGCTTACTAAACCACCTTGAGTGGCTGTGATATAAAAACAAATTATATTATCTCAGTGGAACTTTAAACTCAGAAATGATTAGGAATTCTGGACAGAACAATAAAAAAATTCAATTCAACTAAACAAACACTGAAATGCCTATTATGTGCTGGCCACTGTTAGATGCTGAGGATTCTAAAAAGAAAACAAATAGCCACTGGCCTCAAGATACATCATAATGAAAGGAAACTAAATACAAAGTTATACAAACTAGAGTAGGTCTCTAGTGGAGGCTTTGGTTTATTATTACATTGGCCAATGCTTTGTCACAATAGATTCCAGAGTCTGAGAGTCACTGAGACATGACATGCTTTTATCTTCATAAATGTAGGTACACCTTGCATGTTTTCTCACAACATTCTTTATTTTTCCATCATAAGCTGGCACTGCTGTGGAGTGGAGAGATCACTCACTGGTTTTGGAGTTGGAGGGTCTGAGCTTGGATCCCAGGTCTAACTTTTTAGCTACATCCGGCAAGTTACTTCAAGGAGATAGAAGGGACTTCAGTGCTTATCCAGTTTAATGTATGCCTAGGAAGGAATTCCTTTACCATATGCCTGAAGATGATCTTTTAAATGAAGACTTAAAGATCTCCGCTGATCAAAGTCACTACCTCATAAGGCATTCACTCTAATTTTTGACAGCTTCCTATCATGAATTTGAATTTGCTTTTTTAAAAAAATTACTTTGCATATGCTTTATATGTTCATTGAAATGATCTACTTGTTTACATGTTTGATATTTCTCTGTCTTTGCTGCTTCCCTGTATTGCTTCTAGCTATGCCCTCTGGGCCTAATAGTAAAAACCGAGTCCCTCTTTCCTGTGATATCTGTTTCAAATACTTTGAAAGCAGTTACCCATGCTCTCAGACACCCTTCAAATCTTTCTCTTAGATAAAAATGACCAATTCCTTCACTGAGTATCCATTCCAAAAGTATGACCTTTCCAGGGAAGGTCTATGAAGTCAAAGTGTCATGATAATATTAAGATGGTCTGATTTCGAATATGATAAATATTGGTAGTTGCATGCCACACACACAAAAGCTCTTTTGGAGGTTCTCAATAAATTTTAAGCTTATAAAAGGATCCCCAAACCAAAATACTTGAGACCTGCTCTCACAGAGAATGTGATTTCAAGTCTCTTCAACACTTTGTAGCCCTCTCGTAGATAAGATTTTGCTTGTGAATGTCTTCCTAAGATGTGAAGCCCTGAACTGAGTGCAATAAAAATAATAACTAACATTTATATGGTATTTTAAGGTTTGTACAAAGATATATATTATCTCTTTTTATCCTCATAACATCTGAGTGCAGTGTTTTTATCAACCTTATTTTACATATGACAAAACTAAGGCTGAGAGGTTAAGTGATTAGCCAGAGTCACACAGCTAATTAAGTGTCTGGGGCAGCACGTGAACTTTAGTTCTTCTGGCCTCTGAGGTGAGCACTCTATTCACTATTCAATCTAGCCACCCCACAATATTCAAAATGCGGTCTTCGGGAAGAGGACATTGGTACTTGTAACTTCCTTCATTCTGGACATTATGCTTCTGTTAAAGTAGCCTAAAATCACATGAATATTTATTGCTGCCACATCACAGTATTAACATATCATCTTTCAGTCCATGTGAATTCCTAGCTCCTTTGTAAACAGATCTTGTGGCAGGTAGGTGGACCTGCGTAAGGACAACCTGAGTTCAAATCCAGCCTTAGACACTTACTACTTGTGTAACCCTGGGAAAATAATTTCAGAGAAGTCTGCTTTAGTTTCCTCATCTGTAAAATGAGGTAACAAGAGTATCTCCCTCCTAAGGTTGTTGTGAGGATAAAACAAAATAATATTTGTAAAGCACTTTTTAAAATAAAAGTACTATGTAAATTTATTTTATTGATTATTAAATGAAATATTATTTAACATCTTTCTTCCATCTTGTACTTAAATATTTTTAACCCAGTTGTAAGACTTTATATTGCCCATTGTTAATCTTAACCTTCACAGAAGAATTCCATTTATCTAACCTTCTGAAATCTTTTTGAATCCCGCTTCTCCGATGTGATAAATTGGCTATCCCATCCAAATATGTTTCCGCCTCCTGATCTGACAAGCAGGCTGTTATACCACCACTACAGAACATGTTGAATGGAACAGGGCTGTGGCCATGTATTGATATCCCAAGAGCATTTGACTATAGACTTCTGTCCAGAGTGGCCCCCGACCCATTAAGACCATGAATCTACTTTACTCCGGTGTCATCTTCACCCATATCTTTTCCATAAATGGAGCTTTGTCAAAAACCTTGCTGAAATTCAAGAATCCCATGCCCATAGTATTTTCTTCAATCACCAATGTAGTAAATATGGAAAGATATCTCTAAGGACCCTTCTAACTCTAATTTCTATGATCTTTGATGATTAATTTGGATTTAGCAATAAAGGGAAAAATACTTCCCATGTATCCATCTTAAATAAATAGTGCTGTTCTCTCCTTCATAGTGTTCACTACATATATTGTTAAGTTGAAGAAATATACTTCATTTCAGCACAGGTTTTTACAAGTTATTTGTTTTTGTGGTCTTGATCAAATAGGCACAGAAATGATCTCATTAAGCTTCATTACTTAACCATTATATCATAAAATAACTTCTCTTATGGCTTAGGGTTTTAAGAAATATAGAAACTAATTTAAGGTTCTTAGGGCTTCGGAATTTGACCTTGTCATTCATTCACAAAAATGAGCTAGTCCAATAGGAATTTATTACTTTTCTAGCAAGTAGCTTGCAGATTTATCTGACAGGTTTATTCTAAATATGGAGAATAACAAATATTTCTGTGAAAAGTAAAGAGATTTTTACTTAATACACATGCATAGTAATATAAGTGGAAATTTAATGCCTAAAATCTGACTTTAAATTTCTCTTTAACATTTTCAATTAGCATTAAGATCAATAGGTTTTTTTTTCTCAGTGAAAGAGTTAAACTTTGAAAAGCAATTCATATATGAGGCCCCCTCCAGCAAAAATCAGGAACTTGACTGTGGTTTTAAATCTTTCTTGAACTAGAGTCTGCCATTCTACCAATGACATAAGAAAAATAACCTTTAAAGAAGAGAGCCATGTATTTTTAAATATTGAAATGCACACTAAATAATGATTTCTACAATGTAACTTGATTTCTCTCCCCATTATTTATATCCTATAATGGTCCCAAAATGGTTTTAACATGTTGTCATCCTTTTTGGTATTGCAACATATTTATATTCTGGGGTGTAAAATTACTTTCCTCAAGAGTTTTTAATAATGTACCTAAAACAATACTATAATAGTAAATTTGATTCTAACATATTCATCATATACACAATTTATTTCTGTATTGTTGAATGTCCTTCAACTGTGAAAGACAAATGATCTTTATTTGCTTGAGCCCTTCCTTAGATTATATCGAGGAAATGTGAAACACAATTGTCATTTTCTGACTCCTGATTTTTATTAGTATTTGCAGCTATTTGATTTACCGAGGGAAAACTGACTCTTTATTATTATAGTCTACTTGTGAAACCTCATTATAGTGTGGTGGTGACCTGGGTTCTCAGGGGCCATGGCAGTGCAAGCTGAAAAGGCTTTGAGTATAGTCTGTATTCAGTGATGGACTGTGTGTTGTCTGAGAATGAGTCCAAATGAATCTGGAGAGCTTATCATCAGGTACTGAATCATTTTGGCTATGAGAGCTCATGAAATTTCATCTACTAAGTAATGAAAGGATTATAATATGCATAGGTGAAAGGGTTTTTATTGTTCAGTCATTCAACTGTGACTGAATCTTCATGACCCCATGGAGGACTGTATACCAGACCCTTCTACCTCCACTCTCTCCCAAAGTCTGTCCAAGTTCATGTTCATTGTTTTCATGATCCTACCTCCATTTCATCCTCTGCCATCCCCTTTTCCTCTGGTACCCATACCATTTAAGTAATAGGTTTTTTGAAGTATTGAGGTTTGTAGTGAAAGCAACTAATTTATAGAATCATGATAAATGAAATGCATGCTATCCTCAATGTATTATATCTTCTTCTATGTATCAATTCCAGAGGATAAAATTGCATTTAAATCTTGATATATGCCCTGATAGTGAAATATAGTAAGGAAGTATAATTCTGTTGGCATAAGAACTCTCTCCACTGATGCAGATTGCAACCTGCTTATAAGTGCTAGTCTTACAACCTGAAGATCAATGAGGTCAGGTGATTTGTTTCTGGTGATAACAGCAGTGTCAGGGATGGTATTTGAATTTCTGGTCTTTTTTGACTTCAAATCCAGAGTATTATACCATCCTTATATTCTTTGAAAAAGAAATGAAATTATATCAGACTATTCAGGCTGGGATTAAGTTTTTGATATAAAATGCAAAATGTGTGAAATTCAATATTTTGTGAAATGAACAATTATACTGATGTTTGTTGATGCACAAACTGTCACTTTAAAGCAGACACAAATAGATAAAGCAAAACTTTGAAGGACCTAGAATTAGATTGCTTCTTCACGGATGTCAGAAGCTATGCATAGAGAGCCCTTTACCACCTGATAATTTCATATCCACAGATACCTGGCTTTTGAATTTTATCCAAGAATACGCCATAATATATGGCCAAGTCAATTGCAAACACTTCATTTTTTATTCACATCTTTTTGCTGGAGTCTGCATTCTAGAATAAATACTTGTGCTAGACTTCTAGTTTATGTGCTCTTCCTTCTTTTCTCCTTCCTTCCTTCCTTCCTTCCTTCCTTCCTTCCTTCCTTCCTTCCTTCCTTCCTTCCTTCCTTCCTTCCTTCCTTCCTTCCTTCCTCCCTCCCTCCCTCCCTCTCTCCCTCCCTCTTTCCCTCCCTCCTTCCTTCTTTCCCTTCTTTCCTTCCTTTTTTTCTTTTGGAAGGGGGGAAGGTTATTTGACCTCTGCTGATTGTCAAGGTCACAATAGAAAACTCATTAAAAACTAGAAAGAAAAACAATGATAAGGACAATACAAAGTCATTAATGACTATCAAATCATTTTTAGAACATCTGTGAACATGTGCATGGTCTTAAAGGAATGCTTATTTTTAGGGTGATATTCTTACCTGAGTTCTTGAAAAGGGTCTGCTCTGACAAGTGGTGTTTCCACTGAGTGTTCAAAAAGAGCTCCTTCAGGCCCTAAATGAAAGCAAGAACCTTTGTCAAAATGATGTAGTAAACACTGCTATAAAATGAATGTCATATTTTAATGCATGCCACCATGATCTTCAAAGAGAATACTCATTGCGAATTATCCAAATGGCAATATATAGAAAGGTAATTTGTTTATTTAAATGGAGTTCATGATGGTAATCCTGGTTCATGTCATTGACACTAGGGATTGTTTAATGGTTATCTTTAATCAGCCCAAAGTTATTGACCAATGTAGATTATACAAAAAATGACAAACACTATGTAACACATTAAATGTAGTTTGCAGATATTTTTCACCTACAAATACTAGATTTGTGGCTAGAATTTATATATCATAAGCTAACACATGAGAGCCCCCATTTATATAGCCTCAAAATATCTTTGATAATTAAACAAGTAAAGTAGAATTGGAGCATTATCCCAGAAAAAACTGTTTCCTACAATCATCCAGACATATTACCTCTCCATAAAAATGAAAGGCTATTTTTAATAGGTGTAATCTTACTAAATACCCTTAATAACAGTTTGATGTTCAATGGAAGGATTTCAAAATAGAGAGGCCTAGAAAGAGAAATAAAAACCATCTGGCAGTAGAAGGAGGTATATATCATCTCCATGATCCTATCTACTACAATATCCTGAGTATATTTTCAGGGAGCCTACAGAAGATAAATTTATATCCAATACTTTTACAAAAGTGGTCATTTTATCCACTTGGGTGATACTTCATAAAACATAAAAAATAAAAGACTGGTAGCAAGATAATGACCTATTCTAGAACTGTTTCTATATGAAGCTTTTTAAAAAGCTGAAGAGTGATATTAATAATAATGATGATTGTAATAATAACATCAACAAATATATACAATCTCCAAACTAGAAGCAATGAAAAGCTCTCAATATATAAAGTTTTAGCAGAAAAAAAACCAAAGCCATGTGAGAACAGGATGAGGAACACATCATCCCTCCTATCCTGTTTGCTCCAAAAAGAATGTACATTCCTTCAGGGTGGGAACTGTGGTTTTTTTGGAGGGGGATGGGAGAGGCTTTTTTATATCCCCATTACTTAGCAGAAGTCTAGCATACAGTAAATAATTACTTGCTAACTGACTGAGTACTGGAGTTGTATTGAAGATAATTTCAATTAACTTCTAGAAGATGAGCTTACATCCCAACAATTTAATTGGAATAAAGCACAACTGCACAACTGTTTGTCCAGCAATGAACATGAGAGAACCTTAGAAGTATAACAATTAATCCCAGAACTGTTTCTATCTGGACGTCATTGAATAGATGAGAAGAATGAGAAAATTAATTAATTAATTAATAGCAATAATAATAGTAGCTTACATTTTCCATGTGCTTTAAGGTTTTCATAGCACTTTTCATCATTTCCCTTGGTCATGGATAGAGGTGTGCTATAACACTTTGCCAATAATGAAGCAGTATAAAAATCACCATCCAGTAAGCGTAGGTGAGATAGTCATTTAGCAAAGGTTAGGATGGAAAGACAAGGGCTACACTGGTATTTACAAAAATAGGCTTCCAGAATGGTTTTTAAAGGTCTTCTATATAGGATTTATAAAATTATGTGGACATGATTTGGACGAGATTCACGAGATGACAAGGCAGGGATGAACAATGATGTGAAAAGTAAAGCCAGAGAGAGTCTTCACAGTGATGAAACCAAGGATCCATCTAAGATGAAATATTTTACTCCATCTATCAAAATGCTAATATTTTTTCATTATTGAAGGTGGGGCATAAATGAGAGCAGTTCCAAATAGCTCCCTCTTTTTCTGTTATACAAAATCTTCTCCATTAAAAAACTAGCTCTTTTTTATTTTCCATGGTTTGATAATTAAACAAAATATAGAACCGCAGCATTATCCCAGACAAAACTGTTTCCTACAATCATCCAGACATACTACCTCTCCATAAAAATGAAAGGCTGTTTTTAACATATGTAATCATACTAAATATTCCTAATCACAGTTTGATTTGGAATGGAAGGATTTCAAAATAAAGACGCCTAGAAGGATCCCTCACCTTTGCTTATTTGACCTTCATGATTTTACCCATTTGCCAGATATCCGCTCCTTTAAAGTAGTCAGTAAAAGTGCTTCTATTCTGACATACCCTACTTAGCCCCATAGTCACACTTCCCATAAAATAAATTATTGTGAAAGTGGGATAATATGCCAGAAGAAAAGAGAGAGGGGGTTTTGAAGAACAGAAAGAAAAAAGATAGCAATGTTATTGAAAATAATTGTAGTTCTTTCCCCTATCACTACTCCTATTCCTATTTTCTTCCTGCCAGACCATGCCTCCTGGAGCTGTAAGTTTATTTGCAACTGAAGATATTAAAGGTATGCAATGCATCTTAATGGTGGAAAGTGCAATATTAAGTCTCCAAAGGAAAGCCCAAGTAAATCCTAGTGAAACTGAAGAAAAAAAGTAGGGAGAAAAGGCATGCCCATATACTACATAAAGAAGCTACAAATATCGGTCCAGATATCCATAACCTTCAGATAGAACTTTGCATATTTACTGGATCTGATTTGTAAAATTGTATGTTTTCCTAATATGGTTCCAAAGCAATGAAGTAATGAAAATTTGTTTAAAAACATAAAAAGTCTTTTAAATTTTTAAATCTATGGAACAATATGGATAGAGTCTAAAATATTTAGTTATTTGTTGATAGGTGTGTGTGTGTGGGGGTGTGTGTGTGTGTTTGGGGGGGTATTTTCTCCCAGGGGCATGGAGAATTCTGGGAAAACCTCAACTGATGAAGATCAGCAACTTCAGTTTATAGTGTTTAGTGCCTTGGACACTGAAAGGTGAAATAGCTTTCCTAGGTTCACCTGGCCAGCAAGTGATAGAGGTAGAATTTGAACCCAGGTTCTCCTCATTCTCTGCCTTCCAGGACAGCCCTTTGCTTAATATAATGCATAAACACAACTCCATTATCCATTACATTATATTAAGATGGTTTTTGAATCCACTGATTGATCAATGAAAAAGTATTTATTAGTGCCTACTATGTTCCAGATAATATACCTTGGACACTGGGGCCATGAGGACCAAAATGAACCAGTCTTGGCTTTCAAGGAGCTTATGTTCTACTTGGGGGGCAGATAACATCTATGTAAATATACATAGAAAAAAGACAAATTAAGCATACTATAGTATGGGGGTGGGGGCACTGGCACTTGGAAGATCCAGAAAAACTTTATATAAAAATAATAATAAATGATAATGATAGTGACAACAATAATTCACTGGTATAGAGCACTTTAAGCTTTGCAGAGCGTTCTACAAAAGTTCTCATTTGATCCTCATACATCTCTGGGAGGTAGCTGCTATGATTATCCCCTTTTTACAGATGAGGAAAATGACAGGGAGTTTAAATGACTTTCCCACCAGGGTCACACAACTAAGAGACATGTCAGAGGCTGGATTTGAACTCATGTCTTCCTGACTATGAGTCCTGTGCTCTATCTACTTGGGTGCTGAGTTGAGTTTTGAAGGATGCAAGGGATTTTAAAAGAAGATGAGGAGGAAGCATATTACTAGCAGTCAATTCAAAAAGATGGAAACCTCAGAGAAGGGTTTCCTGTACGAAGAGCAGCAAGCAGCCTTTTTGGCTCCATTGAAGTGTTAGAAGCGCAGTCACCTTACCGGCAGGCTGGAAAGGTAGGTTGGGGTCAGGTTATGAAAGGCTTTCAAAGTCAAACAGATGCACTTATATTTTGTTTTATGGGCAATAAGGACTTACTGGAATTTATTGAGTAGGTGTGTGGCATAGTCAGATCTTGCATAAGGAAAATCATTTTAGCAGCTGTGCATAGATTTGAGTGGGAAGAGATTTGAGGCAGGCAAACCAATTAGAAGGTCATCACAATAGTCTAGGAAAACAGTAGTAAGGTTTTGCTCTAAGTTGCTGGTTGTGTGAGTAGAGAGAAGGGGTTGAATGTGACAAAGATTTTGTAGATTAACTATGCAGTGTGCGGGTGGATGAGGAGGCGGGAATAATACCCAGATTGTGAATTTAGGAGGATGATAGTACTCTCATCACAAATACAGAATTTGGAAGAAGCCTAAGTTTTAGGGAAAAGATAGTAAGGTCTGTTTTGAACTTGACGAGTTTGAGATGTTTTTGTGGCATCTGGTTTGAAATGTCCAATACAGATTTGATGATGTGGTAGATGAAGTTGGTGATGTGGGATAAATTTGGCCATGAAACACTTTTGGATATCTTTTCTGGTTC
The DNA here is from genome assembly GCF_028372415.1 of Notamacropus eugenii. NCBI lineage: Eukaryota > Metazoa > Chordata > Mammalia > Diprotodontia > Macropodidae > Notamacropus > Notamacropus eugenii. The sequence continues at coordinate 191,364,767 of NC_092876.1, read as the reverse complement.
AGATTATAACTCATCCTATATAATTCTCATCCAAGAACTTTCAACATATCACATTTACTGAGTTCATACAGCACTGTTAGAGGCACAAATACTTCTCTAGTGTGACAGTTAGGATGAGCACTTAAATAAAAAAAAAACCCAAACTATGTACCCTAAATATAATATCTACAACGAAGAAGGATTATGTATCATGCATTTCTGCATAATTTATCTTATTTCATTTATATAAAAACATAACATGGTAGGTGAGATAAAAATAATAAACTCATTTGGTCCTTTCCACCCTATATGTGAAATAAACTAAATTGGGAAACCCAGCCAAAGAGACAATGTATTCCAATTGCTCAAGCAGATTACAATTTTTATTGGAGCACCAGCTGTTCAGTTGCTTTTTTCCAAGATACCTTAGATCATTGTAAAAGTGCTACCCACAGTATTTTACAGAGAAAATGTTTTCACAGTGATTTTCTAAATACATGCCAATTACTTTCCATCTAATTATATCATAGTGTATATCACAGAATCATTTGATTATTTTAATGTTGTACTTGCAAGTAGAAAGTCTTAAGACCAAAGATGTATTGTTACATAAATCCTGCAATTGTGTTTGGTCACGAAAGCTTTAAATATCCAAGTTGTCCTAGCCTGTATGCATGATTGCCATTCACAGTTAAAGTAAAAATTGCTCGAAGACTGTTGGTGCATCATAGTTGAACATGACTAAAATGCTTTGGTAATTTTTTATCATTTCATGATAATGATTATCAGTTCCCAAGGTAATTCATTTTTTTGTGAGGCTTGAGCATCACACTCAAATATTTCCTATCCCAGATCCTGGGAAATACAATTAGTTTTAATACCTGCTCAATGCTGAAAATGAGAAATATTATTTGAAATGTCTTACAGCACATAATCAAAAGCATGATTGATATAGAAAAAATAAATGAGGACCAGATGGAGTTAGATTTTGATCTAACTGCATAAGTCACACATTTAAGATACTATGTAATAAGACATTAGTAAGAAAAGAAAGATATATGAAATTACATATAAAAGCTAATAGAACCTAAAATTTGTTAGAAACAAGTTTTTATAATTATATGATAGATGTGATGTGCCCAAAGCAGACTAACCTGGGCATTCATTTCTGGGTTCAAATTTCAGCTCTGCAGTTACTGGATTGGTTACCTTAAGCCATTTAAACTATCCAAGTTTCAACTGACTTGTGTAAAATGAAGCTCCTAATATTTTACTTCAGTGGGTTGTAGTTAGGAAAGAGTAAGATAATAAATATGGAAAGTACTTTGAAATCACAAAACATCATCACTGTTAGTGACACATATCTTACTTCATTAGAACCACTTTTTTCCCAGAGGCAGCTAAGCGGTATAGTGGAGTTTTGAATCTGGAGTCAGAAAGATTCAAATGCAAATCCAGACCTTTATTAGCTGTGTGATACTGGAAAAGTCACTTAACCTTTGTATACCTCAGTTTCCTCAAATGTAAAATGTAAAATGCCTTCTAGTGTTGCAAAGATCTAATGAGATGATATTTGTACAGTGCTTAGCACAGTGTCTGAAACATAGTAGCCACTCAATACAGGTTTCCTTCCTCTATCTCCTTCCTTCCTTCCTTCCTTCCTTCCTTCCTTCCTTCCTTCCTTCCTTCCTTCCTTCCTTCCTTCCTTCCTTCCTTCCTTCCTTCTTCCTTCCTTCCTGCTAAAATCGATGATAAACAAACATTGTTTAAAACACAAGACACGCACTGCAATTAGTAGCAGCAGCTAGGCAGAATATGGTGGTCAAAGCATTTGGGTGGTGAGATGAAGTCACCCTGAAGACTACAGAATTAGAACACTATGAAAAACAAATGGAAAATGAATCAGAGCTGTCAAGTGGCAGCAGTAGTGAGCTACTGCTCTTCCTGAATATTTTGGCTATAGAATTTAATGGAGTTTAAAATGTCTACCTGTCATATTTTTTAGATGGATGAAGCTATCAATTTACCTTTTCATTCTAACTGGTTTATTCAATATTCATTAGATATGTTGACTATACATCTGCCTCAGTTTATGCATTGGAGGCTGTGATTCATGGGTCATTATGCTGATTCCTGTCTTGGCTCTCTCCCTGCACCTTTCCGAACCTGGGTTTTAAGGAAGATTTGCCATTTTTCTTACATCTGGACCTTTCAAACATTATTCTGAACATAACAAAGCATAATGAGTGAGACACAACATAACATAATGGTCATAAACCACAGTTGTATACTTATTTTCCCCTAATATAAAGCTTATTTTACCTAGATAAGAACCCTATCTGCTGTGCATTTAAAAAAAAGTGTGGTTGATTAGCTCCCTAAACTCAACCTCTGATTGAATCCGCTGATAACAAAGAATTCATCAAAGAAAAATCAATGACAATCAGCTTTATAACAATTTATCACTTAAAATCCATGTCAGGAACCTAGGAACAGTTGCACAGAGGGACTCAAATCTGCAATTCTTTCTAGCTGCTCACTTGGTCAGTACTTTCAAGACCACAATTATTCAATCAAGCAAAAGTTTGTTACACAGGTAGCACTTTCCTTTCCAGACAGTAATTCAATTCAAGATGCTAGAATGCTGATGATTCAAAGACAAAAACAAAATAGTCCTTGCCTGTAAGGAGCTTACAGGCTATTGAAGATACAACATGCACACACATAAATAAGAGAATCATGATCTGAAGAGCAGTAACAAAGAATAGGCCAGGAAAATTTAATCTTAAAGGAAGATAGAATGAAGAGGCAGAGCTAGGGAAAGGAGGCTTTCAGGCATTGAAGACCCTGGTAGGAGATGGGCATGTTGGACGGGAAAACAGCTGGTAGTTTGGTTTGGCTGGAGAAACAGTGTGGATAAAGGGAAGTAATATGCAATAAGAATGGAAAAATAGATTTGATTATGGAGGACCCTTAAATACCAAGCAGTAGAGGCAGTATCAAGAGGGAGCCACTGAAGGTTTTTAAATAAAGGAGAGAGAAGGAGAGGTAGGAAACCTATCTTTGAAAGTTGATTTTAGCAGTTATGTAAAGGACTCATTTGAAAGATAAGATCCTGGAAGTAGAAACCAAGTAGGAGACTATTATGTTTCAGGGATAAGCACATGGGAAAAAGATAAGTAGTTAGTATACCTTAATTATGAAAATATCATTGGTTACATAATACTACAGACAGGTAATATAATGTATATAAAACAGTAGTTTTAAAAATGGCACTACAGTTTTTCAGGGCTGAAAAGGGAGAAAAAGAAAAATCTTGTGATTATGATATTGTCATTCATTTAGTCGTATCCAACTCTTCATGACTCCATGAACCATAGTACACCAGGCCTTTCTATCCTTCACTATCTCCTGAAATCTGTCCAAGTTCATATTTGTTGCTTCTATGACACTATCTATCCACCTCATCCTCTCCTGTCCCCTTCTCCTTTTGCCTTCAATCTTTTCCAGTTTTTCCTGTCTTCTTTTTACGTAGCTGAATAATTAAGCTTCAGCTTCAGTATTTGTCCTTCCAATGAGTGATATTATTCAATTGTTTCAGTCCTGTCCAACCTTCATGACCCTATTTGGGGTTTTCTTGGCAAAGATTTTGGAATGGTTTGCCATTTCCTTCTCTAGCTCATTTTACAGCTAAGGAAACTTAGGGAACAGGGTTATGTGACTTGCCCAGGGTCACAGAGCTAGTAAGTATCAGAGGCCAAAATTGAATTCAGGTCTTCCTGACTTCCTAAGTTGAGGGATGGTACTCTATCCACTATACCATCTAGTTTTCCCTTAAAGGCAGCTAGGTGGTGCACAGGATAGAGCACCAGTGCAGGAGTCAGGAGGACCTGAGTTCAAATCTCACCTCAGACACTTGACACTCACTAGTTGTATGACCTTGGGCAAATCACTTAACCCCAATTGCTTCATCTTAGGTCATCTCCAGTCATCCTGATGAATATCTGGTCACTGGATTCAGATGGCTCTGGAGGAGAAGTGAGGCTGGTGACATGCACAACCCTCCCTCACTCAAGAAAACAAAGTCAAGTGCATATCATTACTTCTCTAATGACATGGTCTTATTCGGCAATGAAGGATGAACACACAGTTTTCCCTTCCAGTGAGTAGTCTGAATTAATTTCTTTAAGTATCAACTTATCTATTCTCCAAAAAAATCTTTTCCAGCACCACAGTTTGAAAGTGTTGATTTTGAGGTGCTCAGCTTTCTTTATAATCCAACACTCGCAGCCATATATTACTACTGGAACAAAACACAGCTTTGACTCTATGGACCTTTCTTGGTTGGCAAAGTGATGTCTTTGCTTTTAAGTTTGTTGTCCAGATTTGTCATAACTTTGCAAGGAGCAAATGTCTTTTAATTTCATGACTGCAGTCATCATCTGCAATAATCTTTGAGCCTAACATCAGAAAATCTGACACTACTTCCATTTCTTTTCCCTCTATTTCTAGCAAGTTATGGGACCAGTTACCATGACCTTAGTTTTCTTAACTTGTAATTTGACCATTATTTATTTAAACATTTTAGGCTCCAAGGGCCAATACTACAGAGGCTAGTTATCTCCTATCCATCAAGCCATCAATTAAAAAAATCCTTATTTGCCTACTATATGCGAGGCTCTGTGCTAGGCACTGATTACCATCCCTCTCATCATTCCAGTCACCTTCCTAAATGCTCATAAATGGTTTTGCACATGATTCAGGCAGTAATGCTTTACCTATAAATGCCAAGTGATAGAATGTTTGCTTATATACCTTATTTCTTCATTTGAGAAAGTGAGGAAAATACATTTGTCAAAAGTGATACACAGTGATTGGTGGGAGAGGTAACTTGGAGAAAGGTGGAACATGATTCTGAAAAAAGCAGTATTAAAGGAAATGCAACTCCTTAGGAACCACTTCCCTATGCATTAAACCTCAGGTATAATCCATTACCTTTATGCTAACCTGTGTCTTCGAATTATGCTTCAACGAATGTTGAGCATTTACTCCCTTATCATGCTTGATAGCACCTATAACTTGGTCACATTCCTGGCTAGTCCACTGCCTCCAAGCAAGCTGTTAGTAGCTTCTTTTTCCTCCTGCTGTTTTCTTGATTTTGAATCCTTGATGACATGGGCTTCACATATTATTTAACTCATGCTCAACACTTTCTAATTAGTTTGGCTTTCTCTTGAGAGTTATTTTGTTGATCTTGGAGAAGACCTTAAACCACCTTTCCTTCATTACAACCACTATTATTTTATCTTCACATTTCCAGAGAAGAAAGAGAAAATCTAGGGAAAAGTATATATTACAAGACTTTGTTTTTATCCTGTGAAAAACTCCATGTGTATCTTCAAGTCAATACACCTATCTCCTGGGAACTAAATCACCAGCTACTTACTTAAATCTTTCCTCAGGTTAGCTACAGCATAAAAGTTATTTTACATAGAATAGTAAAGGTTATGCTTTAACTAGGAAGCCAATTCCCAGGCTGATCCTTCAAAGCTAGCTACTTTTTACCAAAGGCTTTATAAAGGAGTCATATTGTTTTCCTATCTGAGCATTTTAACGTTTGAACATAACAGCTTTTTGCTTTTGTTTTTCTATCTTCAGTGTTCACTGAAGCATACGTAGTGCAGAGAGTAAGTGGACTGGTGATTTCATTGGTACTGGTAACTCCAGGTGATGAAACTTCTATCAATGAAGGTGGGCTCCTTCTCTTCAATTTATAATCTTAGAGAGCTGCCTAGGGCATAGAGATGGTAAGTGATTTGTCCTGGGCTATGTAGCTAGTTATGTACCGGAGGGCAGCCAGGTGCTAGACCTGGAATTAGGAAATGGCTTCAGACACTTATTAACTTTGTGCTCCTGGAAAAATCACTCAATCCTATTGCCTCAGTTTCCTTATCTATAAAGTGAGCTGGAGAAGGAAATGGCAAACCATTCCAGTATTTCTGCCAATAAAACCCCTCAAGAAGAGACCATGAAGAGTAGGATGTGATTGAAAAATGACTAAACAACAAATGTGTCAGAGTTTTGGGACTTGAACAGGTCTTCCTAGGTTTGTAGATATATTCAGTATAGTGTGCCCCTTCTGTGGTATAATTTTTAACTGAAGTCATGATGTACTTTCTTCATAGGTCTAAAGCTCCTTCAAGAATTATGGAAATCTTACTCCTTTCATATCAGATGAATATTTTCAATCTCATTCACATTCTGAGTTCACTTATTATAAGTACCGTCAAAGCAGTGACCTGCGTATAATTAATTCATTACTTATTTCTTATTTGCTCTATGTGCTTTGTAATAGGATATGCCTTTATGCCAATCTCTGTTAACACCTTGCTCAATGATGTAAATGTTAACTATTCAAAAACAGCTGATGAAAATCATGATGCTATACATAAAATACACAGCATGTGTCAGATGCCACACTATTAGCCTTATAAAAGATAGAAATCGGTCTTTGGTGAAAGAAAACAACTTTCCTTCAGCAGTAGATTATTTCAGGGAACACTGATGAATTTGTGCAATTTATTACACAATATCTAGAAGTGTATACCACTCAGAAGTTCCTTTAGTTTAGGTTTCATAAATTCAAGAACATTTCTTTAGATTTTTGTGCCTGAACAGCTCGCAGAGGATTTACTAGTCTCTGAGAAGGCTTTGGCAGAAGCTCTAATGTTTGTCACGTAATCAAACTTTAAATCAGCAGTGAGTTTATGCTTTTGAAAGGCCATAACTTCCCGAGCTAACTGCTATAGCTTTATTTGTGTTATTTAGAATAATACTTAGACCGATGAGAGGCAATGCCTCACATAATTACTTTAGTTTAGTTTCTTCTACTTGTTATTTTGGATGATTTAAACATTCTTTCAGTTGGAGGTCTTTGCATATTCTTAAGATTAAGCTTCCAGGGCATTTTTTTTTTTTTTGCTTATTAACCTAAATTAGACTTTAGTATAAATTAAATAAGACAACATATTTAATAATGAGTGTATTCCAGAGGGAAAAACAAATGTAAATATAAAGGCAGGTTTAATAAAGCCAGGAAATGATTTGGGACTGTTTATTGATATGTAAACAACATGGGCTCCTAGGCCCATGGGCAACACATGCTGTTGGGAAATATGGTTTCTTACAAGGTATTTTCTTTTTAGTGAACTGTTAAAGTTGCAAAGCCAACCAGACCCTCTAAGGGAAATTTGAATTACAAGTTATTCTAAAACAAGATTCCAGCTAAGGCCTTTAGATATGGAAAACTGCCATTTGTAAATCATAAGATTTTAGATATACAGGGAAAAGTACAGTTTGTAGGCCACTGTTTCTCTTTCTGCTACTCATGCCAACTGTGTCTTCATGGATAAAATACTTTATAAGTCTGGATGCAATTCTGTCTTTTGGTTTTCGAAGATGACGATCTTAATAGTGATTATTCATCTGTGGGGCAGAGTGATGCAGCACAAAGATTATTGGCTCTGGGATTGGAGGGCCTGAGTTCAAATCTCACCTCTGATAATTACTAATTATGTGATTTTTGGCAATTAACTTACCCTCCCTTATAATAACAATAATAATGATAATAACAGCTAGCATTTCTATAGAACTTTAAGAATTGCAAAGTGTTTTACGAATATTATCTCATTTGATCCTCACAACAATCCTGGTGCTATTATCTTTGTTTCTTTTACAGATGAAGAAACTGAGGCAGGCAGTTTAACTGTCTTGCCAAAGGTAACTTAGGTGGCAAGTGTCTGAGTCCAGAGTTAAACTCAGGTCTTCCTGACTATAGGTCCAACATTCTACTCATTGTACCCCTTAACTCCCCAGGCCTCAGCTTTCTCATCTCCAAAATAAGAGTTTGGGCTAGATGGCCTCTGTGGTTCTCCCTTTCTAGCTCTGGAAGCAATCCCCTCAATTATAAACTTATGATCCTATGACCTGAAAGGCCAGCATATGGCTGATAATACTTTCTACAGTGGACCCCTATGGAAACTATACCCTGATTAACATCTATAGTCCTTTATCTAAAGAGTTTGCCATCACTTGCAACTTTTCTTTTTATAATTGTGGTTGGATTAAAGTTTACTTAAACAGAGCAAGTCTATCCCTCATAGCTGTAGTGTGAGCCTGTCAGCTGGATGCTTAGTTTTTTTTTTTTCTCCCAACTACTGATGTGTTTCAGTGAATTGTCAATGGGTTTGCTTGGCTCTTTAAGAAGGATATTGGAAAAAACAAAACAAAACAAAACAAGAAACAAGCATAAAAGGGCAAGCTGGAAGGTGAAGGTCCTGAAATCTATGTCATTTGAGGTCACTGGAAATATTTAGCTTGGAGAAGAGTTGACTTTTGTTCTATACTTAAGTTGCTTATGAGACAGCTGCATGGACATGGGATTCTATTTCTGGCTTCTGTGGTAGAAGGATATAGGGGGAATGGGAGAATAAAATCATGAACTGAATTAAGGAGGATAAAGTTATGACATAAAAAGTTTGGAAGGATTTTTCCTAGTGAATTAAGTTAGAGGTTGAATTTTGGTATGATAAATTTGGCAAAATTTGAGAGAAACTGAGAAAAATTTGAAGAACAATTTCCAGGTCCAGAAACTGGATTCTATTCTGGGAGACGAGACAAGCAGAATCAAAGAGGCCATAAAAAGACTATGGAGGATTAAGGATTAGAGAATAGAATTTGATGGTATAGAGTCAAGAAGGAGAAAGTAATGGCCAAGGCAAGGCAAGTAAGAAAATGTACATGGTATAATTAGAAAGTTAAGCAAACTGATAGAGTGGATTGATGAGTGGGTCAAATTGGTGAAAGAATCAGGTGATTGGTTCATGGCTCAAAAAAAAGTAGGTTTATCTGTACCTGAGTTGTTGTTGAAACAAAGGAAAGGAATCCGAGTTGAGTTGTCAAGTTATGGAGAGGCATTTTAGGATCATTACATACCAAGGTTCTTTCATTCCCAACCCTTCTATGTTGGTTAGGCTAACTTTTTTTCCACATCAAAGGCAAGGAATCTAGCCCTAAAAGTTGATTGGTGTAGGGTGGTAAAGATTCAAGTCAGGTTTTCATTGATGCAGTTTCCTGGTGGTCATATTGTTGTAGCTTCTTCATTCTTTAAGGGCATAAATGGACCCTGCACAGCCCTCCCTCACTCAAAACAAAGTCCAGTGCAAGTCAGGTCATCATTTCTCTGATGTCATGGTCTTCTTCAAAAATGAAGGATGTATACAACAACAACTACAAAACATGAACTCGAGACTCTTCAGACTTGGTAGATGTTTAAGACATTACATCATCTTGTCCTACTGCCCAGATTTGTTTCTATACTGGATGAGGGCACTTCTATCTGAACTAAGTACTTCAGTATCCCTTCTATGCTATGGCTAAGTAACCTCTTTTTATTAACTGTTAAATGACCTATGAGTGACTCATTTCCATTCTTCTATCAATCCTAAAATACCAGGTCAAATCAGGCCTGATTTGTTAACAAGAATTGAGAAAATTAAGAACCTTTAGTTAAATGTTAGGACTGAGGTATAAACCTCATCTTTAAATAAAAAAGACTCTGGAAAGAAGCCAACATGATTGTGAAGGGCTGGTTCCTCTATATGTTGTTTTATTTCCCCCAGTCTTTAGCTCCCCCTCCCTTCAGGGACCTGCAGAGAATTTGGAACAGTGTGACTTCTTTCTTGAATCCAGAAGCCAGGAGATCAGGGTTTCTCTACTCCCTAGCCCTCACCAATATTGCCCACAAAGCACCAAGTAATCAATCTCCCCCAATGAAGACAGTAATGCAAAAGATCCTGCTGGAATCCTAACAAAGCTATCCCCAACCCCAATATCCTAACTTCCATATGGGCCTCACTGAAAACAGGAATTCCCTGCTTTGACCTCACAATAATTTTAACCACACCACAGACCCCTAGACTCAATACAGCCATTGCTTCTAGTTAGCCTCTGCCCCCAGATCCAATTCTCATGTTTAAACAGGTATGTCCATACACTCACCCACAACCACATCATCCATCTAGCCTAAGACAGGACAACAGTACCTAATTATCCATCTTGACCAGATAGGACCACTAGCTAGTCAATTAGAAAGCAGTACCACTGGGATGTAGACCAGGGTACTTGAACACTAAACCATAGAAGGGGCTTCTCCTAAGATAGAGCTTGAGCAGTAATAGTAAAGAACTGACCTAAAGTAAACTTATGACATTGAGAGGCTTATAATATTATTATCATACATAAACAACTCCCAAACCATTTGAGTTTTTCTGTATGCATAGTGGGTAATCACATGTGTAGTTCCACTGAGGCTGGGACCCCTCCCCTATTACCTAATCCCTTGACAAATCTCTCCTCCCTTTTTAATATTAATAATTTCTGTTGTGTAATCAGCATCATTACACTACAAAATTGCTTGTCTTGTCTTTTTAAATTGCTGGTTCCTCTTGGAACCCAGCCCACTTCTGAGGGGCATTAATCCTTAATAAATGCCTTCACTTGGATTTGAAGTGGTCTGAGTCTGAATTCTTTGCGACGACCCCCACAACACACCATGAAACTGCAACAACCCTTTGAGCCAAGGGTTACACATTTATATAAAATGAAAGAGAAAATCTCAACCACTATAGAGACTAGGGGAAATTGTGCAATTCTTTGCATTGAGTGTGTGATGCTTGTCTTTATGACACAACGGAGTGACTGTTATCTATATTCCAAGTCTAGGTTGATTTCCCTCTAGAGCAGAAGGTAAAGGGACTGGAAGAACACTTCTTCCCACTCCAGGTTATTAGAGAGAAGGAAAGGTTCTGAAAAGAAACTGAAGTGGTGCTTCAATGGGGGAAACAGGAAATAGGAGGTGGGGGAGATGAAGTTTTACCCTTAGTAAAATGATGAATAATGAAAGAATATTACACAGAAGGAATAGGAAAAGAAAACAACAGCTATACAGTTAGAACTTAAAGCAGATTTGAGGCTCTTTCTGAAGAGAACTGGATGTTCTAAGGAGAAAGTTCATCTAAGAATGATATAGTAGAACTACAGAAACTATTAGATGAGAAAGCATCTGGTAAGGGACAAATGAAGAAGCCAAGAGAAGTAATTGGCAGTAGAAATATTCCCTGCTTAGAGGTACTAGGCTTACTATTTGTCAGTCTGATAACAACAAAAGGTCTATAATCCAGGGTACGTATCCAAGACATAACAAAGAACCTTCCAAGACTTTTCAAAAATTCAGGACAACTACAGACTTCTGCTGATTCACAAATGGCACATCCTCAAGAAACCTAAAAAGTATTGTTAGCAATTCTGAATGACTATGTGCTATTAAAAAAATTAAGTAAATGTGGGGTGGAGTGTGGTTTAGTTATTGTTGTTCAGTCACTTCAGTTGTATCCAACTATTAGTGGCCTTCATTTAGGATTTTCTTGGCAAAGATACAGGAGTTGGCCATTTCCTTCCTCAGTTTATTTTACAAATGAGGAAACTGAGGCAAACAGGGTTACATGACTTGCCCAGGGTCACACAGCTTGTAAGTATCTGAGGCCAGATTTGAATTTAGGAAGATCAATCTTCCTGACTCTGGACCCAGGACTCTATCCACTGTGACACTTAGCTGCCATGGAATATGGTACTATATGTATTAAGAACACAAAATTATGTTGAGGAAATCCAGGAATCAAAGGTGAGGGGAAAGGGGACCCATGACAGATGGTGAAAAGAGGTTGAAACAAATGATTTAATCATTGGATTATACTACAGACCTCCTGTATAGAAAGGGGAAATAAGAGTTTGAAAAACAGATAACTAGTCTGGCAGAGAGGCATGATATAACAGTGACAAAGAGCTTCAATTATCCAGACAAAGAGGAGTTAATAACTTCATGACTTTCTTTACTGATAATTTCATTCTTCAAAAATGGAGGAACCATCAAGGGGAAATTCTATTTTTAATCTGATTCTCACTAATAGATAGAAACTGGTTGCTGGAATAGAAATGACGGTAATCTCGCAGAAAATAATCACTTCATCCTATAGTTAAAGAGGAGAGGAAATCTAAGCATGTCTGATGTGCACCTTAGATGTGACACAAGCAAATTTCAAAAAAATTGAGAGAAAAGATATGATTCCATGGAGTAAAATGCAACAAAGGAATTCAACCCAGGAAGGATGGGAGATGCTCAAGATTCTGAAGACATAAAGGGAAACAAGTCCAGGGAGAAAGGAAAAAATGAGATTTGTGCGAAGAGAGTAGTATGAATGAAAGGGAACTTACCACCAAATTAAATCTTAAGAAAGCAATGTACAGAATGTGGAAGCAATGACAAGTAACAGATGATGAGTATAAGTACCTATTATGATCCTGTAAAAGTAATGTGAGGGATACTAAAGATTAGAATGAGTTGAGACTGGCAAAGAAGGGTAAGGACAAAAAAAGAGGAAAAAGAAAGATCAAAGAAAGGACAGCTTTTTTGGGGGGTTGGGCAGGACAGGGATAAGTGATGATTGATATTAAGAAGAACTGATCAATTTGAAGTCTTTTTAAAATTATTTTTTATTTTTAATGTTCTACAATCACTACCATAAAACTTAGATTCTTTTCCCCCCTTACCTACCCCCCACAACCCCCCTCCCTCCCCAAGACGGCATACAATTCTATATAGGATTTACACATACATTCATTCCTATTGAATACATTTTCACTATAGTCACCTGCTATGTAGAAGAACTAAAATAAATGGGAGAAATCATATAACAAACCAAAACATAATACACATACAACACACACAGACACACATATGATCTGCTACATTCTGCAATTGAATTCCATAGTTCTTTCTCTGAATGTGGAAAGCATGTTACCTTAGAATACCATTGGGAATTTTTTTTTATGTCCTTGCATTTGCTATGAAGAAGTCTACCAGAAAAACTCTCACACTGTGGTTGTTGCTGTGCACAAAGTTCTCCTGGTTCTGCTCCTTTCACTCAGCATCAGATTGTATAAGTCTTTCCAGGCCTCTCTGAAGTCTTCTTGTTCATCATTTCTTATGGTGCAACAGTATTCCATCACATTCATATACCATAATTTATTCAGCCATTCTCTGATGGACATCCCCTTGTTTTCCAGTTTTTGGCCACTACAAAGAGTGCTGCTATAAATATTTTTGTACATATGGGACCCTTTCCCATTTTTATGATCTCCTGGGGATACAGTCCTGGAAGTGATATTGCTGGGTCAAAGGGTATGCACATTTTTGTAGCCCTTTGGACATAGTTCCAAATCACTTTCCAGAATGGTTGGATGAGATCACAACTTCACCAACAATGAATTAGTGTTCCAACTCTCCCACATCCTCTCCAACATTTATCATTCTCCTGTTCTGTCATTTGCCAATCTAATAGGTGTGATGTGGTACCTCAGAGTTGTTTTGATTTGCATCTCTCTAATCAAAAGTGATTTAGAGCATTTTTCATATGATTATAGATATCTTTAATTTCTTCCTTTGAAAATTGCCTGTTCATATCCTTTGACCATTTATCAATTGAGGAATGACTTGTATTGTTGTACATTTGTCTCAGTTCTCCATATATTCTAGAAATGAGGCCTTTATCCCTGAGATTAGCTGTAAAAATTCTTTCGCAATTTACTACATCTCTCCAAATTTTGGTTGCACTGGGTTTGGTTGTGCAAAAACTTTTCAGTTTAATGTAATCAAAATTCTCCATCTTGCACTTCATAATGCTTTCTCTCTCTTGTTTAGTCAAAAATTCTTCCCTTCTCCATAAATGTGATAAATGCACTATTTCTTGCTCCTCCAGTTTGTCCATGGTATCAATCTTCATACCTAGATCATGTACCCATTTGGACTTTATTCTTGTGTACGGTGTCAGGCATGGGATTATGCTGAGTTTCTGCCACATTGCTATCCAGTTTTCCCAGAAATTTTTGTTGAACAGTGAGTTCTTATCCCAGAAACTTGAGTCCTTGGGTTTATCAAACAGGAGGTTGTTATATTCCTTGCCTACTGTGTCTTGAGTACCTAGCATATTCCACTTGTCTACCCTTCTGTTTCTCTTGTCTACCTTTCTGTTTCTTAGCCAGTACCGGGTGATTTTGATAACTGCTGCTTTATAAAACAATTTGAGATCTGGTAGCACTAGGCCACCTTCCCTAGCATTTCTTTTCATTAGTCCCTTTGATATTTTGGACCTTTTGTTCTTCCAGATGAATTTTGATATTATTTTATCCAACTCTTGAAAATAATTATCTGCTAGTTTAATTGGTATGGCACTAAATAAGTAAATTAATTTAGGTAGAATTATCATTTTTATTATATTGGTTTGGCCTACCCATGAGCAACTGATGTTTTTCCACTTACTTAGATCTGACTTTATTTGTGCAATAATGTCTTGTAATTGTGTTCATATAGTCCCTGGGTTTGTTTTGGCCAGTAAGCTTCCAAATTTTATAGTGTCTACCCTAGCTTTAAATGGAATTTCTCTTTCTATCTCTTGCTGTTGGGCTTTGTTACTAATATATAGGAATGCAGAAGATTTGTGCGAGTTTATTTTGTAACCTGCAACTTTGCCAAAGTTATTTATTATTTCAAGTAGTTTCCTTCATTTTCTTTATCTTGTCAAATTGCTACAGCTAACGTTTCTAGTACCACGTTGACTAATAGTGGTGATAATGGACATCCTTGTATCACCCCTGATCTTACTGGAAATGCATCTAGCTTATCTCCATTGCATATAATGCTTGCTGAAGGTTTTAGGTAGATATTGCTTATTATTTTATGGAAAGTTCCCTTTATTCCTATGTTCTCAAGCGTTTTTAACAGGAATGGGTGTTGTATTTTGGCACCTTTTTCAGCATCTATTGAGATAATCATGTGGTTTTTGTTAGTTTTGTTGTTGATATGATTGATAACGCTAATAGTTTTCCTAATATTGAACCAGCCCTGCATTCCTGGTATGAATCCTATGTGATCATAATGTATTATTCTTGTGATAAGATGCTGTATTCGTTTTGCTAAAAATCTTATTTAAAATTTCCACATCTACATTTATTAGAGAAATTGGTCTATAATTTTCCTTCTCTGTTTTGTCTCTTTCTGGTTTAGGTATCAAAGCCATATTTCATAATCATAAAAAGAATTTGGGAGTACTCTTTCTTCCCCAATTTTCCAAAATAGTCTATAAAGTATTGGAGTTAACTGGTCTTTAAATGTTTGATAGAATTCACTTGTAAATCCATCTGGCCCTGGAGATTTTTTCCTAGAGAGTTTATTGATGGCTTGTTCAATTTCTTTTTCTGAGATGGGTTTGTTTAAGTATTCAACTTCCTCTTCTGTTAATCTGGGCAATTTGTATTTTTTAAAATACTCATCCATCTCATTTAGATTATCGAATTTGTGGGCATAAAGTTGGGCAAAGTAATGTCTAATTATTGTTTTAATTTCCTCCTCATTGGAGGTGAGTTCACCCCTTTCATTTTTGATATTAGTAATTTGATTTTCTTCTTTCTTTTTCTTAATCAAATTGTCCAAAGGTTTATCAATGTTATTAGTTTTTTCATAAAACCAACTGTTGATTTTATTTATTAATTCAATAGTTTTCTTAATTTCAATTTTATTAATCTCTCCTTTGATTTTCAGTATTTCTAATTTGGTATTTACTTGGGGATTTTCAATTTGTTCTTTTTCTAGCTTTTTCAGCTGCATGCCCAAGTCATTGATCTCCTCTTTCTCTATTTTATTTATGTAGGCATTCAAAGATATAAAACTTCCATAAGAACTGTTTTTGCAGTATCCCATAAGATTTGGTAGGTTGTCTCATTATTGTCATTCTCTTGAATGAAGTTGTTGATTGTTTCTGTGATGTGTTGTTTAACCCACTCCTTCCTTAGGATTCGATTATTTAGTTTCCAACTGATTTTTGGCTTATCTTTCCATGGCCTTTTATTACATATAATTTTTATTGCATTATGATCTGAGGTTGCATGGATTATCTCTGCTTTTCTGCACTGGATTGTGAGGTTTTTATGTCCTAGTACATGGTCAATTTTTGTATATGTGCCATGTAACACTGAGAAAAAGGTATATTCCTTTCTATTCCCATTCAGTTTTCTCCAGAGATCTATCATATCTACCTTATACAGAGTTTTATTTACCTCCTTAACCTCTTTCTTGTTTATTTTGAGGTTAGATTTATCAAGTTCAGAGAGGGGGAGGTTGAGGTTCCCCACTAGTATAGTTTTGCTGTCAATTTCTTCCTTCAACTCCTCCAACCTCTCCTCTAAGAATCTGGATGCTATACCACTTGGAGCATACATGTTTAGTAATGATATTGCTTCATTGTGTATGGTGCCTTTAAGCAGGGTACAGTTTCCTTCTTTATCTCCTTTGATTAGGTCTATTTCTGCTTTTACTTTGTCTGAGATTAGGATTGCTACTTCTGCTTTTCTTACATCAGCTGAAGCACAATATATTCTGCTCCAACCTTTGACCTTTACCCTGTGTGTATCCCCCCATTTCAAATGTGTTTCTTGTGAACAACATATTGTTACGTTATGACTTTTAATCCATTCTGCTATCTGTCTCTGTTTTATGGGAGAGTTCATTCCATTCACATTCACAGTTATGATTACAATCTGTGTATTTCCCTCCATCCTCTTTCCCACCATCTGTGCTTTTAGTTCTCCCATCTCCTTTCCCCTCCTCAATAGTTTTCACTTTTCACCATCACCTCCTGCAGTTTTCCCTTCCTTCTTTTAGCCCCCTCCCTTTTACTCCCCTTTACTCTTACTGCTTCTTCCCTCCCTTTTAGCTTCCCCTCCCCTTTCTTCCCTCTTCCCCTTCTACTGCCTATAGAGCTAGTTAGAATTATATACTTAAGTTTATTGTTCCCTCCTTGACCCAAATCAGATGACAGTACCTCTCAAACAATGCTCATCTCCCTCTCCTCTTTCCCTCTACTATAATTTTGTACTTCTTCCTGTGATGTAATTTACCATTTTCTGCTTCTTCCTTTTCACACTTCCTGTTACAATCCATTTGCATCCTTAAATCATATTTTTAACATGACATCATTTACTTTATACCCTCTATGTATATCCCTTCTATATTTCATAATAGATGTACAATTCTCAAGATTAACAGGTATCATCTTCCCTAATAGGGAGGTAAACAGTTTGGTCAAATTGAGTAACAAGTTTTTGTTTTGTTTTTTTCCCCCTGTTTACCTTCTTTTGCCTCTCTTGAGACCTGCATTTGAAGATAGAATTTTCTATTAAGTTCTGGTGTTTTTGTCAGGAACGTCTGGAAGTCCCTTACTTTGCTGAATGACCATCTCCTTTCCTGAAATGTTATGCTGAACTTTCCTGGATAACTGATCCTTGGTTGTAGTCCCAGCTCCTTTGCCTTACAGAATATCGAATTCCAATTCCTTTGATCTTTTAATATAGAAGCTGCAAGGTCCTGTGTGATCCTGACTGTAGCTCCTCGATATTTGAATGGTTTCTTTTTGGCTGCCTGTAGTATTTTCTCCTTCACTTGATAGTTCTGGAACACACAATATTTCTTGTGGTTTTGAGTTTGGGATCTCTTTTGGGAGGTGAATGGTAAATTCTTTTGTCCTCTGGATCTAGCACTTCTGGGCAGTTTTCCTTGATGATTTCCTGGAAGATATTGTCCAGACTCTTTTTCTTTTCATCGTGGCTTTTTGGCAGGCCAATAATTCTTAAATTTTCTCTCCTGCATCTACTTTCCACTCTGTTCTTTTTCCAGTTATATATTTTACATTTTCTTCTATCTTTTCATTCTTTAGATTTTGTTTGCCTGATTCTTGCTGTCTCACAGAGTCATTAGTTTCTACTTGTCCAATTGTAATTTTTATCAAATTGTTTTCTTCAGTTAACTTCTGCATCTCCTTTTCCATCTGTCCAATTGTTCCTTTTAAGGGGTTATTTTCTCCAGTTAATTTTTGTACTTCTTTTTCCATTTGTCCAATTTTCCCAGTTAGGTTTTGTTTCTCCTTTTCCATTTGTTCAATTTTCCTTTTTAAAGAGATGTTCTCATCATTTGAATTCTTTTGATGTGAATTCTTTTTTCATACTTTTAAAATCATTTTGCGGTTTTTCTATTTCCTTTTTTACCTGTTCCATGAGAGCTGTTTGTGCATGCAAGCAGTTCATAGTCCCTTCTGAAGTTTCAGATGGAAGTACAGTCTTACTACTGAACTCTTTGTTATTTGTGTTTTGGTCTTTGTCCCCACAGAAAGATTCCATGGTTTTTTTACTCTTATTTTGCTTTTTCTTGTTCATGATGGTGATTGTGTGTGGTAGCTTCTGGTTCTTTCAATTAGAAGCCGCAGAACTTGGTGCTGAGTTGACTTGTGTGTAAAAGCTAAGAGCAGGTGTCTTTTTATCTTTTTGTTTTGTGTTTCCCCTATCAGCCCTGGGGTTAGCTTGTTAAGTGTGGGGGAAGGGTAGTCTGGTCACAGGAGATCTCCTCAGCTGAACTGAGGCAAAGGCAAGCTCAGGGGATGATGATCCCAGCTGCCCTATTGTCTTCCCATTTTCCCTGGAGTGCTGAGGCACACCTAGATCCTAGTGCAAGTTTCCACCCCTCCTGGGGCTCCTCTCCTAGCATTGAGGCTTGTCTGGGTCCTAGTGTGAGTTTCTATCACCCTGGGGTCCCTCTTTTTCTGGTTCACCTCTGCTACAGTAGGAGGAATCCCCCCTTAGCTATTTTCCTAGACTCAGGTGTTATAAGACTATTTGCCCCCTCTGCTGTTCCCAATGATCCAGGATTTTTCTGGGGAAATATTTTATGGTTCTTTTGAGGTCATCAAGGGGGGAGGAGAGAACATTTACTTATCACTCTGCCATCCTGGCTCCCGGAAGTTCAAGTATGTGACTTATGACATTTAATCTGTGGGCTGAATGTCTCAGGAGCTGCTGCACCTGATATATGGGGCTGAGCAGTTGTCACTCACTTGGCTCTGTTGGTCTCTCACCCTGGGCTGCACCTCTGCAAGTTCTGCCTGCTGCTGTCTCAGGTCTCCCCTTCTCCTGCTGTGCTGTGCTGGACGTGCTGCACTGTGTGCTGTGGTCTCATCCCCGCAGAACAGATCCTTCCCATCGACCTTCCAGTCTGTCCTGGGTTGTGAATCTGCCACAGTCTGTCTCCTGTTGGATTCTGCACCTCCAAAATTTGGTCAGATTCTTTTTTTAGAGGTATCTGAAGGAGTTTGTCTAAGAATTTAGGTGAGCTGTTACTCTCACTCTGCCATCTTGGCTCTTCCCCAACACTAAACCCAAATTGAAGTCTTTCTATAGAGTTTGATAGAACTTCCAGACCTTGTGATCCTTAGTCAAGCCTTTAAGAACTCAGAATTTCTAATTTCTATTCCACAAGGTAACAGAGTGAGATTCTAGTGGAAAGTTCATCCATATATCATTGGATTGTCTATTATTCAAATGAAAGAATTAAAAGTAGCTTCTAGTTTTGTGTTCCTAATAAGAATCTGAGATTGTACCTAAATGGGGTTTACCTTTTGCATGATGGTACATAACTTCTTTCCAACTGATTATTTATTATAGTTTGATATAGGGTAACTAGGTGGCACAGTGGATAGAGTCCTGCGTCTAGAGTTAGGAAGACTTATCTTCATGAACTCAAATCTGGCCTCAGATGTTTACTAGCTGTGTCATCTTGGGCAAGTAACTTAACATTATTTCCCTCAGTTCCTCAATTGTAAAATGAGCTGGAGAAGGAAGTGGCAAACCACTCTCTGTATCTCTGCCAAGAAAAACTCAGACAGGGCCTTGAAGAGTCAAAAATGATTGAAAAATGACTAAACAACAATAAAATAGTTTGGTCTCAAATTACTCCATGGTATTTTCTGCTAAGCTGGGAAAATTTTCCAAATATACAAAATGTACTCTGACACTAGTTTTTAGGCTCCCTCTCTCATTCCAGGATAGACTCTGTATTCCCATTGTCCAGCACATACTAGATGCTAAATAAATGTTTGTGAAATCAAACTGCATGGTTCCACAATGGAAGAATACCCCAATTGTGTCATTTCACGAAATGATCATGAAAAGGTCAGACAAGGCCTCATCAATGTTCCTGGGTATAACTTTACAATCCTCACTGGAATAAGTGTGCTGGAGCCACCTTGAACAAACTCTGGAGAATCAATTGTTAAATTTTAGTGTGAGCATTTACATCTTGGAAAACTGGAGCTTGATACATTGTTTTGCTGATTGTCCAGACTTCAGAAAGTGATGGTGAATATGTTAACAATACAGATTAAGCTTAAAAGTGTGTTAAGTGTACATTTTTTACCCCAGAGAAGCAGTTATGAAACATTTACTCCCCTGAGAGGAATCCATTAGCTCTTCAGCCAGCCCATTCTTCTAGATATCTTGTTAGGAAGTGTTTCCTTATATCAAGCCTAAAACTGCTTCTCTAGGACATCCAATAGTTGCTCACTGTTCAGCTTTCTGAGTTGAAGAAGGACATGCCTAATTCCCCTTCCATAATATTTAAAGACAACTCTCATATCTCCTCCTAGTCTTCTCTCCTCTTCACTTTCATGAACTCAAGGCTCTTCACCATCTTGGTTGTCTTCTTCTGGATCTTTCTGACTTACCAATGTCCTTTCTAAAAATTGGACCAGATCTGAATTCCAGGAAGTCCAGATCTTATCTGACAAGGTCAGAGTACAATAGGATTATTACCTTATTCCTGGATACCACGACTTTCTTAAAGTAGTCACTGAAACTTCTTTGGCAGCTATAACAAATGACTGCCTCATATTGAATGTGCAGTTCATTAAAGCTCCCAGTGCCTCTCCCCATCTTGTACTTCAAGTTTAATTGTTTAAATCCAGTTAAATAACTCTACTTTTTTCCTTATTAAATTTACTTTTATTTGATTCAAGCCAGTGTTCTAACCCATCAAGATTATTCTCTTTGTGGCATCATTGAATGTGATAACCATTATATCTATACATTTATCCAATTCATTGAATAAAAAATGTCAAGCATTATAGAGTGAAGCACAGACCACTAAGGTCCACCACTGGATAAACTAGAGCTGTCACTACACTACTGGAAAAGATACCCAGGTCTTTGCATGATCACTTGTGGGAAGCAGATCAGCTAGATGTCATGCTATTCAATTCTTGTATAGAAATAATGAGGCATATCTACCCCCTCACCATTCTACACACAACTATGGAGGCCTGACCTTGGGGGTTTTCATTATGAGACCCAGATCTGTGAAGAATATTTGTTAGAACCTAGGATTACAGAAAGGCTATTAGAGGTTATAGAGTCCAACTCACTTATTTTGTAGATGAGAAATGAAGACCTAGAAAGGTTAAGTGACTTACACAAGTCCAGATGGGTAGTAAGGAGTGGAGCTGAGATTTGAACTCTAGGTCCTTTGCTTTAAATCCATCACTTTTTATACTACACCATTTTACCTTCTGGAAGTTCAATGCCAAATACATAATCAAAGGATCCTTTATGATTTCTCATTCTTTATAGTCCTAAATGTCCTATTTATTAGGCTCCCTGACCACTTGCAAAGGCCAGCCCTATAACAGGGAAAGTGAAAGTATAGGAAATATGAATGGATGATGAAGTGGGGAAACAAAAGGTACCTGGAATGTCACTTGGAACAGATATATGCATGTTATCAAAAGATGAGAAATCTGTGGGGAAGTTAAATAGGAAAAGATAAAAAGATGATAGGCTAGTAGGAGGGGGGAAAGCTCATATACAAAAAAATGGTTTAAAGAGAACCTCAAAAAATTTTATAACTAATTCCAGTTATGAAGAGGGGAAAAAGAGGAACCACCATCACTAAAAACAGTTACTAAAAGATTTTTCTCATTTTCTGTAAATATGGTAAGTGAGTAAAAGTGTGCCTTGCTTTTGCAAAGCACATGTATGGTTCAGTTACTAGCTGTGTGACCCTCTGGTTTTTCCTCAGATGCCACAAACCTGTTACTCGAAGTTTATCTGTCCCAACCACAACTTCCTTTTCATCGACTGTAAACAGAGGCCGGCCATCCTTGGAGTTGATCTGGAATTGCTGACTGTGGACTTCTACCATTTTGGGACCTGAAGAATATATTACAATATTTAATTAGTAAATAAACAGATGCAATGCAATTCGAGCATTCACAGAAGCCAGATCCACCAGCCAATTCCAAATTATTTGCAATTTAATTGTCCTCACTAGCCATGGTGTATGCTAATTTTGCTAAGGTCCAAGCCTTTCTAGGTAATTATAGTTTCTAAATAGAAAGATAAAATGTAGTTCAAATGTAATCCTTGCTGAAAATACTAATACATTATCAATTTATGGATTGTTGTTTTTTTTTAGTTTGTCATTTCTTGCAAAAGAAAAAAGCTACCTAGTTCTATTCAGCATTATTAGAAATTAGAGAGGTGCAGTGGATAGAGTGCTAGGCCTGAAACCAGGAAGAAATGAGTTCAAATACAATCTCAGACACTTTTTAGCTGGGTGACCCAGGGCCAGTCACTTAAACATTGTCAGTTTAAGTTTCCCTATCTGTAAAATAGAAATAACAATACCTCCTAGATATGTTGAGTATAAAACAAGATGTTTAAAGCACTCTGTAAACCTTAAAGTCCTATATAATTATTATTTGTTACCATTTTGTGTTTGTATTCCTTTGTAAAGATTTTGCCTTCTGGAATGTCAAGTTTAGGAGTGTGCTTTACAAATTGTGAGAAAATCATTAAGGAATAATCAATAAAGAGGCAGCTATCCTAGACTCTAATCTGGTCATCTGCATGGACAAGGGGAGAGTTCTGATCATTTGATCCTCTTCCAGTTCCACACAGTACTTTCTGGTTATGTGTTAAGATGAAGGAAATTGTTTCAAGTTCTTTCTGGAGTTATTTTCAAACATCTGGGGTATGTTTTACATACTTGCAAATGAAGGTCATCATTACTTTCGGACTTAACCAATGCTGTTGTTTTTGTCTTTGTAAATGAAAGCTATCTTCAGACTGGAAAGGGTAGAATAAACATCATTAAGAGGGAATTGAAGCCTGAGGTAAGAAAGGATATTAAGAGGGTACCATGCCACTTTAATGGAATGCAAGTCTTCAGGCCTTTTAAGAGGCTCCAGGTAATTTTTACTGATATTTTCCTACTCCCTCTTCTGGTGCTATCTAGAAAAAAAGGCTTCAGAAAAGAGAGATTATGGGCTACATGCCTAAATTGAGGTAACACCCTTGATTTTCCTCCCCTGCCACCTCCAAGTTGATGGTAGTTGAATCTGACATAGAACTTCATGCACTAAAGGTACAATTTTGCCTGCAGTCCTTAGGAGGGAATGAGGAACAGGTTTTAGAGATTCTATTCAGAATCTCTAGCTAGATATGTTAGCCATTTGTCCATGATCCTGGAGAACTTGAGTAACCTCTCTAGGTCATCTGCAGAATAAAAGGACTGGACTAGATAGTCTGTGAGGGCCTTTTGAGCTCTAGATCTATGATCCTAATATCCCAGGAAGAACAAAGGATTTTAATGTAGATTCTCTCATTTTGTCCTCTTCAACAATCCTCTTTAGCAATCCTTTGAGCAGGGCAGGTACAATAATACTCATATTATACACACACACACACACACACACACACACACACACACACACACACACACACACGGAATATGAGGTTAGCTACCCAACTGGTAAATAGGAGTACAAAGATTCAGGTTCTTGTTGTTTTGACTCCAAGTCCAACATTCTTTTATTTTTTATAGTTCAATTTTATTTTATTTTCAGTTCTGAATTTTCTCCCTCCTTCCTTCCCCTTAAGAAGGCAAGAAAAACAAAACTTATCACAAATGTGCATAGTCATGCAAAACAAATTCCTGTATTAGTCATGTCAAAAAAAGGAAGAAAATAAAACAAAGAAAAGAAAATAAGCTTCAGTCTGTACTCTGACTCCATCATTTCCTAATATGGAGGTGGAAAGAACGTTTCATTATGAGTCCTTTGGAACTGTGGTTAGTTATTGCTTTAATCAAAGTTACTAAGTCTTTTCTTAATTAATTTTTTAATTAATTAAGCTTTTTTTGGGTTACATTTTAAGTTCTAAACTCTCTCCCTCCCTCATCACCCTGCAATAGAGAACGCCATCATCTCTGTCTCTCTCTCTCTCTCTCTTACACACACACACACACACACACACACATACACACACATACACACACACATGCACACACACAGAGTATACTTTTTCTGGAGGTGGATAGCATCTTCCTTCATAGGTTCTACAACTACAACAAGTTGACTTGAATATTTGTATAACAGAATGACTTAATCATGTACAGGTATTCTTCAAACAATATTGCTGTTATTGAATACAACAGTCTCTTGATTCTGCTCATTTCACTCATTGTTTCATGCAAGTCTTCTCATGCTGCTTTTCTAAAATTAACCTGCTCATCATTTCTAACAACACAGTAATATTCCATTAATCATCATCTACCACAACTTGTCTAGCCATTTCCCAAATCATGGTATTTCCTCAATTCCCAGTTCTCTGCCACCACAAAGAGAGCCGCTATAAATATTTTAGAACATATAGGTTTTTTTCCTTTTTATCTGATCACCTGGGGAAACAGACCTAATAGTGTTATTGCTGTGTCAAAAGTATACATAGTTTTATAACTCTTTGGACACAATTCCAGATTCCTTTCCAAAATGACTGAATTAGTTTACATCTCCACAGACAGTGTATTAGTGTACTACTTTATTCACATTTCCTCTAACATTTGTCATTTTCCCCTTCAGTCATTTTAGCCAATCTGATAGGTGAGAGATGATATCTCAGACTTGTTCTAATTTGCATTTCTCCAATCAATAGTAGAGCATTTTTTTATATGGCTATGTATAGCTCTGATTTCCTCATCAAAAAACTGCCGGTTCATATCCTTGTCCTTTTATCAATTAGGGAATGACTCATAACTTATAAATTAAACTCTGTCTCTCTCTATATACTCTTTATATATTTGAGATATGAAATCTTTATCCAAGAAACTGTCTATAAATTTCCACCCCTAATTTCCTGTTTTCATTCTAATCTTGGCTACATTGGTTTTATTTGTACAAAACCTTTCTTATTTAATGTAATCAAAATTATCCTTTTTATATCTCTCAGTGCTCTCTATCTCTTATTTTTTCATAAATTCTTTTCCTATCCATATGTCTGATATGTAATGTTCCATGTTCTTCTAATTTATTTATGATATATCCCTTTATATCTAGGGCGTATATCCATTTTGGACTTACCTTAGTTAAATGGTATAAAATATGACTAATTTCTGCCAGACTGCTTTCCAGTTTTCCTAACAATTTTTTACCAAATAGTGAATTCTCATCCCCCAAGCTACTAAGTCTTTCAAAGTTGATTATCTTCACAATATCATTGTTACTGTATAATCTGTTCTTCTGGTTCTGCTCATTTCACTTTACATTAATTATTTAAGTCTTCCCAGGTTTTTCTCAAACCATCACCTTCAGAATTTCTTATAGCACAATAGTATTCCATCACATTCACATAATATAACTTACTTAACCATTCTGCAATGGATGAGCAATCCCTCAGTTTTCAATTCTTTGCCACCACAAAAAAGCTGCTATAAATATTTCTGTACATTTGATCTTTTTCTTTTCTTTGATCTTTTTTGAGATATAGACCTAGTAGCAGGATTGCTGAGTCAAAGGTATGCACAATTTAATAGCATGTTGGCCTTGTTTTCAAATTGCTTTCCAGAATGGACAGACTAGTTCACAGCACCAACAATAATGCATTAGTGTACCTGTTTTCCTGGATCCTCTCCAGAACTTGTCATTTTCCCTTTTTTGTCACCTTAGCCAATTTTATGGATTTGAGGTGTTTCCTCAGAGTTATCCTTCACTTTTTATGAAGTTGTGACTTCACTTTCCTCCCTCTTCAGCTTCAAGTTGAGTTAGCTATTTCAACTCTACATGATCTTCTTCTCTTCAATTGCTGGTCCCCCCTTGTCCTATTACTGTTCTTTTGCCACATCTCAGCCCTGGATTCCTCCCATCATCTACCTCCTCCATTCCTACTCACCAGCTGCTGAACAAAGATGGAGGATAGTCAATTTCCTTGCCAAGTCTATCCCTACTCCAGGTCATCCTGCACTCAGCTGTCAATTTGATATACCTAAATTGTAGATCTGACCATCTCCCTATTCAGTAAACTCTAGTGGCTTCCTATCACCTCTAGGATTAAATATGATATCCTATGTTTGGTGTTCAAAACCCTGGATAACCCTCCCTCTCCCCTTTCCAGCTTATACTATAAATCTTCCACGTACTCTGAAATCCAGTGACAATGACTTCCCTACTGTTCCTAGTACAAGGCATGCCATTTTCCTAATCCATGTATTTTCACTGGCTGTCCCCCATACCTGAAATTTTCTCTTACCTCATCTTAGCCTAGTCATTTCCTTGACTTCCTCCAAGTCTCAGTTAAAATTCTACTTTATATAGGAAGTCTTTTCTGATATCCCTTAATCCCAGTGCCTTTCCTCTATTGATTAAAATTTCCAATTTATCTTGTATATGACTTGTTTATACATAGTTATTTGCATGTTCTCTCCTGCAATAGACTGTGAGCTCCTTAAGAGCAGGGACTATACATTGCTTTTGTATTCTCACCACTTGGTAAAGTACTTAACACATAATCGGTACTTCTTAATTTTTTATTGACTGACAGTCATGATGACTATGCATATTATGTTGTCCAGCGTCAACTGAGCTCACACTGCAGCAAAGCAATCCTTTTATTCCTCCCAAATTGATTCCCTATCTCATTCCCTACATAAGTTATTACAAACTTTCTCTTCTCTCCTTGAATGTCAACCCACATCCTTTTCCATCTCTCTCTCTCTGTCAAGGACCTGGGCTCTTACATTACTGGAAAAGTTGAGATAATTCAACATGAGCTCCCTCAATAACTTCCATTTTCTTCAACTCAAAATACCTAGACATCATCTTCAACTTTCAACTCTTTCCCGCTAGTCTTTGACAAAAAGGTGACCCATCTTTCCAAATTTAAGCCTTCTACATGTGATCTCATCACCTCCTATTTTCTCCAGAAGTTTATATCTTTCATTATTCTCTTTTTTTTCTTGAATCTCCAACTTCTCCCTATCAATTGACCATTTCTCTAGTGAACTCAAACATTTCCAAATCTCTCCTATCCTTAAACTATCTTCGCTGGATCCTACCAACTTCTTAAATAATCATTTTACATTTCTTCTTTCTCAAATCCATGAAAAAGTTAACTAGACTCACTACCTCTACTTCCTTTCTCTTCAACCCTTTACAATCTGGTTTATGATGTCATCATTAAACTGCTTTATCCAAAGTTAGCGATGATCTCTTTATTGACAATGCTGATGCTCACCTCTCAATTCTAATCCTTCTTGACTTATCTACTTAATTTGACACTGTTAACCCTCTCTCTTCATGGAATTTCTCTCCACTGGGTTTTCTTCACACTTTTCTCTCCTGGTTTACTTTCTGTCTTCCTAATTGATCCATCCTAATCTCCTTTGCTAAGTAATCATCCATATTATGCCCCCTAACCATAGGGTTGCCTAGGAGTAATGTCTTATGCCTTCAGTAACCACATCAGATTCTATGTGTTTAACTATCATCTCTATGCAGGTGACTCCCAAATCTATACATTCAACTTCAATATCTCCTCTCAGCCTCTGTCGTACATCACCAATTGCCTATAGGGCATTTCAAACTGCATGTTCTGGGGACATCATAACTCAGCATATGAATAACTGAGCTCATTTTCTTCCTCCTCCTAAATCCTCTCCTTTTACCAATTTTCCTGTTTCTACTGAAAGCACCATCATCTTTCCAGAGTCTTACAGTTGTGACCTCCACATTGTTCTCTACTCCTTACTCTCCCTCGACCCATGTATATAGTCACCAAATCTTGTTTTCACTTTTTACAACATTTCTCACATATGATCCCTTCTCTCCACTCAGCCAGCACTCATCAGCACTCTCTTTGTTCAGGCATTCATCACCTTTTACCTAGGTTACTTCAACAACTTGATAATTGGTCTTCCTGCTTCTTCTCATCTCAAGTCTCTGACCACTCTCATCCATGTTCCACACTCCTGTCAAAGTGATTTTCCTTCAGTGTAGTTCTGATCATGAGACTTTCCTTTTCAACCTACTCCAGTGGCTTCTTATTGCCTCTAGAATAGAATGTAAACTGTTCTGTGTAATTTGTAAAGCCCTGCTGCCATGGGCTGTAATCTTTATTTCCAGCTTCATTGTATATCACCCACCTCCATCCCCCATCGTGCATTCTGTGATCCAGACAAACTGGTCTTTTTTTTCTCTGTTCCTTACACAGGTTACTCTTTGCCCATCTCTGAGCCCTGGCCATTTCACATGCCTAGAATGTACTGCCTTTTTACGTCTCCCTCAGATAAATCTCTTCCTTTAACAAGAAGCTGTCATGTCAAACTTTCTTTTAACATGATCTTTCGCATGAAGATTTTTTTCTGATCTGCTCAACTAGCATCCTGCCTTGCAAACTACCTTGTATTCTTGTCTAGATTTATTTGTATTTATCCACTTTAAATTTATGTATATGGACACATGTATGTGTATATATATATGTGCATATATATATGTTTATGTATACACACTTGTCTCTCATTAGAATACAAGCTCCCTGTGAGAAAGGGTTGCTTTATTCTTTGTACTTTTACCCCAGAGTCTACCTCAGTGCCTGACCCATAGCAGATGTCTGATAGATACTTGCTGATTGATGAAAGGCACAATTCATCTCAACCAGCAGGATGAAATTTAATAACGATAAAAGTAAAGTCACTTTTTGGAAATTAAAATAAAGAGATGACTTGGGGGTTAATGATAGATACTTGTTCAAGTATTTGAAGGGCTATCACTAGGAAAAATGATTATCCTTAAGCTATTTGTACCTAGAAGGAAGAAATGGGAAAAATGGGTAGAAGTTGCATAGACCAACATTTAGATCTGATACAGGGGACAATTGTGTAATGGTCACAGCTATCCAAAAGCAGCATGGTCTGTCCTGGGAGAGAGTGGGGTCTTTAAGTAAAGGCTGATTGCTTCAGGGGCAGGTTGTGGATAGGATTCTTATACTGGGATATGGTTGACCAGATGGCCTCTGGGGTAGGTCCCCTTCACCACTGAGATTCACACTTACTAAATCTACAGATGACACAAAACTGGTAGGGATAACTAATATGCTGCATGACAGAATAAGGATTCAAGATTATCTCAACCAGCATGTTGATGTTGACAGGGGTAAAAACAGAGTCACTAGGTGAGGTTACCAAATCAATAGCACAAGTACAGGATGGGAGGAGACCTGGCTTGATAACACTCCATGAACAACACAAGGGTTCATAATATTGACTCTGGTTAATATCAAGCCAATAGTTTAATGTCTTTTTTTTTTCTGAAAAAGCCAGTACAATGTTAGATAGAAATGTCATGTCCAGTACAAAGGAAATGACATACTTTTCTAAACATATAAAGAGAATTATGTTCAGTTCTAAACACCATATTTTAGGAAGGATACTTTCATATTAGTGTTTGTCCAGAGGACAATGATCAGAAAAGTCAGTGGTCTTGAAGTAATACCTAATCCAGAAGGATTGTGAGAATGAGCAGTATTTAGCCTGGAGCAAAGAAAACTCAAGATATAAATGAAAGCCATCTTGCAAAATATGATAGGCATAAGGACTGGGGTGTATGGGACTCCCAGATGAGAAAATTCCTTTTACTAGTTCTTGTTTGAAATTTCTTTGCAACTTACAGTCTTAGAGAGTCATGGTGGAATCAAACTCATCTACAAAAGGGGGACAACTAAACTGTGCATAAGGATCCCTGAGACAGCAAATAAACTTAGAAACCCACATATCAACATTATTTATGTTTTATTGTATTTCTATTTATTTGTTAAATATTCCCCAATTACATTGTATCGTAGCCAGCTGGCAGTGTGTTTGACATCTCTGGGCTAGAGTACTGACATGTTAAGTGACTTTCTCAGAGTCACACAGGAAGTTTATGTCAAAGTCAAGATTTAAACCCAAGTCTTCTTGGCTTTAAGACAAACTCTCTATTCATTATTCCAGGTTATCTTTTACAAAATTTGAAGGGTTTCTAAAAGAGCAGGGGAAGTAGTTATATTGTGTTGCTTCAGAGGACAGGGCCACAACCAATGGAAGGGAGTTACAAAGACACCGATTTTGAAACTGGGTACATAGGAGGAGCTCAATAAATACTGAAGTTATCTCTGTGTGACCTTATTTTGTTAAATTGAAAGGGTTCTTTGGGGACGCTAATTTCGGATTCAAAGTTCTTGTCATGGCAATGAAACAGAACGATCACTGGACTGTTGATCAGGAAAACTAGGTTTTAGGTAAGATTCTAACACTTATTAGCTGTGTGACCTAGAGCAAGTAACTGAACTTCTCTACACTTCAGATGTTTAGAAAAGTTATTTAACCTCTTAAATTCCTCATCTGAAAGAAAACGGAAGTTGGAATAGATCTCTGAGGGAGGATCCCTTCAATTTAAATATCCTATGATTAGCACTTAACACAGTGCCTAGAATATAGTACCTACTCAATAAACATTTATTGATTGTTTACATAAGAAAAAACGTAGACAAGCCATTATTTGGCTAACACAATTCTCAATGTCTGGTTGATTTTGACTTGAGGGTCCAAATTACATTTTTTGAGGGGAAGTGTTGGTTAGACACAACTCATTCCTTACCTAATCTACCTTCTAACCACATACTTGCCTATTCTCTTTCCTTACATTGGCTTTTCTGCCTCTTGTATAGACTTTTCTTCCATGTTAACTCTGAGCTTTCACCTGAAGATTCAAATTTGGAGTATAGGGTTATGTCTCCTCAGAAAAGGATTCAAAATGTAGCAAAGGAAACTGAAGTTAAAATTAAGGGAAAGTGTCCGTGAATTCATTTTATTTAAGAAGCCTGAGTTATTTTTCTAAGTTCACAAAAATGTTTCTTAAATGTATTACTTTAAATTTTAGGAGGCTTGACCCCAAAGTTTGTCTCCATCTATTATTTTTTAATCAAGATCTAATTACAGAATTGTCAGCAGTGAAAAGCTTTAGAAGCAGAGCATTTTCATGTAGGCTATAGAAATATTTCTACAAAGCAACATAAAATAATAGGAGGAGGATAATTTCAAAAATCTGTCAAGGGCTTTGTTAGGAATTTATAAGAATTTCATATCATAATAGAAACAGCTCATCTTTATTTTACACAACAGAATTTATTACTTAAAATATATTTATTCATTGAAATTTCATTGAAATATAAATATTAATTTTTACATTAGAACAAGTTCAAATTCTGTTTTTCCCCAGGTGATAATAAGTTCTTCATCAAAGAACTACTTAATCCCCTCTAAATAATTCAGAGGAATTTGTAATTAATCTGTCTACTTACTATAACATAATGTATCTTTGACTATCATAACCTAACTGAGCATTGATTAAAACTGAATAAATAATCATTTTTTCAGCAGAAACCTTTAAGAAATAAATTTCACTTTTTTATCTTTGAGATAAGAAATACTTTATTGGGTAAAATGGGTTTTTTAATGAAGGCCTTCTGGGACAAATAAAGAAAGAAACGTTAATGATTTTATGATGTTATTAATTAAGTCAAGTTTATGAAACTGGCTTCAGGGGTTTCCTTGTAAAAATACCATCAAACTCTTTCTTATGTACATCAAGCCTCATTAACACTCTTTTCTGCCTGTTACATCTTTAATGGAAAAATGCCACCATTTGAAAACAAAATGCCACAACATTGATTAAAGAAACTCACAAACCTGTTAGAAATGGTCTAGCATCCTACAGCAACCATTTGTAGATGATAAGTGTACTAATTGTCATCTACAAAGGAATTAGTAAATTAATCCAACATTAGTTTTGCCCAAATGACTTTTGTTAATTTTATTAAACTAATGCATACAAAGTGACAGAATGTTGTAGGACAAAGAGTTGGCCTTGGCATTAGGAAGTTGCTGTGTGACCATGAGCAAATCCCTTAACCTCTCAGTGCTCCTGGAAAGTAAGATTGCAAATTACAGAGTAGTGGCTGATATGCACTTAGGGAGGGAATTACCACACAGAGAGTTTCCCAATCAACTAAATCACAGGTCTGGATCCCAAATGCTGTATGTATGTAAACATACACATATGTATACAATAGACCTGTGGAGAAGATGTGGTGTAGTGAAAATACCACTGGGCTTATGTTAAAGAAGAAATGGGTTCTTGACTCCAGTTCTAATAGTAACTAGTTTTGGGATCACTTATTATATGTGGGGTTGGATAAGGAAGTCTTTTAAAGGTTCCTTAAAAAGTTAAAACCTATTGCTCTCCAGCAGGCACTTATAAGAAAATTCAATTCAATTCATTCCAATTCAACCAATCTTTATGAAGGGTACTATATTAGGAGAGATAAAATACAGAAATATAGCATATTTCTTGCCCTTACTGAGCTTCAACTCTAATTCAGAATGGAGGTGGAGGTGTATGTGACACAGTATGATAAAATATAATATATCCTTATGAGAGATGTAAAGTACTATGTGGGATCCACTTGGGACAGAAAAGTGGAATAAAGCCTAAGTGGATTTGGAAGGTTTCCTGGAAGAGTTTAGTTAGTCAGTCAAACAACAAGCACTTATTGGACATATAATATGTGTCAGGTACTGTATTAAACGTTAAGAGTACAAAGAAGTAGAAGTAGGGGAAGAACCAGCCCCTGCTCTCAAGCAGCTCACATTGAGGACACATGCCAACAATTACGTAAATGCAAAATTATATAAAAGTCAAATTGGAGACAATCAGTGGAGAGAAGATGTTAGCATTAAAAGGAACTAATATAGGTTTCTTGTAGAAGGTAGGATTTTAGTTGGAGCTTGAAGAAAACCACAGAGGTCAGGAGGTAGAGATGAGAAGGGAGAGAATTCCAGGCAGAGGGGGCAGCCAGTGAGAAAAAAAAGGAATAGGGAAAGTTTCTTTTACTAGGAATGGCAAGGCTGTTATTATTTGGTTGTCTTTTAGTCATGTAGGATTCTTTGTGACCATATTTGGGGTTTTCTTGGAAAAGATACTGGAGTAGTTTGCTGTGTCCTTCTGTAGCTCATTTTATACATAAGGAACAAATGGGGTTAAAAGTGACTTGCCCAGGGTCACACAACGAGTTAAGTGTCTGAGACGGGATTTGAATTCAGGTCTTCCTGACTCCAGGTGAAGTGCTTTATCCATTGTACCATCTAGCTGCTAAGAGTACCAAAGAGGCCAGTGTGTGTGTGTGTGTGTGTGTGTGTGTGTGTGTGTGTGTGTGTGTGTGTGTGTGTATGTGTGTGTGTGTATCTGTGTGTGTGTGTATAGGAAAGGGATATAAGAAGACTGAAAATGTAAGGGGTGGGGCAAGGTTTTAAAGGGCTCTGACTGATAGATGATTTTATTTTTGATCCTGGAGGTGATAGGGAGCCATTGGAGTTTATTGATTAAGGAGGTGGATGAGGTGATGTGATCAGACCTATGCTTTAGGAAGATCAACTGGACAGCTAAATGGAAGATGGACTGGGATGAGAAGAGAGTTGAGGTAGGGAGATGAAAAGCCTGTTGCAATAGTCCAAGCGTAATGTGATGAGGGTCTAGACCTGAGAGACAGCAGAGTCAGAGGAGATTAACAAGGCATATCTGAGAGATGTTAGGAAGATACAATTGACCAGACTGGGCAATGAATTGAATAAGGAGGGGTGGAGAGAGTGAGGAGCAGAGCATGGCACCTGATAGGTAGCTGGGAAGATGCCTGTGTTCTCCTTAATAATGAGAAAGTTAGAAAGAGTAAAGGGCTTTGGGGGCATGTGAAGAATATGAGTTCAGTTCTGGACATGTTGAGATAATGATGCCTATGGGATATACATTTTGAGATGTTCAAAAGGCAACTGAAGATCAAAGAATGGAAATCAAGAAACAGGTTAGGGTAGATAGACAGATCTAGGAATCATCAACATAAAGGAAGGAAAGAAGGATTTATAAAATGTCAGTCTACTATGTGCCAGGCACTGTGCTAAGTTTTACAAATATTGTTTCATTTAATTCTTACCACAAACCTCAGAAATACATGCTATTATCACCTCCATTAGAGTAAACTGAGGAAACAGAGGTTATGTGATTCACCCAGGGTCACACATCTAACTGTCTGAGGTCAAATTTGAATTCAAGTCTTCCTGACATCCAGTCCAGCACTCCATCTTCTTTGTCACCTGGATGTCACTTAATTTAATCCAAAGGAGCTGATGAGATTACTAAGCAAAATAATATAGAGGGAGAAGAGCACATGGCCAAGGACAGTGCCTTGAGGTCACCCATGGCAAGTAGTCATGATTTGGATGACTTAGGAAAGGATTCAGAAAAAGAGTAGTTAATCATGTAGGAAGAAAACTGAAGAGACAAAAGTATCAAGAAAAGAGGGTGATTAGTGGTGTTAAAGGCTTTAGACAGGTCAATATGGATAAGATTGAGAAAAGGCCATGACATATGGCATTTAAAGGGCAAATAGATTTTCAGGGGTGGAGGAGAAAAAGGTGGGTGGAGTTAGGGCATTTTAGGCTTAAAGAACATTATAAGCAAAAGCAGAGAAACCAGAGTGTTCATCAGGTGTATGAAGGGATGATAAGCAACTCAGTTTGACTCATGCATAGATTATATGGAGAGGAATAGCATTATTTAACAAACATCTGGCCAAATACAATTATTGAGCAGGGCATAATTTCTCACTTTCTGGAAATACATTTTCATGTAACATTTACAACAACACTAAAAATCAATTTCATTCCAGAGCATGGTGTGCTTCTTAATTCATTGCATTATGAAAATTCTATAAGCAGAAAAGGCACTTTTTAAGGGAAACCGTCACAAAAGAGGTTTCATGAGTTATAATAAGGAATCACATATTAAAAAGTCAGGCATGTATTCTAATTCAATTCAATAAATATTAAATTCCTACTGAGTGTCAAGCATTTTCACAGTACCTCAGGTTGAGACATTGTTAAAACCCGCAAACTAAATGGGTTACAAAAGTAGAAGTGTATCGACTCATGAAGACTTGGATGGTTCTTTTCAGTCTTAAATCTTTAATCCTATGACACAGCCAAGTAGGGAATTTTGGCACTTTAAATAAAGCACCCAATTTGGCTCTTTCTACAGTTTGTAGAGTGCTTTATTTAGTCTGTGCAGGCATGGCTATGGTAGAAAGTAGAGAAATTGATGTGAAGAGTCATAAGAAACCCAGAAAATAGCTAGGGGCATTTGTTTCGAAAATCATCATGTTAGGATCGTATATGCATCTAATATGAATTTCAATAAGCTTCCCTCGGAGAATAACAGAATTACTTCATCTAACATTTGGAAAAGAGATTTTATGATTACAAAAGATTTCAAAATTGAGGTTAAAATTATGTGTCCAGGCAAGCACAACTAACAGTTCTAGTGCTGTATTATTATTAAATAATGAATTCCTGCTTTTATTTTTAATCTTTTGACCTAACATTTGGAAACCTCATCCTGGTCACCCCACCCCCCTCACCTTGCAGCTAATTAGAGCAATCTGGATCTTTGCCTTTTAAAAATAAATAGAACTATTAAAACATACTAAATAAGTGGAGAATTCTTAGGAAAATAACACGTATGCTACTTTAAAATAAATGTGAATAAGAGACAAGAGGGAAAAGATGAGAGAGAGAGAGAAAAGTTTTTGCATTACAGTATTCTTTTCCTAATGCAAGAAAACTGCATTAAGAAATTGAGATAATCTATAACAACTCTTTTATGAGTAATATTTAAAACCCATCTATTGTTATAGTTTTCTCTATGCTAAAGGACAAGCAGTGATTAAAGAGTGCTTAGTTAAACCCCCATAGAGCTAACCCATATATTAAGGGGGATGAAAGATGTTCAGATGCTCATGCACACGTGTTCTGAAATAGAAAAGCTCACTTTATGCACCTGGTGACATAATTATCAGTAGCCATAAAGTTTCACTAAAGAGATTTGGTGTAATTGTAGGTACTGGCCCAACTTTGAGTGAAACGTTTGTTCCTCTCTTGGTAGTTATAAATGTCCAGCCTTTTCTAAACAGAGTTGAGAATCATTAGTTCTTGTGGCTAATTCATATTCAGCTAACTAACTGTAGTATAAATTTGAAATAGAATTGTAGAAATTAAACTCTCACTGAAATATAAGGAGCAGCAGACCAGAAGCAGTGACAAACAACATAAAGTTCAGAATTTATTCTCTCATTGTTTTTATAATTCTCAGGAATAGCCCAAAGTTATACCACAATCCATGATTTTGATCATGCTGTATTTTGAAGGCCACCTCTCTAGTATAGCACAGGACAAAGGGGTAGTTATGTGAAGCAGTGGCTACATCTCTGGGCCTGCAGTTAGGAAGACTTGAGTTTGAATCTGGCCTCAGACACTTATTAACTGTGTGATCTTGGACAAGTCATTAAGCCTCTGTTTGCCTCAGTTTCCTCATCTGTAAAATGAGGATAATAGTATCATCTATCTCTTAGGGTTGTGATGAGGATCAAATGTGTGTGTGTGTCTTCATCCTTTGTTGCTGAAGAAGACCATGCCATCAGAGAAATAATGACATGATTTGCACTTGACATTGTTTTGAATGAGGGAAGGCTGTGCAGGTCACCAGTCTCACTTCTCCTCCAGAGCTATCTGAATCCAGTGACCAGATATTCATCAGGATGACTGGAGATGACCCAGGATGAGCCAATTGGGGTTAAGTGACTTGCCCAAGATTACACAGTGAGTGTCAAGTGTCTGAGGTGAGAGCTGAACTCAGATCCTCCTGACTCCTGCACTGGTGCTCTATCCACTGCACCACCTAGCTGCCCTGAGGATCAAATGGGATAATAATTGTATAGTGCTTAGCATAGTATCTGGCACATAGTGGGCTCTATACAAATGTTAGTTACTACTACTACTACTACTACTACGACGACTACGACTACGACTACGACTACGACTACTACTAGTTTTTTTTTAAAGATCAAACAAACAGACTGAGCTCTGTCTCTAAGTAGTTGTATGACCTTGAGTTAATCTCTAAACCTTTTCAAGCCCCACCCCCTTTTTTGTCTCATCTATAAAATGATGGGATTGGATAAGATGATCTCTGAGGCCCATCACAGTTTTAAAAGGATATTATCTAGGCTATAGTAACTTAACCACTCATCTGTCCTCCACTGCTTAAAGTGGACCACTGGCATGGAAAATGGTCAGGGCCACAAGAGTTGCAGGGGTTTCAGAAGAGACTGGAGGGTAGAGTTGGTTGCAGATAACCAAACATAAAGATATTTATGCCCAAAGAACATCAGAGAGAAGTAAACTGAGATTAGGCTTTGCCTCATTTGATCTCCTGATCTAGCATGAACTCTGGTCCTCTCTTCTAGTCAGCCTCTTCTCAGACCTTGAAATGATCCTGAATTTGTTTCTACTTCTGCTCCATACATTATTCTCATATTTCTGGACCATAAGGTTCAGGACCTTCTAGCTCAATGATCCATATTCCTAGTGTCTCTCATCTCTAATCCATCTTTCACAAAGGAACCAAATTTATTTCCTAAAGCACAAATTTGACCATGTCATTTGCCTCCTCATTAACATCCAGTAGATCCCAATTGCCTCCAGGATCAAATATAAATTCTTTTTTTTGACATTTAAAACCTCATGCAGCATGGCCTCAACTTCCCTCCCCAACTTTACTATATATTACTTCCTTCTATGTACACTATAGTCCAGTTAAACTGGGCCTCTTCTTTCTCTGAAAGGCCCTTCATCTCTGATCTGGATGCCATTGTACCAGGTATGCTCTCTCTCCTCACCTCTGTCTTTCAGAATTCCTTGTTTTCTTCAAGGTTCAGTGTCTATATGAGGCCTTTCTTGATTTGGCAGCTGTGTGGCTTAGTAGGGACAGTGCTAGCCTTGGAATTAAGAAGACAGGTTTGAATTTTGCCTTAGGTATTATTAGATAAGAACAAGAATTTCCTAGTTTAGAAGCTGGATACATCTTCATCATCTATTCACAAACTACAGAAGTTTTAATCCTGCTTAGATGGCACCTAAGGGCAGGACAAGGAGAGAACAGAATCTAAATTCTTCTGAAAATGTGGATGTATTAGTCTCCATATTCTTATCTCATTCTGGATGGTTCTTTGTTTTCTATTGAGAATGATTCCTCATGCTGAGGTCAGCTTTTACATTATTGGGGTAAACAGGGTTCCATTTAGTATAGTGATAAGAGTTTTCTGTTTTGCTTTATATTTGGAATTGATTGAAAGATTCTCTTGATCCCTCGAAATGATAAACTTACTTATTAGTGGAATTGTGAGAAATAATCATTCTTTCTTTTTCATGAGACACTTTGTACATGTCAGAAAATCTAACCAAAAGCTTAACTGGTTGGTTTAAGAAAGATGCAGCATTAAAAATTATACTTCCCCAAATACCAATAACAAATCAGATTCTTATCATGCTTAGCATGGCTGAGGCAATAGGGTAGTCTATAATATTAGCTGCCCTTCAAAATCCCTTCCAACAACAAGTTTATGATTTTAGTTGAAGTTTTAGACTCCTATAAAGCTTAAGAGTTAATTATAAATAAAAAAGCAACAATTTTTTGCAAAAAAGCAAGTCAAAATAATTTGTTGAAAAGGGTCATGGAGGGTAGCTGGTTTTATACTGAAAGAGAATATATTTTTATGCAATCTAAGCACTGATACAAAAAAAAATTGGTGCTGATGAACTAATTCTTGTCTTAAATGAAATGTTATTCTTACTAAAATAATAATGATCATTTTGTTGTTGTTCAGTTGCGTCTGACTCTTTGTAACCCCATCAACCATAGTATGAGAGGCCTTTCTATCCTCCACTGTTTCTAGAAGTCTATCCAAGTTCATGTTCATTGCTTCCATGATACCATCCATCCATCATGTCCTTTACCCTCTTCTTTTCCTTTTGCCTTCAATCTTGCCCAACATCAGGGTCTTTTCCAGTGAGCCCCATCTTCTCATTATGTGGTTAAAACATTTAAGTTTTAGCCTCAGTATTTTCCCTTCCAATGGATAGCCTGAATTACTTTCTTTAAGTATTGACTGATTTGATCTCCCTGTTGTTCAAAGGACTTTCAAAATTCTTCTCTAGTATTATGATTCAAAAATATCGATTCTAGCTTTGGCTATATGGACATTTATTGGCAAGGTGAAGTTTCTGCTTTTTAGTATGCTGTCCAGATTTGCCATAGTTTTCCTTCCAAGGAGCAAGAGTCTTTTAATTTCATGGCTGCAGTTGCCATCTGCAGTGATCCTTGAGTCTGAGAATATAAAATCTGATACTACCTCCATTTCTTCTCCCTCTATTTGCCAGAAAGTAATGGGACCAGTTGCCACCATCAAATCAAATTTGAAGTCTATCCAATTTGAGACAGGCTTTCAAAAACTCAAATGGATTGATGATCTCATTCATGTTGATATCACCTCCAACGATGTTGACTGCTGCCCATCCATGCTACCAAGCCCTCTGCAACCACGTTTCTTCTGCCAATATATCAAGCGCTTTCCTTGCTTTCTCCCAGTGTCACAAAAATATGTGAGGACACTGTACAAAATTTGATTACACTCAGTTTTACAAGGAAGAAGGTGAGTACAAAGCTGAATGAGCTTCCTTTATTTGACAGGGGTATTTTTGTAAGAAATGACTATAGATATTTCATGTCTGAATTTCAGCATGACATTTGACAAAGTTTCTCATAATATCCCCATGGGTAAGATGAAAAGATATGGGTTAAACAATATTATAGTAGCTATTTTATGAACAGATCAATGTTAGCTTGAAGGAGGTCTCTCATGGCATGTCTATAGGGCTCTGTCTTCATCTCAGCTTTATTGAATATATTTTATCAGTGACATGGGTGAAAATAATAATGGCATGCTTATCAAATCTGAGGGTGACATAAAGCTGGAAAGGATAATATTAGGTTGGAAATATCTGTATATACTGGAAATATGGGCTTTTTAACAAAATAAATCTGAATAAGAATGAATAAAAGTCTTGTATTTAGGCTTAAAATATCAACTGCAAAAATATGGGATGGGGATGGGGGTGGGAACCAGGCTTGACAGCAGTTCATGTAACTTATGAGATACCATTAAAGGGAAATTAAATAAATCAACAGCATGAAATGGTAACCCTAAAAGCCACATGAATCTTGGATTATATTAATAAAGGTACACTGTCCAGATCATTCACTCAACAAACATTTATCAAAGGCATTAGGTATACAACTATGAGAATAATTATGGAGGGGGCAGTGGTGGTAAGAGAGAGAACAAAGTGTATACTGGTGGGCAGAATAAAAAGTGAAATGAAATGGGACCAAATACAATATCATGATAAAGTACTCCTAGAAAACTTGAGGAGACAAAGATCATTTGTATCTTGGAAGGTCAGGTTAGGTTTCATGGTGGAGGTAGAACCTGACTTGAGCTTTGAAGGATAATCCTGAGTCAGAAGTGAGGAGTGACAGGGACAGCCTGTGTGAGTACATGAAGATGGAAGGTAGTGTGCTGTGTTTGGGAAATGCTGGATTTGGGATATAGTTCGACTGGAATGTACCTAGTTTGGCTGGAATATACCTAGTACATCATGAAAAGAAGCATTATAAAAATTAGGCTTTAAAGGTATACTGGAGCCAAATACCAGGCTAAATAATTTGTATTTTATTCTATTGGCACTGGGGAGTCACTGAAGAGTTGGAGTAGGGGTGTAATATGATAAAACCAAAACTTTAGGAGAGAATTTCTTCACTTGGAGTCTCTGAACTTGTAATTACTTTTGTGAATGTGTTTCAATATAATTGGTTTCCATTGTAAGCCTATATATTTTATCTTATGCATTTAGAAACATTATTCTCTTAAGGGGTCCATAGGCATCACCAGACTGGATGAATTAATTAATTTATAAAATTATGAAATGGGAGCAGGCACACCCTATTCTTTGGGTAACTTTCCAGGAAAGTCTATGATGGCAGTGGGAAACAGGGCTGTAGTCACACTTTAATAGGGCACAACAGGTATAAGGGAAAATGGCACAAAAAGTACAAAGATAATTACCAAAAAAGGAGGGTAGTACAAAGTCAGATGGTGTGGGTTTGGGGGATGGTGTGATGAAGAAGGCAAGCAGCAATGGGGAAGGACACGGGGAGGGGAAGAGGCACAGACAATCACTCACATAACCTTGTCTTAAAGTTGGTAGCACTCAACAGCATGAACCCAAATAGAAAGAGAAGAGGGGTTGGGAGGAAGGAGTTTGAAGTTGCATTTTTATGGGGTTTTGAGGGAACAGATTAACTCTTACCTTGGCCAGCTTGAGGTTAATTCATTAACATATTCATATCCTCTCAAGGTTGTGGGTAAAACTTTAAAGTTAACATACCATGTCATCTCAGAGTTATTTATCAGCACCATTTGGTGATCTGCTGATCTTATTAAGGCTATCTGGAACTCATCTGAAATTTATATATCATAGGACTAAAAGGCTCTGATAGCAAAGCCTTGGTGGCTTCCTCTGATTCAGCATATATTACCAGGATTTGATTTTTTGCTATATCCAATACAAGCTATACATTATGCTCCCTTGATGTTTGGAGATGGTTTGTATGTGACTTCTAGGTTCCCCTTTGCAATATTGCTTCCCGCCATGACACTTTAGACTAGCCACTCATAAACTTACTATATTGACTACAAGGGGTGGGGGTGGTAGTGGTGGTTGTCAGAGGACTAGAACAAGATATTATTTTGATGATATAACAAAAATAACAATTTAACAATGGGTCCATGATACAAAAAAGGTTAGGAACCCCTGTCTTAGAATGATTACTTTAGCAGCTTTAGAGAGGAAGGATTGGAAGGGGCAAGGCTGAAGGGATAAGGACAGTTAGTACTCAAAGTGAGAATTTGAAAAGACCTTAGCTTAAAAGGGTCAAGGTCTCCCGCTGCATCCTGGGGTGTCTCCAGTTGTCCTCATCAATATCTGGCCACTGGACCCACATGGTTTTGGAGGAGAAAGTGAGTCTGGTGACTTTTTCACAACTGCAAATCATGTCATCATCTCCCTGATGTCATGGTCCTCTTCAAGAATGAAGGACGAACCACAACACGAGTTCAGGCAAGAGGAGGTGGGGTCTGAATACCAATGAGGATCATGTGAATTGGAGAGAAAGGGTTGGAAGGGAGAGATATTTTGGAGGCAGAACTGTCAAAACATGGAAACTACCTGGATTTGGGGGTTGTCGCTTTTTCTTCCTTGTTTTTTCCTTAGAACCCTGAGGCAGTGCGGTAGTGCTGGATTTGAGAATCCAGAGAGATGTAGGTTTGAGTCTTGCTTCTAACACTTGCTGTGCAACTGGACAAAATACTCTACCTCTTGGCAGAACAGCTTCCTCATCTATAAAATGGGGACACATACCAATATTATCACAGGGTTTCTGTGAGGATGGAATGCAATCATGTAGGTGAGATGATATTAAGAAAAGTGCTTTGTAATCATTAGAATACCATATAAATAAATGTCAATTATTATTACTGGCACACAGTAGGTATCAGTAAATCCCTCTTTATTTTATACTTTATGCAACAATAATTTTAGGGCTAGAAAGGATCTTAGAGATCATCTATTATAACCCCTTATTTTACAGATGAGAAAACTGAGGACCAGAAACATTATATTGAAATTAAGTTTCTGACAAGTGGTCATTTGAATGCCAATAGGGAAGGGGAACTCTTCCTCCCAAGACAGAGCAGATTTCGTAGATAGTTCTAATTGTGAGAAAGTATTTCCTTACATCTAAGCAGAATTTGTCTTTTGGCAAGCTTCATCTATTGTCCCTGTTTCTAATCACTGGAACCACACAGAAAAAGTCAAATTCCTCTTCCCTGAGAATAGCTATTATTTCCACCTCAAGTCATATTTTCTCCTGGTCAACCATCCTTTTATTGTATGGTGTACTGCAAAGTAGAAAATAGCTCATCATATATTACTAATTTAAATTTTATATATACACACATAGATAATTACTTTGCTTCACCTATCATTCTTTCTTAATGTATAGTTATAGTAACTATTTTCTAATTATATAATAATATTTTTGATAGCTATCAGGGAAGATAAACTAATCTACTGTTGGCATTGTTAAAATATATGCAACAAAAATGACGTGTTAAATTCTACAGCTCAAAGTGCTGTGCACCTTCCTATAAGAAACTCTTAAAAGGATAAGTATGCTACAGGACATTACCTGTATGTGATACATAAAGGCATGATATGATGGATAAAGAGCCATCCTTGGAATTAGCAAGACCTAGGTTCAAGTCCTTCCTTTGATACACACTGGCCGTATTACCCTAGGCAAGTCCCTTATTTGAGGCAACTCTCCTGAAATTACAGAAAATGCTCCACTGAACACTGGTGGAAGGAATTTCCTCACTTGGGAGTTTCCTATACCAAAGAAATCATAGGTCCAGTCCTACAGTAGTCTTTGGAGATTTTCTCTAAAATGTTTATCTAATATTAGAACACTAACACTGGTTTGGAGAATTCCTGATATGTTTTTCACACCTATACAATTATTTCCAGATCTCTTGACCTCATTCTCATATCTCCAGATATCTTTACCTGAATTTCTTAACAGCTCAACAAGTCCACAAACAAAATGACGTCATTTCCTTGCACTC
Source organism: Notamacropus eugenii (assembly GCF_028372415.1). NCBI lineage: Eukaryota > Metazoa > Chordata > Mammalia > Diprotodontia > Macropodidae > Notamacropus > Notamacropus eugenii. The sequence continues at coordinate 191,320,745 of NC_092876.1, read as the reverse complement.
ATCTACCGACATTTGTTTCTCCTTATTTATTTCACTGTTTCCCTCAGCGGTTCTGCCTTCATACTGTCTCCCATGTTCAGAATCTTGGAGTTATCTTAGACTCTTCTCTCTTCCTTTGACACTTATTAACCAGAGATAATTGGTCTTCCCATGTTTCTTTCAAACCATCCTCTTCATTATTTCTTACAGCACAGTAATGCTCCATAATATTCATATGCCATAGTTTGTTCAGCCATTCCCCAATTAATAGACACCTCCACTCTCTTAGTTTTCAGTTCTTTGCTTTCTCAAAGAGCTGCTATAAATAGTTTTGTACAAGTGGTTCCTTTCCTGTGTTATCTCCTACATCTATCTTCTCCTTTCTATCACTACCATCACCACCCTAATACGGACTTCCTTAATGGGCACTCCAAGTTTACCAGCTATATATAATAAATGTAATGGGAGAGAATCATTAAAATCTGTAACATCTTCATGATGTATAAGCTCAGGTCACATTTTCCATATAGCCAGGATAGGACTGAGTGGGAAGAAATATCTGCTTTTTCCCTTAGACTGTCTTCGAAATGACCTCAATTTCAGGTTTGCTCTTACTTCATCTTCTCACTAGGTTTCCTGTTCTTCTGGGTTTCACTTTTCAGCACAAAGAAGAGTTAAGTTACATGGCTCAGCTTTTTCACTGAATTTCATACAACCTACATTGTCTAATTAAGAAAGGAAAATAGTTAAGACTTACTGTTTATATGGTATTCCTACCTACCTACCTACTTACCTACCTATCTATCTATCTATCTATCTATCTATCTATCTATCTATCTATCTATCCATCTATCTATCTATCTATCATCTATCTGTCTGTCTGTCTGTCTATCTATCTATATCTATCTATCTGTCTACTATTGATACCTTTAAAAGCCAGTCATTCATGTTTGCTTTTGAATTTTTTTGGGGAGGAGGGAAGGCATTTGACCCCGATTTTTGGTTGATGCTGCACCGCAAATTATGCTAGTTCTTAAAAAATGAAATACACAAGTCAAATATCAAGGTATTCTTTCTACTCCCTTAAGGTGAACATAATCTATTTTCCTAGGATTTCCTAGAGCAGTGAGAAATTAAGTGAATTGTGCAGTCATAGGAGTTGAATCCAAGTCTTCTGGGCTTCAAGGTCAGTTCTCTACTCGCTAGGCCATACTGCCTATCATGCATTCTCTATGGTTGTGTGTATGTGTTTATACACACACGTAAGTATATACAGAATAAACACAAAGAAAATTAATAAAAATAAACACAAAGTAGTTAACTTCAGAGTAGGTTTGGAGGGAGGGCACTAGTAGTTGGGTAGATTAAGAAAGACTTCGGGGAAGCTAGGTTGTGCAGTGAATGGAGCACTGGTCCCAGAGTCAGGAAGACCTGGGTTCAAATCCACCCTCAGACACTTGACACTTACTAGCTGTGTGACTTTGGGCAAGTCATTTAACCCTGATTTTTCATCTCTCCAAAACAACCCCAAACAACCAAACAAAGTCTTCATGAAGAATATGGTACTTGAGTTGCATATTGAAGAAAAATAAGGATTCTATGTAATGAAGATGAGGAGGGAGTACATTTTAGGCATTTCTGGTGACCAAATCCAAAAGACAGAAACAAGAGATGCAATGTCATGTGAAGAATGAGAGAAGACCAACCTGGTTGGATCACAGAGTATGGGATGAAATATAACGAAAATTAAGGTTGGTAAGAGCTTATGAAGGGCTTTAAAATCTAACATGTTTTTTGAATAGCTATAAAAACTACATATAAGTTTTTCTAATATTTTAAAGAAAATAGGGAGGCATAAGACTTTACTGAGTAGAGAAGTGACATAGTCAGATCTGTTCTTAAAGAAAATCACTTTGGCAACGCGGAAGCTATTTTAATAATCAAGGCAAGTGGTAATGAGGGCCCGAACTAAGGTGGAAGTTGTGTAAGTGGATAGAAGGGGTCAGATGAAAGTCATGCTGTAGAGTTAGAAACAATAGTTTTTCAACTTATTGGATATGTGACGCAGGGGAGCATAGGAAATCAGGGATAATGCCCCCTGACTCTACAGAGGTCTTCTAGCTGATTTGTATAGGCTCTTATTAGGGATGATGTGGAGGATTCCTGTTCAGGTGTAGCTTGGGCTAGAGGACCTCTGAGGACCTTTCCATCCTGAGATTCTGTGGGACTGGGTCAGAAAAAACTTAAAAGTATTGGGGACAACATCAGAAATAAAGATAATTAAATGGTGCGAAAACAATATTGAATTTATGCATATTTTGGAAAGATATCTAGTAGATAAACTGACTGCTAGATTAAGTCCAGATATTACTTCCTTTGACTAAAAATCATTATAAAACTTTCTGAGCAAAGTCTAGGTACAATGGAATCTTTACAGAAAATTAGGAAAATCAAAACTGAATAATTCTAGAGTCATTGTGAATACAAAAATTTGACATTGTAAATTTCATAAAAGGAACAATGCATCACTAGGTCTGTTTCCCTAGTTTCCATCGTCCACCCCCCCCCCCAAAAAAAACACCAAAAAAAACCTCTTTTACTTCTGATTTTAAAATTATCAGGGCCAAAATAGACCACCACCAAGTTGCATGTCTGTGTTACTGGTACAGGTCTGACTTGTACTAACATAGCTTTGGTAAGAACAAAAATACAAAGATAAGTTTTACTAATTGATTAATTTCTCCTCTACTAATATTTATTTTGCTATTTTTTTCTTCTTCTGTTCTCTTTCTTCAACTAATGACCCTTGCAATTATTCTTTATTATTGAGCTATGATGTCTTGGAAACTGACATTTAAAAGCCTTTATTACTTTAGTTCTGTACAAATAACTTTGAGCTCTTTCAGAGATGCAGTAAATAAGTAATATTCTTTATATAAAGTTCAAATGTTTGTAAGAATATATATATATATATATATATATATATATATATACATACATATATATATTATTTGTCATGATTAAATATAAGACTTACCAACTTTTAATCTGCCTGTGACCTCTCCTTCAGAATTTCGGGCATTGACAGTCACATTCTGAGTAGATTGTAGAAGTAGAGATGAATCCTAAAACAAAGGTTTACAGAATTAATAAAAGTAGGGAATTTAAAATTTTGACAGAGTGATTTATATACAGAAATCTCTCCATATTCACATTCCTGAAACCTGCTTATGTAGTTTTTGTCAAAACAGAGGTTGAGGAAAGGATAAGATGAATGAACTGCCTCCAAAAATGATAATAATTGTATAGGTCTGTGATGTCTATGAGGGTTTGCAACATTATAAGTTGCAGTTGAATGGCTGCAAGATACAGATCAACACCAAATGCAAGCAAGTTTTGGTGATGCCCTCTTTCATTCTCAAGTATCCTAAAGGTCGAATTTACATGTTTAATGACTGCTCTTGAATATTTTGATAACCTAAAGAATTGAATGCTTTCTCTATAAAATTTCAGTTCCTTTTCTAGAAATTGTGAATGTTTCAAAATGCAAAATTTATATTTGTCATATATTTGTCCTGTGTTTTATGAGGGTGTGTGTTTTTGTGTGTGTAAAGGGGTGACTGAGGTGATTTCTGGTTTTAGAAATTCGCATTGAAATAGGCCCTGAAGTCATTATATGAGCCCTGAAGTATTTCTACAATGTGACATTTCAATCTTGATGGCTCATTTTTTATGATGGCTCACTTGTTTATATGTATCAACAATCAAGTATATTTTTTTTTGGTTTGGTTTATTAAATTCAGGCAATACTGTAGCTCTTGTATAAGAAAGTCACATATTTGCTTAGGGGCCTGTCATATCTGATATTTTATTCTAGAGGGAAAGAGGTAGCAACCTGCTACCCTTGAAAAATCTATCAATTGGTCTGGCGTTATGAAAAGCGTGCTTATGGAGATTTTTCTAATTTTATAACAGCCTAAATAGAACAAATGATTATACACTCCTAACCACAAAATCTCAGGATCTTAGAAAATTATCAGAATGGAATATACCTAACTAGGTGCATGCTATTTTGATAATAAACTTAGTTATCTTAATGCATTAGTGATATGACCAGAATTAGAATCATTAGAGTTGGAAGCTTTTCTCCATAAACCAGAATTATTTATTAGAAGAGTTAATAGAGATATAAGAATTTAGTATAATAAAATTTATTAAAACATTTAAAAAGAAACATTACACAAGGTTATATTTTAATAATGCTTACAGCGTACAAGGTATTATTGAAATACTGTTGGACCTAGGTGGCAATTGTCCCTGGGTGGCAATCTAATCCAAGCTGTATCTGACCAAGAATGTCCCCTACCATATTCTGAACAAGTAGTCATCCATCCTGCACTTAAAGACCTTAGGTGAGCTAAAATAGAATCAACCAATCAACCAAGAAGCATTTATTAAGTGCCTACTATGTGCTAGACATCATGAACAAGATAGATAGCTCTGGAATCAGAGGATCAGGGTTTAAACCCCACCTCCAGGAGTTATTATCTATGTGCCTTTGGATAAGTCATGCAACTTCTGAGGGCTTCAATTTTCTGTAAAATGAGAGAGTTAACTTGATGATCTTTTAGGTCTATTATATCTATGATCTTATGGTGCCAAGAACAAAAATAAAGTTAGATCCTGTTCTCAAGGAATTTACATTCTATCAAGGTCACAATATACACACATATATAAGTAAGCATAAAATATATAAATAGGCACAAAGTAGCTTTGGGGTTGGAGAAATATTAATAGTCAGGGAATTGGGAAAGACCTTATGTATAAGGTGGCACTTTAGATGAGCTTTAATGAAACTAGAGATTCATTCAGAGGTAGGGCATTTACATTCCATGGTAGGGGCAGCCTAGACAAAAGCAGAAAGATAAGATACAGAATGTCATATTTGAGAATGAGCAAATAGGCTGGAATAGATGCAATACATGGTCCCTGAGAGGAAGTTATATGTAATAAAACTGGAAAACTACATGGCAGTCCGGTTGTGAAGTACTTTAAAAGGCTGATTGAAATAGAAATGATTTCTAATTTCTCTGAACTATTATAGAACTTATTCTTTTATTTTGTAAACCCACTCATATTTATTCAGCAGTCATTTGGCAATTTTTTGTATTGCCCATGAGGTATGAGGTACTGTTTTCTGAGGGGGAAAGGTTAGGGAGGGACAAGACTTTTGATTTCATGGGTTAATTGAACTCCCAGGAAGAAATGCTTCCTATCAAAGCAGATGGGCAAATAACTGATCCAAAACATATCTTCTTAGATAGTATTCTGGGGGACTGAGAGCTTATGTAACTTGTCAAGGGTTACATGGCCAGTTACATGTCACAGGTATCCCTGAGTCTGGTCATTTATCCATTAAACCATACTACCTCTCCCTAGACACAGAGGGTACACAGAAAAAAATGAATCAGCCTCTCTCCTTAATAAGTCTATATTCTACTGGGGTGCTATGATATCAACGCAGGTCAACAATACAAACTCCATACAAATAAATATAGAATAATGGGGAGGCACATAAAAGGTGGTGGTGGACAAGGATGAAAGGGAATACACAGGAGACAACATATATAAAGGCACAAAGGACTCAGAATTTTATGTATGGAGAACATCAATAAAGAAAATTGTTTAGAAATGTAAACTGAGAAGAAAATTTTTATATATAAAAAGTTTTTAAATACAAAAGGAATTTGTATTTTATCCTAGGTGGAACAGGGAGCCAATGAAGGTTGTTGAAAGGGGAGTGATATATTCACATCCGTGCTTTAGGAAAACAATTTGAGCCCTCTGTGGAGGAGAGATTGTTGAGGAAGAAAGTGGAAACAAAGAGTACTCATTTGGAGGCTATTACTGTAGTGCAGGTGAAAGGTGATGAGAGTGTGACCTTGGTGAGCAGCCAGCGAATGGAGAGAACATGGTGGTTGTTGTAGAAGCAGAAAGAAAAGACTATTAAACTAAATAGGTATGGAGGGTGAAAGAAAGTGAACAGTCCAGAAAGACTCAGGTTTTGAGTCAAGGTGACTGGAAGAATGGAGCTTTTTTCAACAAATACCAGTAAGTCTAGAAGAGAGGTGGGTTCTGTGGGAAAAACGATAAATTCTGTCTTGTATATGCTGAACAGACAGTATGTGATACAGGCTGTAGTTTATGTGAAAGACTAGGGTGTGATTATCTACTGCAATCTTGCTTCATTTGGAGTCCTTGTAAATGACTTAGCCCTAGACACTTGGGGCAGCTAGGTGGGCCTGCAGTCATGAAGACCTAAGTTCAAATCCAACCTTAGATACTTACTAGCTCTGTGGCCCTGAGCAAGTTGCTTAACCCTATTTACCTCAGTCTTCATCTGCCAAATGAGCTGGAGGAGGAAATGACAAACCACTCTCGTATCTTTGCCAAGAAAACTCTAAATGGGGTCAAAAAGAGTCAGACACACAACTGAACAACAACAAAATCCTAGACCAAAGCACCTTTCCCCTCTTCATTACTTATCTCTCCCTCATATTGATCTATGTCAGCCCTTTCCCTCTATGTTCCTATCCAATTTTACCCTTCCTTTTCTTTTTTTTGTCCTGTAAAAACATCATTCTATTTTTTTTAAAAAAACTGCTTTTTATATATTTATCTCTGAATATAATGTATATTCTTATTGCAATGTTAGCTATGTAAGGGCGAGAGCTGTCTCATTTTTGTAGTTTTACACTCGGAGCCTAGCACAGTGCCTGCCATATAACAGGCATTTAATAAATGCTTATTAACTGATCAACATGTATATTTGGAAATTATATGCAATAGGTTGGATATATATATATATATATATATATACAGACATACATATACTCATGTGCACACACATACACACATACACATGTACATATATGTATATGTATACAATGTAATATATATACATTATATATATACACACATATGCATCCATCAAGAAGGCTTGGGAGATACGCATGGTTAGGTATTGGGACATTGATGATGTTCCAACAAATGAGACTGAGAGGGAGAACTAGCAGAAAATAGCATCACAAAAACCCAGGAAAGAAAGAATTATCTCCAGCAGGACTGGGAAGTTGACAGCATCAAATGTTCAGATGCCATGAAAGATAAAGATGAGGAAAAGGTCACTGAATTTAATAATTAAGAGGTCGTTGTTTACCTTAGAGAAAAGCAGTTTCAGTTGAGTGATAAGATAAAAAAGTCAGAATGGAATAGAAAGAGGAGTGAAAGGAGAGGATGTACAGACAAAAGGTGGATCTATGTTTTTCTAGGAGATCATACTGTAATCATCTCCCCAACTCAATGGTAAGCTGTCATGGAGCAAGAGTCATTTCTTCCCCCTCTTTGTGTTCCCCACTGCTATGAGTGAAGTGCCTTCTGTAAGTACTCAATATTCAGGGAGCAATGGGGGAAAGAAGGGAAGGAGAAATGGAATGAAGGGTTCTGATGAGGAAGGGCTAATTGCTGTTCAACAAAATGCTTCCATCTTCTTTCTTTCAGGAGTCTGAAGTTACAAATGGAAGATATGCCAAAATATAAATTTTGGAGTTACATTTAAACATAACATAAGATTTTAAACAGATTATCAAGTGACTTATTCATAAATGATTTCCCCCAAGTTTTAAAGTACTGTTTGACTTCATAAATAAGGATTTGACCTGCTGATATTTGCAGAGTGTAAAGTTTGTTCTTTTGCATATGCAGTAACCATAGTGATTCTTGGGCAGTGTTAGGCCAATTATTTTCCATAACACTCATTTGATATGTAAAATACTTCCTGGTACTGCTCACAATCTTTTTATAGGAATATATGTTGTTTTTCCAATTTGACTGTAAGCTTTTCAAGGGCAAGTTTTTCATCTCCTACATCTATCCATTCTCTATGAGAGCATACATGCTTAATAAATGATTGCTGCCTTACCTTTTTTCAATATAGCATCTTTGTCAAGAAAAACATTTTTGAGCACATCCCCCTAATTTATGCATCTTTATAAATTACACACATGTACTACTATACTGATGATTATATAAATTTTAGAACTTATATGAAATAGAAGTTTAAAAAGGATGTAATAAAGATAAAATTATATCTGATCCTAGAGTCAACAGGGAGCCACTGGAATTCACTGAAGGGAAGTAATATGGTTAGACTCATACCTAAGAAAAATCATTTCACCAGTTGTATGGAAAATGGATTGAAGAGCGGAGAGACTTGAAGCCAGGAGACCACTGAAGAGACTATTTCCATAGTAAGAAATGAAGGTTTGAAAGAAGGTAGGGGCTGTATGAATAGAAAGGCTGAGACAGCTGCGAAAGAGATGGAGAAGAAGTGATAAAATTTAGTAACATTATTCAATCAATCAGATATGTGTGGTGAGAGAGACTGAGGAGTCATAAATGACACTGAGGCTGTGGATCTGGGTGACTAGAGCATGATGGTTCTCTCAAAAAAAAATAGGGAAGTTCAAAGAATAAAGTTTATAGAAACAACAAGGGAATGAGAATGATGAGGCAGTCTCAATCTCCTATGCCTACTCCTGATGTGAGTGAGGTCACTGCATCCCACCCAGAATCAAAATAAAAGAAGAACATGAAACTCTTACTTCTGGTCACTGCCCTGGGGCATAGTCTGCCTTCCTAGGGAAACCTGCACAAGCCATGAGATAATCTGGGGAAAGAGGATAAGTATTCTAGGGGTTAAAGAAGGTACAGAATCTTCCCAAAGGATCTGTTGCTGTAGCTGTCCAGGTATTGATCTTACCCTGGACTTAGAAAAAGAGAGGTTGGAAGCTTACATCAAGGAAAAAGGCAGCATGGGGAAATATTGCATGTGAGGGTAGTCACAATTGTGTTGAAGACAAATCCTATGACTGGCTGTCATGGGGAGGTTGGTTAATCACAAAGCTCTTAAGGTCATGACACAGCCCCCCTTGGCATTGGGCCGCAGAGTCTCTCCTTCTTCAACACTGAAAATTATTGCACTGAATTTCCCAACACTATTCTCTACATTCCTGACTAAGTGGACTACTTTGCCCAGAAGAAACATACATTGCTGTATCCACATCTTTACTTCTTCATTCTTAGAGCAATTTTTGCCCTGAATTAAGCTGTTGACTTGAGTGAATATCTGAAGACACCAGGAGGTTTCTAGACAGCTGAAGAATTGGCTTCCAAAGCCCTTCCAAATCTCTTAGATTCCCTAATCTCAGCTAAAGTCCCACCTTCTACAAGAAACTTTTCCTAATCTTTAATCTTAGTATGTCTTTCTGAGACTACCCCCAATTTATTCTGTATATATCTTATTTGTACATAGGTGTTTCCACATTATCTCACCCAAAAAGACTGCTGGATCCAGATGGCTCTGGAGGAGAGAGTGAGGCTGGTGATTTTGCATAGCCCTGCCTCACTTAAACCGAATTCACTTACAATTCGAAGGACAAACCACAAAAACAACAGCCATCAGAATATAAGCTTCTTGAAAACTGGGGCTGGTTTTTCCTTTTCTTTCTATCCCCAGCACTTAGCACACTGCCTGCCACATAGTAAATGTTAAATGAATGATAGCTAACTGAATGAGTGACTGTTGCTGAGGCAATGGTGGAAGTGTGATGGTGGTGGTAGGGGTTGAGGGCATAGCCATGAAAGGAGGCAATATGCCCAGGACTACTCCGCTAAAGTGCCCAGAGAGAGGGCCAGATAGGGGAGGAAGCGTTCAGTTTGCAATCCTGAGGCAAATCCCCAGCTTCTTTGCTCCAGCTGCAACATAATATGGCCTCTCTCTCCTTCTCATTACCTATTATTACATATATATTTAAAAGCCAGCTCAAATGTCTTCCAGTGCTTGAAGTCCTCCCTGATATTCCCAGTTGGCAAAGACCTTTCAGATTTTGCTCCACACTGCTCTCATGCTCTTCTCATATAACAATTTGTGGTGTGGCTATCACATGTGTTATAGCTATTTGTTTGTCTTTTCCCGCTGTAAAGCTTATAAGGGCAGGGACCCTGTCTCATTTACAGATTTTTCATTTCTCTCAGCACCGAGCACAGCAATATTCAAGAAGAAGTTTAACAAATGTTGAAACAACGAAAAGATGGATAGTCATAGAACAGACTGATTTGTGAGTGGCCAAGGATAAAAGAAATTAACTTTTAAGAACAGCTGTTTTTCTTTTACCGAAGTCTGCACTAACCCTTGAATGTATCCAAACAAATGAATGTCCTTTTCTGTGACAGATATACTTGAGTATATTGGGCTAGACTATTCTGGAGATACATGAACATTTCCTAAGGGCCTTTGGGTTAACTTTTTTTTCTTTTTGTGCTTTTTTCCCCAGTAGCCAGGGGAGGGCATTGTCCCAAACATCTTGGGACAATTTCAGTTTTCAGCTTTAGTAGCAACTTTAAGCTTTGATAGCTTAAAATCGCACAAAGACATTTTGAGATAATCTATGCTGAATGGCAGCCACAAGGAAATTTAGTCTAATAGCCTAACCTCAAAGAACAATGCCCAGCCAATTGTGGAGCCAGCTCAACCCTGGAAGCACATAATTGGCTTTGGAACATCTAATCACTTAAATATATTCTAACTAAAAAAAGCTATGAAGGCAAAGTTAAGAGATTATGAACAATGTCTATCTGCAAAACAAAATGAGATTTGATATCCTTCCCATAGAGGGCTTCAACTCTATGATTATAAGTGCTGTATGGAGGAAATTATCCAGATAAATATGGCAAAAATCCATTTTTGCCTTTTCTCTGGGAACTTCAGGCAGAAGAATCAGATCTAGATTTCAAGTGTGACATAGAAAGCATTGTCCGAAGACCTAGGATCACTGGTGAATTTATGCTATATCAGATTCTTGCCTCACCTTGTGGACTCAATAAGATAGCATTCATGTACTATAATCAGAGTCATACCTCCAAATTCAAGGGGATATATATATATATGCATATATATATATATATATTTTTCATGTTTATCTTTACCTGTAAAGTATTCATTTCATTTTCCATCTGCTTCAGCAAGATAAGCAAATTCTTCCAATTATAAGCTAGGGTGTCCATATTGCTCTTGAACCTGATTTGTAAAAACTAATGCTTTTTCCTGGGAGTTAGGAAATCTAATCTAATGCGCCCTTAGTGCATTAGAAGTCATAGCCAAAGTCAGCATGGGATTTAGAACCTTAAATATTGTTCAGGACTCAAAATTCTTGTGCAAAAGGTGGCTATTGTTGACTTGAACTTCATTTCTGGAGCATCAGATGTATTTGGTCCTGGGTACATGTGAGAACTCAATCAAAGGGTCAATAAAAATAATCTTCTATTTAAAAGGGGTGCTATCCCAGTAAAAAGGTATAGAGTGGTTTAGAATACAACATCTGCCCGTGCTTAGCGGTCCAGATATAAAACAACTGTCTTCGGGGAGAATAAATTATTTCTATTCTCAAGTCACAAGAAATTAAGCTATATTACTCACCCATCCATTTTTAAGGGTTAATGTGTAATCAGTTGTTCAGTGACACTGAATTATATTTACAATGAAAAAATGCTTTCATTCCAGCAATTTAGCTGAATAGATTATCTGTAAAATTCTTGCAAATGTGTAAGGCAATGCTTTTAGTAATTTAATGGAAAATTGTTTCCCAAGTTCATCCCACAAAGAATACATATAACTGATATATCAATGAACGCCAAAAAAACATGGCATAATAGTCTATTATTTTTTTCTGAATTTTAAAATGATTGGAAAATCTTTTTAATTATAACATACCATGTAAATACTTAGTGAAGTAATTATAATGATAAAAATAACATTGGAGTTTATGGACTGAATTATATAGTTCAATGCAACATAAAATATTATTCAACTCTTACACAAAACCACAGTGTGGTTTTATTTAGAATACTCTTAGAGGTTTTGAGTTCAGTATTTTAAGAAGGATATAATAGAGATGCAAAAGTTCCCAGAGAGAGATAATTAGAGTGAGCAAAGGAGTGGAGAACTTTCTATATGAAGATTAAAGCACTAATGTAATGGGTGTCTGGCACATAACACAGACCCTAACAGCTTGCTTAGCTGCTGTAACTTCTCTACATGGAAGATACTTGGAAGCTTATTTCCAGAACTGTGATTGATGACATTTAAGGGAGGTGTTTCGGAAAGACTGGAACATGCGTAGAAATACACAGCTGTTTCTGGTTAGCTAACCCTAGGGTGAAGGGGAGGCTCTCTGATGAGCTTTTGAGGAGTTCATAAAGGCCTACTACCATCAGTCACCTCTTCTGTACCCCCTTACTTGCTCTTGGGGTATGTCAGTGACTCAACACTCTGAGAGTATGGTGCAGGAGCATTCTATAAGGGGAGATGACTTAGGGCCCTCTTTCCTCTGAGACAACAGAAGCAGGCTTTGATCAATGGACTTTTCATTCATTCTTTCTCATTCTAGGTGAAAGGAGTGAAGTCTCTGTCCCTGGGAATTTAGAAAAGTTGAGAAAGTGAGTCATAGGAATCAGGAAATTGGAATATAGGCTAAGTTTTGTCAGCATAGCACTGATGACCCTGGGAATAAGGATAATTTTTGAGAGTGATCTTTGTGACCCTATCCCAAAACAAGGACTAATCCTGCAGAGCTTTTGCCTTTGAAGGTATACTTAGTGGAAGTGATCCTAAGTAGGAATTGAACTAATTTTTGAGCTTCCTTCCTCAGAGGACAGGGTGGTGGTGTAGTGGATAGAACACTGATGGAGTCAGAAGACCTGAGTTCAAATTTGGCCTCAGATACTTAATAGCTGTGTGACCTTGAGCAAGTCACTTAATTTCTATTTGCCTCAGTTTCCCCAAATGTAAAATGGTGACAGTGATGGCTCCTACTCTGCAGGGTTGTTGTGAGGTTCAAATGAGATCATATTTGTAAAAGTGCCTGGTGTTATACAAACAGTCATTCTCTTCCCTTTTCCACCTTCCCCAGTGATCAGGAAAGAGAATGAACTTTGATTTTTGGGGGGTGAGTGGGGGAATAGCATAATTTATGTTTGTTATTTCCTTTAAGTAAATATACCTTTATAAAACCAAAAGATATAAAGTGGTTGGGAGGAACTGGAATGCGTATCACAAGCCTCTAACAAGGGGCAAGTCCAGCTGGTGGGGGCTCAAGATGATGCATGTAGAGAGGTGAGAAACTCTAACCTGACAGGTACTCAACAATCCTGAGGGAGAAACAGCCTATCTCTGGAAAAGAGGGCCAGAACGTATTCTACTACTCTAGCAATTTTCAGTGCTCCAGATAAATGAAGTCAATAGAGAATATGATCAGAATGTATACAATAATGAGGGCCTATAACATAATTATTTACCAAATCTTTCAGTATGGCAAGGAGTAGGCTCCAAAGAGGCTTCACAACAACTAAGATGAGGCATAGAAAATAAGCTTAATGTACAAGGGATATATTAGAGCCCATGTTATCCCATGAAATTGTATAGGCAGACCCCAAATTGATTTTTAAAAGCATTTTGATAAATTCATGAATGAGCAAGCTGTGGCTTAGGAAGGAAAGCTGGAGATAGTTAAAATATCTCATTGACATTTTAAGGACAATCAGACCTGGCTAAGAAAAATTCCCATAGTGCCTCTTTCCAAATGAAATGCTGGGATAAAAGGGTTATTGCTGTGACCTGGGACAGGATTCTTCATACTCTTTTGTCTTTCTCTACTGCAGAAAATATAACACATCAGTAGGGCACTGAAATTAAAAAGCAATGTTTTCCAAAAATTTTTTATTCAAAGGAGATATAATTGCTTCCTAAGCAAATTCTTGCCTGTTCCTCCTACATATGCTTGATAATATACATCTTCAGGTTTTGTGGGGAGAAACCTCTTTCCTTCTTTTGTTTTCAGGTTAGGAACATGCCTGTTGAATGCTAGAAAAGAATCACAGAGCAGAAGTGGTAGTACAGGTGCCCATGATCAGGTTTTGAGGTATTTCCCTGAAGTTACACAAAGGTTATTATATAAAGGGCAGTGAAAGACCAGCAGAAGGCAAAGGCACACTTAAATAGTTCATAGTTCTTGGCTTCAGTGAGCATACAACAATTAAGGGATATTATTTATATATGCCTCAAGCAGCCAAGACTCATAGAAAATAGCTATTTTCCCCCATCCTTCTTTCTTTTTTTTTCCATTCCCTCATAACCAGAATTCTTTGGACCATCCTAGGTCTTTTCCCCTTCCTTGTGAGGTCTTGGAAAATTAATTCTTAATCCACTGGCACCACTCCTGCCAGTAGACAGAAAAATTTAAAGCAGCTGTTTCTCCAGAGCAATTAAGAGGACAAAATATTGAACCTGTGATGAATGAATTAGTGGGGAAAAAAACCTATTAATTGCTGACTATGTTTGAAGCACTCTGCTAAACATAGAGGATAAAAATTAAAATAAAAAAAGAATCCATTCCCTGCTCTCAAAGAACTGAACTTTTTAATTGGGAATGACAACACAATGAAGGAGAATTCAGTTGCAGAGTGGATGGAAAATCCCCAAGAGTGCAGATACAAGGCAAACAGCAAGGCCTGAGAGTCCTTAAGATGCATCGGGAGCTGTACTGCAGGAGTAGCCCACTATTATTGAGAAGAAAGGAGCGAGTCTATAAGTCAGAGAAAGAGGGAATCTAAATTTCTTCTGGCAAGGGTGGAGATAGGGGATCAGTGTCCAGCTGAGAGGGGTAGGAGTAAGTGGCACTGATCAGAAGGTTGGTGGCTGGTTAAGGAGCAGGAGTTATGGACAACATAGTTCTTTTTGGAAGCCAATTTTAGCTGGGGTCCTTTTGGTGGCCCAGAAGAAAGGCAAGTTGCATCAGCCTGATGCCCAGTCAAATAAAGGATTGCAGAATTTCTTCCCCTTCTAGCCAGTGAGTCTGAACACCAGATTGGCCCTTCTGAGAATATGATCAAAGGTCAACTAATTTTCACTGAGTAAGCATTATTACTTGAGTTTTGCTTTTTCACTCCTATGAGGAAGCTACATTTATAGACTCCATGTATGCCTAAAGAACAAGCATGTCTGAAACACCCTTTTCTTTTATTTTCTTTATGCCCTAGAATATTTCACAAGATGCCCCATTCAAGGAAAATATGGGGCTGTTTTCCTCTTTGTGCATCACAAAATCAGAATTCTTATATTCAAAAGACTTCCTGCATCATAAAAGAAGGGCAAAAAAGAAACTCCTAAAAGGTGAAGTAATAGCTCCTAAATATTCCTGATCCCTGCTCCATTCTTACTCGGCATTTATCTATTCAGGTTGTACTATAGCAACATGGGAATAGTGATAAATTGCTTTTATATTGTTCTTAGGTCACCTTAAGTACGTGTTTTCATTCTCCAACTCTAAAGCAAGCTTTTCCTATTTCCTTTATAAACTCTGAGATTAAAGTGTGGTTCTCTTGTGATACTGGTTGTGCAAAAATTCTTGATAATTTATGACTAGAGGTCAGTCAGTCATTAGTCAACCATCATTTCTTAAGTCCTTACTCTGTGCCAAGCACTGTGTTTGTAAATGCTGGAAATACAGTGAAATGCAAAAAACCCCGGTCCTTTTTTTTTTTAAGGAGCTCACAATTTAACGGGAGAGACAACATACCCACACCTACTAAAATATATATAGGATGATTTGAGAATGGTCCCACAGGGAAGGCACTAAGATTAAGAAGACCTGGCAAAGATTATTGTAGAAGTCTGGACTTTAACTGAGACTTGAAGGAAGCCAGGAAGTGGAGGAGAGAAGGGAGAACTTTCCAGGTACAGGAGATAAATGATCAGAAAACACTGGAGATGGAATGTGGTGTGGGAGGAGCAAGAAGGGGGCCAGTGTCACCGGATCAGAATATGTGGAAAGGATATTTAAGAAGATTAGAAAGAAAGGAAGGACCTAGGTTCTGAAGGGTTCTGAAGGCCAAAAAGGATTTTTCTATTGGATCTTGGAGGTAATAGGGAGTCAATGTAGTTGGCTGAATGGGAGGGTGGGGACAATAAGGTCTGACTTTAGGCAAGGAAGCCAACTTTTCTATGGGTAACCAGTTCTTTGCTAAGACAGAAATATGGGAGGAAGACATAAAGTATTTTTCAATTACCTGAAAAAAGTTTTTTTTTTTAACCTACAAAGTCCCTCCTCTAGAGATATCATAGAGGGTAGCATGGGGCCTGTTTATTTTTTTAAAGGCATATATTTTAAAGGTGAAACTTGAGGAGCTTCCCAGGGTACCCTCAGGCAGAACAGATTTCCTGAAGGTCACTACATAAATAATAAGGTTAACAAACAAGGTTGAACACTATGGCAGACCTCACAATGCCTCCATGCTCACAGGCTATCCCAAGACAGGGCTAGGTGGACACTTAAAATTTTTACTTAAAAAAAATCTGATGTAACTTAAATCCTCCTAATACATTTTGTGTTCATTGTGCTACAGGAAGAAAAACAGAAACATATCATGGAGGCATTATACTTTACTGTACAGTAATTTAATTTCATGATTTGCTATCCTGGAGGTAGAGTTAAATGCCAGGGAGGCAAATGAAGATTATATTGAGGCAGATATGCTTTTAAAGTCCTACTGTACTCTTATTAACATAACCATTCAGTACTGATGTTTAATCTACTGATAGAGGGTCCTATTTAACCTTAATATTCTATAATTAGTGAAGAATACCCTACTGTGAAAAAGATTTCTTTTTAAGCTTCTCAGACAATTTGGAATGCTTTCAAAATCACTTGAATTTAAATTGCTTTGCAATAGTGAATAGAAGCTTAAATTATTTGTGTTTGAGGTTTTCATTTCAGGTCTAAATTACAGTGACCACCAAATTTAAATTCTGAAGTACATGAAAATTGGTTTCATTTATTACCTAAATGCAGTTGTTAGAGATTAGTTCCATAACCAAACTCCCAAGAATTTTAAGACAATTTAGCAAGGTTTTGTGTATATATGCTCTATGAAGTGTCCTCTACAATATTATGGATTTCTGCACTTACTAAAGTTTGCATTCGATTTTGCCTGCTATATATATATATATAGCTTTAAGTATTTTGTTCTTTACTTACCAGCCTGGAGTGAATTTCTTTGGCATATAGAGGGAATAAAAATTCTGACTCCCCTTCCAGACGGAGACCATCTTTTGTAACACGCAAGTGCCCCATTCCAGTCTGTCAAAAAAAAAAAAAGGAATTCAATTTTTGTTTTTATTTTTCATCACTATTAATGTCTCAAATTATGAAATTCATCATTATTTTTCACTTTTTACAACCTAAGTAGTGAAGATAACTGTGCAAAAGAGTGACTCTGCTTTCTCTAATCCAGAGGCATTATGTCTTCCTGGTGTCTACTATCTAAAACATAATGTAGAGATTGCCAAGACTGATCAGACTTCTTGCCTTTTACCTATTTCTGCTGATTCATAGGGAAATAGAATGTTTAATCAGAAGGAACATGTAATATATTTCTAGTTGGAAGACGAAATGAGAAGCCCACTTGTGGCAAATGTGGAGCCACAAATGGTCTTTTCATTTCATCTTCCAGCTAAAAGTCATAATTCTGTAAGAGAAAGGAAAACGTAGGGTGTGAAAAGGTGTGCTGTCAAAGAATGAGATTTGGTTTTCTAGACCATGACCTGTGATATACCCAAAAGAGGAGTTCATAGCTGGATAAGGAACATACCCTATGAAGACCAGGAAAAAATATGTTTGGTGAGAGACCTATCAAATTGACCAAGAATCCTTTGGGCTGAAGTATGAGAGGGGAGGGAGAACATTTCCTCATTGAACTATAAAGGAAAGCAGATTGACAGAGGTGACAGAAAAAAAAAAAGCTGGAAAAAATTTAGCCTTAGAAGCAGGAAGACTGGGGTCAAGTTCAGCTTCTGTCACATACTAATTGTTTTCCCCTGGGCAAGTCACTTAACCTCTTAGTGCCTCATGAAACTCTTCAAGAATAGATGCTACAGAAAAATTGCTGGAGTATGTGATAGTTGTCTCTCTCTCCGTGTCCTTGGCTCAAATCATGTGCCCTGATTCTCCTTTCAACTCTGTATTCTGAGTGCACATATTCTTTTTGTGATAGATTCTTCTCAGGTGAGAGGAAACAATTCTGTCTGAGACTTCTTCCCAGAACCTTATGAATCTAGGTGCTGAAGATTTTTCTCTGCCTCTCAGAAACTGGCCTGCAAAACAGTTACCCAACAAAGAATTTAACAAACACTTATCAGAAGCTTTCTGCTGGTTTGTTCTAGGGCACTTTCACATCTTTCAGCCTGCCTGAAATGTGTCTCAGAAGAAATTAGTTCATCCCTACAATGGATTTTAACTCCAATACCAATCTGCCTTCCTTAATTCAATCCAGCTCATTCGATTTAACTCAATAACCATTTATTAAAGATCTATTCTTAGACAAGGCACTCTTCTTGATCAACCTGGGAACAGAGAGTTCTTACTAGGACATCTCCATAGTAAACCCCCTGAGTTGTCCCAGTCCGGATTCTTTCTCCTTTTCAACAAATCAGTGTACTGTCCAGGCTTTGGGATATTCTTTCCTTTCTATCATGTTTCTCATCCACAGAAACCATAGTACCAATATTTTTTTTTCTGCTTCATGTAGAGATGGTTCACCAATTGTATAACTTACATGCTATTATCAGCTCCATTTCCAAAAATATTAAAAGGTATGTGAAATACTCTTAAAAGCCTTTTGAGCTTCATGGTTCAGTCAATATTTTGAAATGCTGACTTTGTACAGGAAACTACACTAAATGCTGTGGAAGGAATACTAAGATAGGGAAAACCTATTTCCTATCTTCAAGTAACAGAGTTTAGAGAAAAGGAAGATGAAATACCACAGAACACTTTATAGAGAGGTATATTTTTTGATGAATCTGCAATTTATTCTCTGGGGGTACTCCCTTCAGCAGACTATACCCTTCCATATCTTCTCATTCTGTGCAGTTCTTGCCCATGTCCTTACTTGAATCTTCCATAGACGATCCAAATAACACACTATAGAACTGCCTCTGATTTTTTTTAAGGTCTCAGGAATGCCAACACAGCATTCATACTCATTTTTGCTACATAATCAGGCTACTTCTGTCCCTAGTCATTTGTGTCTTTCCTAACACATTTTATCATCCTTAGTAATATGTTCCAAACTAGTCACCCCACTATGAGTCTATCCTGTGGCCTTTGGGTTACTCGTAATTTTGATTCTTCACAGGCTATGAATTCCTACATCTATGTACACACCTAGAAGATTAATGGTAATTTTGGAGCAGCAAGGAGTTTAGGCACTGTACATTTTTTTCAAGGTCATATGGCTTAATATTGTACTCCATCTCTGGCTCCATTTGTACTATCTATTCAGGACAAAGGGGCAGCCATGTGGTGCAGTGGATAGAGCACTGAGCTTGGACTCAGGAGGATTCATCTTCCCAAGTTGAATCCTGCCTCAGACATTTACTAGCTGTATGAGCCTGGACAAGTCACTTAACTCTGTTTATCTCAGTTTCCTCATCTCTAAAATGGACTGGAAAAGGAAATGGCAAACCACTCCGTCATCTTTGTCAAGAAAAGCCCAAATGGGGTCACAAAGAGACATATATGACTGAAACATTTGAACTATAACAACAATTATAGCAACAGCAATTCACAACATTTATTGATTTAGCTGAGAATATCTTACATTTTACACTTCTTTTAATGCCTGTGCACAGAGTAGGTGCTTAGTAAATGTGTAATAATAAATCAATTGATTCAACGTTAGTGGATTATTGAACAATTATTTACATAGTTTAATTCTGTTTTAAAGTTGTTTCAAAACTTATGAATGTGGAAGCTACCATACTTAAAAAAGAGATTTTAGGCTATACTTTGCTTATGAAGTCAATATTTTTTGAAAATCAATAAACAATAGAAAGAATGATGTCATATATTCTCTATAACTCTTAGTTAATGATGTAACTACAAAGACATGGTCTGACATAAACTATTTGTTTCCATAATACCAGGGGAATCCTAGATACATGCATACAAGATTTTTATGTACATTTCTTAAATGTTATTATATACATTTTCTTTTTTTCCAAATTAATTAATTTATTTGTTTTCAGTTTTCAACAATCACTTCCCTAAGTTCCAAATTTTCTCCCCCTCCCTCCCCAAGATGGCATGCAATTTTATATGGGTCCTACACATGCATTCCTATTAAACACATTTTCACATTAGTCATGTTACATAGAAGAATTAAAATGAATGGGAGATACCATGAGAAAAACAAAACATAACAAAGCAGAAAATAGTCTGCTTCACTCTGTGTTCCAGATGCATAGTTCTTTGTTTGGATGCGGATGGCATTTTACATCATGAGTCCTTTGAAAATGTTTTAGGTCTGTGCATTTCTGTGAAGGACTAAGTCTATCAAAAACAGTCCTTGCACACTGTGGCTGTTACTTTGTATAAGGTTCTCCTGGCTCTGTTCACTTCATTCAGCATCAGGTCATATAAGTTTTTCCAGATTTTTCTGAAGTCTGCCTATTCATCATTTCTGATAGCATTTCTGATAGTATTCCATTACATTCATATACCACAACTTGTTCAGTCATTCCCCAATTGATGGGCATCTCCTTGATTTCCAGTTCTTGGCCACCACAAAGAGAGCTGCTATAAATATTTTTGTACATGTGGGTCCTTTTTTCATTTTTATTATCACTTTGGGATACAGCCCTAGAAGCAGTGTTGCTGGGTGAAAGGGTATGCACATTTTCATAGCCTTTTGGACTTAGTTCCAAATTGCTCTCCAGAATAGTGCTATCAGCTCACAGGTCCACCAACAATGAATTAGGGTTCCAACTCTCCCACCTCTTCTCCAACATTTATCATCCTCTGTTTTGTCATGATAGACAATCTGATAGGTGTGATGTGGTACCTCAGAGTTGTTTTGATTTGCATCTCTCTAATCAATAGTGATTTAGAGCATTTTTTCATGTGATTATAAATAACTTTAATTTCTTCCTTTGAAAACTGTCTGTTCATATCTTTTGACCATTTATCAGTTGAGGAATGGCTTGTATTCCTGTAAATTTGACTCAGTTCTCTCTATATTTTTAGAAATGAGGCCTTTGTCACGGACACTAGTTGTAAAAATTCTTTTCCAGTTTTCTGCTTCCCTCCTAATCTT
Organism: Notamacropus eugenii; assembly: GCF_028372415.1. Classification (NCBI taxonomy): domain Eukaryota; kingdom Metazoa; phylum Chordata; class Mammalia; order Diprotodontia; family Macropodidae; genus Notamacropus; species Notamacropus eugenii. Next base: position 191,299,499 of record NC_092876.1, on the reverse strand, counting down.
TGTTGCATTGGCTTTGTTTGTGCAAAAACTTTTCAATTTGATGTAATCAAAGGTACTCAGGATGTTCTCTATCTCCTGTTTAGTTATGAATTCCTCCATTCTCCATAAATCTGACAAATATACTATTCCTTGTTCCCCTAGCCTATTTATGCTATTAACCTTTATACCCAGATCATATACCCATTTGGACTTTATTCTTGTATACAGTGTCAGGCATTGGTCTATGTCCAGTTTCTGCCTCACTGTTTTCCAGTCTCTGCAGCTGTTTTTGTCAAACAGTGAGTTTTTATCCCAGAAGCTGCGATCCTTGGATTTACCAAACAATAGACTGCTATAATCATTGACTACTATATCTTGTATACCTAACCTATTCCACTGATCTACCCCTCTATTTCTTAGCTAGTACCCAGTGTTTTTGATAATTGCAGCTCTACAATACAATTTAAGATCTGGTATGGCTAGATCACCTTCCCTAGAATTTCTTTTCATTAATTCCCTTGATATTCTGGATCTTTTGTTCTTCCAGATGAATTTTAATATTATTTTTCTAGCTCTATAAATTAATTTTTGGTAGTTTGATTGGCATGGTACTTTATATACATTTTCTAGAGAAGAGTAAGTAGCCATATGGGTCAACAGTTGCTTATATTTTATCACATTGCTTTTTAAAGGAAAAAAGGTCATTGATCACTGCATGCCTTAAAATTATGTCACAGTCAGTATAAATTTAGGTTGTATGAATTTACTCAGTTATAACCATTCTTTTTGACTACATCTGAAGTGCTAATGTTTCTTTTTCTTATAAAACATAGTATTAGGTTATTATCATCACTAATTAAAAAAATATCACTATAAAAAGGAGATCTCTTTTATACATTTTTGTTGCTAAGCTCTCTTCAGGTTCCTTTCCTCCTATTCCTTTTCACTGTTTTGTGAAGGCACACTGCTAACAATCTTTCATCCTCCTTCATAATATTTTGAAAATAATCTTTACTATAAACTGATGTTCTTGACTCTTATGTCTCTGTACTTGGTAAAGACATTAGTTTCCTGGGTGAGGGAGGGAATTTCAAGGGTGGGATGCCTTTGATCTTCTTGTGGTAACATTTTGTATTAGTTAAACTTCTCTATGAAATACATGATTTAAACTTTTTTTCATCCGAGTGCCCCCCCCTTTTCTTTTCTTAAATAATTATTTTATTGGTTTTCAGCGTTCTATAATCACCTCCACATATCTTATATTTTCCCCCTTCCTCCCCCCTTTCTCCTCTTCCCTCCCCAAGACAGCTTGAAATCTTATATAGATTCTACACATACATTCCTATTAAATACAATTTCACCACAGTCATGTTGAACAGAAGAATTAAAACGAATGGAAGAAACCATAAAACAAAACAAAACATAACACAAAAGAAAATGGTCTGCTTCATTCTGTGATCCAATTCCATAGTTCTTTTTCTGGATGTGGAAAGCATTTTGCCTCAAAAGTCCATTGGGAATTTTTTAAGGCCTTGCATTGCCATGAAGGACTAAGTCCACCAGAAAAATTCCTCGCACCACTGTGGTTGTTGCTGTGTACAAAGTTCTCCTAGTTCTGCTTCTATCACTCAATATTATTTCATATAAGTCTTTCCAGACCTCTCAGAAGGCTTCCTGTTCATCATTTCTTATAGCACAATAGTATTCCATTACATTCATACACCACAACTTGTTCAGCCATTCCCCAATGGATGAGCATACCCATGATTTCCAGTTTTTGACCACCACAAAGAGAGCTGCTATAAATATTTTTGTACATGTGGGACCCTTTCCCATTTTCATGATCTCTTTGGGATACAGTCCTAGAAGCGATAATGCTGGGTCAAGGGGTATGCACATTTTTGTAGCCCTTTGGGTATAGTTCCAAATTGCTCTCCAGAATGGTTGGATCAGCTCACAGATCCACCAACAATGAATTAGTGTTTCAATTCTCCCACATCTTCTCCAACATTTATCGTCTTCCTGTTTTGTCATGATAGCCAATCTGATAGGTGTGATGTGGTACCTCAGAGTTGTTTTGATTTGCATCTGTCTAATCAATAGTAATTTAGAGCATTTTTTTCATATGACTACAGATAGCTTTAATTTCTTCCACTGCTTGTTCATATCCTTTGACCATTTATCAACTGGGAAATGACTTGTATCCTTGTGCATTTGACTCAATTCTCTATATATTTTAGAAATGACATCTTTAACATAGACACAAGTTGCAAAAATTCTTTTCCAGTTTTCTGCTTCCCTCCTAATCTTGGCTGCATTGGGTGTGTCTGTGCAAAAACTTTTCAATTTAATGTAATCAAAATTATGCATTTTGCACTTCATAATGTTTTCCATCTCTTGCTTAGTCAAAAATTTCTCCATTCTCCATAAATCTGACAAATATACTATTCCTTGCTCCACTAATTTGTTAATAGTATCAATCTTTATACCTAGACCATGTACCCATTTGAACTTTATTCTTGCATACAGCATCAGGCATTGCTCTGTGCTCAGTTTCTGGCACACTATTATCTAGGTTTCCCAGCAATTTTTGTTGAAGAGTGAGTTCTTATCCCAAAAGCTGGGATCCTTGGATTTATCAAACAGTAGATTGCTATATTCATTGACTACTGTGAATATATTCCACTGGTCTACCCTTCTGTTTCTTAGCCAATACCAAGTGGTTTTGATAATTGCTGCTTTATAATATAGTTTGAGATCTGTAGGGTTAAGCCATGTTCCCTGGCATTTCTTTTCATTAGTTCCTTTGGTATTCTGGACCTTTTGTTCTTCCAGATGAATCCTGATATTATTTTTTCTAGCTCTACAAATTAATTATCTGATAGTTTGATTAGTATGGCACTGAATCAGTAAATTAATTTAGGTAGAATTGTCGTTATTATATTGGCTTGGCCTACTCATGAGCAACTGATGTTTTTCCACTTACTTAGATCTGACTTTATTTGTGTGAAAAGTGTTTTGTAATTGTGTTCATATAGTCCCTGGATTTGTTTTGGCAGGTAGACTCTCAGATATTTTATAGTGTCTACCGCAGCTTTAAATGGGATTTCTCTTTCTATCTCTTGCTGTTGGCCTTTGTTGGTAATATCCCCCTCCCTTTTCAAAACAGATATTTCACTTGAATATGTAGAACTGGAGCTGTTATAATTGCATGCAGTATCTGCTATGTATTTTTATCCTTTCTTGTAATTTATTTACTTTGACTTTTACTCTACCTAGTGAATTACTTCATAGAATTCAAATAGCTAATTCTTAAATAAGCATTTGTACTTTCATAATAGTCATTTCTGTCTTTGAAGATACAGTCACTTTCATATGCTCCAAATAAGAAACAGTTTCTTCCATTATACATTGGCACCTTCTCTACAACTTAAAGTTGTCCTTTGTCCAGAGAAGGGAAGGGACTCTGTTGGATTTTTTACTTCTTCTTCCTTTCCTTTGAATCCTTCCTTCATCTTCTTCCCAACAATTATGACTATTCCTTTATATTTTCTGCCCCTTCTTCTTAGACAATTTTCTATCACTTCCTTGTCCCTGTCTCCTCTTTTGGCTTAATGCATTTACAAGCTGAAATCTCTCTTTCTCTCCTTGAAATTGTTTTCAATATTCTTGTTCAGATGCTAGAAATTCATTGAATATTCCTCACTCATATTCCTTCTTTCATGACTATATATTTTTCATCTTATGCGTGATTTCTTTTGCTTTCTTCCTTTGAATGTACCCTATCCCTCCCATTTTATGTTCTCCTAATACTCTTAAAAAGAAACAGTCATCCACATTTTTACCTTTTTTATATGACTCATAAAGATAATAGTGTTCTGAGAAGACATCTGTTTCTTATCCCCTTATTAATATGTAAACAATTCATCCTTATATATTCCTTTATATGCATACTTTAATAAATTTCTCTTGGTGCCTAATCCACACATAAACTATATTTATAAATATATACACATATTTATACACAAACACAATATATAAACATATATACTAACTTAAATACTCAAAATAGATTTGTGATCTCTGTTATCAAGGAATTCCTCCTAACGATGCAAATTGCAATCCTAATTGTTTAGAGCACAAAAAATTTATAACTTAATTTGAGAAACAGTATTGCATGGCTGTATTTTGCTTTAATTCAATTCAGAGACCGTTTATGCAGTAGCTGTTTCAGATACTTCTTAAAGTCTACTATAACATGAAAATTCTATCACTTTACTATTAGCTTTTTTTTAAAAAAAGGAGTACTTTTATAGTGTGTATTCTGTGAGCTACACCTGTATTTTCCTTTAGAAGGAATATTAAGTTCATTCAGATTAGTTATCCAAACTCTAACTTAAAATTTTTTCTTAATTAATACATTAGGATCATAATGTATTTAAAATGTGTTCAAGGTATCCCTCTAATAAGTATCAAATCTACTTTTGTAAGAATGTATGATAATCGTTTTTTTATCTTTACCTAATTAACAGTTCCTTTTTACCTCTAATTGAGAGAAGTACCAATAGAACTCAATAAGAAATGTTCTGATTCCTTTCCTGAACACACTATAATTATAATGATATGCCATAAATCCTCTGATGATATGCTCAAAGTTGTTGGTATGATTTCATTTATTTCTAAAATATGATTATTCTCCACATGAATTTCTCATAAAGTTTCACGGATGAATTCTGCATAGTATTATCTCTCCAAAGATAAACAAGCAGGTATAATTAATTATTATATGACCAAATTAATGGTTCAGTTTTAAGTTGTGTTCACCATACATCTGTAATTCTATATCTACTGAAAATGAGATTCAAATTACAAAACATTTTTAGTTTATTTGTAATTGTTCTAAATAAATTGCCACATATATTTTTTCTCTTCCATAAAAGTCCTACTTCAGTTTATTATTGGTCTATGGCCATCATCTTGGGATACATCTTGTAGCAGATGAAAAGGATAAAGTATAAGCACTAACAAGTTCTGTCAAACTAGAAAATCTTCAAAGTATTGATCTAGTTATAGATTGTGGTTTTGGTATGATTAATATCACTAAATATATAGAGCCTTATTGCTAGAAGACTGTCCACCAGGCTATGAATTTTAGGACAACACCAAAATGTCCCTTACTAAGGAAGCATTGTGTCTTCATTCTACTTCCGCAGTGATAGTGGTAGGGTGACAGATTAGGGGACAGTGGCTGGTATTCCAAATATGAACTATTTGTCCAGTGACATAGGATAATGCACTGAGTGGAATTAAATCTTGTCCATACTGACATTCTTGCTATAAATGAAACAAAACAGTCACAAAGTAGTTGCAGTAAAATGAAAAGATGGATGTCAGATTTTCCTCAAAGAGGAAAACAATCAGTTCAGCGAGTTTGGTTCATCACGTACCCTCAAAGCAACAAGAAACATGCCATTTGGAACAGTATGTTCCTTTCACTCCATTATGAATTCTTCTTCACCACTAATCCTCAACAATACCCTCTCCTTTGAGGTTCACTCCTGCAAGGGGAGAGTCCATGTTGCTTTCATCTCTTGACCTCTAAGACTCAAGAGAAAACTCAAGGAGCTCAATGCCTGCCTCATAGTCTTCCTTTTCAGCCCACACCTCAGACTTTAATATTCTATTCATATTGATGTTTCTTCAAACACTCTGTATTTCCAATTCATCAACCTCCTCAACTCCCACTACTTACATTTGTTTCTATTAGATGTTTTATTAAAAAATTAATATTAAACACAACTGCCAACTAAACTAGTTTAGTAATTACATTTAAATGATTTAATTTAAATAATTTCTCAGTTATTTCCTGTAAAGGCCCAGCATGATTCTTTTTCCATATTCATTCATTTTGCTGTTTATGCTCAATTATTTAAACCATTATACCTTACTTACCCATGGGAGTTGTTATAACTCATTATTACTCAACAATTCAGTCTCTATGATTTTGAATTCTAAAATTCCCTTTTTAATGGGGTGGGAACAGGAATCTGCTGGTAAATATTTAACAACTGACTTTCCAAAAAAAAGGGAGGGGGGGTAAATGACACACTTTCAACTTTAATCTGCATTCTTATATTTTCTTCATCATTTTCTTAGGTCTAGACAGTGTCAAACAGAAATAGAGAGGTCACTAAAGTGTACATAAAGATCCCTATGGGCTGCATATTAAAATGTATTATTGTATTTTCTTTTGTTAAATATTTCCAATGACATTTTAATCTAGTTTGTGCTATCCCTGAGAGTCCGGTGAGCCACAGGCAGCCTTATATTTGACACCCCTGGTCTAGACAATCACAAAAACAATAAATCAATTTCCAGTTTCTGAGGTGTAAATCAGTTCTTGGGAGCAGCTTCAAGATGGTTCTCCCACATCCCTGGCTTTGTATAAAGGTGATGATGGTAGTGGAAGTAGTAAGCAGATATCAGCTTGCTTGGCTAATGTAATCCCCCCCAAAGAAGAAACTGGAGAACCCGATTTGAAAAGGTACAATGACATGGCATGGAAATGCCTTGTAAAGATCCAGAGCATGGGTAAATGTCTCCAAACTGGTTCTGTTCTGCCAGCCATATAATGGAGTGGAATCTTTGCTTCTGCTGAGGCAGTTGGGGATGAATTCAAAATCACTGGTTATCTAGACCAAGTTCTCTTGCTCTGACACCTTCCTGATTGGTTGTGTTCTGGTGAGAGAGGAGAGACAAAATGCTAGAGAGGAGAGTCCTTGAATCCTTCTCATTTGAGGCCCACTTGTAGTCTATGGATATGGACCTTGGTTCTTGGCCTCAGCACTTGTTTTTTCTAGTTTGAGGTAAAGGAGATTGGAGAGAACTATGACTCTGGGAGCTTCAGAAGGTCAAGAGAGAAAATCCCTGGGAATTTCAAGAGTAGAGGTCATGCTGGATTCTGTAACTAGTCAGTTTAGCATCAGAGCAGAGTTGTTACTTAATAAATGCGGTATAATTTAGTGAACTGGGAAAGAGAATGGGAGTTTGGCTTTAGAATTTGTGTAGAAAAGAGAAAGTTTGAAAGGGCCACTGTGGATAATGTTAGAGAGAGTCAACCAGGAAAGAACAAAAGAAGTGCCATGGAAGCTTAAAACTGAACTAAGACTTTGGGGGTACCTTGAATTGCCTCCTGATTTACTGAGAAAATTATAGTCATTTGTCATGAGTTCCTTCATCTTTCCTACTCTGAACCTCAGAATTCATCTTTATCTTTATTAGCTTCTAACTTTTGTAGGGTCCAAGGAAGTAAGTCTTCTTCTCAAGACTAATTTTCCAATTTTGCCCTGACCTTGCTTGTTGAGCATTCCCTCTCTCTCTTTTATCTTCAAGTTATCTCTTTCTAATGGCATTTTCCTGCTTGTCTACAAACATGACAAGGTTTCCCCTAATCTTTAAATAATTGAACAACAAAATTTACTTTACCCTATCGTCCTCTCAAGATGTAGACTCATAGCTCTTCTTCCTTTCATTTTCAGGATGTCAAAGTCACATTTTCAGGATCTCAGAGTCATCCACCCTCACTGTCACTACTTCTTAAACACCCACTGCAACCTGGCTTTCAACAACCCTCTACAGAAATTGTGCTCTCCAAGGGTCTGCAATTATTGCTTAATTGCTAAACCCACTGGCCTTTTTCACAGTTCTGAACTCTCAGGGGCTTTTGGTACCCCTGACTAACATTCTTCCTAGATATTCAGTTTTTTGCCTTCATTCCACACTATTGCTCTTCTGCCAAACAGCATTATTAATTATTCCCTAGATTCAACATTCGGTTTCTGCAAGAGGTACCTTCCCTTCCACTCATTGCCTAGAACATATGCCTCTTTGTTTCAGACCTTTGAATCCTTACCTGTTTTCCAGGTTCAGTTCAGGTGTTGCCACCGCCTTTATGAAAGCCTACTTTTATTTCCTTATTTAAAAAAAAAAAAAAAACTTCTTTAAATTGCCTTCTCTTCACTCATCACTGTACCTCCATTAGAGGTTATAGCCTCCATTAGAATCCAAGTTCTGTGAGAGCAAAGACAATTTCACTCTTTTCCTTATCCCTACTACAGAATCCTATATAGTAGGTGCTTAATAAATGTTTATTGAATTAAATTAGTTACAAAGCCAGGACCCAGTTTCATGCTGGTGCAGAGGCAAAGGATCAAGTCTTAGTTCTGCCACTGTTAACTGCCACCTGTATTAACCTCAGGGAAATCATTGAACCTCTCTGAGACTTAGGCTACTCATTTACAAAATAAAGCCTTTGGACTAGAGGTTCTTTAAAGTTTAGCTCGAGATTCATGATCCTACAATTTCAGGATCATAAATAATTAAGGTAGCTAGGTGGCGCTGTGGATGGAGTGCTAGACCTGGACTTTGGAAGACTTGAGTTCAAATCCTGCCTCAGGCACTTACTAGCCATATGACTCAGGGAAAGTCACTTAACCACTCTGCCTCAGTTTCCTCAACTGCAAAATTGGGACAATAACACCAGTCTTTCTGAAGATCTAATGAGATAATATTTGTAAAGTGCTTAGCACAGTGTCTGATACATAGTAGTTAGTCAGTTAATACTTTCTCCCTTCTTTCCTTTTTTCCTTCCTTCTTTCTTTTTTTCCTGTCTCCCTCTCTCCCTTCCTCTCTGGTGAAAGTCACAAAAAGAGAAGACTGATCTTACTATTCTCTATGAAAAATACTCTATGTATTGGCAATAACAAATGTCCTTGATTCCAAAGCCTTAATTGAAAAAGGTGAGACATTATGACAATACTTCTGGATTGTAAATATCCTTCTACATGTATTTAAAGGAAGAGGGCTTTAAAGGCAATCTTTCCTTTAGTGATTAGAAAGTACAAGTGATCAGATGGCTGAAGCTTATTACTTTTTGTAATAAATATTACTGAAATGATCCCAAATTAAGAAATTATTTTGAAAAGACTGCCTTGACACCCTTTACTTTTTCATTAACTTGAAACCAGAGGTGGGTGTTCCTTATGAGTTTCCTTCTGATGGCTTAGTTTACTACTCAGACCAGTCAAAGCTCACATGACTGGCTTTTAGCTATCAGGAAAGTATGCTATAAACAGGCCATAATTCTCCCTTTGGGAGGCCAACTAAAGTGTTGGAGGCATTTTTAACATTTCCAAAAACTTTTAACCTTGCATTAATTTTAAGTAAGAAATGTTTAAAGCCGCCGTTTATCAAAACAGAACTGCCCTTTCCTTTGGCTCCACTTTGAGATGTTTATTGCTAAGGCACGTTACAACTGGTTACACACAGTTTATTTTACACCAAAGTTTCTTTTGTGCCACAAAATGTCACATTTGAGATAACTGATCATGACATTTTCTAGCAATGCTACATTAGCTTAGATAATTTGGCTGGGTTATTAAAAAAAGAAGATAAAAGAAAGGAGGGACAAAAAAAGTAAATTAAAGTAAATACTACTTGAAATTTATTACTGATACAGAAAATGTCTTTTAAGAGATAATTCTAGTTTATATGAACATTGTCCAATTTTCTCAAGACCCTGTAGCAGAAAACTGTGGCAGCATCTGAGTGCAAGGGGATTTGGTAAGTCTCTCTAAAAGGAATGGAAGAAAACTTGTGAAGATCATACTGTGACATCTTGAACCAATGAAACTATCTAGCAGATACCTGAGTTTCCAGTTTATCTATCTCTCCTACTAAATGATAATCGTGAAACCAACAAAATTGGACTCCACCATCACAGTACCCTTTGTGCTGTGAGAGAAGGGGTAAAGATTAAAATTAAATTATAAAAAGCTTAGCACAGTACCTGAAACATAGTAGTTACTTAATGTTTCCTTCCTCCCTTAAAGCAGCTTAACCTCAACATAAGTATATATTGTTGTTCAGTTGTTTAGCTGTATCCAATTCTTTTGTGATCCTGTGGATCATACACACACAGAGTTACTGCAGTGGTTTGCCATTTCTTTTTCCAGAGACAAATGAACGTGGTTCAGGGTCACATAGCTAGTGAGAGTCTGAGGCTGGATTTGAGCTCAGGTCTTCTCCATTTCAGGCCCACTGCTCTGTCTACTGTGCCATCTAGTTGATGCACACACACACACACACACACACACACACACACATAGAGTGAGATAGATAGAGATATACTCATAATTTTCAATATATTCAAAGGAGGGAGTGACTTCAAAGAAACAAACTAGATCACAAATTTCATTATTATTTAAAAAAGCAAAACAAGAAGATATGAAGACCTACTTTAAAATTTTCATAAGAATGATTTAAATACATATTGATGGTATCCGTTGATGAAAATATGAGAAGAAAACAGGCTGGCTTTCCTGGATGATTTTCTATTCCAGAGAACTTCTTTATAGACATTGCCACAAGTGGATAAGCAGTATGGAGGTGAGAAGATAGGAAATGTTTTCTTTTTATCTGATTACAAAAATAAAGACTCTGAAGAGCAAAATGCAACTTCAAAGTCACTCTTCCCAGCAAGGTAAGTCCCATACGTATGTGAAGGCCATAGACTTTTTAATGTAATAGTAAGATATAAACTTGTTCTCAGGTACTCTGGTTTTTAATATTAAATGAGGCATAAAGCATGGAGACAAATGTTTTTAGAAGATGTTTGCTAGTGTCATGTAAGATATTTTGCACAAAATGCAAGTAACAGATTCTGTACAGATGATGACGACACAAATGTTTTTACTTAGATTTTGCTTTGTGCAGTCTCATCTTTAGTTAAATCCTACTGGATGACTTCAATGAAAATCCATGTTGACTAAAAAATAATAATTCCTGAGCAATCCACACAGGAAAAACAAAGTTGCTGAGAAACATACACCACTCCTATCAATATGTACATTTGGATGGGCAGTTCATTAAGTTAGCCTATTTATGCTTGTATTTCAGTGCAGAAAGATAAGCTAAAATCCAGAAATGAGTAGGAAGATAAGGTGGAGCTAGATAAAATGTAGTAGAACTTTTGATGATCCCTATGTTGCAAAAGTCCATTAAAAATACAGAACTATCCCAGTGATTCTACATAACTAAAAGTTATGGAAAATTTTTTTATAGTTCATATAGTTCAGAAGAATCAAAATTGTAGCTGACTTACAGGACCAACGCAAAGAGGCAGAGGGATTATGAATTGGCCAGAGTTTATTGTCAGAAATAATGTGATGTAAAAAAAGGAAATCATTATATACAGGTATGATCAAAAAGAGTTGGTCTGATTATAAGATGAAGGAGAGGGGCAACAGAGTGTTATTAAAAGAATCATAGGAAAACCTCCAGTATGTTGAGTAAGATATTCAATGGAAGGCTTATGCAAAACATGGAAGAAAATCACCCAGGATGAAAAAGAATGGATGTACTGCCTTCTCTACTAGCAGAGGGAAGACTCACAAAGTAAAACAGGGAAACATGAAGATTATGAGCTGTGGTAGAAGTGGTAATAGTTAAAGTATACAGCACTTCATGTCATTCACAGCACGTTCTAGCAGCTATGCCTATAATATGACAAATTTTTCAAAAAATCAAACATAACATATACTAATAATAGCTAGCATTTGTATAGTGCTTTAAGGTATGCAAAGTGCTTTATAAATATCTTATTTAATCCTCACCACAACCCTTGGTGCTATTTTATGCCTATTTTATAGAAGAGGAAACTGGCTGACTTACCCAGGTTCACACAGAGAGATATATTATGGACGTGTCATAATGAATATAAGTATCACTTTGACTATAGGAGCATTACAGAGAAATTGTTATTCAAGATATTTTTAGAATCCTTCTTGCTGAATATCCTCAATTTTGGCAAATCTTTGTTCTTTCTAATTCAATCCAAGAATTTATTGAGCTCCAACAGCATGCAAGGCTCTAAATTGGATTCTGGGAATTATGTTGGAGATAGGGTGTAGATTGTTTCCTTTTTTTTTTCAGTGAGGTGGAGAAATATGGGAAGGAAAGTGAGAGCTAGAGACAGGGCTCACCTCTCAAATGAAAACAAATACCGAAGGAAGGTCAGAAAGAGTTGTGGAAAAGCAGGACAGTTTTGAGTGTTACTTCTTTATTATATCCTTTGAAAGAATACTAAGATATTCATAGTAGAGATTTACAGTTTCATGTTCAGTCCTTCCTCTTCCACAATGTATTTAGAAATGCTCATTTTATTTGGTGAGTTCAAAAATAAAATAAAACAATACAGAATTTCATTTAATTTAAAATAAAATTTAAAAATAAAGAAAAGAAATGGTTATGAGAGATAAAACATTAAGTTCTGACAATAGTAATTAGCTCTGTTTGGCTAGAATGTAGAATTCGTTAAGGAGAGTAATTCACAATAAATCAAAAAGGGAGTTTCTGGAAGCCTTTAAATGTTAATCTGAGAGACATTTGCATTTTATTCCAGAGATGAAAGGGAACCTTTCAGAAATGGAACAGGGGAGTGCCATGGTCAGGTTTGTATTTTAGGAAGAATATTTTTGTAGTTGTGTAGAGTATTCTTTGGAGAGGAACTCTGTGATCTGCTGCCAGGGGTCACAGTCCTCGAAGCAGCTTCCTCCCTTGGGTAACTCTCTCTGCTTCAAGATCTATCTGGAGTGGGCTCCCCACTGGATTCAGTGTCTTCTATAGGTAGAACAGCTCCCCTTCAAAGCTACCTGGACAATAGTGGGAGTAGGCAAGATAAATTCTCTTGTCCTGTCAATTCCCAGAGGTCTCCTTCACAGTCAAGTCCTGACTTATTAAATCTCTTTCACTCTCAAACTGTTGAAATTCATATCAGCTTTAGCTATTTACAGCCCCCAGGGATGTGGTCAATGTGTTTGCTCAGGCAATTGTTCTGTCTTGACTCAATCAGAAGTATGTACATCACATAAAAGGATCAAACAGTGTTATACCTTATACACATTAAAATCTCTTCTAGTGTGACTATAATCTGTTACTATAACAACTGAGCTCGCTGGAGGGGTTTTCTTTATATATATATATATATATATATATATATATATATATATATATATATATGCATATATATATATATACACGTGTGTGAATGTATGTATGTATAAAAATGTACACTGAAGTCTGTGACCTTGCTTTTCTAATATTTTGATAACTGTATTTCAATATAACTTATTTTCTTGGTAATTCTATTTATTTTATGTATTAAAAAGCAAGCAAACATTTTTTTAAGGAAGATTCATGTCTTTACCAGATTGCCAAAGAGATCCATAACACAACAAAGGCTAAGAAATCCTGGAATAGAGAAAATGTGGTATAGCAGAACTAGCCTTGGTTGTGAAAGTACTAGTAAATATTGTTTCTGTTTTGGTCAGAACCCTGAGGGTCTTCACCTTCCAGATCTGGTTTTTTTATAAGAGGTCATTCTCTGCCTCATTTCTTATTAAGCCTTAATCATGGAGCGGGCATTGCCTCAGTCAGACTGAGATGTTAAAGACCTTAGCTTGAAAATTCAGGCTGAGGTCCCCCACCGCATCCTTGGCCATCTCCATTTGTCCTAATCTATATCTGGTCACTGGTTCTAGATGGCTCAGAAGGAGAAAGTGAGGCTGTTGACTTTGCATGGCCCTCTTTCACTGAAATCCAATTCACTTACATGTCATGGCATCACATCCCTGATGTCATAGTCTTCTTCAAGAACAAAAGACAAATAACAACAAATAGTAAATATTTAATAACTGGCTTTCCAGGAAAAAAAAGAAAAAAGTCTACCACTTTTAAGTATAAGTTGTATCATAAACATTTACCTCATAACTTTCTTAGTCAATCAACAAACCTACAAATTAACATTTGAAACTTTGGCTGATTTACAAGGTGTAAATACATTGAAAATATAGCAGCCAGCTCTCCCAGGTTCAACCTGTCTCCAACCTGTCTTCATATCTCTGCCTGAGACACTCAGAAAGCCTGCATTTGATGCATGTCTCTGACACTTACTAACTATGGATAAGTTACTTATGGTCTCTGAGTTTCAATCTGCAAAGGGGAAAGATTATTTATAATAACTATTTAATAGGATTGCTTTGAAGAAAGCACTTTGAAAACCTTAAAGCAACATATAAATAAGAGCTATCATTACTTTCCAGATAAAGACATGGACACTGAGAAATTAAGTGACTTGCTCAATCACCCAGAGTTTATAAGAAACCTGGGACTGGAAATGAGGTCACCAAAAATTCAGTTTCATGCCTTCAGCCTAACTTGTCTATATGAAGGTACCTAGATGGAATCTGAAGTTTCCTGTAGGCTATATACAAGCTGCTGGTCCACTTGGTTTTCTGTTTGGTTTGGTTGTCTCAGATAGATACATTCTATGATCGGCAACTAGAAAACAACTAGAAAAACAAAGCTATGTTAAACTGGTGAGGCACCTTTCTGTATATCCCTCCTCCTCCACTATTCTTGAAATCTGTGTTACAATCAGTTGTTGTTGTTGAGTTATTTCGGTTGTGTCCAACTCTCTGTGACCCCATTTGGGATTCTCTTGACAAAGATGCTGAAGTAATTTGCTATTTCTTTCTCCAACTCATTTTATACATAAGGAAACTGAGGTAAACATTGTTAAGTGACTTGTCTAGGGTCATGCAGCTAATAAGAATCTGAGCCCAGATTTGAACTGAAGAAGATGAGTTTTCCTGGCAGTCACTGTATTGCATAACTACCCCGATCAAGCCATAAGAATTTCTTGCTCTAAAAATTAAAAAAAAAATTTCTTTATAACTCTTAAAAATGATGTAAATATAGTCCTAGAAAATATTTTATGAACATTTGTGAAATTAAGTTATAGATATGGGTAGTAAAAGTAAAATTTAATAAATCAGATTTAATAAAAAAATGACCTTTCCTTTCATCCACGAAATATGTATCTTGAAAAAAGAAAAGAAACAAAATTGTTTATCCTATGATATCTAAAATAAGAATACTCCAATGGCTGAATATAATTAAAAGCCATTTTAGAAAAATTAAAATAGTTACAGAAAACTCTGTAGGTAAGCAAGTCCTTACCTATAAAATGAAAGGCATTGGACTAGATCAATGGTGCCAAACTCAAATAGAAACTCATCCCTGGTGGCTTCGGATGGACTTAGAAAATGACAAATTACTACTATCTATGTTTTATTATATTTTTATTATTTTGTTAAATATTTCCAAATTACATTTTAATCTTGTTGGGTAATACTCAGTGGGCTGCAATTTGTCTCCTCTGGCCTAGGTGATTGCTAAGGTCTATTTTAGCTTTAAATTCCTGAAGCCCCATTTGGCTTCATATGTTTATCCTTAATAACTGTAATTCATATACTTTCTGAAATGAAAAAAACACATTAGTCTAATTTTCTAGCTGAATTTCTTTTTTCTATTCTATTTTTAAATGCTTAAAAATCTATCAATGCTCTTTTTATGCTCATAACAGCCCAATTAAATACTATCCACTGTATTTATCATCATATTGTCTAATTACAAACCATAAATGATATTCAAACATTAAATACAGCTTGATCATATGCTAGTTTTTCCTCAATTACATGTATTACATCAAGGACATTTCATGATCACTCAGAAAGTTTCCAGTCCATGAATTTATATCTATATACATATACATTCACACATAAGCTTGAAACTTAATGCTTAATAGTTTTAATGGCCAGGTTTATTCCAGAAGAAAAGATAAGAAAATGCACCTTATCCTTTCTCTGCAGAGGTGTGAGGCAATAGGTATGAGGCACTGCATATACTGTCAGACTCAGCTGATGTGTCAGTATTTAGTCACATTGAATTAATTTTTTTCTTTTTCTTCTTGTCTTTATTTTAGTTATAATTGATGGCTTGGCCAGGCATGGTGATAAATGCCTCTAGTTCCAGCTGAGGCCGGTAGATTGTTTGAGGTTGAGAATTCTGGATTGTAATAGGTCTAAAGCCCACACAGGTTTCTACAGCATTAACATTGTGATTCTCCAGGAGTAGGAGTGGAGGTAGGAACAAGGCTTCCTGTTGTTGTTCAGTAATTTTCAGTTATGTTCAACTCTTTATGACCCAGTATTGGAGTGGTTTGCCATTCCTTTTCCAACTCATTTTACACATGAGAAAACTGAGACAAACGGGGTTCAATGACTTGCCCAGGCTCACACAGCTAGTAAGTGTTTGAAGCCAGATTTGAACTCAGGAAGATGAGTCTTCCTGACTTTAGCCCAGGAACTCCATCCATTCCACTACCTACCTGCTTACCAGGCTGCCTAAGGAGGGGCAGATAAAACTCAATTGGGAAATAAAATAGGTCAAAGCTTCTGTGTTTATCATCAGTGAAGTTGGGCCTATGAATGGCTACTGTGTTTCTGTACTGGGCAAGATAGAAAGATCCTGTATCAAAAAAATTTTTGTTACCCCTCCTCCCCCATATCTATATCTATATCTCTCTATTGAGAAGAAGAGCAGAGGGGAGAAAGAAGAGAAGAGAGAGAGAGAGAGACAACACTTGCTGGGGGAGTGGGGACTATATTTAAAAAAAGAAAATGAGTCTACAGTGGGTACAAGGTTCCCTCTGAAAACTCTCCAAACACCAAACAAGTACAAACAGAATTATAGAACGGTGTAAAAGCTCAATTAGAGTAAGATTAAGGTTACGTATATTCCTATAAAACATAGGCAGAAATAGAAACAGCTTCAGGCTTAGCAGACAGCAGCTGTAATCATCAACCTAAGGCCAGTCTTTATGTGTGCACAATGTGAAAGAGATTACTTGAGCTGAGCTTTCTTCTCCTAGCCTCATGAGATTAGTGATCGCTATTTTCTTTTTTCTGAAACATGGCAGTGGTTTCATTTTCAAATAGACAATGATATAAATAAGTTTTAGAAATGACAGATTAGAAAATTGACCAACTCAATTTAACAAGAGAGGTAAAGTATTTCTACCTTAAACTATAATCTTCAGATGAATTCCTATAGATAATCAATGTCAATCCAAATTAAGACCTTTCTGCCAACAGAAGGAAGACAATTTTTAGTAAGTTAAAAGGAAAATAAGCAATTATAAAACATAGGATGTACTAGTGGCCCTCCAAACAAACCTTGCTTTATAAATGGAGAATTTCTACCCTATGGTCTGGAACTAATCTCATCCTGCCTACAGGGCAATGTTTCTCTGGTTACTGCCGTTGCAGTTTAGAATCATTCTCTCAGGTGGGTTTCTATGATTAATCTCATTTAGAGCAGAACCTTAGAAGGTTTAAGGATGAGAGTTTCTTTTTTTTTTTGTAAAAGAAAATTTGCCCTAGTGTCCCTCTGTCTGGTTCTAAAGTAACCAGAATGAATCCCAGAGGTCTGGGAAGGCAAAATCCCTCTTCCCTCTCTCCAAACTATATCCATGAAAATTATAAGTGTAAATTACAAGTGCTGTGTAAAAGTAATATTTATAATTATTATTTTCCACTTAAAACAGGCTTATTTAAGAATTAATAAATGCTTGATTTAGGTAGAGAATTTTTCCAACTACTATATAAGTTTAACTCGGCCACTAGCATCTTTCAAAAGGAAGAGGAAACATTCAGGAAACATTTGTTCAGCTTGGTTGAGGTGGCTGGGTAGTACAGTGGACAGAGCACTGGATTTGGCCTCAGGAAGCTCCTGGGCAAGTCACTTAACCTTCCTCTGCACTGTGAACTCCTTGAGAGCAGGGGCTGTCTTTTAGCTTTCATTGTATCCCTGGTGTTTAGCACACTGCCTGGCACAAGTAACAGCAGGCACCCCAATGGGTTCCACATGAAGCCTATGAGTGGTAGGGGAAGATATTTAAGTCCCATTAACATTACAACACACAGGCACTTAATAGATGTTTATTGAATGACTGACATGACAACTTTTGTCTATTTCAGTTTCCTCATCTATGAAATGGGAATAATAGCAGGAATTTCCTCCCAGAGTTTTGAGGATAAAATAAAACAATATTTGTAAAACACTTTATAAACACCAAGTGCTAAATAAATGATATGATGATGATGATAACATATAGAAAACACTGTGCTAAAATAGATATAAAAAATCAGATATGTCATGGATCACGTTGTCCTAGTGCTCCCACTCTAATAGAGGGACAAGAAAAACCTAATATTAAATAATATTGTAGAGAGAGGTCTATAGAGGAAGGTCATTATCATTGTGAGGAAATTGGGGAGAAGGTGACCTTTAACATGGGTTTTGGGTAGGGTGAGGATATGCTGGGCAACAGTGCATAGCACATTGCCATTGGGCAAAAGAGAGTCCTATAGTTGAACTTAAGTACACAGGATATGGAGTGATAATGACATGAGAAAAGGTAGGAAAGGTAGGTTGAGTCAGATTATTGAGAAACTGGCACTGATAGCATACAAAAATATGATAGCAGTAACTTCCTAACATCTCTGTCCATCATTCTTTAACATGAGTAAGAAGGAAGTGGGCCAAAGGTGACATTATAAAAAGGGTCTCTTTTCCCTTATCTTCTCTTGTGTGATTAATATATTTATAATACATGGGAGATAGTATGGACACTTGCCTTTTGAAAGGAATGACAGATGGTGAAAGTAATATAGCTTGCCAGTAAATATAGATAATTGTACCATCCAAGAAAGCTAAGTTTGGCATAATATATAGTCTAATTGTAAAATGCATGTTATTACATGTTAGTTTGCATAAAGATACAAACAACGTATATGTATACATATTTAAGTCCTATGCAGGTGGCATGGCTAACGCTGTTTGGAGTGGTGGGAAAACTTTCATCTTTGCTTTTCATCTATCTAGATGGCTCATATGGCCTTTAGGGAGTGTCAGCAGGCTTTTCTATAAAAGAGCAGCTATGAGCATTTCCCAGGCCAGCTTTTTATGTAAAAAGTTATCTATATGGTGGTGGATATGATTTCAGGTCAAAGAAGGCCAGTACTCCAAAATAGCTCTTCCACTGCAGTTTTATATTCCCTTCTAACAAAACAATCTTTTATGTTAAACAGGAGAGGCAGCTTTGCACTGAGTTGACCCTGGAGACAGAAAGATATAGGTTTGAGACCTATAACTGAAACCTACTGCATGTGTGACTGTGGGCAAATCACTGGCCCTCTCAATGCTCTAGGCCACTCTCTAAGATGGCATGGTACAGAGTAGGTGCTGACCTATATTGGTAGAAGGAGTCTCCTCACCTGGGAGTTCCCTATGCTAATCACAGGTCCAGTTCCGGGATTCAACACTGCCTTCTCTCTGTTCTTTTCTTTTAAAATGGAGGTGGTCCTGGAGATGCTTTCTGTTTCTCCTTTGTTCTCAAAGAGGACCATGACATCAGGGAGGTGATGCCATGAAATGCAAGTGAATTGGATTTCAGAGGCAAGTTTGTGCAAAGTCAACAGCCTCACTTTCTCCTCTGCAGCCAATTAGGTACAGTGGCCAGATATAGATCAGGACAATTGAAGATAGCCCATGATGTAGTAGGAAACCTTGGTCTTTTCAAACTAGGGTCTTTAACAGGTCTTAAGCAAAAGAACTTAACATCATGTGGATGAGGCCAAAGCACCTGTCACCTTCTGAACATTTCACCTATTTGGCACTTGTTGCCCTATACATTGCATCTCTACTTCCAAACTGGAACATATCCTCCTCTTCATGTCCTGTTGAACCCTAAGGTTTTCTATTTTCTGGTCATTTTATAATAGTATTCATTCAGTTATATGATAAACACATGAAAAAACCCTAGCACATAGTTAGAGTGAGGGAAAAAATTTGCCCCCACCTCCCATCTCTCCACTAAGAGCAGAGGATGAATCTTGATAATGTCATACTGCAGTGGCATACACAGGAGGGTCTGCTGGACAGGTTCTTAGATCTGCTTTTCTAAAAGGAAGGAAACTTTTGAGGGGTCAACAATCTACTTTAATCAAGCACAAGTATCATTCACTTAGTTCAAGGCAAAAAGTCAGTACCCTGAACTTCAGAGAAAATACAAGCAGAGAAATAGAAGACCAACACACAGGGCTTCCAACTGTCTGACCATAAGCAATGCATACATCACAGATCAACAGACAGATCCAACTGTCTGACCATTACCTACATACATAGTTGCCAGAGAGAGAAGCACCAACATCTGGGTTTTCAAAGTGGGGGGGCTCCTTACCGTCTACCTAGAGTCCCCTCTGGCGAAACGAACACTTCCAATGAATAAGTCCCAAAACAAAATCTCACCTCAGAGTATACAGATATACTTTTCAGAGCCAGAGGGCATCACAACCCTTGAGAACCAGTGCCTCATTAGAAATTAAGGAAAGGTATGGGGCTTCCTACAAATCTCCCCAAATCAAGCTTCCCTTAATGGGAAGTCCCATTAATGGGTAGGGAAGATCTTTAACTCTCATTAACATAATTAGCATTACACATACAAATTCTTCAAGGCCTTTCCCTTTGAAGGTTTATAATAGCTCAGTCTCTCTCTACAACTCAGATAACCAACTTGTTTTTAGAATCTCAGGGTCATAGATTTAGAGCTAGAAGTGAAAAAAAAAAGAAGAAAACAAGTATTATTTAAGTGCCTGCTATGTTCCAGGCACTGGGCTAAGCACCTTACAAATATTATCTCATTTGAGTTTCACTGTGTTTGTCCTTCGTTCTCCTAGAGGATCACAGCATCAAGATGAATTTGAGCATTTTACAGTTGGGGAAACTGAAGCAAACAAAGTCCAAGTGAGCTGCCAAGTCCCACAGCTTATGTCTGAGACTGAATCTGAACTCTGTTCTTCCTAACTCCAGGCTCAGTGTTCTATCTGCTGCATTGTCCAGCTAAAGGAAACTTATGAACATTTATTCCAAAGCACTCCCCCTTTTCCCCCTTTACTACATTTGAGGAAACTAAGACCACAAAGATAAAATAATTTGCCCAGCTTATGCAGATGGTTAACATAAGAACCTAGGTCTTTTTAATCCAAAGCTTCCCTACCATGTTGACTCCCAAAATACTGGACTGGGTATTCACAGACAAAGCAGAGGAAGATAAATGTCAAGATCTGGACAAATCATGGTGTGGGATCCTAGAATCATAGATCTGGAGATGAAATAGACTTTAGAAGCTATGAAGTCTAAACTTTTTATTTTACAGATAAGGAAACTGAGGCACAGAAAGTTTAAAAGGCTTATTCAGGGTCACAGAGATAGTATTTAAGGTAAGATATGATCCCCTATCTTTATCCAAATCCAGCATTTTCTCCACTACATCTAATCCTATCCAAACTCCAACTAACCCTATCTTATTATTTTTTTAATAAATTCAGTAGCACTCCAACTACTGTTTCTTGAGAATACTGGACAGATGGCCACTAGAATTATGCATCTAAAATCTACCCCCCCAAAAAAACAGCAACCTCTAACTCTGAAATTATAACTAACACAAAATTATCCAGAGCAAAAAGGACATTTGGAACTAACAGTTGTTGATGAAAATATGTGAAATTTGCACAGAGGGAAATGATACAGTCTAAGTGAAACTGAGATCATTCACCAGGGCACTAGAAAAAAAGCCAAATTAGCTCTTTTCAAGTGAAAGATATGCTAATAAGCGGAGTTGTCTTTAGGGCTGAGAAAGTAGGACAATCAGCCTAGCCTCTGGGGGTCTGTGGTACAGGAAGAAAGAAGAGGAGCTATATAGACAGGGGAGAAATGCTTTGCTCAGGCTTGTTTATGAAAATAAATCATAGGAACTTCAGAAAAAGAAATAATCATAGGTCATATTTCTATGACACTTCCAAAAGCACTGAGTTACTAAGATAATGTCCCTCACCTGTAACCAAGACAAAGTAGATGGGACCGTCCCTTTATCTCTTGGACCTCATTACACCTTGTCCACCCTCACCCTTCTATATCTCTTGATTTTCATTCTAACCATTTTGATAAATAATTGCTGACTTGACCTTAATGTGGGATTTCTTTTACTCTCTTTTTCCATTTCAGTAGCATCCTTCCTTAGGGTTTGTTTCAATGTTGTTACATCTGAATGCAAGTTTTGTGGGAAGAGCAGTTCACACCATGAATTGCTCAAGATGCCCTAGGGACAACTTTGGCAAATAAGAAAGATTTTGGGAAGGAATTGAAGGGGAGGGTAACTATAGTGTGTGTGTACATGTGTATACATGTATACATATACACATATTTATATGCATAACCATATGTGAGCAGTAAAGGCAAAGGCTAAATGCCAACTAGGTTTCTTAATCCTTTGTTGAGTCATTCTTTGTGATTCCATTTGTTTTTTGTTTTTTTTTTTTGGCAGATACTGGAGTGTTTTGCCATTTTCTCTAGCTCATTTTACAAATGAAGAAACTGAAGTAAATAGGGTTAAGTGACTTGTCCAGGGTCACACAGCTGGTGTCTACTGCTGGATTTGAACTTGTGAAGATGTCTTCCTGACTCCAGGTCTAGAACTCTCTCCACTGTGCCACCTAGCTGCCTTCTTAATACTGACATAGCCATATACACTGCAGCAAGATAGGTTGATCTGAACATTGTTACTTTAAACTTTGTTTCACACAAGGAGACCAGGATGCGCGCGCGCACACACACACATGCACACACACGCGCACACACACACACACACACACACACACACACACACACACACACACACACACACACACTGCAAGAGAAGGCTCCCTCTCCCTTAATGTAGTCACATACCACCGAAAGTATAATTACAAGGTGCTAATAAGACAGACTAACAGAAGAGAAGCATTGGAAACAGTGCAAATACCTCTTTGAGTTAAGAAAGGAATAAATTGGATGAATGAGTCAGAAATAATTTAGCCCCACCTCCTGGGGTTTTAAATAGCTAAGCCCTGTGGTACTCTAGGCAAAAGGAGAAAGGGGGGTGGAAGGGAATTCCTCCCTTCCAGGTTCCCCTACCCCTTCAGTAATATAGCTCAGAAGGGGAGCTACTGCACCCAAAATACTTATTGAAAGTATGGACCAGAGTTAGGGACCTATGGCCTCCAGACCACATGTGGTCCTCTAGGTCCTCAAGGGCTACCCATTGACTGAATTCAAATTTCAATTCTTCTGAGGCCTCCAGGCTGCAGGTTCCCCAACCCTGAACCATGGATCATTTTGTGAAACCAAATATATCCATGGATTCTCTGAAGATAACATTAAAGAATCATAAGCCCTTCGTACATTAAAAAATATTTAAAATATCTTTTAAATATTTTTTAATGTACGAAGGGCTTATGATTTTTAATGTACATATTATATATGTTCATATATTATGGAAGGAGCTAAGCTATTTCATGTTTGAGTTATTTGTCCTTACACATCAATAATCTAATGGAAGCCTAAAAGTATATATGGCATTTAACTAGTGAGTTCTTATTATAAGCTGTTTGCATAGGGACTTAACCTCTTCAGTGCTTTGTAATGGGCTCAGCCTCTTGATTTTTAGTTTTGAGTGATATGTATATGTTTGAGCTAATTAAATTTATAAAAAAAAGTGTCCATCTAATTAAGCTAGAGTGTCCTACAATGCATTTCGTTTAAGGATTTTTTTTTAAAATACATTTATGTTCCATGGATTGCTACATTTATTTCTAAGTTAGATAAACTGATAATATCCAGAGAGGGAGGGAGACAACTGGTTATTAAAAAAAATAAAGAAAAGCTTCAAGGAACATGAAACTAGGTAATTGAGAACTAAGATATGGAGAGGGGCATGAGGACTCTACACAGAGAGAGGGAATTTTCAGACCCCACAGTACCAGGAAATGTGAGCTGCCTCAGCCATTTGTGTGTGTATCCTATGCCCGAGTACCATTGTATTCTCAGTTTGAGGCCAGTCCTCACGGGTGTTGTGTGCATTGATGGGAGGGTACGCTCCAGGTTTATGAGAGTACCTACTGTTCTTAGTATGCCATCTTATCATAAATGCCTTTGCTAAAAGTTGATGGTGTTAATTGGTTGATTATTAACGGCAACATGTTGGAGTAGCCGCCCAAAGGGTTACCTCTAGAATGTGAGACAGTTACCCTTCTATGGATTCAGGCTGTAAGTATAAATGACAAGTAGCCCACAGAGGGTGTTGTATATAAAACTAGGTAACAGAACATTTGAATAGGATCATCAGTTTAGGGCTAGAGCCCATCTTAATCCATCTTCTCTTTTTATAGATAGGGCAAATGAGGCGCAGATAGTGTAGGTGACTCGCTAAAGTCACAGAGCAAAAGGGGAAATATCTGAATGTAAGTCTTCGGACTCCAAAACCAATGCTCTTTTCACTGTACTTGGATGCCTTGATACCATACTCAACAAATATGCATGAAACAAAAATCATAAGAGCAGAAAATTTTAAAAAAGAACAAAGATATAACAGTTATAAAAAAACTATCCAAATTTGTTCTGGTTTTACTTTGGTCAATTCATTGAAAATAGTATAAAAACAACTATGTGTAGTCCCATCTTCAATATTTAACTAAGAAAATTTCATTTTTCATTTATTATTTGGCTATTTAAATCTATCTATAGTGTCCAGAATGAACAAATAAATAGGAAATTATTTCTCCTCATAACACTCCCCTCAAAGTTGCATTTATTTGAAAACTATCACGTGACAATTCTGACTCACAGTTTTGAGGGTGGAGAGGAATGAAGTCCATAGTGCTATTAAAAGGTGGAATGATCCTTCTCCTTTAGAGAAACAACAGATGGATACTTTTTCTCCTGCTTTCTTGCCCTACCCTCGGATAATTTTTCAAAGCTCATTGGTACCTCATGCATGATGTGCCAAGACAATTGCACTGACTACCTTCTCATAGAATGTTAATTATATCTGAAATTATAACTCCCTGCTCTATTCTTCCATTCTGGGTATTATACAGGGCTCAACAATTAATAGTGTCACTGGAAAGAAAATCCCATTTCCATCTCACAGTTATAGCCCCTGCATGAGCTGTAGTTTATTGTCATTGTCATAAACTTTTACAGAGTACCTGGTAGATACAAGACACAAGATACAAGACAAAGTTCTTGTGAAGTTTTTAATCTAGTTGGGAAGGCAGGATTTGTTTCAAATGGTCAAGCCATCACGACATCTTTTTCCCCTCCACAATACTGAATCAATTCAAAACAAATCCAATAATCTCATAATTTCAGAATTGGAAGGCACTTAAAGGTCATCTAATCTAATCAAAACCTCAACACAAATTCCCTCTAAAATGCAAATGGCCATTCATCCTTTGCTTGAAGACTTCTAGTCATTTCCCTGGACTCTTGTAGCCCTTATTTCTGTAACATTTAGTTGAAACTTTTTACTATCAGTTGTCTTTCTGCCTGCAATTTCCCTAATAAGATTGGAAGCTGCCTGGGGAAAAATGTCATTTAACCTCTTATTTTTTATTAGAATTGTGCTGAATAAAAAATGCTCAATAAATATAAATAAATGAGCACAAAGGATGTGACTGGCTGACTAAGAGCAAAATCACTTTAGTTTTGTTGTTAATTTTCTTTTTGTAATCAAAGGAAGCTTAATAGCTTCTAATGAGACCTTATGCTTTTAAGTTTGCAAAGCACAGAATGGATTTTTTAACAGCTTTTAACCTTGATACACATTAATAATTTCTCACTATTCCTTGCTCAGGATCACAGACTAAATTGAGCCCTCAGATTTTTCTTTTTTTTACCTGTAAGTATTCCAATAACCATTCTCAACTTGCCTGAGGCTTTTGCTCTTTCTATCAGTTCTGGTAGTTTTTACAATCATCTCTCATTTCTTGCTGGAATGCTAGTAACGATTTAAGACATATCAAATGATACCCTGCTGTTCCATGGTTCATAAAACATTTTTTCTCAGAAACAAGAAGAATGTTTTCATCAATGATTGCTTTTTTTTTAAAAAAGGGTTTTGTTTTCTGTCTTCCAAGATCATCCTCATAGTTGGATAGAAAAATTTGTTACTGACACTGTATTCCTATAAAATGTACATTTTGTTTCCTAGTGATTCTGACTGTCCATATATACCAGAGGAAAAGAGTGGGCTACTGTAAACTCTCTGAGGAAAGTCCTCCAGGAGATCATATTGAGTAATGATGGGGTTTAGGGAAGTCAGTCTATGATTCATCTATTACCTTGTTCACCCGGGAGACTAACTTTATCTCTTTGCTGGTTGATTTAAATGCCCTTGGCTTTTTTGTTCATGTCACAAAAAATTTATAACATATGTGCATATACACATACATGTGCATGTATGTTTTATCTGAGATTTTATGGAACCAATTTAAATACCATGATTTACTAAACAAATTAAACACCATAAAAATGAATCTTAAAGAAAATTTGAAGGTAAATTTCTATTGTGGTTTAAAGAATATAAGAACATTGATATTCCTAATTTGGATGAATGGGAAGAAATCAGCTTATCATTTCACTGTGGAAACATTTAAAAGAAACCAGTAGGATTATCCCTAAGATAATGGAATAGATAAGGTCCTGAAAACTCTCCTATTAAACTGATTAAGCAAATCCCATTTTTCTATTAACTCTATTATAAAATCATAAATGGGTTTTCCTTGGGGGAAATGATCCCTATGAAATTGTTACTTAAAATGAGGAAAATACTTTTAAAAAAATCTGGCATTTAAAGGGAAAATGGTAACCTAATAAAACAACAATAATAATATACCAGATATTAGTAATAAAGCCTTATATGTAATGAAAGGGAAAGCATAGTGAGATACCATCCATTCCTAAAATTGAATTTGCTTCATATTTCCCACTGGAGATTTATCAATGTGTAAAGACTTAGCAATTAGGTTGCTTTTCATCAGCCTCAAATTTTTTGACACTTTGAACTTCATATCTAAAATGATTAATACTTCCCCCTTTCCCACCAGTTGAATTTGCTGGCTTCTTTCCAGGCTTATTTGCTCAGTAGCAATTATACAGCTGGCTTGGACAGGAGGAAATAGCAGGAACTATGATGAGGCACTGAGGTGTATAATCCTTCATAGCAATGGAATCTCACTCCAGAGTCATAGAACCATGGACTGTTCTCAAGTTGGATAAGTCCTCACAACCCATCTAATTGAATCTCCATATGAAGAGGAACATCTCTGCCTGAAGACCTCCAGAGATAGGAAACCCATTTGTCTTCTGAGCCAGGACACTCCACTTTTGAATAATTCATAATTATGGAGTTTTATTTTATTTTTAAAAAACTATATGAAGGTTCAAATGACCATACTCTTAACATCGAAACATTGTTCTTAGTCTCTTAGTTTTGCCCTGTGGGAAAAGCAGAAAAAAGTCTTTAACACGTTCATTTATAAAATATTTAGAGAAGACAATCATGTCCTCCTTACAGCTTTTCCAGGAAAAAAAATCACTAGTTTTTTCGATGGATCATTATATGACACCGTTTCTAGTACTTCCCACTATCTCTTAGCATTATTCACTACTTTTTTTCTCATTTTCAAGGTTCATCCCAAACCCTAAACTTCATGCAGTAACTGAGATTTTCCTGCACACTGAACTGCCAGGCAACTGAAATTTTCTTTTTAAAACACTGCTGACTCTAAGTCACTATTTATAGGGTTGTTTTTTCTCTCCTTTCCCAATGCTCTATATATTTTAATTGATTTCTCCATTGCCATTGGATTGGTCCAGTTAGGTCACATGTGGGCCTCTTTGGGAATTAATTACATAGTCTTTTCATTTTCACATGGATGGAAAAGTGAGACCTGGCTAGAGTGACTACTTTATCTAGCCTCATCTAGCCTCAGATACGTGAATTTATGTGACATAGACTCAAACCTCTGTATATGAAGGCAACAACATCCTCAGGAAAGGAAAAATAACCATGTAAATAGTGACTAATGATGATAAAATTGGTAAATTGGTGATTATACGCTGAAAAAACTGCACTAAGGATTGTTGTATCACACAATTAATAAATAAAATGAAAAATATTCAGATTTTTAATTCGTGTTGGACTATTATGCATATTAAAAACTCAACTTTTAAAGTTCTATACAGTTTTCAGGTAATGTAAAATTTTTCTGTTTAGAGGAGAAGCAGGTCTGAGCAGCTGTAAAGAGAATTAAAGGGAATGCTATCCTAAAGTACAGTATCCAGAATGGAAGAAAACACACCAGATGCAATGTACCAGAGGCAAAGATCAGTAAGACTATATCACCTTACTCTTTCTGGACACAATGCCACTATTAATGAAGTCTAAAATTATGTTAGCATTTTTTTTAAAATACCATACTCCAGATGTGGTCTGACTAGAAGAGAGCAAAGTGTGAGTATCACTTCCTTATTTCTTCAAGTTATACCACTGAATAAAGTCTTGGACTTTTTTCTAAACTCATTTTGAGTTATGAAACTTATTTTTCATACACAAATATAAGACCTTACATTTGTCCTTTTTGAATTACATTTTGTTAGATTCAAGGAAATCTTTCCATCTCCAACATTATAGCCAGTCAAGATCTTTTTGGATCAGGACTCTCATATAGTATATAAGCTGTCCCTCCTTAGCTTTGTGTCATTAGCAAATCTGATGAACATGCTTTCTATTCTTTTATTCAATTCTCTGACAAAAACGTTAAGCAGCATAGGGCAAAACCCAGATTCCTGGGGCATTTCGCTTCACTCTGTCCATTCAACAAGTTCTAAATCCATCTAACCATGTTATTATCTAGTTGGTATCTCTCCAAATTTTTGTGAAGATACTGTATTTGTTCAAATCTAGGGGAAGAGGGAAGGAAATACTCAATAATTCAACACCTGCTATGTACCAGTCACTGTGCTTTACAAACACTATCTCATTACATCTTCATAACAATCCTGGGAAGTAGATATTGTTGTTTTTCCCATTTCACAGTTGAGGTAACTGAAGCAGGCAGCAGTTAAGTGACTTCCCCAGGGTCACACAGCTCGTAAGTGTCTGAGGTTGGATTTGAACTCAAGGTCTTCCCAACTCTAGGTGCAGTGCTGTCTCTGCTGTACCACCTAGCTGCCTCTATATCTATAGTATTCTTCTAAGCTGTCAGATTAGTAATATATAATTTTCTTTTTTTCTTATTTTCAGTTTTCAACATTCACTTCCACAAAATTTTGAATTTCAAATTTACTCCCCATCTCCCTCCTACCCCCACCTCAGGACAGTGTATATTCTGATTACCCTTTCCTCAAATCTGCCCTCCCTTGTATCATCCCACCCCCCTATCCACCCCATCTCCTTCTTTCTATTTTCCTGTGTGATAAGATAGATTTCTATACTCCATTGCTTATATATCTTATTTCATGTAAAAACAATCTCTAACATTCATTTTTAAGCTTTGAGTTCTACATTTTCATCCTTCCCCCCTCCACACCCATCCTCACTGAGAAAGCAAGCAATTTGATTTGGTTATATACATGTGCGGTCATGCAAAACACCTCCATAACAGTGATGTTGTGAAAGACTAACTGTATTTCCCTCTATCCTATTCTGTCTTCCATTTATTCAGCTCTCTCCTTTGACCTGTCCCTATACCAAAGTGTTTGATTTTGATTACCCCTTCTCCTAATCTGCCATCCCTTCTATTATCCTCCCTCTCTTATCTCCTTGTCCTCTGCTTTTGTGTAGGGTAAAATCCTGAAGCCAAATCCCATGAAAGAAAGGCTCACTTATTCCCTCTCACCTTCTTCTTCTTCCCCTTCATTGTAAAAGCTTTTTTCTTGCCTCTTTTATGTGAGATGATTTGCTACATTCTACCTCTCCCTTTCTCTTTATCCTAGTACATTCCTTTCAACCTCTAATTTTCTTTTTTAGATACCATCCCTTCATATTCAGCTCACCCTGTGTCCTCTTTCTCTCTCTCCATATATATATGTGTGTGTGTATATGTATACATACATGTATGTGTATATATACATACAGATACATCCACGTACATGAACACACACATACATATTATATATATAGACATACATATGTATATGTATATGTATATATACATGCAAATATATATTCCCTCCAACTAGCCTAATACTGAGAAAGGTCTCATGAGTTACAAATAACATCTTTCTATGTAGGAATGTAAACAGTTTAACTTTAATAAGTCCCTTAGTGTTCTTCTTTCTTGTTTACCTTTTTATGTTTTTCTTGAGTCTTGTATTTGAAATTCAAATTTCTATTCAGCTCTTGTCTTTTCAACAAGAATTCTTGAAAGTCCTCTATTTCACTGAATTTCCATTTTTCCCTTAAAGTATTATACTCAGTTTTGCCAGGTAGGTGATTCTTGGTAAACATCCTAGCTCCTTTGACCTTTGGAATATCATATTCCAAGCCCTCTGATCCTTTAGTGTAGAAGCTGTTAAGTCTTGGGTTATCCTAATGGTGTCTCCACAATACTTGAATTGTTTCTTTCTGGGTGCTTGTAATATTTTCTTCTTGACCTGGGAACTCTGAAACTTGGCAACAATAAGCCTAGGAGTTTTGCTTTTGGAATCTCTTTCAGGAGGGGATCAGTGAAGTCTTTCCATTTCTATTTTACCCTCTGGTTCTAGACCATCAGGGCAGTTTTCCTTGATAATTTCTTGAAAGATGATGTCTAGGTTCTTTTTTGATCATGGCTTTCAGGTAGTCCAATAATTATAAAATTATCATTTCTGGATCCATTTTCCATGTCAGTTGTTTTTCCAATGAGATACTGCACATTGTCTTCTATTTTTCATTCTTTTGGTTTTGTTTTATAATTTCTTGATTTCTCATAAAGTCATTAATTTCCAGGAATAATTAAAATGAATGGGAGAAACCATGAGAAAAAACAAACCAAAACAAAACATAACACAAAAGAAAACAGTCAGCTTCATTCTGCTTTCTGATTCCCATATTTCTTTCTCTGGATGTGGATAAAATTTTGGCTCAAGGTCCTTTGGGAATGTTTTAGGTCCTTGCATTGCTGTGAAGGGCTAAGTCTATCAGAAACAGTCCTCACACACTATGGCTTTTACTGCGTACAATGTTCTCCTGGTTCTGCTTCTTCTATGCAACATGACTAATATGAAAATGTGTTTAATAAGAATGTATGTGTACTACCCATATAAGATTGCATGCCATATAGGTGAGGGAAGGGGGAGAAAATTTAAGACTTATGGAAGTGACTGTTGAAAACTGAAGACAAATTAATTTAAAAAATAAAATTATTAGTTTTCATTTGCTCCATTCTAATTTTTAAAGCATTATTTCTTCAGTGAGCTTTTGAACCTCTTTTTTCCATTTGGCTCATTCTGTTTTTCTAAGGCATTCTTCCCCTCGTTGGTTATTTGGACCTCTTTTGCTATTTGGGGTAGTCTAATTTTAAAGGTGTTATTTTCCTTAGCATTTTGGGGGGTTTCCTTTAGTAGGCTGTTGACTCATTTTTTTATGTTTTTCAAGCATTACTCTCATTTCTCTTGCCAATTTTCCCCCTACTTCTCTTATTTGATTTTCAAAATCCTTTTTGAGTTCTTCCATGGCCTGAGATCAATTCATATTTTTCTTAGAGGCTTTGGATGCAGGAGCTGTGGCTTTGTTTTCTTCTCCTGGATGTATGTTTTGATCTTTCTTGTCACCACTGATGTAAGAAAATACCTCTTCATGGAGAAAGTAAGAATCTATAATCTGTTTCTTCCCCTCTCCCCTCATTTGCTCATTTTCCCAGTCAATTACTTGACTTTTGAACTTTGTTAAGTGGAGCGCTCCAGAAGAAGCATCTGCTTCAGCAGTGGCTGCTGCTGCCCTGGAGCTCTGTCATGGGTTGGAACTGGGGCTGGACCACGTTCCCCTCTCAGTCAGGTGAGAGGTCATTCCCATTGACCTTTGAAGCTGTCTTTAGAGTTTGTGGGTTGAGACATCTGAAATCCACAGTAGCTGCCTGTGATTCAGTCCCGTAAGGCCTGCTCCAGGTCAGTCTGTGCCAGCATGGCCCATGTCAAACTGCACTCTGCCCAAACTTGGCTCCACTCCCAGCCTAGGATAGTAGACTCTTCCCTTTGACCTCCCAGATTGTCTTGTGCTAGAAATTTGCTTTAGTCTGTCATTTTGTGGCTTCTGCTGCTCTAGAATTTGTTTAGAGTCATTTTTACAGGCTTTTTGAGGGGTTTAGGGGGAGAGCTGTAGCAGGTCCTTGCTTTTACTTTGCCATCTTAGCCCTACTTCCCCCCCCCCAACTCTGCTCCCTAATTTTCCTATTAGAAAAGAATATAAGGTTTATTTGACAAACCTAAAACTGTCCTTCATGAAGCATGCCTGCTTTATCATCATTATCTCCTTTCCCTAGGCATTCACTATTAAAAAAAATATGCGCAAGAATTTTTCATGAAATTGAAGCAAAGTTCACTGGCAATGGTTTTAGATGATTCCCTTCTCCTCTTCTTTCTTATTTTTGGTATAACTAGGACAATCCTTGCCTTTTCCAACCCTATGGTGTCTCTCACATTCTTTACAACCTTTCCAATATCATTGCCAGGAACTCAAGAATCACAGTAATCAGTTTGCTTTTTGTTTGTTTTGTTTTTAGTGCTCAGCAATCTCTTTCTATCAGCCAAGTGGCTTGGATTTGTTATTGCTATACACTTACTTGTCTTTGAGATTAACTCCCCACGAACGAGTGTGCATTGTGTTCATTCTAGTTGTTCTCTTTGCAGAGAAAACAAAATCAAAATATCAACGGAGAATCTCTGCTTTCTCTTTGCCATCAGGTCATACTATCCTATCAACATGAAATACATTATTGTGTTTAGAAAACTGCAAAGGCTCTCTATGACCCCTCATATAAGTAATCTGTTTTGTTTTGTTTTTTGAGGAAACACAGTTTACTGGAAATTCGATTGCAGTTGGATTCAGAAGTGACCTGGACTCTCGTCCCACCTCTAGGGTTATAAGCAAGTCATATCCTCCCTGAGCTAGAGTTACTTCATTTATAAAGACAGTTTAGTGGCACTTACCCCAAAATGTAACTGTGAAGCGTTACATATGTATATGTGTATACACACACACGCATACATATATATGTATATACAACATATATATATGCATATTATATAAGATAATATATGCTATATGTAATAGTATATATAGACATCATTTATATATGTGATTATATATGTATATATATGATTATATATACATAATCTTATGCTTCAGAATTATACTTTGGGGTAGGTACCACTAAGCTTTCTTTATAAATGAGGTAACTCTAGCTGAGGGAGGATATGACTTACCTAGAACCCTGTATCTAATAAGTCTCAGAGGTAGTACTAGAGTTCATATGTGTGTGTGTGTGTGTGTATGTATGTATGTATGTAATGTGTGTATATATATATCTCTATATATCATTTTGCAAGCTTTGGAATGCTTTAAAATGTCAGTTATTATTACTATGTGGTAAAAATACATCCTTACCTTCTTATATTTCAGTTACCTCTTATCTCTCAAAGTCTCAATGGTATTCACCATCTTGCTTTTCTTTCTCTAATTCACCCACTGATTATTTACATTTCATGTGTTTCTATCTAGAAATCTGAAGTAATGAGTTTATTTCTGACCTTTTCTTGGATATTGCCTCCTAAGAATTATTTGTCCTTTCTGCCGATATTCTCCTTGCTTCTCATCTCCTCTCCATTTTAAATTTAAAGACCTCCTTATCAGATACATAAGTTTCTAAGCAAATATATTTTTACCAGACCTTGCTAGATACATTTCATCTTTGGTTAAAAATCAATTATTTTTATGCCATAAATTATGGTTCAGAAACTCAAATTCTATATTCAGACGCCAACCATCATCTTCTTTCGTCAGATGAGAATATAGGTAGAACAGTGGATAGAGTGTTGGACTTGGAGTCAGGAAGTCCTGAATTCAAATCCCACCCTTGACATTCACTACATGTGAAACTCTGGATAGGTTATTTCATCTTTGCCAGTCACAGTATTCTCTTCTACAAAATGGGGAAGAATAATAGCATTGTCTTGTGGGGCTGGTGTGAAGATCAAATGAAGTAGCACCTGTAAAAGAACTTTGTAAAATGTGAAATACCATATAAATGCTTACTATCATTACTTCCCCAAATCTAATCCTTCACTTGACAAAAGTAATAATGAAAATGCCAACTATGTCACTGAGGTCTTAATTTTCTTGGGTACTTTTTTTGTTTGATGGGACATGTAGTTGTCTAGAAACTATTATCTGATAACAATGAACAAGTTAAGAACTCATGCTTGGGTTGACCATTTTCTTCCAGATTAACTGAAATAAAAACTAATAGTTTGTATTCTTTTTAGGTTTGCCTTAGCAATAAATTTAATGTTCAACTAAGCAAATGTTGTTGAAATACTCACCATCCCCTCAAAATATCTTATTCCAGTCCTTGGACACCTTACATTTTTATGAAATGTCATTTTATGTTTATCTCACCAGTAGAATTGAAGTTCTTACAGGGCAGGGTTGTTTAATTTTTGTATTTGAATCTCGTACACTAGTGCCTTGAAAAACAAAACAGATGCACTAAAAGTACTTGCTGAATGGATCTGAAATTTCTTTCCCTGTAGCTTCTATTAAGTAATATTACTTCTGCTTTATGGGACCAAGGATAACAAATCTAATAATCCCTCTTCCATATCATTCTTATTCATACAGTTAAAGTAGGCACATTTGTTCTCACTAAATCATCTCTTATTTTGGAATGCTCATGGAATACTCTTGGAATTCCTTCAACTAATCTGAATGTGACATTTTCCAAGCCCTTAAATATTCTGGTCACCTTCCTTTGGACATACTTCCTATTGTTAGTGTCATTATGAAGATCTAACCCTCAGAACTAAACTTGGATACCATGTGCCTAAGTCATTGGCTCATTTATGTCTTATAATGTAGACACTTGTGTATCCATCATCTCTAGCTCTTTAAGGACAGGGAATATTAAACTTTGTATCCTGTTTTGCATCTAACATGGTAAGTGTTCAGTAAACATTTGTTGAATATTACTTAACTGGCTTCCATCATTCATGGTGTGTCATATTCAGTGGACAGCTAATTAGGGAACTCTTAACAGACTGAGGAAGAATGACTCATAACACAGAAAGGCAAGTATCATACAAATTAATTTGAAGACGGAGAGAGTAAGAACAACTGCGGGAAGTAAAGGGGAAGTTTCATGGTCTTGGTAACATTTGAAATGAGTTTTGAAGGAAAATAAGTATTCTGAAGGTCAGAGGTCAAGAGGGAATGAATTTCTGGCACACGGGACTGTTTTTGAGAGTGAAAGATATGTGAGATACAAAGTCCAGAGTGCAAGAGGGCTACTAGTCCAATTTGGCTAGTTTCAAACCTCTGAATTGGAATCATA
The DNA here is from genome assembly GCF_028372415.1 of Notamacropus eugenii. NCBI lineage: Eukaryota > Metazoa > Chordata > Mammalia > Diprotodontia > Macropodidae > Notamacropus > Notamacropus eugenii. Next base: position 191,264,091 of record NC_092876.1, on the reverse strand, counting down.
TTTAAAAAAAGTCTGGAAAGATTGGTTAGAGCCCAGGTTCTGTAAGGTAGTGGTATCAAACATAAATGGAAATGGATCTCCAAGGGCCATATTGACATTATGCTGTATTATATTTTTGTTTGTTTTGTTAAACCTTTCCCAATTACATTTTAATCTGGTTGAGAGTGGTGGGGGAGGAGGATTATAATACCTCTGGTGTACAGCCTTAAATGTCAATGTGTTGAATTTGGTTTGTATGTAGCAATACTGAGGTGGGGGTGGGAAAGCTGGGGAGTCATTGAAGGTGTGTGAGCATGAGAGAAACATAATTTGAACTGTGCCTTAGGAAAGTTATTTTTAGCACATATGTGCAGAATAGTTTGAGGGGAGATAGACAGAAAATAGGGGGATTACATATGAGACTATTTCAATAACTGAGGGAAAATTGGTAATGAAAGTCCATAATAGGATCATGACCATTTGAGTAGAGTGAGGAGGATAGATATGAGAGATGTTATGGATTGACAGTCCTTGGTATCTACTTGGATATGGGGGTAATGAAGAATGAGAATATAAGGATGACTGAAGTTACAAATCTGGGTGGACTGGGATGATGGTGGTTCCCTCCACAAAAGTCAGGTTTGGAAGAGCTGGATTTAGTAGGGGGAGAAGATGAGCTAAATACACTTATAGGACATCCACATGAGATGTCAAACAGATGGCTATAACAGGATACATAGATATGGGCAGCCTCTATATGAAAATGATGATATATATTTCCAAGATTTCAATGAACTGCAACAGAAAAATTAAGAGCAAGTGACAGAAACTTGGGAGTCACCTATGCTTAGGTATAGGAGATGTATAATGATGCAGCAAAGGAGAATGAAGGAGGAATAGTTAAACATATGAGCAGAACCATTTTATTGATTATACTTATCTAGCTTCTTCAAGCAAAACTGGCATCTCTTACTACAGTCAATGTCACCTTATCAATAAGAATCTTTCTACTTTTCTTAGTACTAGAAGTAGATATACACACTTGGAAACTGTTTACATTTTTCTGGCAAGCTACAATGTAAAACATTAGGATATAGTCCAATTTCAAATTCAAACATATGCTGTGGCATTTTTCTATGTTAAAAACATCATAATCTCATTTATATCATTTAGAATTTGTGACAACAAATCTTCCCCAAACCCATAAGGAAATTATCAGTTCATTATATACCAAAGTGAAGCCATTATTCTAGGTTGCCATGTAATTATTTTAGCCTGTCTGGATAAATCATGCATAGACAGAAAGAATATAATGACACTGTGGTTAATTTAAAAATTGCTTATGACACATACCATGAAAAATATGTGAAATATTTTATTCCTAATTGACATTAAATGGATTTTCAAAAAAAAGTTTATTGATATTTAAAAGGTTCAATTATTCTCAACTACAGCCAATGACTTATGGAAATCCATAAAGAAATGAAACTAATTCACTGTGATAAAGTATCTATTATTAGGGGCATAATGGCATCAGTATTGGCCTTGGAATCAGGAAGGCCTGAGTTTGATTCCCATCTCTTATAATTAATTAGTTGAATGACCAAGGTAGGTCACTTCTTAGTTTTCTCATGTGCAAAATGGTGATAACATCTAGTGTGCCTACCTCACAGAATGGGGTAAAATACATTCAGTTCAACAACTGCTCATTCAGCCCCTATATGCCAAGCACCAGGCCCTGTGGACACAAACATAAAACAGTCCCTGCTCTCAAAGAGCTTATGTTTTATTGAGGGGAAATGACATGTACAGATAAGCAAATATGATGCATGTGCATACACAATGCATGTATTACATGTATGTAACAGTGTATAGATGTACACCATGCACACACACATATAAATACATATATTTATACACATATGTGCCTATAAGCATTTGTATTTATACAGAGGGTTTCCTAAAAGTCTTAATGCAGCTTTAAGTTATTAAATCCAAATACAAAAATTGTGCAATTTGTGATGTGATTTTTGTTGGGGGAACAGTAACTAAGGCAATCAGAAAAGGCTTAATGAAGGAAGTGACTCTTAGCTGAGGCTTGAAGGAAGTTAGGAAGATGGAAGGAAGCTTCAGAGAAGTAGAAGTGGGAAGGGAGAACATTCCAGGAATAGAGGACTATCTATGCAAAGGCATGCTGATGGGAGATGGAATGCTGTACGTGGGAAACAGAAAGTAGACCAGTTTGGCCAGAATGTAAAATCAATCCTAAAAGATGGGTTGGGGCTAAATGTTAAGGTCTTCAAAAACATATTTTTGCTTTTATCTGAGAGATGATAGGAACCCACTGAAGTTTCTTGATCATGGGACTGACATGATGAGTAACTGATCAGATATGTAAAGTTTTTTGAACTTAGCAAATATTAATTACTATTAATAGTAACTTGAGTAAGTACAACAATAATATAGAATTCGAATTCTTTGCACATCACAGAATAGGCTAACATGTAAAGCCAGGTGCATAGGCCTCTCTGGAAAGAGTCTCTGTTACCCCCATCCCTCACCCACTTCCTGATTGTATTCTCTTGGGTACATAGTCTCATCAAGTTGCATGGCCTGAGGTTGGGATAAAGCCAATACTACTGTGTATTCTCTTCCATACTGAGGCTACATCTATTCAATAAATATTTGTTGAAATGAATAAAAAGATTTGAGGAGAGACAAGACAGGGGAAATGGTAAAGAGAGGTAGACTGAAGGCAACTGAGAAGAAAAAAGAGAAAATGGAAGAGAAAGAAGAAATAGAAAAGGAGAGAAATGGTGAAAGTGGAGAAAGGAGTAGAAGGAGAAGGGGTGAGGAAGAAAAAGAAATAAGAATATTGAAAAAGACAGAGGGAAGGTAAAGGATAATCTAAGATTAGAGAAAGGCCCAAATGCCTCAGGTCAGTGAGAAATAGCCTGGGCCTAATTCTCACCCAAAACCAAGGGTTCTCTTATCAGCTTGATCTCAAACTTTTCTGAAACAAAGGTCCATCTATTTTGGTTTTTGATTTTTTTTAACAAGTTTTTTTCTTCTAGGACTGCTGTATGACTGAGTGGTGGAATAAAACAATTTCTAAAAAATTCAAAATTTAGGTACTCCAAAGAGAATGAAGAGGTATATAGTGGCTCTGAGTAGGCTGTAACACATTACCAATGAAGGAGTGGGCAAGAGAGATGGCATTAAGAATACTTTATGAGAGACATATGAGAAGAAAAGGTCAGTCAGTTATATAGCAAGAATGAGGGATGAGCAATTCATGGTGGTCATGCTCAACTGACTGCTACAGAAGGCCAGTTTGATAAAGACTACAGCCTGCCAGGATGCCCTTGAAGATAGTTTACAGGTGGACATGTACAAGAGTCTTACATGAATGTGGAAAGTAGACTGGGATGAGATCACATTAATGGCTTATAAATCTAGAGATGGAAGGGAGCTCAGAATCTTCTGGTCCAACCCATTTTACAGAAGAAGAAACAGGCTCAGGGAGGTTAACACAGCAGTATCACAAAGGCCTAAGTTAATTCATCAATGCCAAAGTGATTTATTGATAATCAAATTCACAATGTCATTATTTAGTAATAAGAAGACAGCAATCATGTTATGGAGATTTACATGAGTAAGAAAAAAAGTTCAAATGTGGCTAACTCACTTAGTCATATCTGTGGTTTTGTAAATATCATCAATTCTCCATGTCATGAAATAGGAAACTTTCATGAATTGTAGTAGTTACGTATGAATAGCTAAATTTTTCAGTAACATTTGATTCTTTCTCAGGCTTCTCTGTCTTCATTTAAGTTCCAATTAAAATCTCACCTTCTAAAGCAGGCCTATACAAACCCATGGACTGTCAAAGGATTTTGGGTGGCCCGTGGAAAATGTAAAAAAAAAAAAATTCTTTACATTTTTCCTGGGCTGCAGGTTCTAAAGAAATTCTTTTCCGATCTGCCTTAGTTCTAGGCCTGTTTCTGTTGATTATTTCCCATTTATCCTAAATAAAGCTTATTTGAACATAGTAGGTGGTCTTAGTTGGGAGTCACCAATCAGGAGAGGAGTGCCTCAAGGTAGAGGTTTCTCACAGTGACAGTGCGACTGTTGAGGGGAAGGAGACAAATTATGGAGAAAGACCAGGCAGGAGTGAGATGGAATTCTTCCTAAAATGGTGATCCCAGTGAGAGAGTCACTAATCAAGAGAGGAAAGTTCTAAGGTAGAGGTTTTTCTGGGTGACATGGCAGCAGGCAAGAAAAAAGGCGAGGAGGAGTCTAGAAAGAGAATCCAGGTATACTTTTCAGTGTTTTGTATGGGGTATATAATCATCTGCCCTCTTCCTCCATAATGATTTCCAAATTAATTTGTATTCTAAAATAGTGTTGCCCTGGGGTCCCATGACTCTCTCTCTATATGAACATCTTCTTAATTTCATTTTCTTAATATATCAGTAACAGGGATTTTGCATACTTATAAATTGTTAAATACTTTAGAAGGTTTTTCTTTAAACATTATATACTAGACATTTTTGAGTCATCTTTTTCTGGAAGGAAAATATGTGTGTGTGTGAGTGTGTGTGTGAGTGTGTGTGTGTGTGTGTGTGTGTGTGTGTGTGTGTGTGTGTGTAAAGATACACACACACATTTCCTTTACAAAGCTTCTTGGACCCAAAGTGCTATACATTTTCAAAATGAATCACAAATTAGAGAAAATAAAAACTGGTAGTTTCTTTATTCGATTTGTAAAACAACCCAGGCTTAAAATTTTTTTACTACATGGCATTTAAAATGGGAGGTACAGTTCCAAAGAAAAGCATATTAAGTTTTTTTCTCTAGCAGTATGGCATTCATTAGCATATTCATAATATTCATACTACTTCCCCATCCCTCCTCTCTAGAAGTTTCTAATTATTTAATAATCTAACAAGATACCTTTAACATAAAAGAGTTTATATATGTTCCCTTATTTGATTATCATAATAATATGGTAAAATAGGTGCTATTATTATCCCCATTTATAGAAGAGGAAATTGAAGCAGAGAGGTTAGGTGACTTGCCCTGAGACACAGGGCAGGTAGATGTGTGAGAAAGGATTTGAAGTCAGGCTTTTATTATTCCAAGTCTGATATTATATCCACTAAATGACGTTATTGGCTCAAGGATAACTAAAGTCCTATCTTTAAACCTAAACCAAATGCTACCTCCAACAGGCAAGCCTTGTCTGACCTCTCCAATCTATAATGACCTTTTTCCTCATACCTCATATAATATTTCATTTTACAACATTGTAATGGACTTATCATGTAACTTTCTGCAGCATATTTAGCTGTTTTTGCATCTCATACTTCAACAAGACAAGAAATTACCTGAGGGTAGGGATTGTGGTTTATCTAAACTTTATATCTTCTCTAACACCTAAGCCTCTGCACACATTAGGTATCTAATCACTGAATAAATTGGATGAATGAAAAAAGAGATGGATGAATGAAGAATCCCTCCCTTAAAACTTCTCCTTTTTTTAGTTCAGTTTCTTCTTTATGAAGCAATAATCCCTCTACTAAATCCTACTTCCATATATTATCATAGGATGGAAGGGATTACTGAGTTTTCAAAGGCTATACTAATGGAGAATAAACTCTGTCAGGTCACACCAAAGCTGTTGGGTAGGGGCCTATGGTGGATTGAGTACTGGTCACATGAGCTTAGTTCATGAGAGATTCACTGACAGAAGTTTGATGACAGGGGAGAGAATTATTTTTTGGTGCTGTAACAATCTTGTACACACCATCTTCTGAGGCATGGGAATATTGTATTATGCTGGTAAAAGTATACTCATATCAAGGAAACCACAGATCTTTTGAAGTATTAGTATAAAGCTAATATTAAATATAGCAGTTGTGTGAAATATAAATATTTACAATTGGCACTAAATGTTATTTAACTATTAATGAATGAAGTGCATTATATGAGAGATATCTATTTCATTTACAACATTAAATCTACAACGTGTAAGACACCTTCAAAGAAATAGTCTGATATGAAAGCTTTTTGGCAGAATTGAATGTGTTTGACTCTGTCTTGTAGGCATTGACCTTCTTTTGAAAAACTAGAAGAGGAACAAATACATTCGAGCATAGAGGCAGTGAAATCCATCAAGTCCTTGGATCACCTGAAACATTATTTAATTTAAATGCAATCTTGATATGTCATGAAAGCAAAGTGATTTATTTTATAATAGATGGAGTTTTCTAAACACTGCATTTCAGTATTAATCATTTTGAAAGTTATTAAAATATGGTGGACATATTTGAATGTGTGTGCTTGAAAAAAATTTTTAAATAGTTTTTTAAAGGGAGAGAAAATAAGTTCGTATTCAAAAGGGAGAAAAGTGATGTGTAGATCTAGGCATGACATGGTTCAAGTCAAAACAAATACTTTAGAAAACAAACTACTTTAAAATAGATCTTGCCCATTCAAAACTTTCTCCTTTCCACCATAATTTCTGGAAATCAGAAGTCTTAAATTCAAAAATAAAGAAGGAGGCAGTTTTAACAGAAGCATGTGGCTGTCCACCCATCTTGTGGCTAGACAAGATTTAAATTTAAAGGTGGGGGACTGAATCATCATCATGGAATTCTGAAGGTAGAAAGTTTACTTTGCATGTTGCTTCTCTTCCTGTTTTCCTCTTCTACCTCCCTATTCTCATCCTCTGTTTTTTCCTTTGGTCTCTCTCCTAGGAAGGCTGAGCACCTACATTCTAGTCTACTTGAAAGGGAAGGAGCAAGGGAATTGGCCAAGGTAGTGGTTCAATCACTTTCAGTGGTTAGGTATTCACTTTTCAAAACAAGCAAGTGTATGCACCAGTCTTTATTGCATTAGGACTTTCACCATCTTCTCATAAATGCATGGCCAGCTTTCTCCTCTTGAGCTGAGGCACACTTGCCACCTTGGCAGCTTTAGCAAGGGCATCCTGTCTAGTAGGCAAGAGATTAACATAACCTAGATGTGATTGATATAACATGATCAGGAGTACCATTGAGTGAACAAATTATTGAACCTTATATAAAAGGAGAAGGAGATATTGATGCTGAAACTTAAATATACTTCCCCTGAGTCTTTTCATTGACCTTTGAGTCAAGTACCACTTTAATTTCTCTGAGACCATTGTGATCCATACAACTTGGAGTCATATAGCATGACTGGGAAAAAATACTGTCTTTTTCTCCCTTAAAGAAACACTGGGGAATTATTGAAAGTGTTCAGTTTTTCAAATACAATTCAGCTACATTTGCTGTGAGGCAGCTAGGTGATGCAGTAGGTAAAGTGCTGGGCCTGAAATCAGGAAGACTCATCTTCCTGAGGTCAAATCTGACTTTATAAACTTACCAGCTCTGTGACTCTGGGCAAGTCACTTAACTCTGTTTGCCTCAGTTCTGTAAATTAAGCTGGAGAAGGAAACAGCTAACCCCTTCAGTATTGTTACGAAGAAAACTCCAGATGGGGTCATGAAGAGTTGGACATGATTGGAACAATAAACAACAAATTTTGCTGCTCTTCTTTAGTTCTAAGCCCAGAACCTCTATGATTACTGTCTAAAATGTATTTAAGGATATAATGACTCAGAGAATCTCAGATTTAGGAAGGACTTTGGGAGTCACATTGTCAAATCTGTATCTGAACAGAAATTCTCTTGACATCCTTCACAATTGGTCACATTGTTCCTTCTTCATTACCTCTAATAATGGGGAATCCACAACCCTCTGAAGCAACTCATTCCATTTTGGATCTTCTCCAATTGTCAGGCAGTGTTTCTTAGTTCTGTCTCTCAATAATTTACAATCTACTGGTTTTGGTTGAACCCCTGGAGTCAGGCAGAACAAAGCTAATCCTTCTTCTCCAATATTTTTGTTTTCAGTCATTTCAGTCAAATTTGACTCTGTGACCCCCATTTGAGGTTTTCTTGGCAGGGATACTGGAGAGGTTTGCCATTTCCTTCTCCAGCTTAATTTACAGATGAGGAACGAAGGCAAACAGAGTTAAGTGACTTGTCCAGAGTCACATAGCTAGTTACTCTCTTCTATAGAATAAAACTATGAATATTTGAAAATATCTGTTGTGTCCTCTCTCAATTTCCTTTCCTTTAAGTTAAAGATACCAAGTTTCTACAAGTGGTTCTCATAGGCAATGGTCTCCATTTCCTTTACCACCCTAACAGTTTTCATCTAGACTGCTTCATTTTGTCAATATCATAGAAAATGGGAGACTCAGAATGGAGCCCATGTAGATGTGGAGTAGATGTGGTCTAAGTCAAGTTACATAGGGACTCACCTCTTTCCTCTACACAGAATGCCTCTCTTAATGCTGCCTAATGAGCAATATTAGCAGTTTGGGGGAGTTGTGGAGAGTTGCCATGTCATGGTATTTACTTGATGGGTTGCCCATTTAACTGTATGTCACAATCTATGAAATATATTTCTTTCATCCATGTTCTTTTTCCTATATGCATAGCTAGGCTAATGTCTTTTGAATGATTACAGATCTCATTTATATGGCTTTGTAGCATTCCTGGCTTGGATTAGTCAGTACTACGCCATCTATCGACAGAAGCATTTGTAATACTGTTCTGTAAGTATGGAAATTCTCTTCTAGTTGAACTATGTAGAAGATATCTTACCAAATGACTTTAGTGACCATAGACTCCTTTCTTAAGGCAGTAAGGTTTGACAAGATTCCAAAAATAGTTCAGTGCTAGATTATTAAGTGCCTTAAATGTCAAACAGCAGAGATTATTCATGATAACTATCAAAAGCTTCCTAAATATTATTTTCTCCAAGGAAAATATTCCCCCATTTCTAAGATACTCAAGGAACTGGTTCAAATTCATATAAAAAGAAGTCATTCCAAATGGTCTAAGGATATGGAAAACTGTTAAGTGAAGAGGTCCATGTTAGACACAGACACATGAAAAGATGCTTCAAGTTATTACTAATTAGAGAAATGTAAATTAAAGCAATTTCAAGATTCTATATCACACCCACCAGAATATCAAAGATGACAAAATGAGAAGATGACAAATGTTGGATTGGCTATGGGAAAAGGAGGAATATTGATGCACTATTGGTAGACAGGTGACATGGTCTCCAAGGACATATCAGATTGGGTACAACCATTCTGGAAAGCTTTTTGGAATAATACACAATAAAACTGCTAAATAATGTGTACTCTGACTCAGGTAGGGTTAGGCCTATACCCAAAATAGATCAAAGAGAGAAAAAGCTCTTGTTTGTACAAAAATGTTTATAGCAGCTCTTTTTTGCCAGGGGATGATCATCGACTGAGGAATGACTGAATATATTATGGTATATGAATGTGATAGGGTACTATTTTGCTATAAGAAATGAGGAACAACAGAAGACAGAATTCTGGGAAGATGGCGAAGTAGGTCAGAAAATTCCAAGCTCTCCAGATTTCCCCTCTAAACGAGACAATAACAGCACCTCAGGATGAACATAAAGTGGTAAAAATAAATAAGAGTGCGAGCAGAACAGTGGTCTTTCTAGAACAATCCAATTGGAGAAGATCTGAAGAAAAATCTTAGATTGAGGTTTGGTCCCTGTGAAGAGTAAACACCTCTGGGTCTGGTCTGCTTAAACAACAAAGCAGCAAGCCCTGGGGTGAGCTGGGCTCGGAGGCTGCCTTGACCTCAGTTACAGGAACTTTCACCCCTGGTAAGGTGAGAGAAGCTGGGCATCTGAGCTGGGGAAGATGAACGGAACCTCTGCTTACAAGAAACAGTAGACCCAGCTATGCTGTGGAGATAGATGCACTGGGGGAGAGAAGGAACCAGCAAACACCCTAAGAGGAAAGAAGCAGTGGGGCAGGGATGCTGCTGGTTATGGGCACTTCCAGAAGCTGGAGATCTTAGTTAGGGGAGAACTAAAGGGGCATCTGAAGCCAGAGGTACGATCCACCATACTCTAGCTGCTACAAATAAAAAAAAAATAATGAACAGGCCAAGAAGAAAGAATGCAACCATTGAGAATTACTATGGGAACAGAGAAGACCAGGGTTCATCTTCAGAGGAGGATAGTGAAGCAAAAAACCCCTTTTTTTTTCCCAAAGAGCAACATCAAATGGTCACCTGCTCAAAAAAAATTCATAGAAGAACTTAAAAAAGACTTTAAAAATCAAATGAAAGAGACTGAGGAAAAACTAAGATAAAAAAGAACAATGCAAGAAAAACAAGATTATGAAAAGAAAACCAGCCAATTAGAAAAGGAAATCCAGAATCTTAAGGAAGAAAATGAATCCTTGAAAATCAGAATTGGGCAAGTGAAGTTATAAGATATTAAGAAATAATAAATCAAAATATAAAGAATGAAGAGAAGAGAAGAAAATGTGAAATATCTCATTAGAAAAACAAGTGATCTGGAGAACAGATCAAGAAGATATCACAAGAATAATTAGACTACCTGAAAACTATGATTTAAAAAAAGAATCTTGATAAAATAATACAAGAAATAATTAAAGAAAAAAGTCCCGAAGCATTAGAACAAGAAGGGAACATAGAAATAGAAAAAGTCCTCTTATTGCCACCTGAAAGAGATCCTTCAAGGAAAACACACAAGAATATTATAGTCAAATTCTGAACCCCCCCCAGCTTATGGATAAAATATTATAATATAAAATATTATATTACATATAATAAAATATTAATATGATAAAATGTTAAAATATAAATTTTAAAAAAGCCAATCTAAATATGACAATACAATTAGAATTGCACAAGACACTAAATGACTTCAGGTCTTGGAACATTACATATTGAAGAGCAAAAGAATTGGGGTTCCAGCAGAAAATATCATACCCAGCAAAGTTAACCATAATCCTGAATGAAAAAAAAAGGATATTTAATGTATTGTCAGACTTTCAGGATTGTTAAAAAAAACTTCACAAACCTGAACTTAATAGATTTGACATATAAGATCCAAAAGAAATATGTTACATACCAGACTGATCACAAGGGACTCAATAAGGACAGACTGCCTATTATGTATGTAAAACATAAAATGCATGTCTAAGATTGTTATTAGTAATAGGACAGTTTGTAAGAAAATTTGGGGCATACCTGAGTATGATTTTGAAAAGTAAAACCATTTAGGAACAGCTAAAAAGATTAATTAATGATCTTATACAAATGAGGTGCAAGAGAAAGAATCGATTAAGGAATTTGATGGGGGAGGAGGGCTGGTAGTTCTGGAACCCTACTTTTATCAGGAATGAGTTCAAGAGGCAACATTCCATATACATTTCTATCATCTATCTATCTATCTATCTATCTATCTATCTATCTATCTATCTATCTATCCATCTATCTATCTATAGTAAAGAAGGGTATAGGGAAGATGGAGAGCATTAGGGAGGGATCTTTAGAGAAGAGGGTGAAGGAAAAGGTTAAAGGTGGGTATAGGAAGGGTAATTCTATTAATGGGAATGGGAGGATAAGGGGGGATCCTTGGAGGAGGGGTAGGTTATAAGTAAGAGGAGGGCAAGGTAGCGGGTAGAAGTAAAGTAGAGGAGTCAGGAGGTATAGGTAATACGAGATATGGACAAACATAAAATAAAAATCAGGAGTAAAATTTGTTAGGGGAAAAGGAGCAGGGGTGGTAATCATGATTTCAGACAAACTCAGGCTAAAATAGATTTAACAAAAAAGAAAAAATTGGGAAACTCCCCTATGTGTCAGCCATATTTATCAATGTTGTTCTGGACTATTTAAAACATCTAGACAGTATAATGAGGGAATACTGCTGTGGTACAGGAAATGATGAGTTGATGGACTTGGAAAAATATGGAAAGACTCGGACTTATGAAAGAAGAGTCTAAACAGAGAAAATAGAGAAGAGTTTAGGAGTCTTACATAGATGCATATGAATGTATATATCTATATATTACTATGATTATTGACATCTAAGTATATATATATGTGTGTATACATGTGTGTGTTCATGTATATATTTGTATGTATGTCTACATATGTATGCGTATATATGCACATATGTGTATATGTATGTGTGCATATCTATCTGCACTTAATTCTAGCCTTCTTGTGGGGGGAGGAAGAAAGAAAAAGATAAAGTAAAAAATGCACAGCAGAGAACAAAAGGAAACTTATAAGGAAGCAAAGAAAAGATGGACGGCTCTCAACGCAATGTGTAGCATTTATTATATAGGCTTTCTTGAAATGGAAATTTATTACTGTATATTTTGAATCCTCTCTCATGTTCTGCTGTGCACATGGCGATGCTTTTTTCTTTTCTTATTCTGTATTATTTTAGTTATAGTATTTACATTTGTTTCTTTTTTCTTTCTTACTTTGTATTTAAGGTTAAACTAAAAAATTACAACTAAATTTTTTTTTTTACAAAAAAAGAAATGAGGAACTAGATAGATGGCTTCAAAAATACATGGAAAGATATATGAATAGATGCACAGTAAAGTGAGCAGGATTGAAAGAACAATTCATACTATAACAAATATAAAATATCTGAGGATTTTAATAAATCAATGAAGAATAAAATGAAAAGAATGAGGATAATGCTTTACACAACACGAATACTGAAAAAAAAACCCAACCCCAACAACTTGAAAAGTAACAAGAACTCTGATCAGTTCAACGACTGATAATGATTCCAGAGGACCAATAATGAAACATGATATCCTGTTAAGCATTTCATAGACGTGATGGATTTAGGATGTAGAATACATATATATCTATATAGATACATACACACACACATCACACACACAAGCATATCTGTATACACACATGCACAAACATACACACATTATGCAAATACCAAAACAATCCAATAAACATTTCTTAAGTGCCTACTATATGCCGGGCACTATGCTAAGTTCTGGAGATACACTTAATAAAAAGAAAGATAATCTCTACCCTCAAAGACCTTACAATCTAGACGGAGAGACAACATACAAAGGGAAGTAATAAAGGAGGATGGGGTACGCCAGTGGGTACCTAGCATGGGGGCATCTTGTTCTGTGGAGCTGAAATTAAGCAGAGAAGCAGATACAAGAGTGGAGTGAGATAAAATGTCTAGTTTCTGCCCTCTATAAAGGAAAGCACTGGGAGGAATTTGGTATAATTCCACCCTTCAGCCCTTCGATGGGAGGGGTGAGGAGGCATCAGTTAGCACCACGGTAATGTTTAGAAGTGATGAACCTTTCCTGGGAGGGGCAGCTTGATTAGCTGAAAGCAGGCTGGGCAGCAGATGCAGTGTGGTATGAGTATATAGTCATGAATATGTGCATATGTATATGAGGGAGTTAGTTTTACTTGACTGCTTATTTGTTACAAGACATTGATTTTTTTTTAATGGGTGGGAGGGAAGGAAAAATATTTGTTGTTTTTCATTCATCTCTGACTCTCTGTGATCCCATTTGTTTCTTTTGTTTTTGGCAAAAATACTGGAATGCTTTACCACTTCCTTCTCCAGCTCATTTTATAGATGAGGAAACCAAGGCAAAGAGGTTCAAGTGACTTGCCCAGTATCACACAGCTAATAAGTGTCTGAGGCTAGATTTGAACCTAGGAAGATGAGTCTTTCTAATTGCAAACCTAGCACTTTATCCACTGCTCTACCTAGTTGCCCAGAAAGAAAACAGATTTCTGCTAATTTTTAAAAGTACAGAGGTTAAGAAGGTGCTACAGCTGCGAAATATTAATTGCTCTTTCAAGTGAGATCATTCTATTATTAGTTTAAATTAATCATTTTACTTTGTTACAAAAGATTTCACAAAATAGGGGTAATCTATAAATATAATGTAAAAATAAAAAAAAATTATAGAACTTTAAAAATTAAAAAAAAAAAATCTCTTGGCCAAAGGAATAAAAGCAACATATTGCCAGCTCCTTTCAAAGACTTTTGTATAGTATTTAACAGTCTTTTCCCATGAAATTTCATGAAAACATGAATTTTTCTTCTCTGATGCATCCTGAGACACCACGTTATCTCTGTTTTCTCTGCTCTGTCATGCCTTAATTGCAGTCACAGTTTTCTGAGGGTCTTTTCTGGCTTTATTATATAGGATTAAATATACTGATCCCAGACCCGTCTTAGAAATGTCACTTTCATTATGTCACTCCTCTACTAAAAAACAACAAGATCAATAATGAAAAATCTTCAACGGCTCCTTATTTCTTATTTTATCAAGCTTAATCCCCTCTGCTTGGCTTTCATGTTCTGGTGCTACTTATCCAAACATTTACCACTGCTCTGTAATAAACACTGTATTCTAGAAATCCCTTCTCTCCCTGACCTTCCAATGTTTCCACCCACTAATCCATAGATTTAGATAACTCCTAGGCTGAGCAGCAACCTCCTGTAGTGGAAAGAACGCTGAATTTGGAACTATCTTACCAAACTTAGCGTATGCTTTGACCTAGATATAGCACTATTAGGTCTCAAATAGATGAAAGAAAGAGAAAAAGTATCTATGTGTACAAAAATATTCATAGCAATTATTTTCATTGCAGCCCCAAACTAGAAACTAAGGCAGCCAGGTGTCAGAGTGGATATATAAGGTTGGAGTTAAAAGTCAGAAAGGCTTGAGTTCAAATCCTACTTAAATGCTGACTAGTTGTGTGACCCCAGGAAGTTATTTAACTTCTGTTTGCCTTAGCTTCCTCATCCATGGAATGAGAATAATAACATCTACTCCCCAGGGCTGAAGATAAAATCAGATCATATTTGTAAAGCACTTTGCAAACCTTAAAGCATTAGATAAAGGCTAGCTGTTACTGTTGTTATGATGATGGTACAATGACTAAACCAATTGTAGTATAGAAATGGAATATTGTTGTCACAAGATGTGAAAAAATGTACAGTTTCAGAGGAAATTGGGAAGACCCCTCTGAACTGAGGCAGAACAAAGGGAAAACTACAAGAGGAATTTATATGACAACATTGTGAGAAAAGCAACTTTGAAAACAAAACAATGATAAACGAGATAAACCGGAAGTCTAGAAGAGGAAACACATCAACCACCTCCTGCAAGAGAGGTGGCAGACTTATAATGCAAAATAAGACATACGTTTTTGGACATGGTCAATGTGGGAATATATTTTGCTGAATTATTTATATTTTTAGGAGATTTTATTTTTGATTTTTCAATTAGAAAGACACTGGGAGGAAGAGGACAAATGCTTATAAAATAAGTAAAGACCTGGAAGCAAAAGAAAAAAGAAAGTGTTGGCTTTGGAGTCAAGATAACTTTGTACCTCGGTTTCCCCATTTGTAAAATGAGTAGGTTTTCCTTCATTATGGATAAGGTCCTTTCCAACTTAGGTCACATTAAATATTGCTGATTATTTAACTGTGAGAATTCTCTAGGCATCTTCATAGCACCTTTAATGAGAAAAGAAGGGAATCATTCCTTCATTCCATGTCAATAACATTGCTACATCTATGGAGTCTCTGGGTCTCATGAAATAACTTTTAAAAAACAGGGGATGGGCTTTGATAGTGTGAGAGTCTGCAGTCTGTGTTGCTAACTTTAAGAGCTAGAGGAAATGGAAGATTAAAATGAGTATACTTCATAAATAATCCCAAAGAGGTAGAAAACAGTAAACTCTTCAATATTCTTGTGGAAATTAAGCTCCAAATAGCTAATGAAATCCCAAACTGATAGAAGAAAACTGCAGGAAGATCTAACCATGCTGAGGGTTTGCAGAAAAATGGCAGCTCAGCTTTAGGGTAAGCAAATAGAAGGTCTCCTGAGGAAAATAACCCAAATAATGCTTTTAGTTATCAATATCCATTCCTTTAAACTATTCCATAGCTTGGGATGAGGGTAGGAGAGACATTATCCACTTCCCTGAACACATCAAGCAAATTTGCTGCCATAGCTCCAAAAGTTTAGTATTATAAACACAAAAGAAAATATAATAATGCCTGGTCAAGTACATTATCTATCTATCTATCTATCTATCTATCTATCTATCTATCTATCTATCTATCTATCTCTATATCTATCTATCTATATCTATCTATCTATGTATGTATCTACAGGTCATCCTGTCTTTTTCTGGTCACTGATCTCTAAGAATACTATCATGAAGATGGAAAAAGATATAGAGAAGGGCAACGAGACAAAAGGAAGGAATTCAGTGTGGTATCTAGGATAAGAGGTGATATTTTTGCTGTAACACAGTTCAATCTGTAATAGTGTTTTGTACTGAATTTTAGAAAGGATACAGGCAAACTGGACTTGTATCCAGAGAACACCTCTAAGGTGATGAACAAATGTAAAATCATGCTGTGTGAGGATATTTTGAAGGGCTCTGTTTAGCATGGAGAAGAGAAAACCTAGGATGGGGCCTAATTTTACTCTTCAAGTGTTTATTTGAAGGATAGTCATATGGAAGACTACTTGAAGAATTATTTGACCCCAGAGAGCAAAACAAAGCTTAATGAATTAAAGATATGGAGAGGAAAATAAAGACTCAGTATAAAAAGTTCCTAGCAATATCTAAAAGTAGATTGGGCTATGGCTGAAGCTTTTCAATGAGAGGTGTGATGGCTATTTTCCAGGGATGTTATAATGGGAATTTGAGTTTTAGGAGAATAGTGGCCTACATTCTTTTAAGGTCTCTTCCACTGCTAAGCTTTTATGAGTCTGATTCCAGGAAGGAGTTTCCATACAAGGATAGATTCATGATAAGGATTCTTTAGTTTGGAAAGATGAAGACTGAGAAAGGAGAGATTTACAGATGAATGGATTAATAGATGGGTAAAACTAGAAAGAGTCTTAGGGATAATTTAGTATACCAGTATTCCCCACTCCTAGTCCATATTTTACAGTAGAGGAAAGTGAGAGTCCAGCTCTGTATCATAGTTTGTTTGCTCAAGGAGACTTGAACCCAGTTCTCCTGACCTCTAGTTTAATGACCTTTCTACTGCAACAAACACAGAACATATAGCGTGTATAGAAAATGAAACAAAAATACATCTATGAAGGAGAATCCATAATGCAGAAAAACTCCACAAACCCTAGTATATTAATTATAAGGCAATGATTGAAGCTTGAGTGAACTTCAATTTTATAAGCACGTGAAACTTATTATACTAAGGAGTTTAAAATTCAAAGAGATTTGTATTTTAATTTGCATTTACATAAATTAATGGATGACACAATGGTAATATTTTAAAAATTGCCAGTGTATATGCCTAAAGTTTTTAGGTCAAGGTTATGGAAGGCAACAATGGAGTACTACACAAAACCTCATCAGTCAGTCAACAAGCTTATTAATTATAAATACTTATTGTTTTGCCACTCTTAAGTGAGGCAATGTTGAGCTACATGGAACTTTATCTTCTTATATTAAGTAATGGAAGAATGCATATACTCAGAATCTGCTTAGTTAAGGCTATACTGAGGACAATTATTCATTCATTCACCGATTGAACAAGTGTTTATTAAGTTGTTATGTGTGGCAAATGATACTCCCCTAAAATTTTCTAGTAACTTACAAAAAGAATCTACCTGAACTTTATATACTGAAAGCAAATAATGGCTAAGTATCTAAGTTAAAAAAAAGTCAGAAAGGCAAAAAAATCTTAGATTTATATTCTAGGGAAGTCAACTTAAGATTTAGAAACTTCATTGACATAGCCTAAAATATGTAGCTTTGGTATCTAATTTACAGAATAAAAAGAGCATTGATAGGGAAGAGCTGTCAGGATGAATCAATGTGGTCCAGATAAGAGTTTATAAAACCTCATCTGAGGTATAAAGTTATGTATGTGGGAAAGAAATGGGGAAAAGTGAACAATTCCCAAGTACAAGAAAAATTTAGATTACAGTAACCTTTTCTACTCTCACCCCACAATCCTGTCAATACACCAGCCTACATTTGTGCATTTTATGTCTAAATACATGCTTAATTACATGAGCTTGCTAACATAATAATAGCAGCCCAAATGTAATTCACACATATGGCCTCATTTGTTTCTCACAACAGCCTCATGAGGCAATAACACAAGTATTGTACCCATCTTACAGATGAATAAACAGACACACAGGGAGGTTAACCGAACCTGACCAAGGTCACACAACTAAAGGAAAAGCAGTGGTATGACTTGAAAACAGGTCCCATGACTCCAAATCTATTCCTTTTTTTCCATTACACAAGACATTTATGAACACTGTCAATTTAACTGATGCTTTTACCAAAATAAAAATAAACATCCACAGAAAAACTATTTGCTATTTAAATTACTACATATTTTCAAATGCTAATAGGAAAAGATTGTTTTTCCTCTTTACATGGTAGTAGTAGTTGTGATTAACATTTGTACAGGTTTATAATGTGCTTTTTAGCACGTAATCTCATTTGATCAAATCTTTTCAACATTAGAAATCATAAGGAAATTTGTAGAATTTATAATCAATTTATATTTATAATCACTTGTGAAAAAAAAAGAAAGAAAATATTTTCCAAGTTCATGTGTTGACTAATTTATATCTGTTTACTAAGGTAAGGCAGCTTATATTAAATGTACTCTATGACCACAGAATCATTTTAAAGTAGGTAACAAATATCAGATATTGTTTGAATATTACGTCTGTTTCCTGCTAATGCAGTAGTTTTTGATAGATTCATACCTTTTGGGACATCCAGGTTAAATGACCAACAAGATAGAAGACTAGAAAATTTCTCCAGTCACCACTCAATCTCAAAAATTTTACCATGGATGGAATGTGCACCAGGGGAAGAAGAATCACTCAGGCAGGAATTGTGCAACAGAGAAAGAACAATCTCTCAGCACAGTCCCCCTCTACCATCCTACACAGTCTTGCAGGAAACACTACCTGACACATGCTTATCCATTTGGACCCACTCAGAAATTTCTTTGCTGCTGCAGTCTGACAGCACATCTTCCTCCTATCCTTGACCCACCATGCTGGGGCAGTGGACCTCAACTCTGCCTACTTAGCTGCAGAGGAGGGGGAAGATCAGAAGGGCTAGAGTAGACTATATTCTTCCTAGTGTGGGCACACTTAGTGAGAGAATTATAAAATTGAGGGATCTGGGGAAGGGTACCAGTGTAAGTATAAGGCTGAATGAAAGCTAAAGGAAAGGGGACTAGCAGTCAGCTGAAACCAATCCCATCTCCCAAGAGCCATTTGGGACATAGAATACGGTGAGTGAGAAGTGAATTGTCCATCATGGGAGAGGACTGAAACAGCTCTGGATCCAAGGATCCAAAGCTCCTAGAAATAAAATCACCATAAAAAAAGGATAGAATCAGAAAGTGAGAAATGGAAGAATATAAGAAAAAAAGACAAAGACTACCAAATTTCTTGGCAGGAAATAAACTCAAGTAGAAATACTTAAGAGTACAAGCTACTAAATCAGCACTGAAGTTATTAAAACAATAGGGAGATAGGATCAAAGACATCCAAATGATTACAAACATCTCTCAGTAAATATTGCAAGACAAAGGAAATTAAATAAACATATAATAGAATCCAAATGATTCCCAAGAAAGCATGGAACCATAGTAAGAGTTGCTGAAAAGGTCAGAAAAAAATCAGAATCTTCAAAGAAGTTAAAAGAGAACAAATGACAGAGTCTATAGCTTGCATAATAGATGTAATTGGCAAAGTAGAAAAATTTGAACCCATAGGAGTGAAGCCTTTCTAAAGAAGCGAGAGAATAACTGAAGGAAATATGAATTTACTGAAGTAAAGGACAATCTGAAAGAACCAAAGCAAAAATCAACATTGTTAAAAGAATACACAATTTCTACAGAAGCAAAATATGCTGATTTTGAAGACAAAATGTGTAAAGAAAATTTCAGAATCATAGAGCTCCCAGAAGAATATGTCCAGTCAAAATCAAAATACTGTAATGCAAGCAGCAATACAAGAACACTGTCCAGAACTTCTGAACACAGAAAGAAAGCAAAAATAAAAGAATCGCCAGAAAAAAACCTATTCTTCAAAGGTCAAGATATATCCAGACACAAAGAGGAAAATGTTCAAATATAGGAAAAGAAATTCAAATAATACAGGAGTATTTTGTACCCATTGTAATGACAGAAAAGAATGGAATGCTATATTCTGAAAAGCAACAGAACTCAAATTACAACCCAAAATAATGGGATTAAAACCTAAGCCTAATTATCAGTTGTACAGTTGGACATTCAATAAAAGATAAGTATTTAAGATATTCTTACAAATACTAACTCCAGACAAGAGACATAAAGGAAAAACAAAAAAAAAAATACAATTCTACAGGAAAGCACAAGTTACAAGTAACATGACCCTATCTTTTGAGACTATTAAAAGAGAAAAAAAAAATACAACCTAGAAAGACAAAGAAATTTTTTGAATTAAAAAAAGAATACATGAACCATTAAAAATGTTCATTTTAAAACCACTGAAGTGATCAAGATGAAAATGCAACTTAGAGAGGTGCAGAGCCAAGATGGCAGAGTAGAAGCAGAGATCTGCCTGAGCTCTCCTCCGAACCCCCTCCAAATACCAGTAAAAATGACTCTGAACAAATTCTAGAGCAGCAGAAGCCACAAAATGACAGAGCGTAACAGATTTCCTGCCCAAAGCAATCCGGAAAGCCAACAAGAGGGGTCTACTGCACTGGGCTTGGAGCTGAGCACAGCCCAGAGTGGGTCATGCTGGCACAGACCGAACTGGAGCAGATCTCAGAGCACTGAATCACTGCTCCACGGTTTCCAGACTTCTCAACCCACAAAAACCAAAGACAACTTCAAAAGTCAGCAGGAAAGCTCTCTCACCCAGGTGAGGGAAGAATATGGTCTGGCCCCAGGCCCAGTTCCAGGGCAGCAGCAGCCACTGCTGCAGAGGTGGCTGCTTCTGAAGTTCTCAGCCTACAGGGGAGTTGAGTGGCTGATCTGGGTCCCAGTCCTAGGTGGCAGTCCTGGGGCAAGAAGGAGTCCTAGTGTGGTGGAGCTTGAGGCAGCTGTGGAGAGGGAATCATACTTGCAGATCCAGGGCAGAAAAGAGTGCTTGTGGTTGCTTACAGACAAGAATGCAGTCCAGGAGAGGAGCAAACACCTCTCCTTTGATCATATCACTTTGAAGAAACTGAGAATTTACAGGCCTTTGGAGATATCTCTGAAAGCAGCTACACAAAGCCCGTGAAACTTGGGACAGTGCATCCTTCATTTAACAAGTAGCTCAGAAGTCAAGTAATTGGCTGGGGAAATGACCAAAAGTGGGAAAAATAAGACTAAAGAAGGTTACTTTCTTGGTGAAAAGGTATTTTCTTATCACTAGGAAGATCAAAGCACACAACTGGAGGAAGACAGCAAGGTCAAGGTTCCTACAACCAAAGCTTCCAAGAAAAATATGAATTGGTCTCAGGCCATAGAAGAGCTCAAAAAGGATTTTCAAAATCAAGTAAGAGAGGTAGAGGAAAAATCAGGAAGAAAAATGTGAGTTATGCAAGAAAATCATGAAAAATGAGTCAACAGCTTGTTAAAGGAGACCCCAAAAATTCTGAAGAAAATAACACCTTTAAAAATAGACTAACCCAAATGGCAAAAGAGGTCCAAAAAGCCAGTGAGGAGAAGAATGCCTTAAAAAGCAGAATTGGTTAAATGGAAAAGAAGGTCCAGAAGTTCACTGAAGAAAACAATTCCTTGAAAATTAGAATAGAGCAAATGGAAGTTAATGACTTTAAAGAAATCAAGAAATTATAAAACAAAACCAAAAGAATGAAAAAAAAATAGACACTGTGTAATAGCTCATTGGAAAAACAATTGATCAGAAAATAGATCCAGCACAGATAGAACGCGGACATCATCTTTCAAGAAATTATCAAGGAAAACTGCCCTGATATTCTAGAACCAGAGGGTAAAACAGAAATGGAAAGAATCCATCTATCACCTCCTGAAAAAGATCTCCAAAAGAAAACTTCTAGGAATATTGTAGCTAAATTCCAGAGTTCCCAGGTCAAGGAGAAAATAGTGCAAGCAGGCAGAAAGAAATAATTCAAGTATTGGGGAAACACAATCAGGATAACACAGGATTTAGCAGCTTCTACACTAAGGGATAAAAGGGCTTGGAAAAAGATTCCAGAGGTCAAAGCAGATAGGATTAAAACCAAGAATCACCCAGCAAACCCGAGTATAACACTTCAGGGGAAAAATTGGAATTTCAATGAAATAGAAGACTTCCAAGCATTCTTGTTGAAAAGAACAGAACTGAATAGAAAATTTGATTTTCAAATACAAGAATCAAGAGAAACATGAAAAGGTAAACAGGAAAGAGAAACCATAAGGGGCTCATTAAAGTTGAAGTGTTCACATTCCTACATGTGATATATATTTGTAACTCATGAGACTTTTCTCAGTATTAGGGTAGTTAGAGGGAAAAATATATATGTTTGTATATGTATATATGTGTATATATATATACACATACACGTTTATATGTATGTATGTGCATATTATATATGTATAGGTATATGTATGTATGTGAATATGTAGACAGAGGGCACAGGGCAAGATGAATATGAAGGGAGTATACCTAAAAAAAAAATTAAGTGCTGAGAGGAATGTACTAGGAGAAAGAAAGAAGGAAAAGTAGAATATAGTAAATCATCTCACATAAAAGGGGCAAGAAAGAGCCTTTGCAATGGAAGGGGTGGTGGTGAGAGGGAATATGTGAGTCTTACTCTCATTGGATTTGGCTTAAAGAGGGAATAATATACATTGAATTGTGTAAGGAAATCTATCTTACTCTGCAGGAAGGCGGGGGAAGGGGATAGGTGAGGGAGGGTAATAGAAGGGATGGCAGATTGGGGGAAGGGGTAATCAGAAGCAGACACTACTGTGAGGGGTCAGGTAAAGGAAGAGAATGGAATAAATGGAGGGCAGGACAGGATAGAGAGGAATGTGGTTATTCTTTTACAACATGACTGTTGTGAAAGTGTTTTGCATATATGACCTATATTGAATCGTTTGCTTTCTCAATGAGGGTGGATGGGGAGAGAAGAAGGGAAAGAATATGCAACTCAAAGTTTTAAAAATGAATGTTAAAAATTGTTTTTGTATGCAACTGGTATATAAGTTGTATATGCAATAGGGTATAGAAATCTATCTTGTCCTACAGGAAAAGAGAGGGGAGAGAGATGGGGAAGTAGGGTAATAGAAGGGTGGGCAGATAGGGGAAAGGAATGGTTGGGGTGCACGCTGTCTGAGGGTGGGGGAGGGGAGAGACGAGAAGAAAATTTGAAATTCAAAATCTTGTGGAAGTGAAGGTTGAAAACTGAAAATAAATTATATATAAAAAAGCAAATTAGAGAAATAGGAGAAGTGATAGGGAAGAATAGGCCTGAAAAAATATGGACTAACTTACATACTTTGCCTGCCTAGTGAATCAATGTATTTTGTGGGGTTAAATTACACAATGACAGGATAAAAGGGGATATAGGATGTAGAAGATGAAGGAAAATTATGTGCTACATCCTAACGACAATTATAGTAAGCAATAAAGGGGAAATAACTCCTATAGTCTCACAAGAAGAAGAGTGACAAAAGAATGGATGAGGGAGGTATTAAACAACATGAAAAGAAAGAGAATTTGCCTGAGTGGAAGAAAAAGGTCTCATTGAGGAACATTTCAACTAAGGAAGAAATATATTCCATAATGGGAGATAGAGATCTGACAATGAATGTTCCTCTGAGAGGGTGTTTTTCCTCTATGGACAACATCTTGCTTCAGGACAAAAGAAACCAAAGTCACTAAGAACAATTGCCAATCCACGGTAAATGAAAAGAAAACCATAGGGAGGAGACAGAGAAGAATTGGACCACATAGTCAGTGATGTAGTAGAATTTCTACTACAGGCAATGCTTTCTAGCTTCACCACCTCCTGTAGGAATTGATATTTCTAAGAGTGAAGTACAACGGAGAAAAAGGGAGAGAGCCTAGATCTGTAAGGCTATAACACAGAAATTGTTTAGAAGAGGGGACTTCAATTTAGTACATTAGTAATTTTAATTTTATGAGGAATATAAAGAAATTAAAGGAATAAATATATTGACCATTACTCAAATGTTTAGATGAGAAAGAAAGGAAAGAGAAGTAATGAAAATAACAAAGTAAAGAAATCCTTCTCAGAAAAAGGACAGAAAATTTTAAAAAGGGATAGAAAAAAACCTAGAAATTGAAGGGAGGAGATTTTAAATTAACTACTTAAGAACAAAAAGAAGGAGAAGAGGGGGAAATGCATAAAAGAAAAAAAGAATTAGGAAGCAATATATTAAGTAAAATTCCAAAAGTAGAGAAAGGAATAACAAATTGAAAGGGGGTGAAGGGAGATGAGGATGATGGCTAGAAACCTGTAAGAATAGTTTTCCTTTAGGGTAGATTAAACAAAGACAGTTGTAGGAACAAAGCACTGTCTTAAAAGTGGACAAAAAAAGAATTAAAAAATCCTAATTCAGGAAAAACGGCAATATTAGACACACAAATAGAAGAAAATATAAACCTAGTTCTTATAACTTTAAATGTGATGGAATATATACTCCAAGAAATTTAAATAAGAGATTGAATAAGAAAACAAAAGCCCATAAAATCATGCTTATGAGAACATACCTGATTTACACAGAATAAACACAAGAAGCTAGAACAAAATTTATTATGCATCAGATGAACTAAAAAAAAGGAGTCACAAGCATGAAATCAGATAAAGCAAAAGAGAAAAAAATTACAGCATAAAAATAAATAAGGAGATTACATTATGATGAAAGAAACCATAGATAACAAATATCAGATTTAAGTTCATGTGCTCCAAATATCCTTAACTGAATTATGAGAAGATATGTACAGAAGTAAGATAATAGTAAGAGACTTTAATAGCCTTCTTAAAAATTTAGCAGAAATATAATAAAAAAGTAAATATAAATTGAAAAACTGTTGGAGAAACTAGAGTTATATCATTTTCTAAATGGAGCTACCAAAGAATATACATATTTCTAAGTATCATACAGCACTTTTACAAATATTTACTACATATAAATTTCTTCACACAATTTATCTCCACCTGCTGAAATTTAATTTGGTAGCAAGATTGGGAAGCTTCTATCAGGCTAGAAATAGTTCAGGCATGAGCCCAGAGAAGAAATACATATCTGTTCTCTGAGACCCAGCCAAGCTTAGTCTGAAGAGGTTTATATTACCAGAAGACTGGGCACCAGCTAATTCTGTTTTTGTTGAACACAGTAACTCATGAAAACCATATGCTGAGACACAGAGGGATTAAAGTCTGCATTGGTGGAGTGTTTCCATATGATTAAAACCACAGATTCTGAACATATTACAGTATATGCTCATATATGCAATATAGTATACTTTGTTAAGCTATTTTTGTACACATATTATCTTTCTCCTAGATTACCATTTTTTAAAGAACAAGGACTGTTTAATTCATCTTTGTGCCTCCCATAGCATTTAGCATAATACTATTAAAATGCAATATATATTTGTTGAAAGTATAAACCCTAGATTTGTATTATACTTTTAAATGTTTTAAAGTACTTTCAACATCATCTCCACTATTATCATCATTTGACAGATGAAAAAATAGAGATATAAATAGGTTAAATGATGTACCCAAGGTTACCCAGAGAGGGGCAGAACAAGGTCTGAAACCCAGGTCTTATCACTTAATTAGTAACGTTTGATACTTGTCAGATCTATGTCCTTTGTTACTTCTTTACTAAAGAAGAAATTGAATTTATTTCCCAGGTTAGTGGGAATATAATTTTTTGGATACAGAATTAAATTTCTAACTACTAAACCTTTAATCTGGACATTAGCCAATAAAAGGCTATTTCTTTTCTTAAGGTTAAGGTGCTATCTGGAAATGGGTAACTGGTCATAATTAATTTTTTTCCTCGAAACTAAAAATAAAAAATAATTTTCCAGAGTAACTGAATTTGCTCTTTCAATTCATTACCCAATAGTTCAGTGATACTGGGAGCAGAGGTCATCCAGGCAGAACATTTTTTGGCATCAAAGCAGGACCATCAGGACCAGCAGCATGAGTAAACTCTATTGAGTCAATTATTCCGTACTGTTTTATGTAACCTACAACTGAGACTTACAGCGTGATTGATTCTTCCCCTTTCCTTTGTGTAGGTTATTGGATATAACAGAAAAATGGTGTTAAAAAACTACTTATTTCTTGTGGAAAACTCTTGAAAACAATAATTTTAAAGTCAATTCTTTTATGCTTTCAGTGTGTGTTATTCAGATTGATTTCTTCAAGTCATTTATTAACTTAAAGGCATTCTAGAGACTCATAAAGCACATAAAAAAGTATTTGTTATGAATACATACAGTAGTGAAAGAATGGAGTGGATCTAGCTGCGAACCTATCCACCTTGTTCAACAGTATATTTGAATTCATATTCAGCAAAATCGTGTTTGATCCCCATATCCACCACATTGGAGTTATGTGTTTGTGGACAAGTTGTCCAGTACCTCTGATCCTCAATATTTTAATCTTTAATAATAATACTTTTGTGATCTATATTATAGGGTTGGGAAGAAAGCATCTCTGGGCAGCTTTTGATACTGTTGACCACTCTCATTAAACATAATCAATAAACATCTATTAAACAGCCATTATATGACAGGTACTGTATTAAGATTTGGGGACGCAAATATGAAAAAAATAGAGACAGCCCTCAAGAAACTTACCAACTAATTAGGGAAAACAACACATAAAAGCAAGCTGAAAAGGGAAGGGAAGTATCTGACAGGGGGCCATGGTGAAGTCCCAGAGTAGTGGAGTTATGAGAAATGTGTGTCTGAACTGTGCTTTCTTCTTATTTGGAGTTGATGGTTCCTCCCCTCTTCAATCAGCAGGGAAGAGGGAAATGAAGTTAAGTATCAAGGCCCTTGGTAGGCCCTTGCAGGATGATGAAGTTTTCAATATAATGAGCTTCCAGAGGCATGGAGAAGTAAGAGAAATCCCAAAGTAATCCCAAAGCAGCCAGAAATAAGCAGCCTTCTTCCTCAAATGTTCTTCTCTCTAGGTTTTTCTAACTGTGCTCTCTCCTAGCTCAACTTCCATCTATCTGAACACTTTTTCTCAGTCTTTGTCTGTTAACTCGGTGCACCCCCTCAAAGTTGTTCTGAACTTTCTCTTCTTCCTCCATACAAGGTCACTTGACAATCTAATTAGCTCCCAGTCTCTATGCAGATGATTGTCATATTTATTTGTCCTGTCTTAACCTTTCTGTTAACCTCCATTCTTAAATCTCCAACTATCTACTGGATACCTCAAACTGGTTTTCTCATGGATATCTTAATCTCAAGTTGTACAAAACTGAACTCATTATCTTTCCATTCAAATCCTTCCTTCTTCTTAATTCCCTGTTAGGACAGGACACAACCATCCTCCCAGTTATTCAGACTTGCAAACTGGGTGTCATATTCAATTTCTCATTCAATGCACCTGTAGCCAATCAATTGACAAGCCCTGTTGTTTATACCATCTCAGTGTAACTCCCCCTGTTTTTTTCTCTCATGCTTAGAAGGAAAATCAGTCCCTTGATGAAAAATTCATCATAAATAATAATGGCACAAGAGAATATTCTTAGCATATACTAGTGCAGCAGATTTGATTTCATATGGATTATGGGGATATATCCACCCATTTATATCTACATAATGTTAATTGGTAGTGCCCTTATAGGAACACAGCCTGAACTGAATATCTGAACAGAAGAAGAAATGTCTCATATTAAAAATAAAAAATGAGTGTCTGGATCAAATTTCATGCTTTTGGACTCTCTACTGCTTAATCACTCACTTCTTGGCCACCAGTTGTTAATTTGACTCCATTGTCAAGAGGAATATGAATGTATGAGAATATAGGAGGAGGAGGAATGAAAGAGTATGAATAAAGTCTAAATGTCCCTACTAGCTTGGATTGGCCCAGAATTTCCAAAGTGAGTTTTTCACACTCACTTTTGAGGGAAAAATCACTGAAATATATTAAATATAAATTTTTGGTAAAAAAACAAGAGAGAATTTAATTTATGTCTAACTACCATAAAATTTTTTTCATAAAGTACCTCCCTACAACATGAGTCCAGTTACACTAAAGCCAAATCATGTTCCTGGTACCCTGTCATGAGCACTGTATCTATTACATTAAAGGCTTAAGCTGTGGCACTATTCTTGTCAACAAACACCAGTGTGAAATGGGATTTTACTGCACTCGAAATAGCATTATATTTATCTTTCTAGCATAGATGTGGTAGTAGTAACCATCTTATCATACAAAAGAGAAAACATAGTTAAGTTGGTATATGGTCTTATTTTTATGAACCATATATCAACCTCACTCAACCAGGAATATAATAAATCAGAATTTTCAATTTATTTTTCACCATGGAAAGCACTGATATGATATAATGCTTTAATAAGAGAGAATATAAAACATCCAAAAAATGTCAAGTGGACTATATCATTTGTAGATGTTAAAATGTTATTTTTTTTCTTTTTAATCACAATTTCTACTAAAGCAAAAAACAAATGGAAATTAAGAGACAGTTTATTTTTATAGGAATTAATGTGAGGTCATTAAAATGTCATTATAATATATGTCAAGTACTTGACAAAGGAGAGAATAGTAGGAAATGGGAGTTGAAATATTTGTTCTTAGTTCTATAAATATTTCTACAGCTACTATAGTTGTACATGAAAGCACTTAGAATCAAAAGAAAATCTCTGCTATACCTGTGCCATTGGACATTCTGGATTTTTATAGGTATAAGGTCAAGATCCAGAAGAACATCTGCCCATCAGATAAAAGTACATGACTTTTATTTCTTTATTTTTCCCCTTTTATCCCCTCTTTTTAATAGGAAGTATTCCTTTGGGCTCAGAACCACCTTTTCTGCAGTTCCAGTTGTCAGCAAACTACCAGTCCCCATGGAAACAACCTGGACCAAGCCTAGAGTAAGCCAAGAGAAAACACAAACTATGCTGGAAAGTGATCACCCCTACTAGGAAGCTTCTCATTGCTATTTAGTGGCATCTGCACTGTGCCAAACTGCAGAGAAGGAGGGAAATAACATATGTTCATGTAAACAAGTATCTGAAAAACACGTTTTCAACATGGTGGCTAGAAACATGATGAAATAAGTAGTGATTTTTCATAGGAATGTTTTACCCTAGGTCTTCCAAAAATAATTTGGTCACAGAATAGGAAGGGGTTTGACATATACTGACATAACTGCCAAAACGCTGATCCAAGAGGTCTGGGTATACAGACTATCCTTTGAATTAAAGGTGAATTGGGAAATTTTCGGGTGAAATAGAGGGAACTGAATTTATTTTCATGTTGAAAAATTTTAACCCATAAGTATTCTTTATAAGATGTGACTTCACTGTTAGAGAAAATATTGTTAGCATTGATTTTTTTTCTCCCACATATAATCTCTTGGTATCATATGAAATATCAAGGTTCTACTTCAAAAACTGATATGATTTTTATTAGTGAACATGAGATTAAAGAAGAGGTATTGCTATCTGATTTTGCTGCTGCGGCCCAAGGACTCTTCCATCTGACTCAAAGCTGAAATCTGCCATACGTGTTATCTTCCCAATTAGCACATAAGCTCCTTGAAAGCAGGCATTGTCTTACTTTTCTATTTACATCCTCAGTGCTTACTTAGCACAGAACTTTCCAAATAGTAAGTAATAGTAAATACAGTAAGTAAAAAAAAAGTAATTAAAAAGTGCTTCATTCATTTATATGCCTCTTATTTTCATCCAGAAAAACCCCACAAAGTATTCTTAAATGCTTTATTTTTTTCCTTATTTGTTTTTTATTAAATAAAAAGCATGTTGCAACATGGCAGTTTTAAAAGTCCAATAAATTCTAGCATATATGAAAATGTGACTTACTATTACTACATATGCATCACTGTCACCACTATAAAATTTAAGGGATGGAAGCAAGTACAGAGGTAGAAGGGTTGGCTACTGCAAAAAGAAAGGCTGCCTCCTTCTTGGGAAACCTCTTCAATGGAAGAGAATGGAAGATGATGCTGAGAACATCAGAGGCCTAAAATGAGTATAAGAAAGATATTGAAACAGATGACTTTAGTATTTTTTTAGTAATGCATGAAGTATTGCTCTCTTTGGAGAGGAAGGAGGGAGGGAAGGGGCGGCATAGATAGTTTGAGTAGAGAAGAAGAGATTTAGAACAGTTACTATGGTGACTTTAATAGTAAATCAGGAGAAAAGTAAGTATTGGCATGTAGTGATGATGGCCTGGTTGAAATTAATTAGCATAACTAAAGTTCAGTGAACTCAGCCTGGTTGTGTGACTTCTTCCAGCTGTGCTAAACAGAATATAACTACGCGTGGGGAGGGTAGATGTTGTAACCCAGCATGAGGATTTGGAAATGAACAACTATTTGGAAAAAGAATTCATTGGCAGTGGATAGTATGAACTTAATTGTTTTTAACCATAGGATCAAGATTTGAAGACAGAAAAGTCAGCATGGCTAAGAAAATCAGGGAAGGGTAAGATGAGGCCAGTCTGTGACAAAAGCAGAGACTTTAGGTTTTAGGAAGGATGATTTGTGCTACATTAGTAGAAATATCCAGAGCAAGGGATATGACAGTCCTACTGTATTCTATCTTAGATTAGATCTGGACCTTTCTGTCCATTTTCAGGCACTATCTTTTAAAAGAGACACTGACAAGCTAGATTGTGTCCATGAAAGAATGATTTGGATGTTGAAAGGGCTTACTGAGATGTGGAAATATTTAACTTGATTAAGAGAAGGCTGGATGAGAAAGAAAATAACGAAATCCAATTTTCAAATATCTGCCATAAGAATGAGAGATTAGGCTTAATCTGATTGGTCCCAAAGGATGGGGCTATTACCAAGAGGACAGAAGTTACAAGGAGGTGGTTTTCATATGATAACAAGGAAAAAAGTTCCAGATATTAGAAGTTATTAGTGGTCTTCTTTGGGAGACTCTGAGTTGTCTATCATTAGAGGTGTTCAAGTAGTACCTGAGTGATTGTACCTTGGTAAAGCTGACAGAATTCAAGATGTGGATAATGATTCACCTAGGAATCTAAGAATCCTTTTGACTCACAGATCAAATGACAGAATCAAGATTGTAAGTTGGAAAAATGAGTCTAAAGCAAGAACATAAAATTTAATAGTATTCAAAGTCCTAAATTTGAGATTTTTCTTATAATCATCTCTAAGTACATGATTGAGAACCCTTATATGGGTTGCTATTCATTTGAAAAGGCCTAGAGGGTTTAGGTGACCCTAAATTTGATGTAATTCAGCAATCTAATTTGGTTACCAGAAAAAAAATCACCATTATAGAGTCTATAATAAGAAAAGAGGATGGAGGGGTTATAGCAAGGTAGATACCACTGTGATCTGCTTTGGTCACATATCTAGAATACTGTGCTCACTTACAGGCAACACATATGAAAAAGAATACTGACAGACTACTATGTTCAGAAGACAACAGAATGGTACAGGAAAACATCACCAAAAGAGCTAGGGAATGCTTACTGGAAAATAAAGAAAATCTGAAGTGAGGAACTCCAGCTGTGTTCAAATATTTGAAAGGCTGTTATGTGGAATATATTGAAGACAGGATTATCTTGTATGATTCCCAAGATAAGGAACAGAATTAGAGAGGCAGAATTTGGTTCTGTCAAAAAAAACCCAAACAAACCCAGAACTTTCTAATAATTAGAGTTATCTAAGAATAGACAAGCTAGCCTTGTAAACTAGCGTGCATCCAAATTCCTTCATTCTATGACTAATCTTTTTTCTTTAAGGTTCTATTTAACCTTGGTTTTTAATGTTCTTCTTTAAGGTTCTTATCTCTTCTCCTTTGCCTATCTGAAAATGTTCAATAAATGCTAAGTAAAGAAAACTTCATTCCTTTCATATAATTCCTTTATGGAGTTCATTAATCCAAATAGTTTCAATTCTGTCTATATACAGGTGATGTCTAGTTTTGTATCTCTACTCTAGGCCTCCTTTTACCCCAACTACAGTGTCTTCTCTCAGATTCTAAATAAGATTTTACCTTCTCTCCCAAATTCTTTTCCCTTTCTTGTTTTCCTATTATCATAGTTGGCAATAACACTGTCTGGCTGATGTCCTGAGTATTTAACCTTGGCATCATCTTGGATACTTCTCTCTCCATCAATCATGTTCAGTGATTATATAAATCATGTCAATTTTTCAGTTACATTATTTTCTATAAACTATGTCTTCTACAGTTTCTATATGTGCGGTCTATAGAAATATCCTTGTAATTGGCTTTTCTTCCTCTAGGCTTCCTCTGATCCAGTCTATGAATTGAAGCAAAATATATACTCTCTGATCGTAATTTTATTATGTAATTCTTTTTTATTAAAGTCTCTAAAATTTTTCCAATTTCTTCTCACAGAAAACTAATCTTTCTCTTAGACTTCACAGCTATCCACAGAATTCTGTCCTTCTCACCTCTTATCTAACTGACCTTCTGTCTCCTTATACTTCAGCTTATGATCTCTGCTCTAATTAGAAACTATTCATCATCCCAACTATATTATTACTCTTCCCTAGGAGACCTTCTTACACTTCTCTGGTTGACTCAAACCCTTC
The DNA here is from genome assembly GCF_028372415.1 of Notamacropus eugenii. Taxonomy (NCBI): domain Eukaryota; kingdom Metazoa; phylum Chordata; class Mammalia; order Diprotodontia; family Macropodidae; genus Notamacropus; species Notamacropus eugenii. The sequence goes on along the minus strand of NC_092876.1, from coordinate 191,231,350 downwards.
TCTTGCTTTTAAAAATGTTTTACCCTCTTCAGGAAGCCTTTGCAGATCAGTTCCACCTATTACCCCAATAAATCATTCTCTCAAGATTTACACACGAGAGTATATTTGTGTTAGGTTAAGAACATAATGTGATGGAGTATTTGGGATTTATTATGGCACTGGAGGAGACACAACTTTCTACGTGATGTGTATTTGATTTCAGGTTGACTTGACCAATGGCCCTTCATTGGAAAGGAAGCATCTTTGAAAACTGGTAGTACATTGACAGGAGTACAAAGAAAGATGCAATAAAAATATTTTATTTAAAAAATTTTAATCTCTTGGATTATATGAATTAACTTTCCATTTCTTTCTGATACACGTGAAAAAAGAAAGGTATGATTGCCATGCCTATGTTAACTTCAAATATATCATTAAACCTATTCTGGTAGTAACTGTCTATCCTTCAGGAAGAGACCTTACAGATTCCTGGAGTCATGCCACAGAAATGCAATGCTATTTCAATGCTGAAAAACATCACCTATCCTAGCATAGTAAAATACACAAAAGAAGTGCTCAGTAAATATCTGATGGATGAATAAATGATTTTATGTTCAGTCACTTTGGCTGCTAGGTATTTACTGGTGATTAACAATCTCTCTTCTTCATAATGGAGGTTACTTAAGGATGGAAGTCATATCTCTGACTGCTCACACAACTTTCTGAGATGCCTCATATACATAACTAAGGACTGGTAGTCTACCTTACCAAATTTAAAATGTGCCATAGTTTAAAAGTGTCAACAGCTCCAGGGCCAGAATAACATCAAGATACTACACATAAACATGATTAACTACTTCTGAAAATGACATAGTACTTTATTCATAGGTTCTTAAAATCAGAGAGGATTAAACAATTAGTCCAACAGACCAGTCAAGTCTAGTCAAATAAGTGTAGTCAACATTTTACGACATCTTCAAGTTACAACAGGTTTTATGTATATTATTTCATTTTATTCTCATAACCATTCTACAAGATACTTGCTAAAAGTATTATTATTGCCATTTCACAGATGAGAAAATCAAATAAGAGGGCATAAATTACCTTAATTTAGTCAGTTAAATAGTATTTATTAAAGCACCTACTATGTGCTAAAAGAACTGTGCTAAGTATAAACAGGAGATATCAGAAGCAATATTCAAAACCAAATGTCTTCTCACTCTAAACCCGATACATTTTCCATTGTACTACTTTGTCTTATGTTTTTAGACATTTTTCTGCTACTTTAAATACAGTTTATGCCCTCAGAATTTTAAGGCTAAAAATGACAACTACATTATCTTTTGATCTTCATTTTCCTCTTAAAGAGGAAAACCATGATCAAAAGAATTCAAAACTATTCAAATAAAAAGTCAAATTCAGTCAAACATTCAGAAATTTTTTCTGTAACATACCAAGCCATACCATGTAACCATACCATATTTGGGAATTTTCTTTTAATACGTATGTGAAGCACCTTTACTAAAGTCCCACTTTGAGGTCTCATCATCATCTGATACAGCTAAAAAAACCAAACAAATATGTTATCATCTAATTCTATGTGCAGGATGCTATGCTATACACTGTGATCTCCCACAGTGTAATGATTAAGTACCAGAATGGATTTCTTCTATCAAACACATTAAAATCTAGTTGAGCAGAATGGGGCAAAGGACATTGTGGATAAGGAAAATGGCATAAGAAAAAGTGTACATGTGGGAAAATTAAAGATGCGTTTGGAGCATACAGCGTTTGGCTGGGGTAGACATTTTCTATGCAGAAAGAGTGAGAGAAGCTGGAAAATTAAAGTTGGGATAGGCTATGTAGAATCTTCAATGGTGGCTGAAAATTTCCTAGATTTTCATGGATTCTAATATTCATTAGACTATAATGGTATTTGAAATAATTTTAAATATATGAAATATCAAAGTTTATCATGCCATAATAAAATGGCAATATTTTAAATATAATTTTTAAATAATAAATAATATAATAAAATGTATCCCCAAGCATCTAGGTGACATAGTAGAAAGAGTGCCAGCCTGGAGTCAGGAAGACTCAAATATGGCATCAGACACTTACCAGTTGTGTGACCCTAGGCAAGTCAATTAACTCTGTTTGCCTCAGTTTTCTCATCTGCAAAATGAGCTAGAGAAGGAAATGGCAAACCATCCTAGTATCTTTGCCAAGAAAACCTCAAATAGCGTCACAAAAGAATCAGACGCAACTGAAACAAGTGAGCAAAAAAAAAGTATTCCAAATTCTTCAAAGCTCCTAAATATTTAGAATGAACTAAAGTGATCATTGTATCACAACAAAATGCTAGTGAACTCTCCATAACTGGTGAAATTGTAATTATTAAAGGTATTTTCCCACTACTGAAATTACAAGTGTAATTATTACAAACTTCAATATTCATATTCAAGAAAGAATAATATCCTCCATGTTATTTAATAAAATAATTTCTAAAAGAAAACATTCTTGTTTGATTAACAATACACTGACAGGTTTTGTCATAACTGTATCTGTAAAACCATTTGTGTTTCTTATACTAATAAATGAAGTGTAAGTATCTTTTCTTTTTTCCATAATATGCCTTAAAATTTTTTTAGGTTTGGGGAATATGTTAAAAATTATCAGAAAAGATTGCTGTAAGCATTTTAATTGACAATACTCTCAAAATGAAAGTTCTCATAATTTAAAGAGTACCAGTGCTGACTATGTTGAATTTTATAGACTATGGGCTGTGTTGGACTTCTCACTATTCAGCAATCCTTTCTCAGAATTATTCATCCTGACCAAGAAAAGCCTCCCGATGAGTATGTTGTAATCATACATGATGCATGTGAAGGATGCAGTTTTGATCTAATGTTTGTGCGGATAGATAAAACACTTAAATAATTGACTACAGGAGGGCATGAAACATCCACTGGATGTTTAAAATAAATTATTTAAAATAAATTCTCATCCAAGATATTATGTGGCCAACCTATACTTACTATTTCATTATGCTGAGCTTCATAACGTCACTTCATGGACCTGTAGATTTGTAGCTAGAAAAGAGACCTTACCTGCCATTCAGTATATCCACCTTGCTTTCATAATTGACCATATGATCCTAGAGTCTTATAAAAATACCTGATATTTACATGGGGCCATTTCCACTTGTCCTGATCTATATTTGGTCACTGGACCCAGATGACTCTGGAGTAGAAAGTAAGGCTAATAACTGTGCACAGCGCTCCTTCAATTAAATCCAATTCAATTCCAACTTATCTCATCATTTTCCTGATGGCATGGTCCTCTTTGAGAATGAAGGACAAACCACAGCCACACAACCTGAGAGCTACATAGTAATTTACTACTTCATTTTATAGATAAGAAAACCATAAAAAGGCTCTAAAGAAGTGAAGCCATTTGCTCAACTTACACAGTTCATAAGTGACTAATGAGATTCATGTTTTCTGATTCTACAACATTTCTCTTTCCACTATACTATGGTGTGTTTCCTACATTATTACTGCTTTTTATCTTTTATCTAAAGAAACTCCCAAGGAAGGAGTTTGCTAGGGCCTTTTTTTCATTCTAAATGAAAGACTTCAGTGGAGACCTCTCCTCCACGGTCAATTTCTGATTCCCTCCCAAATGAAAGGATTTAAAGTTATCTTCAAGGGGTGACGGTACTGTGCGAAAGAGTGAGATGTCTAGAATAAGAGCCCCCTTACTCTGGTTTAAATTCTGACTTTCCTATTTCATTAAGTACATAATCTTGGGCAAGTCACTTCACTTTTCGAAATCTCCATTCCCTCATAATTGAGGAATGGCTGAAAAAAGATCAATGTCTGAACATAATGGAATTTACTGTGCCATAAGAAATGAGGATTATGATGGATTCACAGAAATATGGAGAGATGTAACAACTGATGCAGAATGAACTTAGCAGAATCAGAAGGATAATTTTCTTGATGGCCACAACTATAATATGAAGGGAATCAACTCTAAAAGTGACCCTCCCCTTCTCTATGACCAAAGTAGTGTCCTGTCATGACTTCAAGTGTTTGAGTGAGTCAAACCTTCTATTCTTTGGAACAGAAGTGATGAATTAGATATACAGAGGATGGAATGTGAAGAAACAAGGTGAATTAATGATGAACTTGAGACACAGAAACAGGTATATTCTCAAACATGATTTGGTTTTCTTGATTATACATATCTGTTATAAAATAGATCTTCTATGGGAGAGTGAGGGTATAGTGGATTGTAGGAAAAATGTTATATAAAATGAAACTAATTTTACATAAATGATTGCTAAACAAATTAAGATGATTGTTTTGGTATTACTATAAATCAAACAATTCAAATTTTTAAAAATTTAGAAAGGAGGATGGACTAGATGATCTTTAAGGTAATTTCTAGCTCTGTTTCTATGAAATTATTACAAAAGTAATCCAATTAATCTCTCCACCTTGGGTCTCCATATTCTGAAACATCTTCAATGTTGCAGCCAAGTGATTTTTAATTTTCCTGACTTTCTAAGATTTACTTTGAGATTTGTTGAGATTTATACTTTATAGATATCTTGTATGTACCTGGTTACTTACATGTTATCTCCCCTAATAGAATGCAAGCTCCATGAGGCCAGGGGCCATTTTTTACCTTTCTTTTATCCCTAGTGTTAGGCATAGTTCCTGCTTTTTGACTGACTATCCATATCACTCCCCTATTCAAAAAATTTTAGGAGCTCTTCCATACCTTCTAGAAGAAAAAAAAAGAATTCCTCTTATTTGTATTTAAAGTCTAGCTCCAACTTACCTTCCTAGTCTCATTATACATTTCTTCCCTTCTCATGCTCTATGATCTTGAGAAACTGCTCTTGTTTTATTGCTTTTTTTTTTTTTTTGCAATTTTTTACATAGTCAACTAGCATTTATTAAGTGCCTATTATGTCTCAAGCCCTACGCAAAACACCTGACTTGGGCAAAACAACAATAGTTCTTGTTCTTTAGGAGTTCACAATTTAATGGAGGAGATAACAGGCAAATGACCCTGTACAAATAAAATATATACAGGATAAATTGGTGATCATTAACAGAATGAAGGCACTAGGATTAAGGAGAACTGGGGAAGTCTTGCAGAAAAATGTGACTTTAGCTTAGACATAAAGGAGGCTAGGAAGCAGAGATGAGGGAGAGAACATTCAGGCTGAGGGACAGTCTATGAAAAATGCTCTATGTCCATCTATCTCTCATCTCTGTTCCTTTGCAATGGAAATGGAGTGCACTTCCTCCTTCCTCCATAAAATCACAGATTTAGAGAAGGGGGCTCAGAAGACATCAAGTACACCCCCATTAGAGATGAGTGCATTGAGGTCCAGAGAGAATAAGTGATTTGTCTAAGGTCATATAGCTGGTAAGTGGAACAGGTAGAATTTGACACCTGGTCTTCCTGTCTCAAAGTCTCCCACTTCATTTAAGGAAGTGCTTAAGTGCTTCTTCTGCACAAAGCTTTTCCTTAAACTGCTAGTTTCCTCTCTCTTCCTTTGTATTAATTCTCTATATACTTAGATATGTATACATTGTCATATTGCTGTGAGAGTAAAGACTGATTCATTTTATATGTCCCTAGCATAACATCCGGCACACAGTAGGTACTTAAGAAATGCTTGTTGGGGGATTGATTCAGCTCTTACTCTTAATTCCTTTGAGTTTGCTCAGAGCCTGTGACAGCTTCTGAAAAAAATGTAAAATGATCCGGGGCCTTTGAACACACTGCCACATAAATAAATTTCTGGGCAACATATTGTTTTCTAGAACCATGAAACTTTAGATTTTGATGCTAAATGTTGCTTTGTTTAAAATAAAACTGCTTGAACAAATTTAACTTCAGGGCATTTATGAAGTTTTTTCTTTTGATCTAATCTCACTAAAGTTACAGGCATGAAACTGCAACAAAATGTATTTTCTTCTCTACCTCAAGGGTCTATAACTTTGCTTATGTTGCTGTCATGTCCTTTCCCCACCCATCAGCATAGATTACAAACCCTTTGAAACTTAGTAGATGGTATTTGAAAGTGGCCATGGCCAGATAGTAAATCACCATGCAGCAAATACAGGGATTAGCATCTCTGAATTTTAGTTTTGATAGTACATGGGAACACGGACAAACATGAAATAATGTCCAACCTCCAGGACCTCATATTTAAAACCCTGCTAACTTGCCAGGACTTGCTGAACTTTGTGCTCAACTGACATTATGATTAAAAAATCTAAGGTCTTTACCACATCCTCTTGGGGCCTCAAAATGGGGCTTTAGTGGAGGATTTAAATATTGATAACTAGTAATCAATTTTTTAAAGGATATGTACTCCATCTTAACATGCTACAAATATGAAGCAGAAGTAATTTCTGGAAAAGCTACTAGAACTCAAACTAGAATTTATCTTGAAGTGTTTCCATTGAGGAAAATGTCATATACTAAGGAAGACATGAGTTCAAATTTGGCTTTGCATACTTGCTAGCTGTATGACTCTGGGAAAGTCACTTAACCTCTGTCTGCCTCAGTTTCTTTATCTGTAAATGTGAACCTGTGATGGGAATCTATAGAAATGACATATTGTGAGGATAAAGGTAGATAATAATTGTAACTGTCCTTTACAAACCTTAAAGCACCATATACATTCTGGATATTATTGTCATTATCATTTACTGTTATTCCAACTCACTGTCTAAATTTCAAACTAGGCAGAACAAATGGTCAGGGCACAGAGAAAACATAAATTCAGGATTTATGACAGACTGAAAAATGTAGAGGTTTCTTTTTTCTTGAGGTTCAACTTGCCCCTATTTCTTACAGTGTCAATACTTTATATAGCCTCATCTACTACTTTTCTTTTTAAACTATTTGTATATTCATTTTTTTCTACTTCTCATTTTGTTCTCAGATATTCTGACTGTTATTGTCTCCTGCTTTTAACTCTATAATTTTGAATGTTTTTCTGATCCCTCTTCCCATTTTCTAAGTAAATCATTAAATTACATTGTGATTGAAACAATGGGGAGAAATCATGACAGATCACGAGGTAAAGACTGACAGTATTGCTTTGGGCTCCAGACAGAGTAGCCTCAGTGAAAACCATTTATCCTGCCTAAACTTGGAATTTCCCAATGGTTATACTGCAGATGGGCAAGCCAGGATGAAGCGGGGTCAAAAACCAGAATTCATGAAAAAAATCTATCTTGAAACTTTTTTAAAACTTTAATCTTTACTGTGCAACAGTAATAATAGTGATAACTATCACTGATATAATGATTTAACATTGGCAAAGAGTTTGACAATTACTATTTCATTTGGTCTTTGTAACAATGCTGGAAGGTAGGCAGTATTATTATCCTCATTTTACTGAGAGAGCTGAGGCAGACAGAGATCAAGTGACTTGCCCAGGGTCATAGGTACTAAGTGTCTGAAGCTGTAGGGCAACTCAGGACTTCCTGACTCTACTATATCTACTATATCACCTTCCTGCCTCATGTTTTAAAGTTAGAATGATCAGAAAATGTTTGTCTTTATTGTACTTCCTCACATATACACACACGGTGCATTGGTTTATGAGTGAATCAAATAGAAATAGAGAAAAGTAAAGCTTTATTCAAGAGCCCTCATCTCTTGACTCCAGGTACAGTTATTAGCTGTCCCCTCTCCTTTCTCATCTTTGCTTCCTGGCTTCCTTTTAAGTTCCAGTTAAAATCCACTTAAACTAATCTTTCCTGCCCCTCCCCCTTAATTTTAGTGCCTTCCCTCTGCTGGTTTTTTTCCAATTTATCCTGTAGATAGTATATTGTTGGTTGCATAATATCCTTCCCTTTAGACTGTGAGTTCTTTGCAAGCAGAGGCTGTATTCCGCCTTTCTTTTTATCCCCAGGGTTTTACTACAGTGCCTGGAACATAGTAGGTGCCTTAGCACTGATTGACTTTCATGACCAACAGAAGACAAACAATGTGTCATATAACAGAAAAGCACTCTATGTGGGTTCAGAAGAATTTTGTTCAAGCCCTTGCTTTAACACTTCACTGTGGTGGGGAATCCACTGATTTTGTAATTAAATAAATCACCCACATTCAAATCCTTCTTCTGTTCACCATATGAGAAGATTAAGCAAGTTACTTTACTTTACATTTCTGGGTCTTAATTTACTTTTTTTTTTGAGAGGCTAAAGAGTTACTTTCCTTCTGGCCTTAGACCCCTACAATCCTCAGTAGCACAATGCCTAGCAAACTCAAGCACAAAAACCAGGGGAAAGACATCCCATTTAGTAGCTGCTGGGAAAAATGGAAAACCGTTGTTACAGATATTAGATATAGTCCTACATTTTTTATTGCAATCAACTCTAAGTGGATACAACCAAACTATAACAAGATTATATCTTTAAACATTTACAGCACAACAAAGGGAAGTACCATGCAAAAAATGGACAGGAGAAATTCCTATATGAACAAGGGGGAGTGATGATTGTAAAAGATAAAATAGTGAATTTTGATTGGGTAAAATTAAAGAACTTTTATATGAGTAAAACTAACATACCGAGAATAAAGAGAGAAACCACTGAGTGGGAAAAAATCTTTTCATCAAATATCTCTGATAAAAGCTTGTAATTCATTCTAGGAAGCTGACAAAAAATCATAAAGCCTAGAACCAATCCCCCTTAGATAAGTGATCAAAGAATATTAAGTTTAAAAAGGAAAAATTGCACAATGTCAAAGAACCATGTGAAAGAGCTCCAAATTAAAAGGAAAATACAAATTAAATCAACGATTTCAAATTATATCTAGCAAACTGACAAAGTAGCCAAAGATGGACATAATCAATTTTGGAAGACCTACAAGAAGATGGGGCTCACTAATGCACTGCTAACAGAGCTGTGAACTGATCAAAACATTCTGAAAAAAAGTTTGGAATAAAAAATGTCAGTAAATTGCTCATATCCTTGTCTCAGAGACTCTGCTACTATTCACGTACTGAATGGAGTCAAAGACAGAAAGGTCCCATATGTATCAAAATAGCAACACTATTCATAGTAATAAAACACTGGAAACAAAGTTGGTGAACCATTTAGGAAATGGCTGAAGAGAGATAATGAGTGTGACAGAATACTAGGGTACGGTAAAAAAAAAACCCAGGTAAGGAATTAATATGGAAAACATATATATGATTTGATAGATAGTGAAGTAAGAAGAACTAGGACAGCAGAATATACAGTTACTGCACTAAATGAAAACAACACCCAAAGGACATGGATTCTGATTAATTGTAAACGGCTAATTGCGGTCACTAAGGAATGATGCCAAAACACACTTCTTTCCTCTAGAAAGGGAAGCATAAGACTAAGGGATATGTATATTTTGTCCCTATGTCTGCTGATTTTACTTCATTTTTTTAAACAAGGGAAGTTCTATTAGGGTAGGGATATACACAAAATATACAAAAATATACACAAAAGATATCAATAACACTAAAAAGAATTAAGTAAATTAATAAATAAAACACAGTCCTTCATTTAATAGGTGTCCATGGGTAAGTGACTTCACATCTCTGATCTTCTCATCTACCTCAGAAAATTATTGTTAGGAACGTCCTAAATAAGCCCTAAAACACTACAGAAATGTAACTTATCATTACAGATTATTATTATTCCCACCAGAGGTCCCTGGATTCAGATGGCTCTGGAGGAGAAGTGAGGCTGCTGACCTGCACAGCCCTCCCTCACTCAAAACAAAGTCAAGTGCAAGTCATGTCATTATTTCTCTGATGGCATGGTCTTCTTTGGCAATGAAGGATGAACACTATTCCCACCAAAAAAGTTCTACTTTGATATCCCATTATGGTATGAAGGTGAAACTGGGTTCTCAAAGATAATGCCAATAGAGTCACAAGGTCTGGCACATTTTATTCAAGCTAGGAAAGGGTTGAATGCATACTCAGTGGCAGATGCCTATTGCCTGACTATCAGTCTCGATAAGTTAAGAGAGGTTCATCATCTGGATTATCATGGTAACTGACAAAGAACTTCTATGAATTAACAAGTAGCAAATGAGTCAAAATGTGTATTGATGGAAAGGAATGCCCAGTGAAATCAGTTATCCTTAAAATACTGAAGCATAAAATTATCATGAGTAATAATAATGATAATAATACATGGACCACATAATAGCTTAGGGTCTTAAAATATTAGATTCCTCCAAAAAAGTGAAGCAGTCTGCCAAGCCATTATCTGGAATGGAGAGTCATCAAGTACAATATTTTATCTGGCCAGGAAAAAAAAGAGTAGGTTGCTATGTTTTGTCTACGGTCTTCTACTCTCTTCTGTATAGCACCTTTTTTGTTCCTCTTTTCCTTCTTCTTACCATTTGTGCAAGGATAGGAAAAAATGAATCAAATTTCTAAGGTTATGAGACCTTTATCAAAATTGAGATTAATTGCAAATCAATGGTGGAGCCACCCAACTCAAATGCAACATTTAATGAGAGAAGATAATATCAGACCTCTTTCTGCTGACATTTCTTTTTTTTCCTCATACACATTAATGGCAGGACGTCCTCTGGGCCACTCAGGGAAAAGAGGACTGAATCCATCATTTACTGACTGTTTATGCCTGAGATAAGGCAATCTCCTCCCACTGGTGTTAGCAACAATTTGGGAGGATACTAGCAATAGCCCTTGTGTTCTTTCCCCCCATTAACTGCTGCAGGTAGGCAACATGGATTCTACTGTCGACATAATATCTAATCTCAGTTTTAGAAAAATATATTATAAACTCAAAATTATTTACCTACCAATACAGACAGCATATGTACATATAACATACATACAGCTGATATCCATATTGTTGCTCCTAAGACCAAGATAAGTGGCTAGAACCTACATGACATCAATGAATGGCAAGAGAAGAGAAAAGCTAATTTTTGCTTTCTTATGAAAAATCCATTTGTCTTGTTACCAAATCATAGATTATATGTTAGGAACAAATTACCTTAATTGTGATATTTTTGAAGTATTTTGGTTTTCTGATTAAAATTCCTTTTTATAGACTTTACATTTAAGCTACTACTTTATTCAAATATCATACAAGTTTTAGAGTGTACTGTAGCAAAAAGTTATTTAGGCTTCTTTGAAGTAATATACATATTTAAAAAGCTGTGTGAATTCTTTTTGGACTTTTGGGACTTTATTAGCTAATTCAGTTTTTAAATCTTGGATTGTGGAAAACCACTGATTAGAAATTAGAATTAAGAAAGTGAGCAGGTAGCAAGACCTAAATGTAAATAAATTCTGAAAAATTAAATGCAATTAAAAAACATGTTTTCTAAAAAAAAAAACACCAGGAAAATATAGTAAAGAGGCAAGGCTGAAATATCCTTGAAATACAACTGTTTCAATCAACTAGAAAAGCAAAATTGACATCAGCACAGAAACTGCTACTTTAAAGGATAATGACTAACAGAAACATATAAAAATCCATAATTCATAGTGCGATGAAAACTGCAAAACAGAAATGTTATACTTATGGTCCTGGGGAACTAGAAAGTACGCTGAAGTGGGAAAGAACAAATCTAGTACATACACAGATGCTAGTGTACATACAACACAGGTGAATGCTAGTCAAGGAAAAAAAAGATTTTACAAAGAATTCAAAAAAGAAATGGGAAATTGAAGAAGATACTCACTGGAGAAAACCACATGACTTTAAGAATCCAAATTGTCAGAGCAAAATTCACAACTAGGATGATAAGCAGAAGAAGAACAAACAGGTAGAGGCAGCGCTTCCTCCAGCCATAAATGCCAATTTTGTAGACATACTGGTTCTCTGGTCTCTCTAGGCTTGTGCCTTGTGTTGTTGTAGTGTACTGTTCACGTACCATCTGCTACAGAAGAAGAAAAAACCTTCATTAGTTACTAACATAAAGATAATAAACAGAATGCATGATATTTAAAGAGAAAAGTACTTGAAAAGTTATAATTAAATATGATAAGAAACCAACCAAATATGGCAAGCAGTACGTACCATGGCATATCATTAGCAGATGAAAAATTTTTTTATTGTAAATAGCAAATAGTATTTATATATGTAAGCATAATTTTATATTTCTATAACAGAGAATTTAATTTACCATAATGTTATTTCATTATGAGAAAGAGGTTTTCACTATGTTAATACTAAATGGCATTATAATTATCACATATTGCTAAAAATTAAATAATTACACAAACTACATGTCTCTACGCACCCTTCCCCAAGGTTACAAAGCCAGTAAATGATGAAGCCAAGATTTAATTCTAAATCCAATTCTTAGTATATTCTTGCTAAGACACAAAACAATTCCCTTTATCTTGGAAGATGGTAAAATAGCAAATTTAACACTAGCCGAAAATAATTTTTCTAGTATATTTTTCAAATGCAATAAGAAAATAATCAACTGGTAACAAAGCAAATATGCAACTCACTGGCCTTGGTTGTTTTTGTTTTTCTATCTCAATTTCATTTTAAATCTTCACATAAAATATGAAATCTTACCTCTAAAAACCACTTTTATATCTTAAAGCTAGTTTCTTCTTGGAATACATAAATGGATCTGAGATCTCAATGGTGACATTCCTTCCAGCAAGGGAGAACTCACACCTTCCATGCCTTCCCATTCTGATAGACTCTTGTCTATGTCTTCCCAAGATTTCACCAAAGAAGCTCTACATAAGATGCTAGGCACCACCGTTACATTCTCCTGGCATCATATGGATACCAGTGTTACACCATTTATCTCTCACTTATATAACCAGCTCATCTTTTTTTGTTTCATACATTCCCTCGATGATATTGTTTTCTCCTGTTACTCTTCATAGATCCTTATTTATTATGTGCTGTAGGCTGTTCACACCCACCCATTGCCCTCTGAGTGATAACCTATTTCTAATTCTTCAGAAATTATAGTCTTCTGTGACATGTAGATATGGAGCAAAATTGGCTGAATATTAACGTAACCTGTGCCTATGCTATGCTGTCAGCTGGTGTGAATTGTTATTTGCCTCATGGTTAAGGGAGGTAAAAATCTGTAAACAGAGAGAGGCCTGGAAGAAGAGTGCTTATAATGGATATATTAAAAGAGGCAGCTAGGTGATACAACTAGGTGATACAGTTGGGCCTGGAATCTGGAAGATGTGAGTTAAAATCCTGTACAGATTTTTGGTGGAAAGAAGGGATTCTAAGAGGCTAGGACAAAGTACAGGTACAGTCCAGATATAGAGTGCTGCCGGTGCAAAGGCATGGAATGGGAAATCGAGCATTATGAAGACTCATCTTCCGGAATTCAAATCTGGTCTCAGACACTTACTAGCTGTGTAATCCTGGACAAGTCACTTAATCCTGCTTGCCTCAGTTTCCTCATCTGTAAAATGAACTGGAGAAGTATATGACAAACCACTCCAATTATCTTTGCCAAGAAAACCCCAAATTGGGCTACAAAGAGCAGCACCTGACTGAAAAAGACTGAACAACCAGAGGATAGATTAGAGAGAAGAGGATGAGACAGATTTAATTGGGAAGGAGGTTTTTACAGAAGTCCAGATAAGAAGTGATGAGGGCATTCGTGAAAATGGTGACCATATAAGTATATAAGAGGCATTATTTAGATTGAAATGATAAGATTTGATGACTATATATGCGCGGTGAGTAAGGTTGAGGAGTCAAGGATGATGCCAATTTTGTGAACTAGGGTGACTGGAAGAATTGGTACCTTCTATATGAAGCTTTTCTTGATCCCCTCAGCTGTTACTACTCTCTCCCCTCAAAAAATTTACATTATATTTATTCTGTATATCCTCAGTTATATGTGTTGTCTATCTGTGTTTAGGTATGACCTAAACTCCTTGAGAGCAGAAACTTTCACTTTTGTCTTTGTACCCCCAGTACTTACAGTCAGGGGTTCTCAACTTGGAGTCTAGCAACTTGTTTAAAAATTTTTTTGGTAACTTTCTTTGTAATGTTATGAACTTTATCTTAGGCATTTAAACATATTATTCTGAGAAGGGAGTGCATGGGATCAATCGGACTGTTCATGGAACAAAAAGGGTTAAGAAACCTTTGCCTACATGTTTGTTGGTTGATTATCAGTCATACCAAAATAGGAGATCAGTTCTGATCCCCAGAACTGATGTTTCCTATAGCTTTGGGATACACAAGAAATTCAACTCTTCTACCAGTTTATTTATTTGACTCTCCCAGGAGAACATGTGAGACATCTTTCTCACAACTTCTGCCTTTGTTTAGGTTTCATGTATAAACATGAATGTTAAGAGGAATACAATTCAGTTCTTCAAATAGCACTTTTCATTTGTTTGGTTACTTGACAAGTATCTCAATCTTACAGTGTTAACAGCTAAATTAAAGTCTATTGACAATCTTACAGTCTAGTGATTCTTGACACCCTCTACTTTTCCCCCCTGCTCTGTCACTGATGTTGAAGAAGTGGGAAACGGTCATTTTGCATTTTTCTTCATTTCATGGGTTGCCATGACCAATTCATTATCAGTTGACCAGGCTACAGTTCAAGATTCTCTGTATTTAGCTGGGCTTAGTCTTTGGAAAGCAGACTCTGTTACTAAGACTACTCAAAACATTTCTATCATAGTTGATGATGTTAGAACTTTCATTCTATTGCCATACCTGCAGAAACCCAGGATCACCTCCACATCATGAGGAGGCAACAGACAAATGTCCAGAGCACAATTGGTTAAAGTACCAAATTTGCTTTTACTTCTTCCCTTTCCAAGAGAGAGATGGCAGCCTGGACCATTCATTAAACTCAGATTAATTCTGTATAAGAACATCTTAAGTTGTTTAACAATAACAACAGTTGGCAACATCTGTTTCAACTTCAGTGATGCATAGGAGTAAAATGCATTGAACAAATGTTTGGAAATAATCCATGTGCTATTTATTAGGTAGGAGATTCCATTCCAGAAGTAAAATGAATTGGAAATGACATGAAATCCACTTTCCTCCAATTTAATATCCACAATTAAGACTTCGTCAAGACAAACTTAATTGCATACAATTCAATCCAGACGATTCACAGAGATTTTGATTTTGCTCCTGGGAACAAGATCAGTGTACCCAACACACTCAATTTTGCAAACTACAATTAAATTATATCATTGCGGAACTGCTGAATTTATTCAAACACATTTTAAAAATCTTTGTAACATTCTTGCAATTACCCTCTGTTTACAATGAGCAGTTAGTAATCCTGAAAGATTAAAAATAATACACACAAATGTACATCCTGAATATATATCTAATTTTCTCCCACATTGATGTTTATGGAAATAACCAAAATTTCAATTACTTACCAGACTTGATTTTATATGTTTTCCTAAAAATTACTGCTGCCTGTACACAAATGAATATGTGAAAATATAGGATTTCAGGGATACACTTCAATGACATTCTCAGTCAGAGTAAATGGCTTAACAGTGTCAGTCAGATGAAGAGCTATTGTATGGTGTCAATAATCATTTCTCCTTTCCTCAAAGAAACACTGAAAATAGCCTGCACCACAAAGGGACAATGTGGTTCAACACTGCCAATAAAGGCAGTGAATCATTAGCTAGGAATAGTGGGAAATATCCTTCTCTGGAGACGATCATGGAGAGAATTTATAATTATATTCTAGGGATTTAAAAGACATCCTGCTTAAATAGATGACAACGATGTAGGACTTTGTGAAATTTCTCTATAGTTCAATGTGTTAGCCACATAATTTTCTGAAACTCTAATTTAAAAATGCTGCTTTTCCAGAATTGGAAGTAGATTGACGCTATCTACTTTAAGCTGTGCTTGACCAAGAATTCCCTCTCTATTATATCTGACAAGTAACTTCCAGACTTAATATTTAATTTTTCCCCAATTACATGTTAAAACAATTTTAAAACATTTCTTTAAAAAGTTTTGGGTTCCAAATTCCATCTCTCACTTCTTCCCTTCCCTGCCCCCTCTGAGACGGAAAGCAATCTGATATACTATATATGTGCAATCATGTAAAATATTTCTGTATTAGTCATTTTGTGCAAGAAGACTTAAATGCAAGAAAGGAAGAAAGAAAAAAGGAAGAAAGAAAAAAGGAAGGAAGGAAAGAATAAAAAAAAAGAAAAAAGTGAAAAATAGTATGCTTCAGTCTATATTCAGATGGTATCAGTTCTTTCTCTGGTGTCAGAGAGCATGCTTCATCATTAGTCCTTTGGGATTATCCTGGATCATTGTATTGCTGAGAATAACTTAGTCATTCACAGTTCTTCATTGTACAATATTGTTACTATAAACAACAGTCTCCTGGTTCTGCTCGCTTCACTTTTCATCAGTTCATGTAAGTCTTTCCAGGCTTTTCTGAAATCATCCTGGTTGTAATTACTTATCACAATTATATGCACAACCTGTTCAGCCATGCCCAACTGATAGGCATCCCTTCAATTTCCAATTCTTAGCCATCACAAAAAGAGCTGCTATAAATATTTTTTATAAACAGCTTCCCCCCATTTTTTAATCTCTTTGGGACACAGACTTTCAGACTTTTCTTGAAGAGCCTCAAATAAAGGGGAATGTATCACCTTCTGAGGTAGCCTATTTCATTTTTGTTGTTGTTGATTATTTCATGACCCCTTTTGGAGTTTTCTTGGCAAAGATACTAAGATGGTTTGCCATTCTCTTCTCCATCTCATTTTACAAATGAGGAAACTGAGGCAAACAGGGTTAAGTGACTTGTAGAAGGTCACATGGCTAGTAAGCGTCTGAGGCTGGATTTTAAACTCAGATCCTCCTGAATCCAGGGTTGGTGCTCTATCCACTGCATCACCAAGTTGCGTGTCCATTTTTAGATCCTTGTAGTTGTTAGGAAGATTTTCTTTATTACATAAGACCTAGACCTGTGTCTTTGCAAATTTCATCACTGTTTTTTTTCTACATTCTGGGACAAGTAGAACAAGTTTAATCCCTCTTCCACTTTCAAATATTTAAAGACATCTATCATATCCCAACCATGCCACCCCTACCTCACCAGATTTTGTCTTTTCCAGGCTAAATATCCAATTTCTTTAAATCAGTTCTCCTATTATGTGAATTTGATGCTTTTTGCCATCTTAGTCACTCTCTGCTAAATATTCTCCACCTTGTTAATGTTCTTCCTAATATGTGGTATCCCAAAATGAACAGAATATTCCACGTGTATTCTGATCAAGGCAATTTCTTTCCCCTTTTCCTTTCTTTGTTTCTTTCTCTTTCTCTCTTTTTGTTTCTTTGTTTCTTTCTCTCTTTTTTCCCTCCCTCCCTCCCTCCCTCCCTTCCTTCCTTCCTTCCTTCCTTCCTTCCTTCCTTCCTTCCTTCCTTCCTTCCTTCCTTCCTTCTTTCCTTTCTTCTCTTCCCTAAAACCTTAGACCCTTTGCACTCTGAAGCCCATAGATTGAACAACAATGGGTCGTTGCCCAAGCTCCACTCAATGGCTGTTTTTGGACCTTCTTGGCTTACAATGAATGTCAATCATAACTGCTTCTCTTTGAAATAATAACTCTGAGGCTCCTGCCCCTCCTAGCATGATCTATTTATCTATCTATTCATTCATTCATTTATTTATCTATTTATTTATTTTCTATTTAAAGGGGTCACCCCTGACTACTTTTTAAAGAGCTCTGTTCACTGAATGGGCATTGTCTCACTTTAAGTGAGTACCTGAAAAGGTCTTAGCCTAAAAGGACAAGGTCTCCCATTGCATCCTGGGCTGTCTCTAGTCATCTTGATGAATATCTGGTCACTGGATCCAGATAGCTCAGGAGGAGAAAGTGAGTTTGGTGACCTTGCACAGCCCTCCCTCACTCAAAACAAAGTCAAGTGCAAGTCATGTCTCTGATGTCATGGTCCTCTTTGAAAACGAAGGACTAACACAACCAACAACCTGTGATCAAGGCAAAATACAGCCAGGGTATTAGTGCTTTAGCACAGAAGACCGGACCTCTCTTTGCATAGCCTATGATTTACCGTTTTTTTGTCACCATAACTCACTATTTGTTGACTCATTGATCGTCAGTTCACTAAAACCTCCAGGTTTTTGGATAAATTTCTATTTATCCATGCCTCTCCCATCTTGTACTTGACTTTAGGAATTAAACCATAAGACTTTATCCTTATGCCTGTGAAATTTCAGTTTGATTCAGTGTCCTAACTCAAGATCTTTTTGAATCCTTTCCAGCTTTGTGTCACCTGAAAAGTTTGCTAAGCATCATCTATACTCTTATTCGAATCACTGATAAAAATATTAGCACTGGGTCAAACACAGGTCAGTGAGGTATTCTCCTAAAGACCTCCTTCTAAATGGCACTGAACCACCAATGACAGCCCTTCAAGTGTTTTCTTTCAATTGGTATTCAGGTGTTGTGCTATACAAAACAAGCTTTGCTTCAGATTTTTCTAACATTTCAATGCTAAAACTTGGAACTGATATCTATATTGTAAAAACCTGTCTCTAGAGGACTTCCCTGATCCTGACTGCTTTGCTACCAACAGTCTCTAGCTTCTTGCCCTCCACCGATCCACTGCCAATCTACTGATCACAGGGCACTGCAATCTAAAAGACTACAGCTCTTGCCAAGAAAGGCTCATATTCTGCTTATGTGGAGGCCTGGGGCCCTACCCCAAGGAAGGGTCATGTTGAACAGCACATGGGATATCCATATCTATGAAAAATTCTAGTCTGAAAATTCTCATGGCTAGTGGAGACATCCTCCAATTGAGAGATCAAATGAGTGCAAGAGTAACTCATATTTATTAAATTATTCATGCTTGTATAGGCTTATCCACCCATAATTTTCAGATGCCTGCATCACAGACAATTCCTTTTCTATTAGTTAGCATAAGACCTTGTACCTGAAGTCAAAGAGATATAGTTTCTCGAGGACCTGAGAAAGCTGATGATGAGAGCTCATCCTAGGTATGGGGTGGAAGTAGGGAATATATTTTAGAAAAAAAGACAGTAACCCTAAGGATTAGGAGTAGAAGAATAAGGAGGTTAGAAGAGGCACAACTTGAACAGAACTGCTTAATTCTTCATCTTGCGCCAGACTAACTGAACAAGGTAACATCATGAACTTATGATGAATTGCAAGAATATAGGAAATTCCCTTCTAGCATATTAAGAGCATTTGTATTTGTTCATTAGATTATAACTGGGTTACACTAAATGTACAAGGGATCAGATTTCTACCAGAGGAAAGAAAATAATGTAAAACTCACACCATCTTTGTAGGAAGAATTTGCCCCTTCCTTAACACTCCCTGGGGGTGGATAAAAGTGGAAGTGGGAGTAAAGGTTAGGATTACTCCTTTATGAAGTCCTTGTGAGAAAGGCTTCAACTGAAGACTAGACTTGAATTGTCATACATTTATTTACTAAAGCAAAGTTTATATAATCACTCATTTAATTTCCCAAAGACTTTACTCTTCCTATTAAACATTTTCATTATGGGTATTTAGGAGGCACTTTTGCCATGCTATATGTTAGAAGGATATCACCATCAAAAGTAGACCTTTGATATGCTTCATTTAAATTATGAAGGAACTTAGAAGTTGTAAATATTTTTCTTTTATAAAGTACATGAAATTATTTGAACAAGATAGGCTTATCTACTTTATCAAATATATTTAGGTATATTAATTCAGCCAAATCAACACCAGGAATTGAAAATATTGGGCTCTGAACAGGTCACCATTTTATGTCTTCTTCTTCTCTTAATTTTTCTTTTTTAAATCCCAAAAGATGCGGAGTCTTGCTTTTACCTTTAACATGTTTGAGACTTTCTATGAAATGAAAGAAAACATTGTTCTGACACTTATAGAAGTTACTGCCATTAATGCATACTTTTATATAAAAAACAAATAGATTTAACAGAAAAAATTAAACTGAATCTTTGGGGTTCAAATGAATTCATTATTGTATATCTATCTGATTTTAACAAAATTTACCCTAGATAAAAGTATATCTTACTTTTATAAGTGTTAAGTAATATCTCACATTTGTATAGCATTTGGTTACAAATTATTTAACACATAATTTTTTTTGATCCTCTCAATAACCTTGAAAGGTAGGTAGAACAAATATCATTATCCTTATTCTACATGTAAGAAAACTGCGGCTTCCAGGTGTTTAGTGACTTGTCTAGAGTAACCAGTGGCGACTCTCAGCACCCAGTTTTCTGAATTTTATACCTAGTGGTTTCCTTCATTGGCAAAAACATGTTTCTAAAATGGTTCATGCATAGTGATGAAATTTACCATAATTTGTATTGTGGAATTCAGGACCATAGTTTGTCATTGGATCCAACCCTCTCATTTTACACATGAAGGAAATAAGACAGAAACAGGTTAAGTGACTTGTCTAGGATCACATACTGAGAAAATATACGAAGCTGAGCTTAAACCTAGGTTTTCCCAACACCAACAATCATTTCTTTACTTATGTCTTGCTCTGATTTCTCTTCAGGTCTTATTGGTGGAAATGAATTCTGGATTCTCAAAAGTCATGTCAGCAAAGTTTTGGCTGACTGTACACAAAATGGAAAGGCTAAGTAAGACTCAGTGAAGGACTGAGTGAAGCCCATTATCTGAAAATCTGCCTTGATACACTCATATATGCTCACTAGGTTGGCTGTGGGTGATGGCTTTCTTTTTGGCCAGCTTATACCAAGAGGCGAAAACAATATACCACATCATAGATGAATTGCAACCTATGTCAGTGGAGGGAGTACTGTCTCTCGATTCCTAGATTCTGCTGTCATAGTGAAGTCCTTTTCTTCAGCAGTAGGCATCTGATATTGTATCAAATATCCTTAATACTAGCAAGAAAATTGTGTGAGAGTGTTACCTGCTACGCTGTTCTCTATTTATAACTTTTCTGTGAGGGTAATAACAATATAAATACCACACCACTATAAATTACTGTGCCAATATACTATTGTTTGTCTTTATTTATTTGAACAGAACCACGATTTCCTGGGTATAGGGAGCTTCCAGTAAGCAACTTCTTCTAGTAAGAAGATAGGCATCTGCTCTATAATCTGAAGTTTTAGAGAGCTGCCTGGGCTTTGATATATCTTTATTGAGTACATCATATAATGGAAAGAAACCTTTCCATAAAACCAGAGGTATCTAAAAGTAGAATGATGAGGTGCTTCAGGAAGAAGAGGGTACCTTTCCCCTGGAGGTTTTCAAGCACAATCTGGATGACTCCTTGCCAGATATACGGTGGAAAGAATTCTTGTTCAGGCATATGTTGGTCCATTTAGAGCCATTCAAAATGAACCATAGTATTGGTTCCCTTTGAAAGAGGACAGACAGTAGGCAGGATGAAAATACTACATAGTAAATTAAAATATAAATTTTAAAGATAAAAAGGTATAATAAGATTTATATCAGCTCATAGAGTTAAAAATGAAAGGGAAATAAGAGGTTATCTAGTCTGACCTCTTCATTTTACAGATGGGGAAACTGACATCTAGGAAAATTGAATGAGTTGTCTGAGTTCATAAGCCCTCTGATTCCAGAGCCAGAGCTCTATTCATATTGTTGTCATTCAGTCATTTTTTCAGTCATGTTTGATTCTTCACGACCCTGCTTGGGGTTTTCTTGGCAAAGATGTAGGAGTGGTTTGCCATTTCTTTCTCCAACTCATTTTCCAGATGAGGAAACTGAGGCAAACAGCATTAAGTGAATTGCCCAGGGTCACACAGTTAGTAACTGTCTGAAATCAGATTTGATCTCAGGAAGATAAGTCTTCTTGATTCCAGGCCAGGCACTCTATCTATTGTACCACATAGATGTCTAGCCATGCTGCCTCCTATATGTTATATGAATCCTAGTGCCTCCCATATATGATAGGAAAGTTTTGATTGAATGTCATAGAATCTCAGAGTTGTACAACATGACATATGGTGTGCTATGACAAAGTCAATGTATTTTGGCATGAAAATTGGCATGGGATACAAAACTTTGGGAATATCACTATAGAGTAGCCATTTTGTCCTTGACCCAGAATTTTCCAGCTGTGTCTGCTATGTTAAATGGCAATGTATTTATTGGTCTTTGAAATCTCTCTATAGTAAGAAATACCTATTATAGCAGCTGACTTTTTTCTTTAGCAAACATAATCATAAACTGTAAAAACAGACTTATTTTAAGAATTCTTGAGTCAAGAAAAGATCAATTTTTCCCCAAAGAAATTTGTAGTTTGCAGGGATAAAAATACGGCTCAATGTTTAAGTCACAAAAATGAACTAATAAATCCCATGAAGATAATTATTGGTGCATGAAGAGGAATAACCAAACTGGAATGCTTGGTTTCAGTTCTAGCCACCTGCATCTAGAGTATTTATCATACTATCATTAGTATAAAAGTGTACTCAGAGTTTGCTTCTGGAGAGAAATCAGAACTTTCAGTCCAGTCTATAGTGAAAGTTCAAATTTGTGCTGAAAAAGAGAATATTCTGACAAGGAACAGATGGATAAGCAAAATCAGAACATACAGTTGTTCTTTGAACTGACTAGAATAAACCTTTTTTAGAGTTTTATCTATTACTTCTGATGCCATGAGCATCTATGACAATGTACTACTCCATATAGTAGGATCTAAATGTAAAGCTGAAAAATTGATGGTCCAACTCTGATCTTTAGAAAGAAAAAGAAGAGCTTTGGCTCTGGAGTAGTAAGACATGGGCTCAAATCTTAAGCTCTCATGATTAATACCTT
This sequence comes from Notamacropus eugenii, assembly GCF_028372415.1. Classification (NCBI taxonomy): domain Eukaryota; kingdom Metazoa; phylum Chordata; class Mammalia; order Diprotodontia; family Macropodidae; genus Notamacropus; species Notamacropus eugenii. Next base: position 191,208,507 of record NC_092876.1, on the reverse strand, counting down.
TGTGATCTGGGGCAAATCATTTCAACTTTCTGGGTCTCAGTTTTTTCATCTCTAAACCCAGGAGATTGGACTTACATCTGAGGTTCCTTCTATCTCTAAATGTATTTTCCTATGGAAGATAGCAAAGGTTGTAGCAGTAGTATTGGTGGTCGGTTAGTTACTTAAGCTGCACAGTGAACTGAATTAGAATTCCTAACATCTCAGAAGTTTGTTTTATCACTCCTATATCATATCTTGATACATGGAAATTTAGGATAGGTCAAGGGTTAAACAATTTCTTGCCATAATCCTTTTTATGAACCACAAGGGAAAAGAAAGCAATTTTGGTAACTTGATAACTTCTTTTCGCTTTTCTGGTCCAATATGTTCATTTGATCTTTGAGGAAACTAAAGGCCAGCAAGGTTAAGTAATGCAAAAGGTCACACAGGTAAGTCACAGAGATAGCATTTGAATCCAGGAACTCTGCCTCCAAATCCAGTGCTGTTTTCACAATTACAGAACACTAGAGTTAAAAGAGACCTGTGGGATGATGTAGTCCAACCCTATCGTATACAGTTAGAGACAATAAAAGAGGTTAAGCAAATTACCAAAGGTCACATAACTAGTCAGTTCTAGCACATCAACCTCAAGGCTATTTTTATATCAAAAAAGTTTTAATTAGGAAAAAATTCATTTCATTTCATTTTAGTCCAGAATAATTTCATAAAAATGATGGTGAAGTAAAAGAGAGCTTCACTATACTGAAATCATTTATAGCATTAAACATGAAAAATGACTTGGACTCCATTCAGGGACATGGGGTGCTAACTACTTCCCAAATTTGTTATTGCTATCTTTTAAAATAATTAACACTAATATAAATAATAATAATTCTTCAAAGACCTGTGATTTCACTAGAGTGGGTACTCCTGCCATCGATCTAGATCACAATCTCTTGAAGACTTAATAAATGGTCTTTGAGAATTGCAATGTCTAAAAAATTCATTACCATGCAGCCAATCTTATTATGAGCTTGTCCAAACACAGCTAAGAGGAGTCACAGAAAAGAGAACTCTTAGCTATCTATGTTTTGGTTTAGGTTCACTGCATTATCACAGCCTTCAAGCATCCAGGCTACTTATATACCATGAGGAGAGCATAGTAAGACATTAGTGGAGAGCAATAGCAACTCAAATATATCTAGGACTTTAAGGTTACTCTCTTTTCCAGTTTTCAGATGATGAAATTGAATCTCAGATACTTTAAGTAGGAGACAAGGCAGAACAGTTGGAAAATCGTTGTACTTGAGTAACAAGATCTGGGTTCAAGTCTAAACTCCTCTTCCTTCCCAACCTTCCCTACTCATTTACTATCTTTTATAAATTTGGTCAAACTGCTTAATCTCTCTGGGCCTTAGCTTCCCTATTTGTAAAATGAGAGGTTTGAACTCTCTACCCTCTAAAGGCCCTTCCCATCTAGGAAGGTATGTGTTTCCATGACGTGCCCAAGCTCACAAAAGTAATTATCTGAGCTGGGACTATAATCCTACTTTCTTGTCTCTAAGATGAGTGCTTTTCCCACAATTCCACATTACTGCTACAAAAAGCTAAGAATATTAGACCTAGAAAGGACGCTAGCTATACTCTTCCACCCATAGTTTGATGTGTAAAAAGTGGGCAATGACAGCGTATGTCTGAGATGTCTGAGGTCATGGCCTAGATACAGCCAATGAAACACATCGTTTCCATTTTTCCTATTTCTCGCAATCAATTAAAAATCACTACTATTAGATTTAAAGTTAACCAATGTGGCATAAGCATGGCATAACCCCTCAAAGACACTATTATTCTGAAGAACCATTTTACTTCTCTAGATGTGAAATATTTTCAGGGTCTAAAACCCTAACACACTTATGTTGGAGTCATATTTCACAGCCCTCAGAAAATTTATAATTATTCTGTTCACGGGGGTTCTATCGACTTCAGTGGGAACCCCATGAACAGATGGAGGAAAGAGTTGGGCCTTTTACTTTTAAATGATGCAAAGAGAACAAATAGTAGAGAAAGTGATAGATTTACACATTATTTTCTATACCCTTTTATTGCTGTAATAATATGATTGATGAATATGCCATAATTCATTGGTTGAAACTTCTTTCATTTCACATCTCATCAACCAAGCATGCTACTCCATTTTCTAGCATGATTGTTAATTCATAAATGCTTTGTGTTTGAACAGTTCATTTTATGGCTCAAGATCATATAATGTTCCACATCCAAAAGAATGAACTGATTTGGATTTAGGGAGAGAGATTAATAGCCAGTGAAGTACAGCTTCACACTTTTGCCTTTCTACTCAAATATCCCAGCAATCTGATATTTTGGTTAATATGCACGTCTCTGGTTAAAAAAGGATGGGGGAGAAACTTCTGTGACTGGAACAGGTTACCTGTTCATCATTTCATTCACTAGGCAATTGTTATTATAACGATCACAACTCATAATCATATAGTATCTTAAGATTTTATAAGCTTTGAGAACCTACTGCCTGTGAGGTAGGCAGCATACAACTTATTATCTACAGTTTATAACAGGAGAAACTGAGGCTCAGAGGGCCACAGAGCTGGTAAGTTTTGAAGCACAAATTCCAATGCAGGTTTCCTAATGTCAAGTAGTCACTCTTTCCAGTACAACTCTCTTTTTTACTGTCAAGTATTTTTTATTGCACAAAGAATGATCCTGTTGTAGGTGAAATTGATGTGATCAATCCAGTTGAAATTCTGTTCAATTTGCTTGTCTGCTTTTAGGGGTGCTGTACTTGAGAGCCTGTGGGCAATGGAATTTCTAAAAGAAGTGTTGTGATAAAGGTCACTAGGAAAGATAGCAGATGGGAGAGGTTGGAATGATTTTGTTCTCCTAGGAAGTAATGAGAAAAACACAAGGGACTTTCACATCTCAAAGGAGAGAGACAGAAAGGTACAAACTCAGCTCAAAGAATGTCGAAGTGATATGAGATCTTGTTGGCTAAAAGAGAGACAGATCCCTGATCAAATCAGGGAGCAGATAGACTTAGTTCTCTGTGAGGAAAAAGAGAATAACAGAAGCATGGAATTCTGGAGGCAAGAGAGAGGAGGTCAATTCCCTCACTTTATAGATGTGAATCAAAGGCTCAGAGAGTTTCCGTGACTTATCTGTTGTCACACAGCTAGTGAAAAAAACCTGCCAACCAAAAGATAAACTAATAAGCACTTTAAGCAAGTAGCATAAAAGTTGAAGATAAGCTACTCTGGAATCAAGTTAAGTTTGAGGGTGAATTGATAAGGTTGTAATGGTGGTAATAATGAAAATGGTGGCAATTACACCTTGAATTTATTTAGCACTTTTCAATTTCAAAGCATTTTAAAAGACATTAAGCCATTTTATGGTAACAACCACCTCATGAGGTAGGCAGGCCAACGTTATTATCCCCATTTTACTTGTGGGGTAGCTGAGGCTCAGAAAGGCTAAGTTATTTCTACAGTTATACATCTAGTATGGGGCAGAATTGATATCACAGTCTAGGTCTTCTAAAACCAACTCCATTGCTTTCTTCTGTCACTACAACATGACGAATTAGCATTTTCTAAAAATAAAGCATGCCCTTTAAAGAAGGATTAAATGGGATGACACGGATTATAAATGCTATAAGAGTTTAGAGGAGAAGGAGAATAATGAATTCTGTAATAGGGAAATCTTTATAGTGGAACTTGAAGGAGAGAGAGAGTTTGGCTAAGCAAGGGTGAGAAGTCAGCATTAGAGATGGGGGATTCAACGCAATTGAAAGTATGAAGGTGAGAATGACCATAACTTGTTCTAAGTTGGGGAAGAGAATTTGGGGAAGAGAAAAATCTTTAGGTTGGGGGGAGAGATTAAAAAAGGGCCTCAAGGAAGGAAGATGGGGGTTGAATACTACAGGGATTGAAAGTCAAACAGAGAGCTGATATTTCTTGCAACAGGAATTAGAAGTGAGAAATTTGGGGTAGGGGAATGGTATCAGAAAAAATGGTGTTAAAGAAGTTTAATTCTACAACAAAATGTGGGGTGAGGAAGATGAGGGATGAGAACCTGTCAGGGAAGGCAGTTTCAAGATTGAGAGGAAGGAATGAATGGATAGCATTAAAATAATCAATAGTACTTGGCTGATTATGGGATATGGGGATGAATTTTGTCATGCCTTGCATTGCTCACTCATTTAATATAGTCAGACTTCACAATCAAATTTTAAACAACTTGAGGTAAAGAACTAGGTTTTATAGTTCATCTGTATTCCCATAACACCTAGAACGGTGCTGAACCACAGACACGACTCAATACGGATAATAAACTGAATTTCTACTGAAGCTTCCTAGAGGTAATTATAGGTCAGCATTACTGATGAAGTTGATTTAGCTCCCTCTTACTTCTATGTTTATATTGTTTAGACTTGTGATCAATCAACTAACAAGTATTTATTAAATACCTACTATGGGCCGAGGACTGGGGAGGCAAAAACAAATATGCAGCAGTCCTTGCCCTCAGCTCGTCAGAGTAGGTAACAAAGATACACAGAATATATACAAAATAGAATCGGAAGGAAGGCACTAGCAGCCAGGGCATCAGGAAAGGCCTCATGTGTAAGGGAGAGCTAGAGCTGAGTCTTGAGAGAAAGGATTCTATGAGGGGGGAAGAGTGCATTCCTGGAACTGGGTGTAGCCAATGCAAAAGCATGTAAATGGGAGGTAGATTGTTATGTATGAGTTATAACATGAACACATGTTTGAGTAGACCTGTAGAGCATGGGAAGGAGGATAATGGATAATGAGACTGGAAAGATAGGATGAGGCCAAGATTCAAAGAACTTTAAAAACAAACAGAGGAATACATGCCTGCATACATAGACATAAAAATACTAGTATACTCAAATTTATGTGTATATGTACATATATAAACATGTATATACATGTATATATAAATGCTTGTGTACACACACGTATATGTACATGTATACATATGTATGCACACATGTGTATAAATATATACATATGTTCATATATACATACATATTCTTTCCTAATATATTCTAATATATTCATATATTATATGTTATAATTCAATATATTCCAAAAGGGAATAGAAAGCCAATGGAGTTTACTGAGTAGAGTAAGTCTTATATTTAAGGAAAACCACTTTTGCAGCTATGAGGAGCATGTATTAGGAAAGAGACTTGAGGTCAGGGCTATGAATCTCTGATAAAGGCTGTGATTTATTTATGGAATTGGAGAAAGTAAAATTAATGTAATGAAGTGGCATAAGAGCTATAAAAAAACAAAAATGAAAACAAAATATATGGGGTCTCTTATCTAATCAGTCCCAGATTTTTTCCATTGTTTTAGAACCTTCTGCTATACAACTTGCATAATTTTACAGCATTTTCTAGAATACAAATTTTCCTTTCTTCTTGAGATGAAAGAAAAGTTTGCTTCTCTCTGCTCAGGTTGATTCACACTAGATAGCTTCAGTGCAGTCCTCAGAGTCTTTGATAAGCACAATTCAAATATAGAGCAGGGAAACAGGAATATGTTCAGGAGGTAGAGTATTTGGAAGAATTTGTAAATGTTTTGTTAAAGCCAAGGACACTGAGAAAGGAAATGAAGTTCAAGCTTCTGCCTTGGGCAACACCTTCCTTCTAGTCACTCAGACTTGTAACCTTGGAGTCATCCTTGACTCTGTATTTTCCCCTATTCCATATAATCACTTGTTAAGTCTATCTTGATAATAATTCTTGTGTCCTAGGCTGCTAAGTATGGGATAGAGCACTAGGTCTGTATTCAGGAAGATCTGAGTTTAAATCCAGACTCAAAAACTTACCAGCTGTATAACCCTAAACAAGTCACTTAACCTCTTTTTGTCTCAGTTTGGTTTTCACTTGTACATGGGGGCTAATGATAGTAGCTACCACCCAAGGTTGTTGTGGATCAAACGAAATAATATCTGTAAAATATTAACTCAGTGCCTGGCAAACAGTAAGCTCTTAATAAATGCTTATTCCTTTCCCTCCCTTCCCTTTATTGCTTTCTCTTTAGTCATAGGGCTACAACAATAGTTAAGGTTCTCATTACCTCTAGTGTAGACTATTTTAATAACCTTCTAATGGGTCTCCAGGCACCAATTTCTTCCTTCTCCAACATCTGTCTCACAGATTTCAGCTTCAGTTCTTAAAGGACAGGTTTGACCTTGTCATCCCCCTGCTCCAGAAGTTTCAGAGCCTCCCTATTACCTTTAGGACAAACAACAGACTCCTAGGGCCTGAAAAGTCTTTAACCGTGTGGAATTAACCTAAAAAACATTTTACATTACCTTCTCATACTCTACATTTTAGTCAAACGTTATCTCCTTGCTGTTCCTGAACACAGAATTCATCTTGTATCAGTGCCTTCAAACTGTCTCCAATGTCTGGAATGATCTCTTTCCTTACCTCCACGTGGCTTCTACATGGGGCAGCTAGGTTGTATCTTAGATGGAGTGTTGGGCTTGGAAGACCTAAGTTGAAACTTGGCCTCAGACACTTAATAGCTATGTGACCCTGGACAAGTCATTTAACCTCTATCTGTCTCAGTTTTTTCATCTGTAAAATGGAGATAATAATAGCACCCACCTCTTAGGGTTGCTGTGAGGACTGAATGAGAAAACATGTAAAGCACACTGGAAACCTTAAAGCACTATATAATGTGTAGCTATTATTATACAAAGAAAAGTTGTATTTATGTAACATCTTAAGGGTCCTAAAGTGCCATATCTTATTAGATAGGTGGGGAGAGGTAATTCTGGTTAGGAGAAGAAAGGCCATTTTAATGGAGAATGCATAGAAATACAGTAGTTCTGAACAAGCCTTTGAGTGAAATATGTATGAACAGGCAAAATGAGGATAACTGACTTGAGTATGCCAGATTTGGTCCAATAAGAGTACCTACCTAAAGTAATTTAGTAGGTATATTAAATGAGGGAAGTGCTTTTTTAGTATTAGTGAGTAGAGCTGAAACTTAACAGTCATTCATTCTGATTGAGGCTACTAAAAGAACAATTTAAAATTGTTCTGGGAAGGAATTCAATTAAATTTAAACCACCCAAAATGTATAAAGTACCTACTTCCTATCCACTCCTCCAACTCTCCCTCCCCAACCCCCTACAACTTTTCAGGTTGCTAAGAGAAGACAGAGAAAGAAAATAATGGTAGTTTGATGTAGTAAGGACAAAATTGGGATGAAGGCTTATTTTCACAGAAGAAAAAAAATATCTCTGGCCTAGGCGAGCTATTGAAAGTTTGAACAGATTGAAAAAAGATACACTTTTAGAGGGCATATTTCAACTGAGGCTATTGAAGGTGATGGCAGTCTGAAAGGAGATTTAAGGGAAATTATAGCAATATGGTATCCATAGAACCGGGATGCCTTTGGAACACTATGGGAGTCCTCTACAGAGAGAGGACTTCTAGAAAGACACAGACCCAAATTGCACAGGGTGAGAAGGTATGCACACTGATGGTCCCCACTAGGGGAAAGAGGCAAGTAGATGAAATTATTTACCCACGGAAGCATGGAAATTAGCCATCAGCAGAGCATAAATAACTGGGTTTGGAGCACATTTCAAATAAAAGAAATATCATTAATTTAGCAAAGGCTGAGAAGAGAGCTGAGAGGGTGAACATAATCAGCCCTCATGGATACTGCCACAATCTTGTCAACACAGTGACAGGAAGTCAGTGACTGAATCTGAAAAACATTGGTTGAGAAGGCTATGATTTTAAAAGAAATATGTATTTTTAAAATTTATTCATTTATTTTTAGTTTCCGATATTCATTTTCATAAAATTTTGAGTTCCAATTTTTCTCCCCATCTTTCTCCTCTCCCCTCCACATAGTACCTTGCATTCTGATTACCTCTTCCCTCAATGTACCCTTCCTTCTATCATACCCCACCCTTCCCTTATCCCCATCTTCTCTTTTTTCTTGTGGGGCAAGATAAATGTCTATACCCCATTACTTGTGTTTTTTATTTCCCAGTTATATGCAATAATAATTCTCAACATTCATTTCTAATATTTTGAATTCCAACTTCTCTCCTTCCCTTCTTCCCTCCCCCTCCCCACTAAGAAGGCAAGCATTTAAATACCAGCCATATATGTGTCATTTTGCAAAAGGTTTCCATAATAATCATAATGTGTAATACTAACTATATTGCCCTCTATCCTACCCTGTCCCCTCCCTTTTTTGTTCTCTCATTTGACCTTGTCCCTTCCCAAAAGTATTTACTTCTAGTGACTCCCTTCTCCCATTTGCCCTCCCTTCTATCATCTTCCTCACCCCACTTGTCCCCTCTTCCCCTACTTTCCTGTAGTGTAAGATAGATTTTCATACCAAATTTAGTGAACATGTTATTCCCTCCTTAAGCCACATGTGAAGAGAGTAAGTTTTACTTTTCCCCTCTCATCCTCTCCCTTTTCTCCTCCATTGAACAGGATTTTTCTTATCTCTTTTGTGAGTTATAGCCAGCCCCATTCCATTTCTACCTTTCTCTTCTCAGTATTTTCCTCCTTCACATCTTAATTTTTATTTTATTATTTTTTATGGATTTCATCTCTTTTGAGTCAACTCAATGTGTACTCTCTGTCTACATATGCGTATTTGTGTGTGTGTGTGTGTGTGTGTGTGTGTGTGTGTGTGTGCATAATCCCTCCACCTACCCAAATACTGAGAAAAGTCTTAAGAGTTGCAAATATTATCTTTCCATGTAGGAATGTAAACAGTTCAGCTTTAGCAAATCTTTTAAGATTTCTCTTTCCTGTTTACCTTTTCATGCTTCTCTTGATTCTTGTGTCTGAAAGTCAAATTTTCTATTCAGTTCTGGTCTTTTCATCAAGAATGCTTGAAAGTCCTCTATAACATTGAATGACCATTTATTCTCCTGAGGTATTATACTCAGTTTTGCTGGGTAGGTGATTCTTGGTTTTAATCCCAGTTCCTTTGACTTCTGGAATATCCTGCTCCAAGCCCTTCAATCCTTAATGTAGAAGCTGCCAGATCCTGGGTTATCCTGATTGCATTTCCACAATACACCAATTGTTTCTTTCTGGATGCTTGCAGTATTTTCTCCTTGACCTGGGAACTCTGAAATTTGGCTACAATATTCCTAGAAGTTTCTCTTTTCATGTCTCTTTCAGGAGGTGATTGGTGGATTCTTTCAATATTTATTTTGCCCTCTGGTTCTAGAATATCAGGGCAGTTTTCCTTGATAATTACATGGAAGATGATGTCTAGGCTCTTTTTTTGATCATGGCTTTCAGGTAGTCCCATAATTTTTAAGTTGTCTCTCCTGGATCTATTTTCCAGGTCAGTTGTTTTTCCTATGAGATGTTTCACATTATCTTCTATTTTTTCAAACTTTTGGTTTTGTTTTTTAACTGCTTGGTTTATCTTATAGTCATTAGTTTCCCTGAACTCAATTCTCTCTTTTAAAGAACTATTTTGTTCAGTGAGCTTTTGAACCTTGTTTTCCAATTGACTAATTCTGCTTTTTAAAGCCTCCTCCTCATTAGCTTTTTGGACCTCCTTTTCCAATTGAGTTAGCCTCTTTTTAAAGGTGTTATTTTCCTCAGTATTTTTTGGTTCTCCTTTAGCAGGCTGTTGACATGCTTTTCAAGGTCTTCTATGGCATGAGCCCATTTCATATTCATTTTGGGGGTACTGGAGACAGAGGCCTTGACTTCCTCTGACAGTACGCCTTGTTCTTCCTCATCTGAAAGGATGGAAGGAGACACCTGTTCACCAAGAAAGTAACCTTCTATGGTCTTATTTTTTCACTTTTTTGGGGTATTTTACCAGCCAGTTACTTGACTTCTGAATCTTTTGTCAAGAAGAGGATTCTAGTGCTTCTCCTCTCCCCAGTACAAGGCTAAGATTCAGATCAGCTGCTCAATTCCTCGGAGCTTTAGGTGGGGGTGGGGCCGCCACTGAGGGCTGAGGTTCAGATCAGCTGCTCAGTTTCCCCAGAGACTTTAAGCCATGCTGCCTGGACAATGGACCCACAGTAGCTGCCCGCCTCTCGCTGCTGCTGCCATCTGGGGCTAGGGCTGGAGGAACCCCATTCCCTTCTCACCCAGCTGGGAAAGTCCTCTCACACTGATCTTTGGAGCTTTCTTTGTTGCTTGTGGGTTGAGGGACCTGGGACCCTCCCTGCTGGGAATTCTGCCCTGGAAGACTGTTCAGGTCCTGTTCCTCCCAGTGCTGTGTGGCCAGGGCTGGGCTCTGCTCAGCTCAGCGTCCCATGAGATAGACCTTTCCTGTTGGCCTTCCAGGTTACCTTTGGCTGGAAACCTCTTTCACTCTGTTGTTCTGTGGCTTCTGCTGCTCTAGAATTCGTTAAGAGTCATTTTTTTACAGGTATTTTGTGGCCTGTGGGGGAAGTGCTAGAGTATATGCATCTTTCTACTCCATCATCTTGAATGTGCCCCCCCAAGAAATATATTTTTAAGAAACTGGTTTAAAGGAATTGTGAAGAGTTATCAGAGATTTGTTTGAATATTCTTTTCTGATTTGCTACAATAATTCATCTTCATTTTACTTCTTTATCACAATATTATTGATTTATAAATACTTTTCTTACTTTCTAAATACACAGTATGCCATCTTTTTTTTTTTTTTTTTTTTTTTTACATATTATTTAATACAGCATTGAACACCTGCTAGGGCTTGGTGGAAGGGAGACCAAGCCTATGTGTTCTGTGATAGTCCTTTGGCATTAGGGAATCCCTCCCGAGAATATGTAAGGCTCCCCTGTTGATTCTTGCTTTCTCTGACTGGGCTCACAGCACCATGCTCCCTCAGTGTAGGTGAAGCAACCACTAAGTCCTTGTCCAGGCACCTGGTTTCTATCTAAAGAGAGTCCCATGGACTAGTTAGAGACTTTGGCAAAAACAAAACTGCAATGAATTTGTATGCTGAAAATGAAATGTAAAACAATGGGAATCAGTTCAATGCAAAGCTTTATTGACAAAAGGAAAAAGGAAGAGAAAGAAGAGGGTGTACAATTCGGACTCACATTAACGTTAACATGTTAATATCACTCACATTAAGTACATGTTAATATCACTCACATTAAGTACAGCAATGCATTGGGGAACAAAGAGAATGGTGGTCCATTTGACTGGAAGGGCATGCTTCTAGGCAATCTTCTGAAAGTGGGATTCCCTGATTTTGGTGGCCAACAGGAACTGGCTGCTTTATATGTCAGGGTTCAGAGCACAAAGGAGATTTTGGGGGTATGCAGGTGCAGGGAGAAAAATAACTAATGCTTGGAAAGATATTATTTTTGGATACACAGCTGCACTAACCTTTAACAAGTATTATTGCCAGTATTTTTCATGAATAGAATCTGTAAGCTGTAGCTTCCTATAAGGGAATATTGCCACGGTGGTATCAAGGTCACAAGGTCTAATCTTCTAACAATCTGTGTTAAAAATCTAATTCTAATTCTTCTGTTCTAATCCCCCTAAGCACCCTTCCCACACCTAGTCAATTTAGTAAGTTTATGAGCAGCAACATGAAGAAACAGGCAACATAAAGGAGTAAGACTGAAAAGGGAAACCTGGAAATCCCATGGAGCAAAATTTACAAACTATATCATATATCAACCAAAATTCACAGCCTGCTAATATATGCTGAATTGGGTGAAGCCAATTGGGTGCTGCTATCAGGGTTTTTGGTTCCATGATATATAAATACCGGCAAATTCCTAACCTCCACAGTAAAGACTGGAGGGCAGCTAGATGACACAGAGGATAGAGTGCTGGGTCTGGAGTCAGGAAGAATCATCTTCCAGAGTTCAAATCTGGCTTCAGACATATACTAGCTTTGTGTGACCCTAAGCAAATCGCTTAACCTATTTGCCTCAGTTTCCTCATCTGCAAAATGAGATGGAGAGGAAAATGGTAAACCACTCCAGTATCTTTGCCAAGAAAACCCCAAATCAGGTCCAAAGAGTTGGAAACAACTGGAAAACAATTGAACAACCACACAATAACGACCAGGAGAACATCAAAAGGTACTGATAATTTTGAGATGATATGGACATATTAACTTTTAGTTATACTGGCAACTTTAAAATGAATTGGATATGTTAACAAACTAACCAATTTCAAAGTAGAACAGATAAAAGTTAGCCTGTTTCGTCAATCAACCCTATACAAATAAGACCTCAAACACCTGTCCCCTGAAAATTCTCCCATTTTCAGTGTCCATGCTGCTGAGTGCTCCCAACTATAATCCATGGTATCATGACTGATATTCTCTGCCTCTCACCTTCTCCATCCCCTCGTCCTATCACATCTGCCTCTGTACCCCTTTTGCCACTTTTCTCTGTAATTTCTGCGCATTTTGCGCCCATAAACTCTGTGCCTAATTTAAGTGTGACTGCCTCTCCATTTTCTGCAGTCAGTTGTGGCCTTTCCTGGCAAGTAAACAAAGAACCAGGTATACCTGCCCCCAATTTCATAATTTCATAAACTAATTATTAGTTTACAATCCCAGATTCTCTAAGCTATAGCCTCTCTTAAGAGAAGACAGTCGTGGTGGACTCAAGATAATCAGGCCTAGTTTTACAACAGTGTAGCAACAGTCTCAATTCAGTTTGTCAAAGTTTAGCTCAAAATTTCACTGGCCCTCACAATAAAGTAAATATGAGAACTTGTCAAGCACATGTTAAATGTCTACTGTGTGCAAGTCACTGCGTTAAAGTATCAGGGTTACAGGATGAACAACCACCTAGTCCCTGCATACAAGGAATTTACAACCTACCAGGCAGACAGGATAGGAGAATAGGACATGAATACAAGGAAATATATTTCAAGATGAAATGTACTGAGAAAAGATGTCAGTAGAAAAATATGAAAGGAGATTACTTTTGGAAGGAGCAGGTTCTGGGGGACAGAAAGGTCTTCATGGAAAAGCTGGCACCTGATCTGGGCATTGAAGGAAAAGAAGTAATTCAACAGGTATAGATGAGAAGGGACTTCACCAATAAGTCTCAGGAAATACCTACTGTAAGAGATATAAACAACTTGTGTAGTTAGATGAACCTTCAAAATTCTGGAATTCCAGTTACTCTCAGAATGTTTTGTAAGTCCATGAACTACATTATAGAAACGCTTTTCTTTTTTTTATTTGTATATTATTCAATACATGGGAGGGAATGTTTATCATGCACAAACCCATGAAAGTGGGAAAAGACAGGACTAGGTTGGGGAATAATTAGCTATCAAGCTTTTCCAGACAGAGTGAATGAAGGGGAGTAATGTATAGTAGGTTAGGGACCTTAAAAGGGGGATGATTTTGGGAAGTCCTGCAAGGTTAAGGGGCACATACGTAACTCTATAGCCAACAGAGAATTGCTGAAGGCTTTCAAGAAGAGGAATGACATGTTCAGATCCATACGTAGTTATGACTATGTGGATAAGAAGGTACAATCAATAAATGAAGGAGGGGGATTCAGGATTTTCCATCTGGAGCTCTGACAAGCAATTTATGGATTATACAGGCTTACAGATGTAAGGAGAATAACTGCACATAAATGCATGTGGGAGTATAATGTCTGTAGTAATAAAATGGTGCGCTTCACAGCAATTATAAGGTTGGCTGGCTTAGTTAGAAATTTTATAAGCCCTGTGATAATAAAATAGTGTTGTTCAAAGGACTTGCATTAATAGATGGAATTATCGGCTTCATGGAACTTGTAATTCTTGTGACAGAAAATTGGCACAATTCACCAGTAAGTCTCAGGAAACATCTATTATAGGAGATATACTTGTGTAGTAGCTAGGAGTTCCAGCTGCTCTCAGAATGTGTCGTAACCCCATGAACTACATCATAGAAATGTCTTTTTTGTGTTTGTGTATTACTCATAAGTTTTGGAATACTCATAAGATAACTTGTGACATCATTAAACAGTCCTACAGTTTAAAAATTTCATTTTCAGTATCTGAATAATTGAAGACTTAATTAGGGGACATTTGTTTTGGACTCTTTTTTGTAAAGAATATAAAATCGGGTTTATGTTGTAGAATTACAATGGCTCCCTGAATAACTCACATCAAACCAAAATAATTTTGGAATCCATTTTTTTGTTCAGGTATAAAATAAATGAGATTTAAAAAAAAATGATCTGATTGATTTTCCCTTAAAAAGCCCCAGTGACCAAGAAAGTTTTCAGACAAAGGGGAGTTTCTTTATGTTTAATGGTATGATATTGATACAACAATGATATTAAGAATTCAGTGCTCATTCATTTTACAGAATATGCATTCTGGCCTGGCACTATGCTCATAGCAAACTGTAGTAGTAATCTAATTAATCACCACATTTACTGTTGTGTGCTGCTATCAATCAATAACATAAAATTAAAACAAAGAAATAGGTTGTTAAACTTCCTGCTTTGTCAGTGGTAGAGGTGAACACTTAAAGATTTATCATTTACCTTCTGACATTAAAAGTGATAATTTGGGCTAGCTTATAATCTATCATGTAGGACAAAAGGATTTTTACGCTACTCAAAACCTTGAAGATTTTATGGTATGGTATAGTTACTAAAAATAATTTTTCATTGATATTTTTGGTGCGATGGATGCAAAACATTCAATAATGTCATTGTAGTTATGTTATTATTTCCATATAAAGAGGATCCTATTGACTACTGTAATACACTTTAAGTTTTTTATAGACTCATAAAGGAGAGGTGCTGGCCACTCAGTACTCCTGCTTGATTCTTCTTGTGACAAATGACATTGATAGGCCAAATAGTTTAGTGGCTCTGAATCATAGAATCTGAGGTTTTGAAGGGATCTCGGAGACCATCTAGTTTACCTTGTAGCTGAGCAAGGACCCTCTCCACAATATCTCATTCCATTTTGGCCATTCTCATGAGGGAATTTGTTATGACATCTAAACTGAAATCATTCATTATTCTTATATGGTATATAAAATACCAAGGAAAAACCTTTCCTTACTTGTGACAGTCTTTAAAATACTAAAGACAACAATTGTTTCCCCTTTCCTAAAAAAAGAATTTTTCCTTTGCAAAATCAATCAATTGCAGTTGCCTCAGGCAAAATTAATCCAATTGGATTTTCATCACTTATTATTCTCACTTTCATCTGTATTCACCAAGCCTGTCAATCCTTCAAAGTTTCAATGATTTATGACCTCATTGATGTATATAGTCCCCCCATGATGCAGACAGTAACACAATAACAACTTCCCAATCTGTGTGACTTTCATTGCTATAACCCCTCAAATCCCCCCCAGAGTGGGGGGTTTCATCTAATGGCACCATTGGTGACATTCTCTTGGCATTGAATGGATACCAATGAGTCATGCAAACTGTGCATTGGAAATCTTTTGCTCCATGAGATTAGTCCGTCTTGTTTTAGGGGGGAGTCATATATTTCTCTGATATTATCATCTGTGACATTTCTTCAGTGTAATTCCTCATTTGTAATTTACAACACTCTTCACACTCATAATGGACTTTTTTATTGACCATTGAGTGATTTTGAACTTTGTTTCTTTCAAGACTGTCATGTTTCATTGTTTATAGTCATACAACATCAGTGGAAGAATATGAGTATTAAAAAATAGATATACACATATACATATCCATCTGTATATGTTACATATATACTTATGCTTGTTCAAGATTCATGCGTTGATGTACCAAAGTTCCATAAATTATGCATATTTCATCCAGTTAGTTTTTCATGTGTGGATAGTTTGGTGGAACTCTTTTGAGTGATTATTAATCAAATGTGCAACACTGCAATGTTGTGGGTTTTATTTAAAGGTGATGGAGTCATAATGAGACATTGAACTAAGGTAGTGGCAGTAGGCATACAGAGAAATGCTTTAGTAATATATTTAGGCTTGTTAACACTACTTATTTTTCATGACTTCTACGAGAATTAATACTAGGAGACTGAAAATTAACTTTCTGTTAAACTGAATTGTAGTGGAAAAGAAGAAGCAGAAGTTTTAGTCAGATGATTGGCATTTGAATTCTGGCTGTGATGCTTTTGTTACCTATGGGATCCTGGGTTTCAGTTTCTACTTCTGTAAAATTAATAACAATACTTGCAATACCTAGATTTTAGTATTTTTGTGTAGAAAGCTTTCTGTTAACCTCAAAATGTTATATAAATTTGAATGACCGTTACTCAGTTCTAAAGGAATTTCTTTAAGAAGTAAAATAAGAAAAAAAAAATAGTAGAGGGCAGCTGGTATAGTGGAAAGAGCACCAGATTGTACCAGAGGAGACTCTAGCTCTAACTGTGTATCTGCTACTAATTAGTTGCATGGACTTTAACATGTCATATCTCTAAGCTTCAATTTCCTTATATGCAAAATAAGGAAGCTGGATTATCTAGGGTATATTCCAGCAGCAAAATCCTATGATTTATCATTTAAAAATATTTGTGGTCCTAATAAGAGAAGTGGGCAAAAGCAAAGTTCAAAAGAAATGAAAAATGGCAATAGAATTTCAGTTTTATCTGAGGTTCATATTTAATACAAATGCAAATTTGCAAGATAATGATGCTGTATTTTGATGAGGTTCTAGGAAGGAATAATGCCTCCATTTTGGTCCAATTATTCCATTTTATTACTAGTGTTTAAATCAGAATATCCCAATTTATTACACACCTAATATCTATTGAAACTGTCAAATATCATTTTTGCAATGACTACTAAAGGGTTCATGTATTATTGATGTTTTATGCATTTTTCCATGTATAATCATGTATTTTTGTGGAAAATTTTATGTAGTTTCACTAAGATAGTAGTATTTTGGTATTAATTTCTCTAAACATATCAAAAGAGATACACATTTATTGCTCTTTTGCATTCAACTAGAATGTTTCCCTAACAGATTATGATTAAATCAGAGTAATAACACTTCTTCTTTATGACTTACTCATTTGCAATGTTTAGAGGTTGGTTACTTCCTAGTATAGTTTTATCCCACTGATAAGACTGGATAGACGAACTGGAGACAACAGGAATGTGATTCTTCTGGTAGTTTTAAATCCATGACCTTACTTCAGTGTGAAATGGCTCCAGAATACCTTTCTAATCTCAGTTCTTCCTTAAACCAAATTGCCAGATAACAGGAAAGCAGGTTCCATGTGGGAGAGAGAACAGCTGGATTTGGCTGTGATGGTAGTGGTCCAAAACATTCGAATTCTCTTCTTCCACTCACCTTTAACCTTAAGGTGAGTAGAGTTTTCCTAACTCTCCTAAGATCCTAAGATTCTGAAAGCCACAAAATTAGGGCAGAAAAGTTACCGGAACAATTGTAGCATTGCATAACTAGCTGGGTATGGTGGTTAAATGGCATTTCTATTTTCTATTTTGAGTCGAAATAATTTCTCTTCCCTCCGTTCCACTCATGCTGATATCAGCCCTCATATTCTTGCTTAGAGTATTTTGGGGGTCACTGACTCCTTTGGCAGTCTGGTGAAGTCAGTGGATCTTTACTGAGAATAATGTTTTTAAGCATAAAATAAAATAGAATTGCAAAGGAAGCCAAATACGTTACAGTTATTGGATTTGTTCATGGTCCCCAGGTTGAGAACTCTTGGGTCCTCTGGAGCATTGTCAAAACTTTCTGTTTGGTCTCTCTGATTCACATATCCCTCACAAAAATAATCTTCCTAAGGCACCAGTCTGTTCATGTCATTCCCTCATAAAGTTTAGGCAGTTCCCACTGCTTCTTTCATAACGAAGGAAACACTGTGGTAAGCCACCTCACAGAGCTGGAAGGGGTGTGAGGTCCTCCTGCGGGCATCCTGGCTTGGAAACTGTGAGAAAGTACATGGAAGTCTGAGTTCTTGATTCCTAAGATGCGTGTTTTAGTGGAAGGAGGATGAGGAAGACGTAATGGAGTAGAGGCAGCATGGCTTTGAAACATCCAGGAAATTCTTTAGCCTTGCATGTAGGCCCTGCATGATCCGCTTCAACCTGACTTAATAGCCTTGCCACATTATACCTAGGTTGATTGCTGGCTGTTAGCAGGTCATCTCCTAATCTCTATGCTTTTGCACAGTTCTCTGCATGCCAGGAATGCATTTCACTTCTTTCTTAGAATCATCAATTTTCTTTAAAGCTCAGGTTCTATTTTCTATATGAAGTCTCTCTAGAATCCCCAAGTTTCCCTTTCTAATGGGTGTCTGGCTCATATGCAGACCCATTTGGTTTGTTAAGATGGTGTTATCTACATGGGGGACACTAGGCAGCTGTTTTGTGGGGAATTGTGTAGGGTGGAACAAACATACATTAATATTCTGCCCTGGCCTACCATTTAGGTTGAGAAGAATCTTTATTCATTGGTAGCATATCCGAACTGTCAGGGACTTCAATGTGACCCAACTCAGAACCAGCCATATCTTGGGGATTTACATCATGGGGAATGAGATGATTACTTCATTAATAGTTCATGTGACCAGGTAGTAAGGGCAAAGAGTCACAGGGCCCTTAGGGATATCTGGCTTCAAAGAAAAGTTCTAGGTCTTTCACCTTTATGTTCTAGGTGTAGGGAGGAGAGTCTCTAATCTAGGCCAGGAGTGTGAGCCACGGGGATCTGGGAGGCTGAGAACCCAGCCTAAGTGCTGTAGTTAGTCTAGCAATTGACATTCCAAGAAGCAAGAATCTGGGACTCTAGCCCAACAGAAGCAATTAATAATGGTGACTTTGGATGTGAACTTGGTGGGACCAATGCTATACAGGATCTGAGCTAAATTGTGAGCCTAACCCCTTACCAAAGACTGAGGTGGCATAGGGGGAATTATGCTCTGAGGCACTGAGGAAAATGCATATTTGTTCTTGATAGATCTTTCAAGTAAATATTGCTTTGTAAAAACTATCCAATGTTACTTGGTTAAATGGAACTGGAGTGCTAATCCCTCCTCTTCTAAGATACATGGAACAACCAGTGGGTGACTTGAGCCAATGCAGAGAAAAAAAGATAATCCCCAACTTTCTCACAGCATCTAAGGACCCTGAGATAAAAATGTTACATCTGTTTACCTGGAAAGCGTGGAGGCAGTCAGTTAAATTACTTTATTTTTGCGTATCTATGTATGTTTTGTATCCTCCCAAATGAATGTAAGTTCCTTGAAAGCAGGAACTGTTTAATTTTAATTTTTGTATCCCTACCAGATTGCACAGTGCCTAATTCATGTTCAGTAATTTAGAAACAAATAGCACAGTTATGCTGTTTGTCGTTTAGTTATTTTTCAATTGTATCCGACTCTTCATAACCACATTTAGGATTTTCTTGGTAAAGATAATGGACTGGGTTATCATTTTCTTCTTCAGCTCATTTTCAAATGAGGAAACTGAGGCAAACAGGGTGAAGTGACTTGCCCCAGTTCACATATCTAGAAGTGTCTGAGACCAGATTTGAACTAAGGAAGATGAGTCTTCCTGCACTCTATCTATTGTGCTACCTAGCTGTCCCTAGGGAAAACATGTCATATCAGTATAGGTTGAAAATTGGAGATCTGGCACAGAAGGGTATTAAAAATCTCTCTTACTTTCCCTCTGTCTCTCTCTGTCTCTGTCTCTGTCTCTGTCTCTCTCTCTTTCTCTCTCTCTTTCCCTCTCCCTCTCTCTTTCATCTGTCTCTGTCTTTTTGTCTATCATTATTTGAAGGACCACCATAGAAGAAAAAGAATAGACTCATTCTCCTTGATTCCAGTGGACAGAATTTGGAGCAATGAGTGAGAGTTGCTGAAAGGTATTTTTAGTTTAAGGTTAAAGGAAAAAAAACAGCCCCAAAGTAGAATATACTGCTTTAGAAGATAGTGGATTTCTCCATTTGGAAATCTTCAGGCAGAAGTTGGATAATCACTTGTTAGGATTCCTGTAGAAGGGATCACTCAATAGTTATGGGTATAACTTGATGGCCTCTAAGGTCCTTTTCTCTAGTCTTACATCTTGTAATATATCATCATTTCCATTTAATTAGCCTTGGTTTTTTTTAAGATTGAAGATTTAATACAAGACATAACAATTAACAAAATAAATCTCCAGTTATGTCTCTTAAAATAACAATTAATGACATTCTTTTTTATTAAACACATACACATAATTAATAAAAATGTTAAAAATAGAAAGGTATTTTAAATTCATCACCAGTATTAGGCCTTTTAATGGCGAAGCTTAAAGGAGAGTAAAAAGAAAAAAGGTTTCTGAGGTAAACATAATTATAGGTCTTATCAAATATGGTTTATATGCAATCCTCCTTTGCTTTGACAGTACATTAATAAAGTCTCACAGTGTTTCATCAACACAAGATACATTTCTACCTTTATCATCATTTTTCTTTTCAGGGTTTGAATTTGATTACTAAAATGTCTTTCAAATTACTTTTTGCCAAAAATACACATAATGTGCTACAATACACAGACAGTGAAGTTCTATGCTTTAGCAAGATAAACATTTTTTAGAATATTTATAATTATACTGCCCTGGACAGTGAGGTTTGAAATGATAAGTAAGCAAAATAAATTAAAGAAGAAAAAGTTTTCCTAAGGAGGACCCTAAAGAGCAGGGCCTTTCTGGTGGCACTCAGCAGAGTTGAGAAAAATGGTGGTAGAGGATACTGAGGTTATTCTACTACCATTCTGGAATATAGGTATTCAGTTTCAGAGAATAAGAACAACTAGATAAGAAGAACAACCTGACATAGCATGGAGCCTTGAGACGATTGAATGCTCCGGTGCCGTAATATTTTTGGTGGGGGGAAGAAGGAGAGGAACAGAAAGTAAGAGGAGAAATGCTAGTTCTGAATTCTTTCATCTCCTCTCTTATTTTCTCCCACAAAAGGATATTAAGTAGAAAGGAAAACAGTATAGCTTAATGGGGGATTAAGTAGGAGTAAAGAAAGGCTATAAGTATTCTCTTCCCTGCTGTCATAACAAAAGCATTCTAACTTTATGTCTATTTTTCTTCTTTCCCTTTGAATTTACCCTTGAGGGTAAATTCTAATCTTTAATATTATTTTAATCTTTCTGTGTCTGTAATATGTCCATGATGAGACTATGTGATAAATATTTCTTGAGCTTTGTATTGAATATGCATAAATTGCTTCACTCTTCCATTTGCTATGGTCCTAAAGACCCTGACACAAATCCTAACCCATACAGCCAAGGATTATATTGTTCAGTTTAACATGGGGCATTTGTAACATGTATCGTTTTTGTTTCTCTACATTAAAATGATAAATTTTAGCAGAGGGAGAGATTAGTAAAAGGAGAGGGGATAGAGGATGGTAATGGAATGGAAATGATGAAATGCAGAATAAAAGTCCATCTCCTATAGGTTCTCTTTCCTATAGGTGGTTAGGGAGAACCTAAGACTTTCAACAGGAAGACAGAAAACTGAAAATTGATCCATATACCTTGCTAAAAAGTCACTGTAGCTGAATGACGGAGACTTGTAGGAGAGTTTCCCATTCAAATTCCAACTCAAGCATCATCTCTTTTTGTCTCCCTGAATCATTTCTTTCCTTAAATCCTCCAAAGAATGAGTTGCTGTCTCATGGTCTCTATTAATATGCAAGCTAATTAAAGAAAAGGACTTTGTCCTAATTATCCTTATCTTTACCCCCAACACCTCACACAATACCTTGTCCATGATAAGAAATTGTTAACTATTTGTTAAATATGGAAAATCACATCCATGATCCTGAAATTTTATCTTCTCCACCATAAAACTTCAGCTATGATAGAATCATGAGAGGAGGCACTTGGGTGAAGAGAAGTAAGAACCCTGCTTAGCTATGTAGGAGGTGTATTTTCAGGACAATGGGAAAAGTGAAGTATATTCATTTGTATGAGCTAAGCACCCATACATAGTTTTTGGTTAGGTATTCACGTTCATGTTTAATTTAACCTACCTGAAAATATGCATGTATTTAGGTGAACACAGACTTATAGTTTTACATCTCTTAGAGGACTTATAGCTACTAGTAGCTCTACTAAGAAAAGAAGAAATGCCCCAGGCCATATCTCAAAGTCACCCACAGCCTTCCTTATAAGAATGACTAATAAGAATGTAAGACTCCCCAAATACCTCACATTAATACACTACTCCTCTATCTATGGTGTTCAAGTCACTTAGAGCTACATTCTATTGCTACATAAAGATAGCAAACTAGTCTATAATCTCTAGCAGGACTTCCTACTTAGGAATTCAACACAAATTTAAGTCCCTATTTTGTGTAAGTATACTGATGGGTATGTGTGTGTGTGTGTGTGCGTGTGTGTGTGTGTGTGTGTGTGTGTGTGATCATGGAATGCTGCACAGAAGAAATGGCATCTGAAAAAAACCATGAAAAATAATAAGGAGTCTGAAAGTCTGAAATGGGAGGGGGTAGATTTCTACTTAATTAGTTTCAACAAACATTTATTAGTTACCTACAGTGCTAGGTGCTGTGGCTTCTGCCATTAAGAGTGGAGATTAGAAAAGGAAGCTTCAGCCTAGGGCTCTGACAACCCACAAGGAATTCTGAGACATGGGGCAAATTTTTAAGTTCTTTGTGGAGCAAAGGAAATGTTGATTTTAAAATAGCTAGAAAGTGGGGTAGAGTGGCTGATGATATGGCAGGGCAAACAGCGATAGTCTCCTGTCCTATAGGATGATCAAAGTAGGATGGGGCCAGGACAGTGATAAGGAGGTGAGGGTTGATTAAGGTAGGTGAGTTCTACCTCAGGACTCACTATGGTGGCTAGATTATCTCTCCAATAAAATAATCCACCTCTATTCAGATTGGAGAGAAGGAAGGACAGTTTTTGTGAATTTATTGAGGTCGGGGTGGTATTTAGAGTCTGAACACAGAATGGGTGAAGAATAATCTAAGACTGGAAAGACAGATTGGAGCCAAATTGTGGAGGGCCTTAAGTATCAGGCTAAGGAGGTTATATTTTATGTTAGAAACAATAGAAAATCGTTGAAAGTTATTAAGTATGAGAATAACATGGTAAGACCTATGCCCTAACAAGATTGTTTTTCTAACATTTGAATTGGAAAAAGGAAAAATATTTAGTTTAAAATGACAAAAGGATATCCAGTTATAGCAAGCCATTGGAGACAGAGAGAAATGAAGGTCGAATATATGGATTTGTGACTCATCAGCAAAGAGGTGATGTTTGAACTCATGGTATCTGATGAGATCATCAAGGGAGACATGGTGGAAAAAGAAGAGGGCCAAGGTCATAGCTTTGGAGGATATCTACACTTGGGATGATCCGAAAAAGGAGGCTGAGAAGAAACAGTAAAACTGGTAAGAAGCAAAGCAGGAGATGGCAATGTTATAAAAACTAAAGGAGGAGAAATTATCAAGGAGGGGGACTGTAATTAATAGTATCAAAAGTTGCACAAAGATAAAGTAGGATGAGGATTGAGAAAAGTTGCTGGACACAGCAATTGAGAAATCACACATAACTCTTAAGAGAGCCACTAAACTAGAGTGGGGAGGATCCTTCAGATCTGATTTCAACTTTGAAATAAAGGGTATGGTTTTTCCTCTGACCTTCAAGGGATGTTCAGCAGACTGAGAGATTACCAGGAAGAAAGGTAACATCCTCTTAATTAAAGCCTATGTGGATCCTAAATGCTTTGGAGAGAGGGGCTGATTTTGTATTGCACAGTTTTGCTTTTCTAATCCTGGGAACTAGCAAAGTTCCAAACATATAGTATGTGCATAATAAATGTTAACTGAGTTGAAAGGACATGGGACTTCTCTTTGAGAGGAATTTTCCTACTTTTTTTTTTTGTGGGGATAGATCAGTAGTAATTTATCTTTATAAAACTCTCTATTAGGCACAGAAGAAAATAAATGCAACTCTTTCCTTATTTCTCTCTTGCTTTCAAACAGGCTTAACTGAAACTCTTCCTGTCTCTCCCTTTTCCCTCTCTGCTCAGCTTGGAGCTGGTAGGCTCTATGACCTTGTCTCAAATAAGCCAGTCCCAGAAGGCTCTAGTAAAGACACAGATTAAGAGTCTAATTCTATCTTCTGTATATCGTGTGTTTCTATTTTGGGGGGTATTATTAAGAATTATATCCTCAATTTATAGATGTCATTTTTGATAGATTTGATGTTTATATTGAGTTAGAAGTTCCCTTAAAAGCCCATAGATTATCCCTCTAATACTGTAATCCAGGAACTTTAAATCCTCTCCTATTCATATCATCCTAAAAAATAGTTTGGGCAGGTAGGTGACACAGTGGATAGAACCCCCTGGGCTTGGAATCAGTTAGGCTCAGCTTCATGAATTCAAATCTAGCCTCAGAAACTTATTAGCTATGCTACACTGGGCAAGCCATTTAACCCTGTTTGCCTTGGTTACCTCCTCTGTAAAATGAGCTAGAAAAGGAAATAGTAAACAACTTCAGTATCTTTACCACGAAAACCCCTAATGAAATCACTGAGAATCAGATATGACTGAAAAACAACTGAATAACAACAATAAAGAAAAGGAAATACTTTTCCTTACTGCCATTCCCAACTAAACTTCAGGGCACTGTCCTGTTTTCTCAAGATGTTAAGTTCCTGGTTCACATTCTGTTTCTCTATATCAACCCTCACATATGAAGATTTTAAAATTTACATTTATGTCCCTTCAAATATCCTAGTTTTCCAGCTTAATCAATGTTCTTGACTTGTGCTAACACCCTCTCAATTCTCCCTCAGAAATCCATAGGGTGGTTGGACCTTTGACTTTACTTTCAACCAAAATTGTTTTAACTCTATCATCTTAAATTTTGCATAATGCTTTTTCATAACAATTTCCTGTTTTTGGACTTTTCACATGGCCTCTCTCCCCCTAAACCTGTTTTTTTATCATCATAAAAACTTCCAAGTCTTTTTTCTCTCTTGAGGAATGTCATGGCTGTCTTATTAAGATTCCAAAAAACAATTACCCATAAAGCATTTTGAAAAGAAACCAAGAGCTGCTGTTTGGCTAAGAGAGTAAATTAAGCCCCCAATTGCCTTCTTCAAAAAGTGTGCATGTGTATGTGTGTATGTGTGTATATGTGTGTACACACATATGCACAGACACATATATACAGACACACATATGTATCCCACTTTCAGTGATAATGGATGGCAAAGAACACAGGTATCTTGTTCTTAATGGATAGCAAGCAATGTTGAGATCAATGTTCAATTACAAAAAATTACCCAAGACTTGGTCATATTTGGTCTTCTGTCACAAATACTATATGCAAGCTCTACTTTGACAGGGTAGAAATTTCCCAAAAGCCTGCTTTCTGTGCAGCATTGCCATCCCAAATGGCCAGACAGCCAAAAGTTCACATTCTCCTGGTTTTCTCTCTCCAAACTCTCTTTCTCTTTCCTCCTATGGATTTATATCTGAGTGCTTCTAGTGGAAGTTCTTGACTCCTGGAACGCACACTTTCCTTAGGGGGAAAAAAGACTTGGATGCATGCATGCAGGACAGAAGTTGGTTTTATGACTTCCCTCTTTCTTTGAAGACATCAAAGACTATGAACATGGATCACTGAATACAACATTGGGCTTGACTGATGTTTTGTTGAGTTTTCATGGGTTGTTTTTCCCTCCTCTGTTATTCCATGTTGTAAAGGATGGGTAAGGGAAGAGGGGTAAACTGGGAAACAAATGATATAAAAATGAACTATATATTTTTTTTAAAAGTAGGATTTATTTGAGTTGGGAAAAGATTCATGAGGTGTGCCATAAGGACAACAAAGTGCTGGTCCTGTTCCAGCCAATGAAAAGGGACATCAAGAACAGTAGCCCTTAGTCCATTACTATAATTTATTCCTGCTAATAAAGCTGCTTGGAATAGCAGACTTTAGGCAAACCCATGCTCTCTAAGTATAGGCTCCAGATTCTTTCTCACCAGGCCACCCATATGATAGTTGTAGGTAGAAAGGACAGCTTGGTTCAAGATTCAACGTGATGGTGGCTAACATGACGGCACTCTTCAATTCATAAAAGATTCCCTCTTGTTCTCATTCTGAGTAAACAGCATCTTTCTTTAACACTTGGGTGGATGGTTAGCAAGCATTACCCTAGGATGAGTTATTTATGAAGGCTGGCTTTACCCAATAACTACTGCAAAACCATACATGACTTCCCATTCCTACATGTATGATTTAGCTTAACTGATCTTCTGTCTGTGATTCACACACTGCATCGCAGCTCTTATCTCTATCCCTTTTCAGTGCCCGTTCACTACATCTGGAAATGCACTCCCTCTTTGGTTTCTCTCTCTAAACTACCTAGTATTTATATCATATATATTCTGTATATAATCAAAATTTTTATGTTGTCTCCCCAAATGATCATTGGCAGAGGTTCATTTTATAGTTTGTATCCTTAGCATCTAGCACAGTTCCTGCCACATAGTAGACACATAGTGATTGATGTGTTATGTGATGGCTACCAATTCCAAAAGACCTTCCACCGGTATGACTATGTATGTATCCAATAAACACCAGATGGGTTTGATGGAAGACATACTTCCTTAGTTTGTAATGAAGTCCTAGAGAAATTGAGTTAATATCCCTCTCCATTGCTGTAAATTTTCCTGCATCTATAGGGAAGACAGCATGATTACTGTTTATACATACCACAACAAATTTGTCTAGGAAGCCTACTGGAAGGTTGGGGAGGGGGGTAAAGTGGGAGAGTGACAGGGAGGATTTTCTGATCGTGTCATTCCCCTGCTCAAAAATCTTAAGGGGTCCCTCTCTCCCCACTGACTCATATAAAATATGAACTCCTTATCCTAATATTTATAGAGCTCCAAAATCTGGCTCTAGTTTACCTTTCCAGATTCCTTCTTGTCACTCATCTTTATGCAAATAAACTAGCCAAATATGACATCCAGTCCTCCTAAGTCTATGCTTTCACACGGATTGTCCATTATGTCTAGAATGCACTCCCTCCCCACACCTCCCCCACCTCCCCAGAACTTCTAGGTTCTTTCACATTTGAACTCAGATATTTCCTCCTCAATGAAATTGTTCCTTCTCCCCTAAGTTGTTAATGTTCTCTCCTTCCTAAACCTACCATAGAACAATAGAATGAGAGCTAGAAGGCATCCCAGAAGTCATTTAATCCACATACCCTCTCATTTTATGGACTGGAAACTGAGACAAATGAAGGTTAAATAAATTGCCCAAGGTCACACAGGTAGTATCAGAGGACATATGCAAAGCCAGGTCTTCTGCCTTTCTGAACAATGTATCAGGGAATATGTATACACATTGTTTTCACCCAAGAATGTATGTTCCTTAAGAGCAGAATCTATTTCTTTCATTTTGTTTTGAGTCCTTATGTAATAGATACTTAACAAGTGTTTTCTGAATCAAAGTCCAATTACATCACTTGGTATTTGAAGTGCCTATTTCATATTCAAAACAGTTACAGAATGCAAAAATACTTGGGGGTTAATGTACCAATCTACCATGACATATACGGATAAAATCATAAAATGTTCCTTAAAGAAATAAAAAAATTAAAATTATTGGGAAAAAGAAAATTAGAGAGATATCCAGTGTTCATAGTTGGACTACTACAATAAAATTAAAATGATGATACTATCTACATTAATTTAAAAATTTAGTGCTGTACTAATCAAACTATCAAGGCAATATTTTAAAGGGTTAGACATAAAATAACAAAAAACAACGCATTTTAAGAAATTAAAAGAGTTGAACTCAAGAAAAATAAAAAAAACTCATGAGAATGAAGGAAGAATACAGCTTTCAGTGCTATAATAGTTACACTTTAAAGTGGTAGCAAACATCCAAACTATTTGGTACTGGTTAAAAATAGAAAAGGAGATCGATCAAAGGAACAGACATTAAACAAGGAAGAATCAGAAACAATTGAATTCAATGAACATAAATTACTTGAGGAAGAACTTTTTATTTGAAAAGAAGTTCTGGGAAAACTGAAAAGTACTTTGACAGAAATTAAATTTTAAGCCAACATATTACACCAAATACCACAATAAACCCAAAGTTATATCTGGACTAAATATTAATAAATTACACCATAAAAAATTAGAAGAGAAGCATATCAGATACTTTTCATTTCTCTGGCTTGTAGAAAAAAGGAGGATAGAATTCTCAGAGACGGTCAAAATAGCATTTATTAATAGTACAGAATATATCATATAATAATGTGATTTCATGAAACTGAAAAGCTTTTGAATGAACAAAATTTGCACAACGAGGATGCAAAGGAAAGCTGTAGATTGGGAAAATATTTACATCCAATATCTCTATTAAGTATCTGATATTGAATCTAATATCAATCAATCAACAAGCATTTATGAACTGCTTAGTATGTATTGAGTAACTGTAGTGTATGTTTGAGATACAAAGAAAGGCAAGGTCCCCATATGCACAGATTAAGCCTCTTATTTGAACTCCCTATTTCTGAATGTGGGCTTTTATATGAATCCTCCACAGAGCCCAGAACTTACTCCTTCCATCCCACTGCAATGGGCATAACAGGCTATCAAAGATAGAAACGTCTCAGTTGTATACAGTTCCTTAGAGATATCCTTCCTGTAGAAGAGTCCCTGACTACACTATGAGAAAATGGACTGAAGGGTCTATTGAAAAATAGCCCACCATGGGTCACAAATGCTGTATCTGTGGGTACTGAAGGTCCCCATATGCACAGATTCAGCTTCTTATTTGAACTCCCTATTTTTTAATCTGGGCTTTTATATGAATCCTCCACAGAGCCCAGAACTTATTCCTTCCATCATTTTTGATCTTCTAAATGCTCAACTGCATCCCTAACTCAATTAAAGCTCACTGGGAAGTAGCATTTTGATATTTGATGCTTTAGTTCCTCATTAAGATCTCAATTAAATATTTTGATTAGAATTTTCTTCCTGCCAATACAAGATTGCTCACAACTGTTAGAACTCATTAGTGCAATTAACAAGGGATAGGTCCTATTGCTGGATTCTCATCATTATGGCAATGAACATACCCAGGAGATGCCCAGGATTCTACAAATGTACCAGCAGTTTTTCCATGAAAGTCACAATCCAGTCCATTATAGCCTCTACCAAGTCCCCTATAATGAATGACATTCTTGCTAGATCATAGGCAAATGGAAATGATTGTATTTCAAATGCTGATTTCCCAGTACTCCTGGAACACCCCAGGTCCTTTCATTTATCTCTCACTGGAAACAAGTAGAAAAATAATAAATATCTCTGGTGGTGGAGGGGCTGGGCAGATGTGGTCAAATGAACCAGATGGGTCTGTGGAGCTACACATGTATAGTTATTGTCCTCATCTTCTTTAACTGATCACCCAATTGCTGTGTAATATTTTCTTGCAAGGATTCTTAACATGGGGCCAGTGGACTTGTAAAAACATAGTTGGATAACTGTAATTTAATATAAATGACTGCCTTTGTAATTATATGTACTTTTTATGCATTTAAAAACATTATTCTGAGAATGTGGTCTCCAGGCTTCCAAAGGGATCCATTACAGAAAATATGTTAATAACCCCTATTGTAAAGTAATGGGAGGGGGCAGCTTTTCCAAGGAAGATGAGTAACAAAGAAAGGATCCTCAACTACTGCTGCATTTGCTTTTCCTAGAAGGAAAGCGTGTTTGTTCAGGCCTTGTCACACATGCATCAGGCTACTAAGTCTGAAAATCTTCAGTAGCACAGATTTGCATAAGACAAGGGTGGGGAACCTGAGGGCTGGAGGCCACATGTGGATCTCTAGGTCCACAAGTGTAGCCCTTTAACTGTGACCTCAAGGCCGCAAGTTTCCCACTCCTGGTATAGGATTTTAAGGTTTATAAGTCACTTGCTTGAATTATTCTCCAGGAGAAACAGTATGTGACAGCTGGTTATACTCTGTATGCTACTCTCCCTTGCATAACCCAGAGGAACCCCTTGGATGTCCAAAGGAGCCAATTGTAACTATCTCCACAAGGAGGCAGGGAACAGTTATAAAATGATAAAAGCAGAAAATAGAGAAACAATCCCAAATATTCCCTATCAGTTTTATGGTCAACTTGTTCACAGTACCACACCTTGCTGTTTCAGAAAATGAAGAGCTGATGATTAGAGGGGAGTCTGCAATTTATCACTTCTGTACCTTCCATAATATACTCCACTCTCATTCCTCACCCCTGGGGTGGAATTGCTGGCAAGTACATCTTCTGCAGGTACATCGTCCACACTCTCAGGTCCCTGTTCGCTAGGCTGTTAGCCATATGTTTTTCTTCCAGTGTAGGATGACTTTGCTATTATGACATCTTAAAGCAATGTAAGGGATTCAAGATCCAAATATGTTTTGTATTCAGTGCTACTTTTCATTTGGCTTTTAAAAAACAAACAAATCCAATAATTCTCAAAACTTTTCTATCCTTTACCACAGACAAAATCACCATTACTTAAAGAATTATTTGGGGGGGGGGGGGGAGCCAAGATGGCAGAGTAGGAAGAGGCACATACCCTAGCTCTTCCCCCACAGCCCATAAAATACCTGTAAAGAAAGACTGTCAAAAAATTCTAGAATAGCAGAAGCCACAGAAAGATGAAGTAGAGATTTCCAGTCCAGGGTGACCTGGAAAGCCAATGGGAAAGGTCTATCCAAGCCAGACAAGGAATGCAGCTCAGCCTTGGCTGCAGGCAGGCCAGGAACAGCAGGGCTGGAGCAGGCCTTGGGGGCAGAATCCCCAGTGGCAGCAGAGATCCCTCAACCCACAGGTGCCAAAGGTCAGTGAGAGGGCTTTTTTAGCTGGCCAAGAAGGGAGCAGAGTCCCCCCATAGCTCCGGCCCCAGGTGGTGGCAGCAGAGGCTACAGTGGGCGGGTGGTGGCTCCCACAGCAGGCAATAGCTGACATCCATTGTTGGAGGCCTCATTGCAAAGCCCCTGGAGGAACCGAGCAACGGATCTGAACCTCAGCCCTCAGTGGTGGCCCTGTCCCCACCTAAAGCCCCTGAGGGAATTGAGCAGCTTATCTGAATCTCAGCTCCAAGTTCTGACTTGGCAGGACTGGAGGTGAGGTGGTTATGGAGAGGAAATTCTCCTACTCACAGATTCTGGACACAAAAGTTTCTGGTTGCTCCCAGACCACTGCAGGCTCTACTGTGCCACTTTGGAGGAACTGAGATCTTATAGGTCCCAAGAGTATACCCTAATCTTGACAAAGAACCCAAAAGTCAAGTCACTGGCTGGGAAAATGCCTAAAAAGGGAAAAAAGTAAGACTATAGAAGGTTACTTTCTTGGTGAACAGGTATCTTCTCCCATTCTTTCAGATGAGGAAGAATAATGCTGACCATCAGGGAAAGACATAAAAGTCAAGGCTTCTGTATCCCAAATATCCAAAATGAATATTCAATGGCCTCAGGCCATAGAAGAGCTCAAAAAGGATTTTGAAAATCAAGTAAGAGAGGTGGAGGAAAAATTGGGAAGAGAAATGAGAGAGATGCAAGAAAATGATGAAAAGTGGGTCAACAGCTTGCTAAAGGAGACCCCAAAAAATGCTGAAGAAAATAACACCTTTAAAAAGAGGCTAACTCAATTGGCAAAAGAGGTTCAAAAAGCCAATGGGGAGAAGAATGCTTTAAAAAGCAGAATTAACCAAATGGAAAAGGAGGTTCAAAAGCTCATTGAAGAAAATAGTTCTTTAAAAATTAGAATAGAACAGATGAAAGCTAATGACTTTATGAGAAACCAAGAAATCACAAAAGAAAACCAAAAGAATGAAAAAATGGAAGATAATGGGAAATATCTCATTAGAAAAAGAACTGACCTGGAAAACAGATCCAGGACAGACAATTTAAAAATTATGGGACTACGTGAAAACCATGATCAAAAAAAGAGCCTAGACATCATCTTTCATGAAATTATCAAGGAAAACTGCTCTGATATTCTAGAACCAGAGGGTAAAATAGAAATGGAAAGAATCCGTCAATCACCTCCTGAGAGAGATCCAAAAAAGAGAAACTTCTAGGAATGTTGCAGCAAAATTCCAGAGTTCTCAGGTCAAGGAGAAAATATTGCTAGCAGCCAGAAAGAAACAATTCAAGTATTGTGGAAATACAATCAGGATAACACAAGATCTAGCAGCTTTTACATTAAGGGATCAAAGGGCTTGCAATATGATATGCCAGAAGTCAAAGGAATTAGGATTTAAACCAAGAATCACCTACCCAGCAAAACTGAGTATAATACTTCAGGGGAAACAATAGTAATTCAATGAAATAGAGGACTTTCAAGCATTCTTGATGAAAAGACCAGAGCTGAAAAGAAAACTTGGCTTTCAATCACAAGAATCAAGAGAAGCATGTAAAGGTAAACAGGAAAGAGAAATCATGAGGGACTTACTAAAGTTGAACTGTTTACATTCCTACATGGAAAGATGATATTTGTAACCTTGAAACTTTTCTCAGTATCTGATTAGTTGGTGGGATTACAGATACACACACACACACACACACACACACACACAGAGCACACAGTGAGTTGAATAGGAAGGGATAATATCTAAAAAAATAAAATTAATGGGTGAGAGGAATATATTGGGAGGAGAAAGGAAGAAATGGAATGGGGCAAATTATCTTTCATAAAAGAGGCAAGAAAAAGCCTTTTCAATGGAGGGAATAAGGGAGAAGGTGAGAGGGAAAAAGTGAAGTTTACTCTCATCACATTTAGCTCAAGGAAGAAATAAAATGCACACTCAGGGTATGAAAACCTATGTTACAACACGGGAAAGTAGGGGAGAAAGGGATAAGCAGGGTGGGGAGGATGATGGAAGGGAGGGCAAATGGGAGGAGGGAACAATTAGAAGTAAACACTCTTGGGGAGGGATAAGGTCAAAAGAGAGAATAGAAGAAATGGGGGAACAGGATAGGATGGAGGGAAATATAGTTAGTCTTACATATCATGACTATTATGGAAGTCATTTGCAAAACTACACATATTATAGCCTATATTGAATTGCTTGCCTTCTCAGTGGGGGCGGGTGGGGAGGGAGGAAGGAAAAGAAGTTGGGACTCAAAGTTTTAGGAACAAATGTTGAGTATTGTTCTTGCACACAACTGGGAAACAAGAAACACAGGTAATGGGGTATAGAAATTTATCTTGCCCTACAGGACAAAAGAGAAGATGGGGATAAGGGAAGGGAGGGATGTTAGAAGGGAGGGTAGATGGGTGGTAGGGGTAATCAGAATGCTTGGCATTTTGGGGTGGGGAGAGATGGGGAGAAAATTTAGAACTCAAAATTTTGTGGAAATGAATGCTGAAAACTCAAAATAAATAATTGATTTAAAAATGATTAACATTAAAAAAGAATTATTTGTGGTTCTTTTTTTTGCTCATTTCTCTGCAGAATAATTTTAATAAGCTGATCAAAATGTCTTAAGTTAAATATTTTGAAGAAATACAGCGATTTTTCTTAGGTCTTGTTTTAGTAGTCAGCCACTTCAACCAGCTGGCAATAATTATCAAGCCAGTTGAGTTATATTTTTCCCTTTTTAGTGTTGTCTATGTATTGTCTTACAAAGTTGGGCTCTCCCAAGACCACATTCCATATTTTTAAAACGTGTAGAGAAAGAAATAGTATTTTCTAGACAGAAGTTTTAAAAATTTCAACATTTTGCTCTCCTTCCCTTGGTGCTAGAAGGAAATGTCAGGCTGTTATTTTGTTTTTTGACTTGATAGATTGAGCCACACACACTCTTTTGTTCAGGTTACTAGTGAGAAAATTTCTCCTTTTCCTCTCTGAGAATGGATGGGAAATGTTTTACTTTCTTTTTCTGTGGAGCTTACTGCAGTTAATATGTAAAACAGTCCTGGCATTCTCATCCTGATAATTTCTGATATTAAAATAAATATCTTATACATGGAAAGAATCAGGGAATAGGAGAGACAATGATTATAGAATTAGGAGTGGAAATAGTAAGGATTAAGTTATAGAAAGAATACATAGTAATATAAAATAAAGGCATGATAGTTATATTCTACAAAATGAAATTATGTGTTACTTGGATTATTTTAGATGTCCATGCTTATACTAAAAGTATTCATAATAGACTGCAAAATCTGTGATACCACCCTGCTGACTTAAAAATAACTAATATTAGAAATGAAATTATTAGAGGATTACTGCCAGATGATTAGCATAATTAAATGTTCTCAACCTTTATTTCAGAAAAATAAGAATATAATTTTATCTTTATGTAACACATTACAAATTTTTCCCTAGTAATAACAAGGCAAAACTCATAAAAAAAGATACTTGATAACTTACCTTATATATATGTTAGAAAGCACACTGGTGAAATAACTACAACCAACTTGATTTCAACCAAAGATAGAATGTCTGAAACTTTTCCACTGCTTTCAAAACTAGAGTAGACTGTATTTTAGGTCCCGCCCTGATTATCATTGGGAGAAAGTACACTCACATATTTGGCCATGTCTTACATTTCATCTCCTGCTTCTGGCAACAGACACGTCTAATTTTACTCAGTGACATAAACAGCTCTCACCACACTTGAAATTGTTTAGGCACCACTTCCAACACACAGCTTTAACTCGGCCAATAAGAAGAAAAATAGCATTCCTATAAAATCAACTTGTAATCCCTGAATTATGCTGAGGAGGATAGTCTTACATAACCTTCAAAATAGTCTTCAACTCACTGAATGGAAAAAAGGGCTTATTTCTCCCAATTTTAGAGTCACAGATGGCCACGTGTTACAAAATATACCTTCAAAGTAATACACAAAACTTTAGAAGTTGTGACTTTTCAATGCCACTAGGTGATAGAGTACTGGATCTGGAGTCAGGAAGACCTGAATTTGAATCCATCCTTAGGCACTTACTAGAAGTATGACTCACTTAACCTTTGCCTGCCTCAGTTTCCTCTTCTGTAAAATGGGGATAAAAATAGCACCTGCCTTCCTGGGTTGTTGTGAGGATCAAATAAGATCATGAATGTAAAGTGCTTTGTAAACCATTAAGCACTATATGAATGCTAATTATTATTATGAAAAATATTTAACACTTATTTTTGTTTCATAAAAACTGAATATTGCCTTAGGATAATCGCTGTATGAAACTCCTTAATCTATTGACAAATAACTTGCCTTGTGCCCCTTAAAATCAAAATTATTAATATTTGAGGGAGAAAACTTTTAGAATTTAATCTATAATTCCTAGCAGTGATGTCAAGAAAATTATGCATTTTAAAACATTGATGGTTCTTTTGTAGTAGATAAAAAGCAAATAAAAAGATTTTTTGTTCAGCATTTTAGTTCTAAAAAAAGTTATTCTATCCTGTTTCTAAGCAATAGCAGTTTTAAAGAAGAATGAAAAAGAACAACATAGCTTTATGATAAATTGTTTAAAAAGTGTCTAAATGCCAAACTTAGGAAGGTTCTTCATTGTTCATCTTTTACTATGGATGAAATCCATTTTATTTTATGCTTACATGAAATAATCTTTAAAAACAAAGCAATGAAAATCTGTGGTTTATATCTGTACTTCATTTTATTCTGCAGAATACCTTCTATTTTCTTTAACTATCTAATCACACTATAGTTTCCTATGAAAGTTGATGCTTCTGTCACCCAACAGCTGTAGGCCATAAATTTAGGACTGACACAGACTCAACTAATCATAATGTTACAAGACATTTCATACCTTTATGAATTCTCTGTCCATTAATTCTTTATCATCTCACTGGGATTTATTAATACGCAAAAATCAAGTCATTATTATAAGACAGTCACTAATACTTCAAAATAAATAGGAATGGAATATCTCCAAAACCAAAGCTGTTTCTATGTAACTCATTGCTTATGAAAGATTAAAATGTGATATTTATTTTTTATATTTGCCTTACACATAGAAATTCTGAAAACATTAGTTTAATATGCTGGTTAAATAAAATCTCATGCATTATGAAGGCTTCATAAATACAAAAATTTTTCAATAAATCTATAAAACTATATGGATCAAATTTATAATACAAACCCCAAAACGTTTCCCCATATCTAGGATTATTTTATTTTATTCACATATACCAATCCATTTAACATCACTAACATCTATTCTGATGTTGCAAAAGTTTCTATTTCTTTAAATCACTTTGAAAAATGATGTTTTGATTCCATTAACTGGTTATTACCATCTCCAGAAAGCATATTTCATATTCAACTCAAAACTAACATTAGACATAGTTATGGTCATAGAATTCTAGGCCTATAAAGAAGTTGCCCCATCATTAAGTTTAACTTGTAGATTTCTTGGTTTAATTTAAGTGTTGTATAGATGAAAGTGCCTGGTTACTTTTTATAATACTACTTTACTGAATTAGCATAACTATGATTTATAGAATTCTGTTGACTTCAAGCATTGCTGGGGTTTTTAGAGTTTCAAATGTAGGAGGGCTTAAATGGGTATTGTATATAAATAGTATAATCCAGGGAACACATTGAAATTTCCTCCAAAGCCCCAACAGAGAAATAGCCCCTGATCCCTCCAAAAGGTCAGTTTCAGTGACTCAGTCATCTCTCCATAATTATCCCATATTGAGTAAACAGAGCTAGTGTGATTGCCACACACTCAAAGGTGTGTCCTGTAGGGAAAAGAAATAATAATAAATTGGAATTTGAATCCCAAGTTATCAGTACAGACTCACCCTGGGTTTAGGAGCAGGAAGTCAACAATAAAAATCTTAAAGAAGAAGTGGCAAAAATTTAGAATTCACTGAATGAGTAAAATCAATGGGAAAAAATTACTGTAGAAAGTGAAAAGCCAGGTAAGGAAATGCAAATTAATCAACCATCAAGCTACGATCCAGGTACTATGTTGACTACTTGGGATACAAACTGAAAAATGAAGCAGAGCCTGTCTTCAAAGAATCTATATTCTATGAGGGAAAACTCTCTCTCTCTCTCCATATATATATATATATATATATATATATATATATATACATATATATATATATATATATATATATACATATATATACATACATACATACATACATATATATATATACATACACATCTGTAAGTATAAACTGAATATATACAAAGTAAATACAAAGCAATTTGGAATTTGGGGGGCTATGGCTATAAATGCACTTGTAATTTGGGTATTGACACACAGTAGAAAGACTATGACGTTAATCCAAGGTTGAACATTAGTAGGGCAGAATCAGGAGAAAAAAAAAAGTGACACCTTGGCAAACTTTTTCTTCACCCTCCTTTATCTCTGTTCCTTCTCTCCTTTTCCCTAGTCCCTCTCCATCCAGGTCAAGGTAGGTCAGAGATTGGATTGTAATGGCTAAGCAAACAAAGAATTTCTTTTGGCTTGGGCAGAATCTTTCATTTGCCAATATAAATTCTAGGGTTATTTATTCTTCTGCTAAGTTACTGTCTGATTAATATGGAGAAAATAGAATCTAACATTTTGAGAAAAATTCCGTTTCATCACCCTGATTAAATTGGGGCCCAGCTAGTGAGGGAAAGAGAGAGGACTTAAGAAAAACTGTTTTATCACCCCTGTCAAAGAGCTTAGAAATAGAAGGAGGTTCCTAGAATTGTTCTCTCTGGTGGCCAACAGGGATACTGCAGCC
This sequence comes from Notamacropus eugenii, assembly GCF_028372415.1. Taxonomy (NCBI): domain Eukaryota; kingdom Metazoa; phylum Chordata; class Mammalia; order Diprotodontia; family Macropodidae; genus Notamacropus; species Notamacropus eugenii. The sequence continues at coordinate 191,170,764 of NC_092876.1, read as the reverse complement.
TCTTTGGAAAGGGCTATTCCTATGTTAGGCATAAGAATCTTGGAAAACAAATTGTAAAAGTGGGTTAAAGAGCCAGACCATAGTAGCAATGATGTACTTCTACTATCCAGCATCTGGTGGAACACCCTCTGAATGTAACAAAATAATGAACAATTGCTTGACTTTTCTGAAAAATTCATTGGTTAAAAAGGGGAAGCCTCAATGAGGGCAATTGCTATTCTAACCTAATTTGGACCAACAAAGAGGATTGGCTGCTTAAAGCAAAATGATCTTAGAAGTTGGAAAGAAAAGTTGGGCATAGTTTGACACATACTCTAAAACTGGGGATAACAGATTTCAGAGTTCAGAAAAAGTTAGCCACCCATGACCTAAAGCTTTTCAAGAGAAGTCAGCATAGGAGAGATGGTAAAGGAAGGAAATTATCGTTGATATAGCTGCTACAAATATTATCTCATTTGATCCTCACCACAATCTTGGGAGGTAGATGCATATTATACCTATTTTATAGTTGAAGAAATTGAGACAAACAGAAGCTAAGTCACTTGCCCAGGGTCATACAGCTAGTAGACATCTGAGGCCAGATTTGAACTCAGGTCTTTCTGACTAGAGGCCCAGAACTCCATCCACTGTACTATCAGCTGCTAGGAAACTCAAAATAAGACAATTCTAACAAAACAAATACAAATAATTCCAGTGAGGAAAAAAACAGAGAGCTGCCTAAAGAATCTTAGAGATGCTTATAGAACTCTGGCCATTTTAGATTTTTTAAAAAGACTTTTATATAAGATGAAAACAAAGGCACATTAAGAGAGAAGTGATGCCAAAGAATAGCAAAGATTTACAGTAAATATTGTAAGGACATTAAGTCTCTGAATGAGCTTGTGCTGCTGCTGAGTGTTAATGAAAATAGAATTTGTTACCTATGTTGGGGGAAGAGGAAAGAAAAGAAAGCATGTACCAGTGTTTATGATAAAAGAGATAATGATAATAGATGATGGAAAGAAACAACCATTCAACTTTTATTTTGCTTGTTTTCTTTTCTAAAGAGGATGGTGTTCAGACAAGAAAGGAAAGAACAAATCTGTTTCAAAAGAGCTGACACCCAAAATAAGTGTGGAATTGGTAAGAGAGCATTTGATTGCCATTAACAAGTTCAAGTCATCAGGGTGGATGAACTATATTGTAGGTTCTGAAAGAACTGATAGATATGATGGCTGAACTACCAATAATCTTTGAAAAACTGGAGTGAAACGGAAAGATATCATAAAGACAAACAAATGTTATCCCACTTGGCAAAAAAAGGGAAGGGGTAGAGTCTCCAAACTATCAACTCATTTCTGGCAAATTTCCAGAAAATATTATAAAAAGGGATTGTTTAATATAGGATACTATAAAGAAGATACAACTCAACTTTTTTGGGGGGGAGAAGCTATTTAGTCCAATCCATAGATGATCAAGAATCCCTTCTAAAGTATATCCAGCCTTGGCTTGAAGATTTCTAATAACAGGGAACCCACAACCTCTTGATGTTGTTAGGAAATTTTCTTTACATAAAGCCTAAAATTACATGTTAACTTCAACAAGCTGGTCACTGTTCTTCTCTCTCATAAAAAAAGTCATTATATCTAATGCTGGGGCAGCAGGAGGCACAGTGGATAGAGTACTGGCCTTGACTAACTTGAGTTCAAATTTGGCCTCAGATACTTACTGCCTGTGTGATCCTGGACAAGTCAGAATTAACCCCAATTGCCTCCCTCCTCTCTCCCAAAAGTCTAATCCTGCTTTTTCACAATTGCCCTTGAAATACTGAAGACATACAATTTCCAGAGTGAGCTAGGCCTAGGGCAGGGATGGGAAACATGTGACCTTAAGGCCACATATGGCCCTCAAGTGAGGTCCTCTAACTGAATCCAAACTTCACAGAATAAATTCCCTTAATAAAAAGATTTGCTCTATAAAACTTGGACTCAATCAAAATGCCATACCCAAGGATGGGAATATGACCTTGAAGCACCAAGTTCCCTACCCCTGGTCTAGGGTATTATGCTCTCTGTCAGAAGCATATAGATGACTATGTTCAATTCTGGGTGCCAAATTTTAGGAAGGACATTGACAAACTGAAATATGACCAGAAGAGGGTGACTAAGATGGTCAGGTAGGAGCTAGAGATCTTATCATACAAGAATCAGCTGAAAAATCTCAAGACATTAGCCTAGAGATGAGACTATTTAGGTGACAGCATGATTTCTGCCTTCAAATATTTGTAGGTCATCAAGTGGACAAGGGAATCCAAATTACTGTTTGGCTCCATAGTATAAAATCAGGAACAATGGGTGAAAGTTGTAGAGAAGCAATTAAAATCAACGTAAGGTGAAATTTGCTAGAGTTTAGAACTGGCCCAAAGTAAAATGGGCTGCTTGGGCTGGTCATGAACTGTCCTTCATAAAGAGTCTTTCAGTAGAGGCTAGATGACTATCTTGGAGGAGTCATAAAGGGATTTCATCATAAGGCAGATTGAAATAGATAACCTCTGAAGTACCTCCCAGCTTTGAAATCTTGTGATTCTGTGAAAATAGAAAAGAACTGAAGTTCCAACTCACACCCTGAAAATTGACAAAGATGATAAACTACAGAGTCAATGTTGGAGAGGTAGTACAAAGACAGTCACATTAATGCAGTTTGGTGGAGCTGTGAATTGGTACTATTGTCCTGGAAAATAATTTGGAAAAAGATGAGGAGGAAAGCTAGAAAAAAATCACAGACAAGCAAGACAGCTTTAAAAGCTACAGGATGAATTTAGTAGGCTAAAAGGAAAAGCAAGCTTTACATAATAGAGTTTTCCAGACTTATGTAAAATGATCTTTTTTTCTGTTTAAAATAACCATTTTGTGTTTAAGAATAAAAATAAATATATTTCAAAAGAAAACAATTTGGATTATACAAGAAAAGTGACTGTTACTCATGATCTTTGACCCAGTGATGAATCTCAAAGAAGTTAAAAACAGAAAGGTCTAGTATATACCAAAATATTCATAGCAGCACTTTTATGGTAGCAAAAAAGGTTTAGCTGGTACTCATCAGATGGCAAATTGTTGAAAACTGTATACATGAATCTTAACGAATGTTGTTGTACGTGGTATCATTACACATTAAGCTGCACTCCTCTGAACTTCAACATGTCCTCCAGAATCTCATCATCCTACAAGATCTTATCAACTCTGAAACTCATACCTCCTCAGGAGCCTCTGTCCCTGGGACATTTCTTTTCCTCTGATTGGAAAGGGAGAAGGATAGACAGCCAAGAACTCTTCCCAGATTCTCCATTTAAGGAGGATCATCAATTCCCACCTAGCTATACTTCTCTAGGCTTTATCTTGACACAGAGAATTTTTTACCCTTCCCCATTTTTTCTGCTTCTTTTTTTTTCAGTGTCATTTTCCTCTTTTGTCTTCCTTTGTTTCTCCAGTGCTTAGCACAGCTTGGCATAGAAGGCTTTAATGTTTACTGGATGAATGTATAGTAAGAAACGATGACAATGAGAAATTTAGACAAACATGATGTTTTAATTGATTATGTATTATGTATTAATTGATACAGAGTGAAATAAGTAGAACAGGAACATCTATTCAATCATGCCAATAATGTAACTGAAAGATCACTGAATTCTGAGGGATAGAAAAACCCAAATGGTACCAGAGAATGAATATGGAAGCATAAAATCTTTCTCTAACAAATAAACGTGGAACAATAGAGTTATTACCCTGTATGCAATGACAGTAGTGAGGTTGAATTGGTTTATTATTATTAATGGTCTCCATAGATGGTGAGACTCTACAGATTATCTAGTTTGCAGATAACAGTGGGTTAATTACATAAAGCTCCAGAAAATCATAGAACCTCCTATATAAGATCCATAATTACTAAAGAGGTCAGCCTAATTATGTACATTCAAGAAAAACTGAATATCCATATGAAGATCACCTATTTATTATTTACATCATGCATGGACAGCCTACAGAGCTAGCATACCAGTACATATATCTTGGGAAGGTATTGCAAATTCTGGTCATACAATTAGAAAATAGGAAGGAAGTGGGTTACATTATATGTGGGACATTTTTCATTGCTTTCATGGACCACCAACTTCTCTCTGAAACAAGAGCCCAAATTTCTGACACCAATATTCTTTAGATGATACTATTAGTCTCCAAATCATAGACTACCGCCAGCTCCAAGGAATCAATATTGTGAATTAAAGAGCAACTGAGAGGTACAAAGTGAGTGTAAATAGGTTACAGCATGTTACAAACAATTAAAGATGTCCTCAATGAAGCGCAAGGCTGAAAAAAAAAATGAGCCACCTATAGAATGAGAGTGATAATAATTGGGAAGACAGAGCACTGCACTCACATTCAAATAATGACAAGAGACCTAAGGGAAAACCCATTGCATGTTGAGTGGATGCAGTGAAGAAGACATCTGGGAGTATATGGACAAGATTCAGACAAGATGAGGAGTCATAAACAGGTTGGGATATGCTTTGATGGGGGAAAGGAGAGAGTACCCATACCAATATCACAAATCATTTAAATATTAAATTATAAACTTTAGGGAGTGAATATTAAAGGAATTTTATAGTGAATAATCTTATATAATGAATCCTTTGCAAAGTGAATTTTCACTCCATTATCTACTCCATAAAACTGAATTTTAATATAGTGGAGTTACTTTATTAAAGTAGGCCATATCTGCCTTTTGGTCTCTCTCCTCCCTCCCTCCCTCTCTCGTTCTCTCTCTCCCCCTCTCTTCCTCTTTCCCCACATCTCTTCTTCCCTTCCTCCCTCCACACACATTATATTATGTAGTTAAATTCCTTCTTTCACTACTACCACCAAATAATATTTTCTAAATACCTAAAGTAAGCATAGATGTCCCCTCACTTCTCGCCTATAACTTTCTTTTTGCATACTTTGTGGAAATTCCACTCTATTTCGAAAATATTCTAATTTATGACCTTTTACCTCTAACTTCTTGCCCTCATGGAAACTAGGTTCTCTGCTGAAGATAACGCAACCCCCTCTGCTTCTTCTTTCTTTCTTTCAATTATTATTCTCCCCTAATTCAAAAGAAGACAATATGGGATCTGCTTTCTCTGATGATTCTAGGACAATTCCCCCTTTTATGCTTCTTATCATTTAAAGTTTACATTAACCATGTGCTTATCAAATCATTACTACTATTGTTCACCCTCAAATGGTATACACTTTTACCTCCTCAGAAGACATTCAGACCTAGTTCATACTTTGTCTCTCCACCTTTATTGACTCAAAGAATTTAACATCCATGCTGACTCTCAGGTCCTTCAACCCCATGGGTTACAGATTTCCAGTCCGCAAAATTCATACACAAAAGAGGTCACACCATGAGCCTCATCACATGAAATGGGTGCATCTCTGAAATCTTGAACTTGAATTTTAAATTTCCTACCTCATGTCTTATCTTTCCTTACTTCCACCTGTCCCATTCCCCAAATTCCACTAAAACAATGGTCTGAACTCACAGACATCATTTAATTGTTAGACTCATCCCCTTAAATTTTGTCATCACAGTTGTGTCAGTATCGATCCCTGGATCATTGCCAACGAATGCCTTCTCCATTCCTATACACAGACTAAAGTAAATCATGGAACCAGGATGAACTGAACTGTGAATCTCAGCCTTAAGTAGTGCTTCAATGCTGTTCAATAATATTATTACTTATTTGTAATACTCTCAGTCATAGCTATTTCAAAGCTTGTCTGCCGTCCTTAAGCCCAATGTTCTGTGTCTATTACTGATACAACAGATGACCTTATCACTTATTTAAATGAGAAAACCAAGGCTCATCAGGTACAACCTCCCTCATCTTTCCTCTTCTCTAGCTCAATATTGATCTACTGTCATCTATATTTCTACTTAAGAAGAGGAGTCCCAAAGTAGCGTGCCGTATCAGAAAGCATATCAGTCTTAGAATCAGAAGACCTGGATGTGAATTCTACCCAACTCTGTGACTGTGCAACAGTCACTTATAATATCTGAGACTCTGTTTCCTATTTTTTTGAAAAGAAACACTAATTTCATTGTTGGGATTAAAGCATTGTGCAGCTCCAAAGAGTGTATAAATGTGCTCTGGGAAACAGTGTGGCATAATGGGTATAGGATTTACATTAAAATTAAGAATACCTGAGATTAAACCCTGGCTCAACACATATTAGTGTGTGAAGATGGGCAAATCACTTAGCCTCTCAATATCCCCAGTCAATTTACTTAAGATTCATTGTTAAATGAGTGGCTGTTCTGAAACTGTGGGGGTAGATGCTCCTTGCATGGAAGAAATAACAGGACCACTCTCTCCTCTCAAAGAATGGCTACTTCTCACCCTCAAGGCAAATTCTTATAATTGTGTCTTTGACCTGTTTCCTCATGTGTCTCTTCTAAAATCTTTCAATTATCTTTTCTCTCCTAAATCTTTAATTAATTTCTTTCATTCCACTAGCTCTTTTCCCTTTGTCTTCAAGTATACACCAACAGTCCTTATCTTGAAAAAACTACACTTGACCCTTGTGGTCCCTCCATTTTTCTCTTTCCTTTCACTGCCAAACTTTTCAGAAGAATGGTTTCCATCTAGTTTCACTTCTCTACCCATTCTTTCCCAAACCTTTTGCAATCTGGCTTCTGTCTCCACTACTTTTCTGAAAGTCACAAATGACATAATCACAATCCAATAGCCCCTTTTTGATCCTCATTCTCCTTGACCTCATTGCAGAATTTGATGCTGCTGATATGAGAGAGAGAGACAGAGAGAGAGAGAAAGAGAGAGAGAGACAGAGAGACAGAGAGAGACAGAGAGACAGAGAGAGAGAGAGACAGAGAGACAGAGACAGAGAGACAGAGACAGAGAGAGACAGAGACAGAGATAGAGACAGAGACAGAGAGAGACAGAGATGTACAAACAGACACATAGAGGCACACTGATTGCTATTTGGCTTCTGTGACACTGTATGTATTACATATGTATGTATCTCTCTCTCTCTCTTTTTCTCCTTTGTCTTCTTCATATTATTTTTCCTTTTCTAGCCCCTTAAATGTAGAGATCATTGAGGTTTTTAATCATAAGAGTCTTTCAATCTTTCTCTGTATATTCTCTCCTTTGATGATGTGATGCACTCTTATGATTTCAACTACCACCTCTATATGGATGATACCCAAATTTCTGTAAACATAGAATGTGAACCTTATATCTTATATAAAATATCCCAATGAATAAGCACTTACCACACATATTCCATTGGATGTTTTCATATTTGTCCCCCAGGGCCAGATTGATAGGAATGGAGAAGAGTAACAGACCTGACAAAAGTTGCAGGTCAGTTTCATTTGGGCTTTTGGAAGCAGGGAAGAAGAATGTCCTCAATAATTTGCAAGTACAGCAAATTTGCTGTTAGTGTGTTCCCATTTTCCTTTCAGCCTCCCACCTTTCTCCAATCTCCTGAAACCCATTCTTTTCTACTCCTCAAGGAACCCAGTAACTTCAACCTGACCTATAGCTGTCTACAAAAAGGTTCCAGTTCAGCACACCATACAAGGCCCATCATCTGTGGACCATCTCCATGGTGCAATGTCCAACTTTCAATCTTTGCTTTATAGCAAGCCCACTAAGATTTTATAACCCAATCTCCAAGCTAAACCTAATGAACAAACTAGTTGACAAAATTACGAAGACTGTATAATCTTTACCTGATTAGTTTTAAAAACAAATCAAGGACAAAATTATGGAATGTATACCTAACCCTCACCATTACATGTAGTCACCATGTCAAAAGTTGGATAGACTACAAACATGACCACCGCCACCCCATAACAAGGATTCTAGAGGAGAATTAGAAAATTAGAGATGAGTGAATTTCACTTTGATATAATGACAGTTTATGGAAAGGGACAAGCCATTAGATGTATGCAGATATAAGCTGTTGAAGTAAAAACAAGCATTAGAATTCTTAGTGTGTATTAACACAGATGTGAAGCTAGTAGATATAATCTTTGACCAAACTGTAGAATTTTTTTTTAACTTTGAAAGGTCTGTGATTTTATCAGAAGGTACTCCCTCTAGTGATGCCTCTTTATGCATTTTTTCCAAATCTTATATTTTTTCATATAATAATCACAAAAAAATCTATTAAAAAAGTTGAAAATCTTCCTTTTGTTGTTTTAGGATATTTGAGGCATTAATATAATCCTCTGGATATTATATCTCATTCCCTACATGACTGCTTTACCACCTTTTCTAAATGTACAAATCTGTCATAAGGACTTTTATGCTACTCCTTGCAGGCAAATCAACATTATCAGCATGATAATACTTGATCATGCCAAATCATCATCTTTTTGTTGTCTGAGTTATCTGTAATTTTGATTCTTCTGAAATTAAGGTTATTTATATCCACATAGTATTACGGGGAGAATGTTAAAGAAATGATCTTTTTGGGGTAGCAAGAAGTTTTGACTTTCAAATACAAGACTCCAGACAAACATAAAAAGGTAAACAGGAAAGAGAAATCACAAGGGATCCAATAAGTTGTTTGCATTCCTGCCTGAGAAGATGACACTTGTAACTCCTAAGAACTTCATCATTATAAGCGCAATTAGAAGGTATGAGTTGACAAGAATGGGATAATCTCCAAAAACATTAAGGCAAGAGAAGGAGGGATGCATTGGAATAAGGGGGAAGGGAGAGGTAGAATGGTGTAAATTATCCCTCATTAAAAAGGTGTGAAAGAGCTTTTACAGTGAAGGGGAAGATGGGAGGTTGTGGTAGGCAATGCTTTAACCTTACTCTCATCATAAGTGGCTCAAAGAGAGAATAACATACACACTCAACTGGGTATTGAGCTCTATCTCACCCTACAGGGAAAGAGGATAGGAGGGGGATAAAGGAAGGGGGAGTGGCAGAAAGGAGTGTGGATTGTGGGAGGTGGTAATCAGAAGCAAAACACTTGTGAGAAGGCATAGGAGGAAAAGAGAAAGAAAGAGGGATAAAGTTGGGGGTGGGTGGGAAATGCAACCAAAACTGCTAAGAAAATTGGAAAACAGCTTAGATATAGACCAATATCTCTCACCATCTATTAAGATAAAGTCAAAATGGGCACATGATTTAGACATAAAGGGTAACATCACAAACAATTTAGGGGAGCATAGAATAGATTACCTTTCATATCTAGATGATTTCGATTACATTAAATCAAAAAAGGTTTCATACAAATAAAACCAATGCAGCCAAGTTAAAAAGAAAGCAGAAAACTGGGTAGAAAGTTTTACAGCAAATTTCTCTGATAAAAGCCTTATTTCTGAAATATATAGAGATCTGAATCAAATTTAGAAGAATGAATCATTCCCCAACTGATAAATGATCAAAGGATGTGAACGGGTAGTTTTCAGTTGAAAAAATCAAAGATATTTATAGTCATATAAAATGCTATTAATACTATTGACTAGATAAATGCAAATTAAAACAATTTTGAAGCACCACCTCATTCCTATTACACTGGCTAATATGACAGAAAAAAATGATAAAAGTTAGAGGGGATAAAAGAAAATTGGGACCTTAAAGTACTCTTGTTGGGATTGTGAACTGATCCAGTCATTCTGGAGAGATATTTAGAACTATGCCAAAGGGGCTATAAAACTGCATACATTTTGATCCAGTAATACTATTACTAGGTCTGTATCCCAAAGAGATTTTTTTTAAAAAGGAAAAAAAAGACCAACATGTACAAAAATATTTATAGCAGCTTTTTTTTGGTGCCAAAGAATTGGAAATTGAAGAGATATTCATCAATTGGGGAATAGTTGAACAAGCTATGGTATATGATACTGAAGGAATACTATTGTGCTATAAGAAATAATGAGAAGGATGCTTTCAGAAAAACCTGAAAAGACTTACATGAACTGAAGCAAAATGAAGTGAGCAGAACCAGAATACTGTACACATTAATAACAATATTGTATAATGATCAGCTATGGGTGACTTAGCTGTCCTCAGCAATAGAATGATCCAAAATAATTCCAAAGGACTTATGATTAAAAATGCTATACACCTCCATAGAATGAATTGAAGGAGTCTCAATGCAAATTGAAGCATGCTTCCTTTTCAAAACTTTCTTTTCTTTTTTTTTTGTTTCTGTGTTTTCTTTCACAATATGGCTAATATGAAAATATGTTTTCCATGAGTGCATATATAAAAACTTCATCAAACTGTTTGCCTTCTTAAGCAGGCAGGGAGGGAGGAGGGAAGAAGGGAGTGATTTTGGTACTCAAAATTAAAAATATGGATGCTAAAAATTTTTTACATATAACTGGAAAAAAATAAAATATTTAAGACTTGAAAAAATATTCTTTTAATTATTCGTACTTAAAACCTTAGCTATCTTTGATTCCTTCTTCTATCTCCCTCTACTCAGACACAGTTTCTGTTGAATTTTTCTTTATATCTTTTGAATTTACAATATAATTTCCACAGCTACTTCCACCATTCTAATAGAAGTACTTACTCTCTTGAGCCTACAAGAGGTTCCTGACATGTCTGCCTGCATCTAGCCTTTTCTTTCAGCTGTTCATTCTATACCCTGTCCTTATATTAATGTGTTTAATCACTTTCACCAGGTTACTTCTCTCCTTTAAAACAAACTTACTATTACTTAAGTAATGACGTCCAAATTTCTTGAATCCATGCCTAAAATGAACACCCAACATATTATCTCTACTTATTTAAATCGTTCCTTTCATTTAGGGCTTAATTTTGTTACCTCTCTTTGCACCCTATAACTAAAAATGATCTAGTCCTCCTCAAATCCTCCATGCCAGTTTCTTTTTTTAAACTTCTACTATACACTTAGGTCCAAAACTGCATCAGAATTATTTGTGTACATGTTTTATCATCCCCTCTCTAATTAATCCTAAAAGCTTTTTGAGGGTAGGGTAGCCATTTTTCCTTTGTATCCCTAATGCATAGGAAGGTAGTAAAAAAGCATTTATCCAGTGCCTACTATGTATTAGGTCTTTTTTTTTAAGGTTTACACTTTGAGCGAAAACCCAAAGTGAGAACCTGAAAAGACCTTAGCTTAAAAAGGCGACGGTATCCCACAGCATTGTGCGCCATCTCCAGTTGTCCTGATTGATATCTGGCCACAGGATCCAGATGATTCTGGAAGGGAAAGTGAGTCTGTGACTTTGCACAGCCGGCTCTCACTCAAATCAAATTTACTTGCAAGTCATGTCACCATCTCCCTAATGTCATGGTCCTCTTTGAGAACAAAGGACAAAAAGCACTTTGCAAACATTATCTCCTTTTATCCTCAAAACAATCCTACAAAATAGGTGCTTTTATTATCTCCATTTTACAGCTGGAGAAACTGAATGATTTGATTAAAGTCAACAAGCTAGCAAGTACCTGAGATTGGATTTGAACTCAGGTCTTCTTCAATCCAGGTCCAATGCTCTATCTACTGCACCATCTAGCTGGCTGTAGTTTAGCATGGTGTCTTAGCCACTTTGGTGGGTTTTGGGGGGATCCAAAGCTGTGATTTCAATAGTATATAGAACTCCTGACAAGGAAACTTCTTCCATGGGAACTGAATTCTTAGCTTGGAAACTACCTTCTCCAGTGCAAATAAGCTCCTTAACATACAGCCTGGTAATTTGCCTATGGTCACACAGCTAGTATGCTTGAGGGAAAGCAAAGGATCTCAGATCTGGAGCTAGAAGGACTTTAGAGGTCATCTAGTTCAACATTCTTATTTCACAGATGAAGAAACTAAAGCCCAGAAAAGTTCCATAATTTGCCCAAGGTCACATAAGTAGCAAAGTTCTGACTCCAAATCTAGTGTACTTTTCTACTATACCAGGGGTGGAGAACCTGTGGCCTCAAGGTCATAAGTGTAGTCCTTTGACTGAATCCAAACTTCACAAAATAAATACCCATAATAAAAGAATAGTAACTATATCATGCTACATTCAACATATCAGGGGCAGCACCTGAACACTGATCTTGCTTAAAGGGAGGGTTTTTTGTTTGTCCACTACTCCATGCTACCTCTCTCTTGCTGGACATACTAAATAGTCAACAAAATGTCTGTGGATAAATGTGAATTCTAGTATCCTCCATAATTGAGTAACTCACTTTTTCAGCCTTGTCTACCACCATTCTATGTTAATCAGCAATGTCACCCAATCTGGTCTACTCACTATCTTAGAAGACAAAGTGCTTTCCCATTGGCTTATGACATTCAAAACATCTCAAATGTCCTCCCCCACTTTTATCTACAATAATAGCTCACATTTATATAGCATTGTGACAGTAATTAACATAGACCATGTATCATACAGCTTGATATTGCTTTACCTTTATATAGAGAGAAAATATGAATACCTAATATTGTTCCTTTAATCATGAGTTTAATTTTATTGATCTGTTCTCTTGGAAAAATTTTAATTGCAAAGTGGAATAAAAATCACACCTGGTAAACCAAATATTCATTCCAGGGAGCATTTTGTTTTTGTCAATAAATAGAAAATATGTATTTAATTTTCCCAATTAGCTCCTGCAAATCAAGTTACTCAATGGACTACCATGAAACCCTATGGAAATCTCTGTTCCAAAACCCTTTGAAAAATGTGGTCAAAATGCTGCATTTCTTCTAGGGAAACAGATCTGAAATCTTCATGCAAGGTATTTAGTGGTCTTTCAGAGGTAAGTACTATCATATGTCAATTTCAATTTATACCTAGGTAGTAGTCTTTACCAAGAAAGATGACAGGGGTGGGGTTGGTCATAATAGATCATGGTAGGTTTGGTGTAATGTTCCCACATGCGTTGTCATCATGCACCTGCAGAGGTTTCATTTCTTCAGGAATCAGCTCAGTGATCTCCCTATATAGAGTTTTCTAACTTCACTGTATTGTAGAACCCTGGTTTTCCCCTTAAATTAGTTCTTTTTTTATCCCCTTGGGTTGATACATCTTGAGTTCTTGGGATATAGAGATTTCCTGGGACTTCCTTCTCCTTCTATTCCTTCTTCCCTCCAACTGAAAAGGTATAAAACTCTCACATATTCACTAAAAAATGAGTCAGTGAGTGAGAGAGTTAAAGTTCTATTCCATTTGGTCCAGTTGCAAGGACCCAGCCTGACCCTTAAGTCAGGAAGCAGGGGTTTATGAAACAACATTGTTAACAAGGGCTGCAGAAGAACCATCTCTACTTCTTTCTGAGAAAGGTTTTATGTGTCACTACAAAGTGACGGAAGAGCTAAGAAAGAACATGTAGGGTTGCAAATTTCCTCCTAAATTACTCTAGGTAATGTTTTAAATAAGTTGTTTTTACTACAAACCTGTGAGTAGCCTATGTGTTTAGCGTTTCTGAGAACCCTTAAGCAAAGACCTGGAGTTCCAACAGTAGTAACAGTTACAATTTGTATGGTACATTGCATTTGATCCTGAACAAACTTGAGAGGTAGGTGATATTATTTTCCCGTACCCCACTTCCATTTTACAAATGAGGAAACTCGGGCTAATAGAATCATGATTTGAACAAATCTTCCTGACTCCATATCTAGCACTTAATTTACTATGCCATCAAGATATTGAAATATCTTTAAGAGTGAATTAGAAAATCACTTCATTCTGATCAGAAAGAACCTAGATTTGTGTGGTTTCACACTTTGGGTTCAGAAATGCCCCCTATAGCTTTCTTCTCTCTGCTTCTGCTGTGTGACAGAAAGAAATGGAGCCTTGAAGAGAAGGAAATTGAAATTTGTAGACTTTTTTTTTTTTTTACAATATCAGACTGTAAAAGAAAAAAAAAACTACAAAAACTTAATAACTAACAGTTTAGTTAAGGAATAAATTCTTTTGAGTCTTACCTGATCTAAACATGAGTAAGCAGAAGGGTTTGATGCTAAACTACTGTGGCTCACAAGGAATATCTATCGAATTCTGGGATAAAACTAAGACTAGATTAAGTTATGGCTAATAACTATTGAAGGATATAAAGAAAGGTACCCGGTCATATCTACAGTTTGTTCACTTTGAAAGGCTACTGTAGAAAAATTGTTTTCTATTTAATGCTATTTATGCTTAGCTGGTTTAAAGGATTTAATTAATAAATAAGTAGAGAAGTAAATCTTGAAGTTTTCCTATCTGGAAAAAACATGCACTTTTGACCGTATGTTCTAATCACACAAACACAGGCTTGTGCGTACAAATTAAGAGGAAAGACTACACTACAACTTAAAATAATGTCATTAAAGGGTAGCATTTGCTAGGTATAGAAGATTCATCCTCTTTTAAGCATACATATATGTAATTATAGCAATTAATTATCATTCTATTGTGGTTTTATGCACATTCCAGAGACTTCCATAAACTTTTCATAGTTCATTGGCTATGGCTAAGCAGCCAAATTGACTACTGGAAAGAGGGGGCAGCTAGGTGGTGCAGTGGATAGAGCACCAGTGCAGGAGTCAGAAGGACCTGAGCTCAAATCTCACCTCAGACACTTGACACTCACTAGCTGTGTGACCTTGGGCAAGTCACTTAACCTCAGTTGCCTCATTCTGGGTCATCTCCAGTCATCCTGATGAATATTTGGTCACTGGATTCAGATGGCTCTGGAGGAGAAGTGAGGCTGGTGACCTGCACAGCCCTCCCTCACTCAAAACAAAGTCACATGCAAGTCATGTCATTATTTCTCTGATGGCGTGGTCTTCAGCAATGAAGGACGAACACACACATATGTATTTTTTAAAAACAGAACTAATTAGTAGTATACTATACTAATTTATTACTAACTGCAAGGGAGCATGGTGGTATTCTTTAAATAAAAACAACAACAACACTTTTCTCAAGAATCAGTAATAATTAGAATTCAGAGACCATAAGTGAGACTACTTAGAACACACAAAGATTTATAGAAGAAATATACCCAAACGATATCTATTTCTACAACTTCTCCTAAGCTATGAGACAATTATGTTTATCTTTTTTTAATGTGAAGGAATTATTGTGGACACCAGCTGTTTTTAAGGAAAGTGACTGTCATGATAAGAAAAAACACAATAGAAATGCATAATAGTTTCTTTGACCTCTAACTGCAAGGGCTCCACTTTTTCAAACACAGCCATATTCTTAGGGATGCTACGTGGTTCAGATAAAGTATCCTTTGGGACACAGCATCCATTGACTCTGGGTACATCTTTTCATTGTATATTAGGCACAGCTGCGTCAGCCTTGCGCACAGACAGCATGGGAACAATCCTCAGACACTATTCTCAAAGGAATAGAAATCATCAGAACACAGTAGTGTTTTTTCCTTTATTTTATTGTCATATACAATCTCAAATTGTCCAAAATTCTATAATGGCCAAGGCAGGAGTGGCACAGCACAACAGCAGTGTGCCTGGTCAAAATCCAGTCCAGGTAACAGGTCACTCCGGAAGGGCTATCTCACATTCACAATGAGCTATGTTTTTTTTTTTTCCTACTAAGATGACAGTCAGTATGGAATTATAAAGTGTATAGTCTAAAATTTTTACTTGCATTGCGTTATGACTTTTTTGTCACTAGTTACTTTGTTGCCCTGTTGAATTGACTTACATCACCTTAAAAAGCTTTCTACTTTTTTTCATTTATTCCTTTTTAATGTTTATTTATTTTTAGTTGTTTTAGTTTTCAACATTCATTTCCAAAAAATTGAGTTCCAAATTTTCTCCCCATCTCTCACCTTCCCCCACCACAAAACACCACGCATTCTGATTGCCCCTTGCCCCAATCTGTCCTCCTTTCTATCACACCCCTCCCTTCCCTTATCCCCATCTTCTCTCTTTTCTTGTAGGGCAAGACAGATTTCTATACCCCATTACCTGTATTTCTTATTTCCCAGTTGCATGCAAAAACAATTTTCAACATTCGTTCCTAAAACTTTGAGTTCCAATTTCTCTCCCTTCCTCCCTCCACACCCATCCCCACTGAGAAGGCAAGCAATTCAATATAGGCTATATATGTGGAGTTTTTCAAAAGACTTCCATAATAGTCATGATGTATAAACTAACTATATTTCCCTTCATTCTATCCTGCTCCCCGTTTATTCTATTCTCTGTTTTGACCTTATCCATCCCCCAAAGTGTTTACTTCTACTTACTCCCTCCTCCCATTTGCCCTCCCTTCTATCATGACCCCCACCCTGCTCATCCCCCTTTCCCCTCCTTTCCCATAGGGTAAGATAGATTTTCTTACGAAATTGAGTGTGCATGTTATTCCCTTCTTAAACCAAATGTGATGAGAGCAAGTTTCACTTTTTCCCTCTCACCTTCCCCCTTTTTCTCTCCATTGAAAAAGTTTTTTCTTGCCTCTTTTATGAGAGATAATTTGTCCCAATCCATTTCTCCCTTTCTCCTCCCAATATATTCCAAGCTCAGCCCATAATTTTATTTTTTAGATATCAGCATCCCTTCTTATTCAACTTACCCTGTGCCTTCTGTCTATATGTATATAATCCCTCCAACTACCCAAAAACTGAGAAAAGTCTCACGAGTTACAAATATTATCTTTCCATGTAGAAATTTAAACAGTTCAACTTCAGTAAGTCCTTTATGAAACCTCTTTCCTGTTTACCTTTACGTGCTTCTCTTGCTTCTTGTGTTTGAAGGTCAAATTTTCTATTCAGCTCTGATCTTTTCTTCAAAAATGCTTGAAAGTCCTCTATTTCATTGAATTACCATCTTCTCCCTGAAGTATTATACTCAATTTTGCTATGTAGGTGATTCTGGATTTTAATTCTAGTTCCTTTGACTTCTGCAATATCATATTGCAAGCCCTTCGATCCCTTAATGTAGAAGCTGCCAGATCTTGTGTTATCCTGATTGTATTTCCACAACACTCAAATTATTTCTTTGTAGCTGTTGGCAATATTTTCTCCTTGACCTGGGAACTCTGGAATTTTGCTACAACATTCCTAGAAGTTTCTCTTTTTGGATCTCTCTCAGGAGGTGATTGGTGGATTTTTTCCATTTCTATTTTATCCTCTGGTTCTAGAATATCAAGGCAGTTTTCCTTGATAATTTCATGAAAGATGATGCCTAGGCTCTTTTTTTGATCATGGCTTTCAGGTAGTCCCATAATTTTTATATTGTCTTTCCTGGATCTATTTTCCAGGTTAGTTGTTTCTCCAATGAGATATTTCACATTGTCTCCTATTTTTTCATTCTTTTGGTTTTGTTTTGTAATTTCTTGGTTTCTCATAAAGTCATTAGCCTCCATCTGCTCCATTCTAATTTTGAAAGAACTATTTTCTTCAGTGAGCTTTTGAATCTCCTTTTCCATTTGGCTAATTCTGCTTTTCAAAGCATTCTTCTCCTCATTGGTTTGTTTTTTGGATCTCTTTTGCCAATTGAGTTAGCCTCTTTTCAAAAGTGTTATTTTCTTTAGCATTTTTTGGGTTTCCTTTAGCAAGCTGTTGACTCACTTTTCATTATTATCTTGCATTGCTCTCATTTCTCTTCCTACTTTTTCCTCCCTCTCTCTTACTTTTTTTTCAAAATCCTTTTTGAGCTCTTCCATGGCCTGAGACCACTGCGTATTTATTTTGGAGGATTTGGATGCAGAACCCTTGACTTTTATATCTTCCTCTGATGGTATGCATGGTTCTTCCTCATCTGAAAGGATGGAAGAAAATACCTCCTCACCAAGAAAGTATCTTTCTATAGTCTTATTCCCCCTCTCCCCTTTTTGGGCATTTTTCCAGTCAGTTACTTGACTTTTGAGTCCTTTGTTGAGAGGAGGGTATACTCTGAGGACTTGTAAGTTCTCAGTTCCTTCAAGGTGGCACAATCAAGAGAGAGGACTTTAGTCCTCTCCTGGTCTGCACTCTGGTCTGGGAGCAACCACAAGCACTCTTTTCTGCCTAGAATCTGCGAGTAGAATTCCCTCTCCAGAGCCCCCACCAGCTCCACCATGCCAGCTAGCACTCCTTCTTCCTCCAGGGTAGCCACTTAGGCCTGAGATCCAGATCGTCTGTGTAATTCCCCCAGAGGCTTTAGGTAGAGGGCTCCAAAAATGGATGCTGCCACTACAGTTGCTGCTGCCAGCAAGGTCAGACTATGCTCCCTTCTCACCAGGTGAGAGAGCTTTCTCATTGACCTTTGAGGTTGTCTTTGGCATTTTTGGGTTGAGCAATCTGGGAACTGCAGCTGCTGCTGGAGATTCCATCCCCTGAGGCCTGCTCTGGTCCTATCCATGCTGGGTGGCATGGTCAAGGCTGGGCTGGGCTTGATCCATGCCTGATGCAACAGACCTTTCCTGTCAGCCTTCCAGGCTGCCTTAGGCTGGAAACCTCTTTCACTTTGCCATTTTGTGACTTCTGCTGCTCTAGAATTTGTTTATAGAGTCATTTTTTAATTTTTTTTTTATTTTTTAATGTTTAACAATCACTGCCATACATTTGAGATTTTATCCTCCCCCACACCTTCCCCCCACTACCCCCCTCCCTCCCCACGACTGCATACAATTCTGTATAGGTTCTACATATACTTTCCTATCGAGTACATTTTCACTATAGTCATGCTATGTAGTCGGACTAAAATAAATGGAAGAAATCATATAACAAATCAAAACATGATACACAAAAACATACACATACACAAACATGATCTGCTACATTCTGCGAATGACTTCCATATTTCTTTCTCTGAGTGTGGAATGCATTTTGCCTTAGAGAACCACCATATAGAGTCATTTTTACAGGTACTTTATGGACTACAGGGGGAGCTTCTACAGGTCCTTCCTTCTACTCTGCCATTTATTCTTGATTAAATTTTATTTGCATCTTTTTTCTTTTTCCTTCCTCCCTCTCTCTTTCCCTCTCTCCACACTTTCCTTTTTTCCTTCCTTCCTTCTTTCCTTCCTTCCTTCCATCTTTCCTTTGAGCATCAGGACTATAGCCACCTAATATAACAATTTTTCCCAGACAGAATTCATATTTGATTTACATTATTTTAATTCTAGCACTCCTAATCAACCCTTCAAATCTTATCATAAGATCATAGGGGAAATTAGTGGCCACTGAACCCAACTCTTTGTTTTTACAGATAAGGAAACTGACTTACAATGGCATTACTACTTGTTTGTTTTTGAAGAGGATCAATGATATCACAAGGGTGATGTTGTGACTTGTGCATGAATTGAATTTAAGTGAGGCAGAATTGAACAAGGTGGTCTTCCTCATTCTGTGTTCCAGAGTCATCAGCCTCCAGTGGCACAAATCAAGATTGGTGATGGCCTGTGATGCAGTGAATGAACTTGGTGTCCTCCATGTCTCACCAAGCTCTAAGAGTCCCACAGTGCTTTTCAACCACTTTCATGGACATTGGCACAAATTGTTCTCAGCTGCCCATTTTGCCAGGGGAAGTCTTCACATGCTTGGGGTTGACATGCCCCTAACTCACTGATGGGTTTGATGCCTGTTGGTTACCCTCAACCTGATTTAGCCCATCTGCCAGAACAGTTTTACCAGGATGTGCCTGCTGTGCATGCTAGAGCTTCTTGAAGCCAGAGATAAGAGCTGGGTGATAGGTGGATATCAAAATTGGCCATGCAGCCCTGAAAAGAGGATCTGAGGAAGGTTTTATTGTGAATCAGCTACCTTTGAAGCCTACTTCTATATGCATAATGTTTAACCATATAAATCAAATTGCTACTTTTAACAAATTAAATATGCAAGAAAGAAAATATACTGCTATTATTTTCTAAATAAAATACTCCCCTAGGAAATCACTATTATTTAGTACCCATCTTAATAGTCAAGATTTTTCTCTACAAATAAAAACATTTGAATCAGTGACTTACATTTCCAAATGGAGCAAATGTTTCTTTATTGAGCCATTTAAAAATATAAGCATTTTCTGTGGGGCTGTTAAAGACTGTTAGGCATTCAAAGTTTTTTTTTAATGCTTCCATTACTTTTAAAGATGGAAACATTTGGATAAAACATTTGGTTATTAATATGTAACATTCTGTGAAAATTTTCTCTAAATATGAGGACAAATAAATCAAGGCTTGCTAAGAAAAGGTTTTTCAAAGTTTCTGCCTCTATTAAAGTCCCAGGTGCAAATGCAGATGCAGCCTATTTTTCATCAAAATGTAATATGCATGTTTAGGAGTTTAAATGAGTTTAGAAATTAGATATTTCAGTCACTTTTATTCCCAAAGAATTTAAAACAATTATATTTTTAGCTTACTGTAGCATTTGAGTGCAATAAAATTATTACACTTACATTTAAAGAGAAGAAAACTTACATATAGAGTGAATTATGAATTTTAAAACTTCGTTAAATTAGTGATAGAATTAAGGAAACAATTTATTTAAAGTATTAAGGCCGTGTCAGTATTAAACACATAGATGCCATTGTATTTAGAATATTGGACTTCAAAATCAGGAAGAAGAAAGTTCAAAACTTTTTTCAGATGTTAGCTGTATGATCCAAAGCAAATGACTTAACCCACTCTTGGCCTAAGTTTTCTACAAGATGGGGATAGCAACAGCACCTATCACATAGGATTGTTTTGAGGATCAATTGAGATAATACGGGGAGAAAGATTTGCAAAACTGAAAGTCCTATATATGTGTGTAGTTATTATTATCAAAATCATTATTATTATACCACTTCTCAATTTGTAGAAAACATTTGTTCTTAAGGTTATTAACAATACAAAAGCTCTGGAAAACTACTAAATAAACATATTTTGATAAAGATTACATGGAAAATTATCTGGCCATTTCTAAGAAATTAGTTGTTTCTATGCAAAGAATGCAGAGAGAACACTGTGCCATGTCACTTGCAGTAAAAACAAAACAAAAAACCAATCAAGCCCACCTGCTTTAGTTATAAAGTCTTAATCTTGAGCCCTGGAGGAACACGTGCATAATTTCTCAGAGAAATCAGACCATCAAAAGCACTTATTAAGCGTATACTATGTGCTGGTCACTGAGAATAACACATACAAAATCAAACAATGCCTCACTTAACTTATATTCTACTGGGAAGATACAGCATAATCACCAAATGAGTAAATATAGAGGAGGAACACAATAAATACAAAAACAAGGTGAAAAAGGGAAAAGTGATTAGATATTATAATAAAGAGATAATTTGTGACTTCGGAAAGTGATTTAAGGTGTGTATATACATACATACGTACATACATACATACATACATACATATATATATATATATATATATATATATATATATATATACATACATACATATATATCAACAACTGCTGGCACCAGGTAAGGTCTTCCTTTAAAAAGGAGGTGACACTTAAGCTGAAGTCAGAAGGGAACCAGGGTTTCCAAGAGGTGGATAGAGACAAACTGGAAGCCTTCCAGGTATGGGGAATAGGTTGTAAAGAGACATGGATGCTCCTTTGGCTGGAGAGTACAGTGTGTGACAGAGAGTAATGTATCATCAGTCTAGAAAAATTGATCAGAGCTAAACTGTGAAGAGCTTTCAATGCCAGAGGAGTCTCTATATTATCCTAGAAGCAATAAGGAGTCATTGGACCTTACTGAACACAGTGGTAACATGGTCAAGACTGCTTCAGGAGTATCACTTTGGAAGTTTTAGGGGAATGGAGTGGAGATGGAAGAGATGGGATACAGAGATCCATTTTAGTAGTTCTGATGAAAGAAGGGTGTGGTGTAAGTGGAGAGGTGGCAATGGATATGAGTTTGAGAATGGAAAAAAGCAACAGACTTCACAATTGACTGGATATGAGGGATGAGTGAGAGTGAAGAGTTAAGACTGACTCTTATTGTGACTCATACTGTCCTGGGAGACTGCATGAATGGTGGTGTTCTAGACAGAAATCAAAAAGAGCATGACATATAGTTCGGATATTGAATTTGAGATGTCTGACAGGCAATGAGAGATATAGGACTAGATCTCAGGAAAGATGAAGGCCAGCTTTAGAGATTTGGGGGTCATTAAGATGTACAGGAGAGAAAGAGAAAGAGGGAGGGAGAGGAAGGAGAAGGAGAAGGAAAGGGAAGAGAAAGGGAAGGGGCTCAGGATAGGAAACTGAGGTACACTCATACATAGGAGGTAGAATATGGATAATGATTCTGCAAAGGACAGTGGGAAAAACTGGTAGACAAGTCAGCAGAAGACAGAAAGAGCTGATAATCAACAGTGTCAAATTCTACACAGAGCTCAAAATAGATGAAGACAGAGAAAAGACAATTAGACATACTAAGAAAAAAATCATTTGTGGCATTGGAAAGAATATTTCCATTTGAGTAGTGAGGACAGCAGACATTGCCAGGAATTAAAAATTTAGTAAGATAATAGAGAGAATGAATGTGAACAGCTTCTTCTAAGAGTTTGACTAAAAAGGAAGGAAAAAATTTAAGATGATAGTTCAAGGAGATGGTAGGGATATGTGGAAAATAAAGTCAAGGCCTGGAAAAATCTGGGCACAGAAAGGGAAGAGGCTAGTAGATAAAGAGAGGCTGCATACCGAGGAGAGAGGGGCTGACTGAAGGGAGAAACCCCCAGAGAAGATAGTTGGGTTCAAGAATAGTGGCAGAGGACTTCATATTTGTAAGGAGAATGTTCATTCCATTCTCAGAACAAAAAATTCAACAGGCAAAGCAGACATTCGACAAAGGATAATGAGAGAAAAAGAGAAAGAATGAATGAAGAAAAGAAAGAAAGAAAGAAGGAGGAAACAAAAGATAAAGGTTATCATAGCACCAACATGGATCAATTTCACTAGCATCATGTTTCTTCTTAGTTGAAATTCTACTTCAGTATCAGAGGCGAAAATAAAGAAATGTCTTTGGGGTTTAATTAATCCTTATCATTACGGTTGTGTAGAATGGCTGCCCATTTTGAGGGGGAATGGCGTAGTCATTCACTTCTAATTTTTTAAAAATACCTTAACTTCTCTAACGAGAAGAATAAAACAATGCATGGATTCCAATGGGAATGTGAGGAAAATGTTAAATAGTGCCAGGTCTCTTTATAAACCTTATTTTACAAGCACTTGAAATGTCTTACAAAGGTGTTTAGCAAGGTCTTTTCCTAGTTATAAATCCCAGAGTTGTAGTTTGCTAGTGGTAACATTAATGGTTCAGCATTCTTCTCATTCCTCACCTTGAACTATCACTTTTTGGAATCCTGTAGTTCTTGTTAGCTGCATTTATTATTTATTACTTACAGAATCATAGAATTTAAACTAAAGAAGTCCTTTGAGGCCATCTCCTCCACAGAATGCTTTCCCTGGATCTCGAAGTTACCCTGTATATAGCTTATTTGCATATAGCTGTTTGCATGTCATCTCATCATTAGACTGAACTCCTTGAGAGCAAAGGCTGTCTTCCTTTTAATCTTTTACATTTAGCATAGTGCCTTGTTCATAGAAAGTACTTAAACAATGTCCACTGACTGACAAGTGTCTTCATTTTTTTTTTTTACTGTATATAGAACACAGTATTTTATATTTAGCTATTTTAAAAAGAAAACATTCTATTTGAAATCCTCACCAGTGTCCCAGGAACAATGAAATCCAATCTACAAATATTTTGTCATTAAGTTTCCAAATGAAAACCACAAATATTCTTGTTGTAAAAATAAAATTCTTATTTTTTGATTATCCTCAACTTTACAAACAGCAAAAATTATGAGCCTTTTCATATGTATGTATATGTACACACATAGTATATACATACACATATAACAAGAAAAATGGATTTCATATGAAATCACAAATGACTTATTTTTTTAAAGTAGATATTAAATTTAGCACATTAGTTCCAAAGCTGTCTTCTCTGTGTTGCTCTCTGAATCTCCTTGTGATCTCTTTTGTACATCTTCTTTAAATGCTTGCTGTTCTTATCTCTTTATTTTTATAAAAACATCACTTTCACTACTCCCACCCTATCTCCAATTACTCCCCTCATAAAAACCCACTTTCGAGAAAAAAAAAGTTAGCATCATAAAACAAAAGAAATCCAAACACTGGTAATATTCAAAATTATGTGTCTTATTCTGTATCTCTATCAAAAAGTAGGAATCATACTTTATTATTTCCTCTCGATTTGTGACTGGTCACTGCATTCATCAAAGATTTTAAATCTTTCAGTTGTTTTTCTCCCCAATGTTGAAGTCTGTATAATTTATTCTTCCAATTCTATTCATCTCATTCTACATCAGTTCATAGAAGCTATCCTAAATTTCTTTAAGCCACTTCTTTTATAATTTCTTATTGGCAATAATATTCCATTACATTCACAAGCCCTAATTTGTTCATCTGTTCTTCCATTGATAGGCACCACTTTAGGTTTCTAAAGCAAAATATGCTGTTACAATATTTTTTGCATATGTCAGTCCTTTCTATCTTTATTTTCATAAGCATTTTTATGTAGTAATGGTGTCACTGAATCAAAGAGTAGACATAATTTGATAACTCTGGGGATATAGTTCCAAATTGTTTTCTAAAATGTTTTACATCAATTCACAGCTACACTAATGGTATATTGCATATATGTCTTCCCAAAACCATCCTAACAAAAGTGCAATTTTTTTCCTTTATTGAGATCTTTGTCAATCTGATGTGTGTTAGTTAGGTGGAATCTCAGAATTATTTTAATTTGTATTTTTTTCATCATTAGTGTTTTGGATCATTTTTATATGATATTTTCCTCCTTTTGGGAATGCCTGCTCATATTCTTTGACCATTTATCTATTGGTAAGTGGTCCATCACATACACACACACACACACACACACACACACACACCACATCTTTTTCAGAGAGTGGTATAGCAGCATGCTGGGCTGGCATACTGCTCATTCAGACAATTAAGGAACAGAGGAAAGTGGGGCAGGAGGCTCGTATGGGAGCAAGAGGAGAGCTCTAACACACCTGAAGGAAAGGGGTCTAAAATCCCGATGAAATCAGTTCTGTCCTCTCAGAAGTCACTTGGGACAGAGACTGTGGATGGCGAAAAGTAAATTACTCAGTGCAAAAGATTAAAACAGCTTTAAGGCCCAGTCCCCAAGGAATTCTCAATCAAAGGGAAGGCTTTAGGAAGTAGAAATACAAGGAAAAGAGACTGAAACTATCAAACACCTCAGGAGAAACAAAACTCTTGAGCATAGATAAATAAACCAGAAAGGAAGATAACAGAAGGTAATAGAAGAAATATGGTCTCCAAATAAACTAGCTTAGTCTAAACATCTCTAAATAAATATTGCAATAAAAGAAAATGAACCAACACCTGATGAGGCAGAGGAAGCTGTGGATTACCAAGACAGCATGTAATGAGAACAGTATGATTTCAAGTAGTTTAAAAGATAAATGAAAATTTTCAAAATAGGATTTCTGAACTGGAGAGCAGAAATAATCAACAGAAAAGAAAAAACTGAAATCCACAATGATAAACATCATCAAAGAAACAAATGAGAGAACAAATGATTGGGAATGCAAATACACAGAAATGAAGGAGAATATAGAATATGAAAAGCAAAATTCAATAACATTAAAATAAAGTATGATCTCTATACAAGCAAAACATATTGATCTCAAAGACAGGATATGAAGAGATAAATTTAGGAATATATGCATTACAGAAGAATATGACAAGTGAAAAAATGCAAACACCACTATGCAAGAACTTATACAAGAAAACTGCTCAGAAAACAGCGTCAGCTGACAGAATCTAGATTGTCTCCAAAAAACAAAATAAAACAAAACTGTACTCCAAATTCTAAGGCCCATAGTGGGCAAATTGGACAATTCCGATGACAAACAACAAATCCTACAAGTGACTAGGACAAAACTTTTAAATATAAAGGGAAGTAAGTTTGAATAAGGCAAAACTATTCTATTTCTACCAGTAACCAAAAGAAGCAACAAAATGTGTTACAAAGAACAAACGTAATACACCCTTTTGGAAGAGAATGTTTAAGGTGGTATTTTGCTCTACTGAATTATTTTAAGTCAACAACCAACAAGAACAGTGGATCTTCTAAATGTTTAGGATATTCAACTTACTGAGTATGCTTTTAGCAAACTATATGACTGTAGGGTTGTAGATATCTTTGTAAATCATTTCCTCTTTTTATCTGTTGTCTTTTCCTCCCACTTCCATCTTGCAAGACACTCTAGATGATAGGGCTTAGTTGGATCTCTCATCAAACTTTATGCTAACTGGTTTCCCCTTTCAATACTTTCTCTTTTCATGAGACAATATATAATTTATAACTTCACATTCTCCTACTCCATCAGATCTGTTCTTGATTTATAATTAAATATTTTTATTTTCGGTTTTCAACATTCACTTCCACAACATTCTGAATTTCAAATTTTCTCCCCATCTTCCTCCTACCCCCACCCCAGATCAGTGTGTATTCTGATTACCTTTTCCTCCAATCTGCCCTCTCTTCTATTACACCCATTCCATTCCCTTCCCTTCTATTTTCCTGTAGGGCAAGATAGATATCTATATCCCATTGCCTATATATCTTATTTATAGTTGAAAACTGAAAATAAAAATATTCCTTTCCTCACTCCCTTCCTACCTTACCTGAGAAGGCAAGCAATTTGATATAGGTTATACATGTGTAGTAATGCAAAACACTTCCATACCAGTCATATTGTGAAAGATTGACTATGTATCCTGTATCCTGTCCCATTCTCCATTTATTCTAGTTTCTCCTTTGACCTGTCCCTCTAGCAAAGTGTTTGCTTCTGATTACTGCTTCTCCCAATTTGCTCTCCTTCTGTTAACCTCCCTTTCTTATCCCCTTCCCCTCTGCTTTCCTATGAGGTAAGATAGACTTCCATACCCAATTGATATGTTATTCCTTCCTGAAATCAAACCCAAGGGAAAGTAAGGCTCACTTATTCCCTCTCACCTTCCCCTTCTTCACCTCCATTGTAAAAGTTCTTTCTTGCCTCTTTTACGTGAGATGATTTATTACATTCTACCTGTCCCTTTCTCCCAATAGATTCCTCTCAACATTTTATTTTTTTAGATATCATCCCTTCATATTCAGTTCATCTTGTGCCCCCTCCATTCATACACACACACACACACACAAACACACACTCATACATACATATGCATACTTACACACACACATATATAAATTCCCTCCAACTACCCTAATACTGAGAAAGGTCTCATGAGTTACAAATATCATTTTTTCATGTAGGAACATAAACAGTTCAACTTCAATAAATCCCTTATGGTTTCTCTTTCATGTCTACCTTTTCATGATTCTCTTGTTTCTTGTATTTAAAAGGCATTTCTGTTTTACCCTCTGGTTCTAGAATATAGGGCAGTTTTCCTTCACAATTTCGTTAAAGATGATATCTAGGCTCTTTTTTTGATCATGGGTTTCAGGTAGTTCAATAATTTAAAAATTATCTCTCCTGGATCCATTTCCAGGTCAGGTGCTTTTCCAAAGAGATACTTCACATTGCCTTCCATTTTTTTTTCATTCTTTTGGTTTTGTTTCATAATTTCTTGATTTCTCATAAAGTCATTAGCTTCCATTTGTTCCAGTCTAATATTTAAGGAATTATTTTCTTCAGTTAGTTTTTGGACCTCATTTTCCATTTGACTCATTCTGCTTTTTTAAAGTATTCTTCTCCTCTTTGACTTTTTGGACCTTTTTTTGTCATTTGAGTTAGTCTAATTTTAAAGGTGTTATTTTCTTCAGCATTTTTGGAATCTCCTTTAGTAAGATATTAACTCATTTTTCATGATATTCTTGCATCACTTTTTCCTCTTCCCAATTTTTCCTCTACTTCTTTTATTTGATTTTCAAAACCCTTTTTGAGCTCTTCCATGGCCTGAGACCAATTCAAATTTTTTCTGGGAAGATTTTGATGTAGGAGCTTTGACTTTGTTGTCTTCTTCTGGTTGTATGTTTTGATCTTCCTTGTCACCAATGATGTAAGAAAATAGCTTTTCACACTTTCTCTCCTCCTGCTCTCCACTCCCCACCCCCACCCCTGTTTACTCATTTTCCCAGTTAATTACTTCACTTAGGAGTTCTTTGTTAAGTATAGGGCTCCAGAAGCAGCTATTGCTTAAGCAGTGGCTGCCACTACCCTGGAGTTGGGTCCTGACCATGCTCCCCTCTCAGTCAGGTGACAGACCCTTCCCACTGACCTTTGAAGCTTTCTTTGGCATTTGTGGGTTGAGAAGTTTGGAAACCACTGAAGCCACCAGCAATTCAGTCCCCTTAGGCTGCTCCAGCTTTGTCTCTGCTGGTAAGGCCCCAGTCTGGTGCAATATACTGTTTCTGTTGACCTTCCAGCTTGTCTGGAGCTGGAAATTTGTTTCAGTCTGTCATTTTGCAGTGTTTGTTGCCCTAGAATTTGTTTAGAGTAATTTTTTACAATTTTTTAAGAGGTTTAGGAGGAGCGTTCTAGCAATTCCCTGCTTCTACTCTGTCATCTTGGCTCCCCCCCCCCCCCCATCAGATCTTAGAAATGAAATTATATTCTAAATCAGTGCTGTCTTTTGCTGCTGTATCTTTCTGCTTAGAAATGAGATCAAGTTTGCTGGTTAAGACCTTTTCTGGCCTTCATTGTCCTCCCTGTTGTAGATTTATATCAGTTAAACTTCTTTAGGAAATGGTGATAACCTGTACCAGGGTGTTCTTTTATTCATTCCCCATTCCTTGTTTTTCATTTTATATAGCTAGTTTACCATTTTCAGCATATATAGCTTTCTCAAGTAATATTTCATAGTAGACTATATCTTTACCATCACACAATTGACTGAACTGTAGAGAATACAAAATCCCAGTTTTAACAAGAATTTATCTTTTTGTTTTTGCACTGCCTGAATTTCCTTCCAAATCATTACTTCTCCTATTTTCCAGAATACTATCCTTTACAACAAAGCTTTTTTACGAGGAAAAAAATTGGTGAAGAATCCACATCCACAGGGGTGGATGTCAACTTTTACAAAAGAGCTAGAGTAAAGAGAGTATGTATTCTGATCCTTTGGGGCCACGACCAGCCTTTATAATTTCAAACAGTAATCATCTTCAATTGTTTTGCATTTATTGTTCCTTCCATTGACATTGTGGGTCATTATGTTCCGCTTACTTCACTTTGCATTAGTTCATATTTTCTATGCTTCTTTGTAATCATAATATGCTTTATGATTTACAGCACAATAATATTCCAATATATTCATGTACCATGTTCTGTTAAGCAATTCACTAATCAATGCAATCTACTTTATTTTCAATACAGTCAATTCTGCTATAATACCTGTTTTGAAAATGAGAATTTGTTTCAATACAATTGAAACAGTGAGGCAGAAAACAGTACCACTTCACAATAACTCATAAGCTATAACTTTTCTGATATCCACTTCCAAAAGCAAGCTTTAGGTCTTTTTCTAAGTAAAGTGTCATATTTATTGTGTATCTTTTAGTGCAGTAGGAGCTGTGGGCAGAAGATGGCTGGTCCTAACCCAAAACTCTCAGTCTTAGAGTTACAGAGTTGGGGCTTCCACTGAGGTTGCCCTCTCACTCATATTCTTGGAATTTGTCAGTCTAGGTCTTTTGGGAACTGACATAGGTCAGGCAGCAACTAGAGGCCATAGATTTTGACATTATTTGTTGAAGCACTTTGGTATTTTTCAACCATTTAACATGAATGAAACTGTCCTACTGTTTCATTAGGTTCTATCACTTTTTTCAGGGCAGCTAGGTGGTGCAGTGGAGATAATGATGGATCTGGAGTCAAGAAACTCTGAGTCTAGATCTGGCCTCGGACGCTTACTAGATAATTGACCACAAGCGGACCATTTAACCCTGTTTGCTTCAGATTCCTCATCTGTAAAATGAGCCAGAGAAAGAAACAGAAAAACATTCCAATACCTTTGCCAGGAAAACCCCAAATGGAGTTACAAATGTTACAAATAATTGAAATGAATGGGCAACGGCAACAAAAAAACCTCTCTTTTTTATGTGTCACTGAATTAAATTTTTAAGTATTGTGCCCCTAACTCCATTTCTCTTATAAGTCCTGTATTTTTTACTGTGCAATTTTGTGCAGTGGATTTTAGAAGTATGAATAGCTGAATTAACCATACTGTAATATCACACACACACTCACACACACAATTCTGGTATAAATATTTTAGTGTAAATGGAAACATTTTTTTTCTGATATCCTCTATGGGTCATATGCTTAACAGTGAAATCTCTGGATTAAAGGATATGGATAGTTGAGCCACTTTGTTTACTTTATTCTAAATTTTATTTTAGACTGATCATACAATTTCACAGATCCACCAATAATGTATTAGTGTGCTTATCTTGCCATAATCCCTCCATCATTCAATAGTCACATCTTTTATCATCTTCATCAATTTAGTGAGTTTGAAATGAGACTGCTCAGTGTTATTTTGAATTGCATTTCTGTTATTTTTAATGATTTGGATCATTCTTTTTGTATGTGAGAACTATATATAAATATATATATACACACACACACACACACACACACACACACACACATATATATGTGTGTGTGTATATGTATGTGTGTGTGCCATATATAGTTTCTGGTCTTATGTATTTTTTAGTTGCCTATATATCTTGAATTATCTAAAAATATATAAATCCCTATCAAAGATATTTGATACAAAGATTTTTTTTACCATTTGTACAAAAGTTTTTGAAACTGTAATCAAAATTATTTACTGTAGCTTTGTAATAACCTCTATCCTTCATTTCCTTAAGAATTCATATTCCACCCATAGCTGTGAAAGATATATGATGCATGTCTCTTCTAATTGCTATAGTGTCATTTTTAATATTCAGGTGATACATCTATTTAGAATGCATTATGGAACACGGAACTAGATCTAAGTCTAATTTCTGCCAGACTTCCAGTTTTCACAATAGTTGTTATAAAATAGGAGTTCTTTCTTAAGTAATTTCTTTTCTACTTTGTTGAACACTGGTTTATTGAGAGGTTCCATTATTTCTGATTCTTTCTTGTCTTTTCTGTTTCATTGATCTATTTAAAAATTTTAAACCAGTATTAAATGTTTCGATGATTGATTCTTTATACTATGTTTTGAGGTCTTCAAGTCTTGTTCTTCCTTCATCCCTGTCTTTTTAATCATTTTCCTTAATCTAGAACCCTAAACCTTTTGTTCCTGCAAATGGATTGTATTACTATTTTATCAGGTTCTATGTGTCTGACACAAGAGGCCCAAAAAACTCCCAAGTGTTGCTGAGTCAGACCAAAACGTAACTTGCAAATATTTAACAAAATAAATAAAAATAAAATACAATATTGATGATGTTAATATGTACTTTCTAAATTAACATGTGGTCCTCAGGGATGAATTTCTACCTGAGTTCACATCATTGCTAAAGTATCTCTTTGGTAATTTAACTGTTAGCATTAAAACTGCAAATTACCTCTGTCATTATCATCATTTTTATTACCTTGTCATGACCTAGTCAGGAACACCAAATTATTCCTCCAGCTATTTATGCTGTTCTTTATTTTTTAAAGAAGCATTTTAACGAAATCTTTACAAGTACTGAGTGTGATTTGGTAGAGTGACTGATTTTTATCACTTTTGTAGACATTTTCAATTGAATGTTCTTTTATGTGCTACTGCCTCTTGGAGATCTCAATGTTCTTTAATTATTTATTTAGGAGATCAAGTACTGGGAAATTGTAGAGCCTCTTAGATGATATCTAATTATCACTATAAAGAGTTTAGCCTAACTATAATAAAAAAAACCGTGCATGAAAAATGCCTATTATTCAGACTATAACATGAATGAACAATTTATGGAACTCTTTAGAATGTATATACATGCACATTTATCTGTCTATAAAATATCCTCAACACACACTGCAAAAGCAATACATTAAGCACATTTTTTAACATTCATCTTTAAATTTTGAGTTCCAAATTCTCTCCCTCCCCCTAGTCTCTCCCCAACACATTGACAAGGCAAGAAGTATGATTCCTTCTACACACATGAAGTCAAACAAAACATATTTCCATTATTATCTGTTTCCAAAAAAAGCAAGAAAAACAAAGTGACAAAAATAAACTTCAATATGCATTCAGAGTTTATCAGTTCTTTCTCCAGGGGTGGCTACCATTTTTCATCATGAATTCTTTGGAATTGCTCTGGATTATTGCATTGATCAGAGTAGTTAAATCTTTCATGGCAAATCATTATTATAATGATGCAGTTAATTTGTACAGAGCTCTCCTGGTTCTACTCATTTCACTTTGTATCAGTTCATATAAGACTTCACAGGTTTTTGAGAAACCACTCCCCCTTGTCATTTTTCTAGCTTACTAATATACCCTCACAATCATATACCATAACTTGTTCAACTATTTCCCAAGTGATGGGCATCCTCTCAATTTCTAATTTTTTGACCCCACAAAAAGACTACTATAAATATTTTTGTACATATAGGTCATTTCCCTTTTTCTTTGATATCTTTAGGATACAGACCTGCTAGGTTAAAGGTATACACAGTTTTATAGTCCTTTGGCCTGTAATTCCTAATTCTTCTCTGGAATGTTTGGAGTAGTACAAAAGTCCACCAACAGTTCATGAGTGTATCAATTTTTCCATATCCCCTTCAACATTTGTCATTTTTCTTTTCTGTCATGTTGGCTAATCTGATATGTACGAGGCAGTACCTCAGAGTTTTAATTCGCATTTCTCTAATCAATAATGATTTTGAGCATTGTTTCATATGACCATTGATAGCTTTGATTTCTTCTGAAAACTATCTGTTCTTATCCTTTGACAACTAAACTGAACAACCACATTTTCCCATCTTTACCATGCTCCTGATTCTCCTGATTTAAAGTATTCATGATACATGGATATGAAGATCCCATGCAGTCTGCAATCCTTTGGCCCCTTAAGAATTCATCTGAGCAATATTTTCCAATATACTTTCATTAAACTATTGTAGATGCATATTTGCAATGGTGGTACTTAGTGTTTATATTCATTTCATTTAGGGGGGTCTTAAAATTTTTTGTTGACATTTCCCTATTTCATCCTGCCCTGTGACAGATGTTGGCATATAGGCTTTGACTGTTTCCATGGGGATCCTTTTATAATTATTCATTATATGCATTGCAATACAAGATGAACAATTGTCCCATTACATGAGTCTTCTTTTTGCCTCCAGACATACAATAAAAGCAATTCCACTAAGTCTTTTGTTTGCCTCTCTGAGAACTGAGGAGTCATCTTTGCAATTAACTATCTCTTCTTTAGGCTTTGTTTTATAGTGCTGATGGCACTATTGGTATGATTCAACTCCTGCAGTTATATGGATATTTTCTCACATTTAGAGTACCAACAGTCAAGTTAATGTTGAAAGGCTCTCTGAAAATCAGGCAATTCTTTGCATACTTGGGCCTGCTTTATGCAACTATTCCTACTGAAGTTGAAGGAGTTCAGGATTAAGGACTATTTTATACTTTTCTTTGTTTCATACATTATTATAGCCAAGAAATTCAACATCTAGTAATCAGGCTACTGGTGATGACCTTCCATAGTTAGCCAAGGTAGTTCTTGGAAAGGAGACATGATCCGGGGCCAAGACCTACCATTTGTATAGCACTTTAAGCTTGGCACAATGCTTTATAAATATTATGTCTTTCTATCCTCATTACAACCCTGGGTGGTAGGTGATATCACCATTTTACAGATGAGGAAACTGAATCACAGAGTGATTAAGTGACTTGCCTAGGGTCACACGGTAAGTGTCTAAGGAAGGATCTGAACTTATATCTTCATGCCTGCAGGTCTAGTCCTCTCTGTGCTGTGTTGTGGAGATTCAATTCAAGCCAGACATTTATTAACTGCCTACTATGGGCAAAGGGGGACAGCAGTTAGGTGGCACAGTGGATAAAGTGCCAGGCCTGGAGTTAAGAAGACTCCTCTTCTTGAGTTCAAATATGGTTCTAGATACTTACAAGCTGTGTGACTCTAGGTAAGTCATTTAACCTTGTTTGCCTCAGTTTCCCCATATGTGAAATGAGCTGGAGAAGGAAATGGCAAACCACTCCAGTATCTTTGTCAAGAAAACCCCAAATAAGGTTACAAAACGTCAGACATGACAGAAAAGCAACTGACTCAATGGGCAAAGGATGTTATCAAGAGATGTGGCAAAGGGTTATAGCTAATACAAGGAACAGCGATATCTCTTTGTCTGAGACAGCAGGAAAGCAGGACAGGATACCTGATGATGTTAAAACAAGTTTTCAGGAAAAGAGATGAGCTCCCCGTTAGATAACTTCAATATTTTAAGTGAATTAAGAAGTTAAGCTTTTATAGGAGGAGTGGATGTAATGTGGGGTGCTTGGAAGAAAAGGCTTGAAATTAACATTAGGGGGGATGAGTAGGCAAGTTAGTAAGAACTGAGAACAGGGACTGCCAAACTGCAATGAGGACCCAGCTGTTATACACCATAAATTTTTAGTGGATGAAATAGACTCCTTTTTCTGATATTCTCATTGATATAATTTCAGCACTTATAAACTAAGTGAAGCACATGGGTTCCTCTGAATTTTTGTACATAAAATACTGCTGCCTCATTTTGTCTAGCAATAAAACTGAAAGATGATTTTTACTTGACAAGACATGTTTTCACTCAGCTGAATATGCTTAACATTTTCATAGTATGATGACTTTAGTGAAACATTATTATCCATAGAAAGAAAACACTGCTTTATGTTTTTATTTTAGACCTTTTACACAAAAATTTTGAGGTTCCTTACATTTAATATTAACTAATTCATCTTAAAATCCCTGTGTCAGAAAAGAGTTGAAGGAAAGCAGCTCTGTTTAGGCTGGTGGACTGCATTAGTCTGAGAGATTAAGCTGTCTCTTCTCAGCATGAAGTGGCTGCAGGGAGAAGTCAAGCAGGGATCAAGATGATGAAACTGTGTAGTTTCCCAGCTCCTATGTCACACCTTTAGTGTATGGACTTTACTGATTTGTTTATTTGTGCGTTTGTTTAAGAGTTCCCAGAACAATAAACTGATGTTCAGCTGTAAGCAGAAACACACAGTCCAAGCTCAAATGTGTTTGTTTTACTATCCACCTCTGTATTCCTTTATTAGTAAAGATAATTGAGATTTGACTACACAGTAAAATATGTCACTTTCAAGTGAATGCTTTACCATAAAACTGAGTCATAAGTTTCCTGGCCTTCTCTACACCATACTGCCTCCCTGTCTCACTCAGATTGTAACTGGGGACTACAAACTGTGAAATTCCTGAACTCCGATTGCTCAGCTTTTGCTCTGTCTTACCCAAAACTCCATGCCATTTCTCTGTTATCTCCACACCGTGCTGTCCCTTGCCCTTTTATAGCTCCCTGTCTTTTGCTATCAGAATTCAGGGACAGGCTTGCTTGCTTATATTTGAATTCATATCACTGAAGACAATGCCTGCCTATTGTAAATGTTCACTGAGTGCTTTATTATTGATCTACCTCTAAACTGAGGGATCCCTGAAAGAGATGGTGAGAAGTGAAATTCAAAGATTAAACCAATTAATACACATTTACCAGGTGTTTATGAGGAGTTTACCATTTAGTAGGAAAATAAGATGTAGACGCAAATAGCTATAAAAATAAGAACAGATACATCGCATGCGATGAAAGGGGCATTAAAGAATGAGAACTCAACAAAGAGGGATAACTTTTAGCTATTGGGGAGGAAGATGATGAAGTTGAGAGGGTAGATTAATGAAGATAGTAGCATTCCAGTTACTTGTTATTCCTTTTTCACTTCTGACTCTTGGAATCCTTACCTCTCCTCAAGACAGTTAAATTGCTGTCTCCTAAACAAGGTGCTTCCTGACACCACCTTAAGTCAGTCAGTCAGTAAACATTTGTTAATTACCTACTGTGTGCCTGACACTGTGTGAAGGACTGGAGATACAAATAAAAATAAAAATGGCCCCTGACCTGAAGGAGTTTACCATCTAATGCAGGAAGAAAACATATAAAAAGGAAATTAAAAAGAGGGAGGGCAAGGTGGAGAAGTCCCAAAGCAATACAGCTTGTGGGGAATGAGGGGTCTACCACCCTGTGTTACCTCCTAATATGAAGCTCTAAAGAGCTCATGGCTCTGCCATCCAATCAGAGCATCTAATAAGAAGGGCAGAAGGTACTGATGAAATGTGAATATCAAGGCTGATTTGATTTTGTAGACTGATAAGATTTCTGAAGATTAGTCTCCATCTCTAAGTAATTTTTTTTATTGTTGTTCAGTTGTTTTTCAGCCTTGTCTAACACTTTATGACACCATATGGGGCTCTCTTGGCAAAGGTACTGAAGTGGTTGGTTTTCCATGTTCTTCTCCACTTCATTTAACAGATGGGGAAAATGAGGCAAAGGTTAAGTGATTTGCCCAGGGTCACATAGCTATTAAGTGTCTGAAGCCAGATTTGGATTCACGAAGAGTCTTCCTGACTTCAGGCCCCACACTCTATCAAATCTATCACTGTGCTGCCCAAAATTTTTACTTACTTTTTATATTTTTGTATTGAGTACAGACTGTTTTCCCTTAGAATAAAATTAAGTTTCTTAGAGGCTAGGACTTTTTCCTGTTTGTCTTTTTATCCCCAGAGCATTACCACAGCACCTGGAACATAGTAGGTGTTTAATAAATGCATTTTAAACTGAGGATTAACCATGGGAGAGACTGGAAGGTTAGGAGATCACTGCAAAAATCCAGGCAATCAATCATCAGGAAATATTTATTATGCTCTTATTATGTTCCAGATACTGTGTTAAATCATTTGGGATAGAAAAACAAAAGTGAAATAGTATCTGTCTTCAAGGAACATACATTCTAAAAGGGAATATAATAGACACAAAATGAATATCAAGGTAGGAAGGAGGCAGGAGCAAGAATGACTTGAGCTAGAGTTAATATAAATAGAAAAATAAAGAAGGTTGCACATGTGAGTAGGATAACAGATGCAGAATCCAAAGGGCTTGGCAACTGACTGGTGAGGGCAACAAGGGTCTAGGAGGAAGATTATTTCTAGTTTTGATTCAATAACTCACTGAACACTTGTATTGAATTAGTTTTTAGTCTATCAGCCTTTCAGGCTTGTTGTTAGTAAGTTAACGTTTTTTAAATGATGTTATAAGCTATTTTAAAATTTCATATGTCTTTAAAATTTAATTTAAATTACTGAAACACAAACAGTATTTTTGGCAATGTGCAACTCAAAGTGTACCATGAGCCTCATGGGGACACAAATAAAAGCCTTAATAATTATATTATGAATTTATATTTAAAATATGTATTACAGCAAAAATGAAGGCATGTCTCTAGAAATATATTTTTCACACAGTATTTTAATCAGGATTTGATGTAGGTAAAAAAAGGAGACAAGAATAATCCTCTTCTGAAACTGGAGCCAGGCCAACTAAGGCATCCATCCCAGTCCTTCATTATTCACTCATATAGCCCCATACATATTTGAGATCAAAGAAGGGAAAAAAGGAAATACATTGGTAAGATGGGATAGATTGTGAAACATAACATCATTTACAACTGCTAGTAGGAAATGAAATAATATATTATAGTTCCTTATAAAAGAAAAAAGGAGCCTAGACTATGTCCCATCTACCTCATATCAAGTCTTGATTAAAAAAAGTATAAGCACACATAAATATATGTATGTGAATATATTTGTATATATGTATATATACAATGTTTGGGTGCATATATATATACATATATATGTACATATATGTATATACATATATGTACATATATATATATATATATATACTCAAAAAAGGGGGAAAGAGAGAAAAAAGAGATGCAGGGAGGGAGGAAAGGGGGCAGGAAGGGAGGGAGAGGGAGAAGGAGAGGGAGAGGGAGAGGGAGAGGGAGAGGGAGAGGGAGAGGGAGTGGGACAGGACAATGCTAGTCATGAGATGTATTCCACTATCACCATCCAAATACATTTGCCTCTTTACTATCATCCTTTAGGGAAGGAGGCATCTCTTAACAATACTTTCTGGTTCTATTGACTCATTCTGCAAAGGATCTTTCACTCAATTGCCAAAATCTTTCTTAATGAATTGATCTGATCAAGTTACCTGACTTTCTTCATTGGCTCTCCATTGTCTCACAAGTAAAGTTCAAATTCCTTGCTTAGGATTCAAATCTTTCTACAAACTCTCTTTCCAGTCACATATTATTTGACATACACATATATGTATATGACTATACATACATGTATATAAACATATATATTATTTGACATACAGATATGTCTATAACTATGTACACATGTATGTCTTTGTATTCACACATATAGACACATACATTTTACACACATGTCTTTGCTGGAGGCAAACTGAACAACATCCTGCCCTTTGAACGTGAGATGATTTTTCATACATTTTTCATTTTGCTCAAGTCATTTCCTACGCCTTAGACACTTATAACCGCTTACTCTTTGGTTGAATTCCTACTCATCCTTGAAAACCCACTTAAATGTCATCCCCTCCAGGAAGCCTTCCCTAATTCTCCTGATCTGAAGTGGTTTCCTCTATAGCTTGTGTAGAAAATGCTACAGTTAACCAGTTCTGAAACAAAGTGCTGAGTTGCTCTTTTCTCTACCATTAAGACTGAAGTATATATATGATATGACTATGATGCATCATCCTGATACTGGCAACCCTGTATTTTTGGAGGTTATACCAGAGGAGCATAATCTTTTGTAGCTTACTAAAGAAGCTCTGAGTACAATATCAACAATAAAAATGAGAACTATGCTAGCTAAAAAGACGCTCATTACCAGTAGCCTCATCACATAGTGATAAAATTATGTGCCAAGGCAACCAACAAAATGAGGAAAAATATGAAATGACCCTAGTCTTCTTCAGGTCCCTTGAGTTTCTACAGTGATGGTGGCATGGTGGCAGAGAAGAGATGAGAGAGAAATCCCCCAGGTTTGGAGCTGCCTGTATCACTGATAGCAGTTGATCCTCTAAATGTGTGATCCTTATCCAGTGATTAATAAATCAACATATCATTGGAATTGAACCATGTTGATCTTGACATTCTCATGATAAATTAATTCAAAAGACAAAAGGATATTACAACTACATAGAGGGTGGCTCACAGGTTCTATTTAGAATGGCATTTGGGACTATCTGGTCATCTAGCATCACAATACTCATGATAAATATTTGCAGAAAAACTTCCATGAAAATAATTGCAACATTATGCTTTATATGACAATATCACACGAAAAGTATGAGAAGTTAGAAAAAATCTACAGAAGTCAATAAAATTCTCCAATTTAAAGCAAAAAATATTTTGGTATTTAGTGAATTCAATGTAAGGTCAGCAAAAAAGAGCACAATGAAAAAGAGGTAGAAAATGTTTTTCCAGAGTAAGTGAGGAAAGAAGTCAAAAGTCTATAGATTACACAGAAATATCATCTAAATCATGAATACTTTTTTCATGTTTTTTATTATTATTTTATTTGTTTTCAGTGTTCTACAATCACTTCCATATATCTTAAATTTCTCCCTTCCCTCTCCTCCTGTCCTCCTACCTCCCCATTCCCCCTCCCTGAGACAGCATACAATTTTATATAGGTTCTACACATACATTCCTACTAAATATATTTTCACCTTAGTCATGTTGCATAGAAGAAGTAAAATGAATGGGAGAAATCATAAAACAAACCAAAACATAATACAGAAGAAAATGATCTGCTTCATTCTGTGATCCAGTTCAAAAGTTCTTTCCCTAGATGTGGAAGGCATTTTGCCTTAAGAGACCATTGGGAATTATTTACATCCTTGCATTGCAATGAAGTACTAAGTCTACAAGAAAAATTCCTCACAACAACTGTGGTTGTTGCTGTGTACAAAGTTCTCCTGGTTCTGCTCCTTTCATTCAGCATCAGTTCATTTAAGTCTTTCCAGCCCTCTCTGAAGTCTTCCTGTTCATCATTTCTTATAGCACAATACATTCATATGTATTATATGAATTACATTACATTCATATGCTACAATTTATTCAGCCATTCCTCAATTGATAGGTATACCCTTGATTTCCAGTTTTTGGCCACCACAAAGAGTGCTGCTATAAATATTTTTGTACATGTGGGAAACTTTCCCATTTTTATGATCTCTTGGGGATACAGTCCTAGAAGTGGTACTGCTGGGTCAAAGGGTATGCACATTTTTGCAGCCTTTTGAGCATAGTTTCAAATTGCTCTCCAGAAAAGTTGGATCAGCTCACAGCTCCACCAACAATGAATTAGTGTTCCAGCTCTCCCACATCTTCTCCAACATTTATCATCTTCTTGTTTTGTCATGTTAGCCAATCTGACAGGTGTGATGTGGTATCTCAGAGTTGTTTTAATTTTCATCTCTCTAATCAACAGTGATTTAGAGTATTTTTCCATATGACTATAGGTAGCTTTAATTTCTTCCTCTGAAAACTGCCTGTTCATATCCTTTGACCATTTATCAATTGGGGAATGACTTGTATTCTTGTACATTTGACTCAGTTCTCCATATATTTTAAGAATGAGCCTTTATCACAGACACTAGTTGCAAAAATTCTTTTCCAGTTTTCTACTTTCCTCCTAATCTTGGTTGCACTGGGTTTGGTTGTGCAGAAACTTTTCAGTTTAATGCAATCAAAATTATCCATTTTGCACTTCATAATGCTTTCTATCTCCTGTTTAATAAAAAATTCTTCCCTTCTCCATAAATCTGATAAATACACTATTCCTTGCTCCACTAATTTGTTTATAGTATCAATCTTTATACCTAGGTCATGTACCCATTTGGACTTTAATCTTGTGTATAGTGTCACATATTGGTCTATACCCATTTTCCCCCACACTGCTATCCAGTTTTCCCAGCAATTTTTGTCAAACAGTGAATTTTTATCCCAGAAGCTGGGGTGCTTGGGTTTATCAAACAGTAGATTGCTATATTCATTGACTACTGTGTCTCGAGTAGCTAACCTATTCCACTGGTCTATCGTTCTGTTTCTTAGTACCAAGTGGCTTTGATAATTGCTGCTCTATAATACAATTTGATATCTGGTAGAGCTAGGCCACCTTCCCTATCATTTATTTTCATTAGTTCCCTTGATATTCTGGACCTTTTATTCTTTCAGATGAATTTTGATATTATTTTTTTGAGCTCTAGAAAATAGTTATCTGATGGTTTGATTGGTATGGCACTGAATAATGAATACTTTTTAAAAAGAGAATTGGGAGATTCTGGGCAGAGTGAGCACCAGATATATTTTTAAAAGATAATTGATTACATTTTAACAGACAGCAAGTTATTTATTATTGATGTGGGAATCATTCCTGAGTCAGCTGTCATTATACTGTCAGACTACCCATCAAAATTAATATAAAACTTAAAGGAATAAGGAAACAACATGGCTAGTAGCTAAAAAAACAATAACAAAGCCCAAACAAACCGAACAGCTACATCTTAACCTATTTAAATAAGATATTGATATATAAAATAGTGAAATAGATGGAAGAATGAACATCTCCAATTGAAACAATTTCTTTGAGAAACATAAATAATGTAAACCAAGTATGATAAGAAGGAGAACAAAAGAACCCAGAAACTTCTTTAGTCAGCCACCTAATCTCTGACAAGAAGAGAGAAAGAGTCCATTTTCAACATAGGTTTGGAATATGACTTTATAAAATCTTATGAATGGGATAGTAGAGTATTATAACAATATTCTCTCATAAAACAGAGAGAAGTAGTGTATGGAAAAAATAAATTTAAAGTAAGTTTTTGGTGAAAGATCAAATATACAGAGTTTGTCCTTTCCAGAGGTGATACAATTTTGAGAGTATTGAAGGACTAATTTTAAAGTTACATGAAAGACCAGGTACAATAATGATGTGAAAAAAATTAGACCGTACTATTATTAAAATGCAAATTAGAGAATTACTACTAGCCTTGTCTTGCTTTTTTTCTAATTTACCCAAAAACTTGGAACAGAATGGTTTTCATAAGCAATATTCCACAGTAGACCACATCTTTACAATCTCACAACTGACTGAACAGTTTCTGTATCCTTGTAAAGAATACACACTTTTCAAGACTCTAAAGATGGAGGAAACCACTAGTCAGAATGCAGAGTACATCAAAGTAAATGAAGTGATATAAGGGCAAAAAGATAGATTAGAGTTAAGTTGTAGAGGTTCTTATGATGCCAGAATATGGAATTTGTATTTTATTTTCTCAATAAAAAGTTGTAAATAAGTGATGGGGCTAGACTTGTGCATTAGAAAATCTCCTTGGTAATCTGTGAAAAAGGTGGGCTGGAGAAGTGAGAGAATCTGTATGACAAAGATCAGTCAGAAGGCTATCACAACAGTATAGAAAAGAAAGCATGAAAGCCTGAACCACACTGGTGACTATGTGAGTAGAAAAGAAAGAAAGTGGTAGAAACTAATATCCCATGGGGAAAATCAAGTGTTATTGGGATTAGTAGTAGGTAAAAAACACATCAACATAGGCTGAGAGAGAAGGTTCTATGAAGGAGGTGGCTTTTTGGCTGGCTCAAATTTCATAAGGTAGAAATGAGAATAGGGATCTTCAAGGGGAAGTAAGAACACAAAGGTAGTTCAACTTAGTGAATACTGAGAAGTCTGTTTTTATCACATTATATGTACAAGAGTTGTAAAAAGACTGAATTCAGACTTCACAAAAAAATGTAAGTTTTACCACTTCAACTTTATAATTTGACATCATAAAATATTGACAAAAATTTTATATATCAAGCCCATTTTCCCTACTCTAGAATTTTTGTTGAGTTTGTTTTTGTTGTTTGAGTTGTTTTTCAGTCATTTTCGGTCAGGCCCATTTGCGGCTTTCTTGATAAAGATACTAGAGTGGTTTGCCATTTCCCTCTCCAGTTCATTTTACAGATGGGGCAACTGAGGCAAATAGGGTTAAGTGACTTGTCCAGGGTCACACAGCTAGTAAGAGTCTAAGGTCAGATTTGAACTCAGGAAGAGGAGCCTTCTGGACTCTAGGCCACACTTGATCCACCACTCCACCTAACTGCCCCACTCCAGGATTACCTAGGTCAAAGATAATTTTATTTATGATATCTTTGCTCTGATTATTAAAATCCAAACACAAAACTTACACAGCAAAAGAGGTCTTATATGTAATAGAAGAAAACATTTATAGACATTAACCAATTTAAATACTGCCATTTTTTTATACTAAATTCAGCTTCCTTTTGTGTCTTGTCTTCTCCCCCAGAACTTAGCACAATTTCCTGCACATAGCAGCCACGTAACAAACGTTTAGTATTTCTCCATTGGCTTGTTTAAAAAAGAGAGAAAGATGTAGGAATCTCCCTGAATAAAATCAACTTTTGAATTTTTATAAAAAGTTTCTGATTTAAACAATAAAAATAATAATCATATTCAAGCTGAAAATAATGATATTCAGAACAAATTGAAGAAATTACTCACTTGCTGAGATAGGTTTGATATAATCCTGAAAACACAATGATATATGATACAGCAAAGGAAAGATTACAATATGAGCGGCTTTAAGTTGGTCGATGAATTTTTTTTCTTGAATAGATATAAAAGAAGACCCAAAATTACAGCAACAGTGTTGTGTCATGGGAAAAGCATTGAACTTGGAGCCAAAAGACCTAGGTTAAGTCCCCAACTC
Source organism: Notamacropus eugenii (assembly GCF_028372415.1). Taxonomy (NCBI): domain Eukaryota; kingdom Metazoa; phylum Chordata; class Mammalia; order Diprotodontia; family Macropodidae; genus Notamacropus; species Notamacropus eugenii. The sequence continues at coordinate 191,126,883 of NC_092876.1, read as the reverse complement.
TGATGTTTAATACTATTGTGACAATGAGCAAGTCAGCAAACATTGCTCGGTCTCAATTTTCCTGATCTATAAAGTGAAGTCAATAGTACTTGCATTACTCCCATCAAAGGGGTTTTGTGAAGAAAGTTTTGTTAACTCTAAATCAATACACACATGGAAATGAATTACAGGTTATGCTAATTTCTCTGTTCCATCAGGAAAAAGAATCTTTTAAAAATTGTGTATATTCCCAAAATTCCTAGCACAGTATCTCATAAACAATAGTTAATTAAATACTTTTGAAGGAATGTATGCCAAAAGTTCTTTTGTAAGTCAGTTATTTGGAATGTGGAATGCATTTTCTCATTAACACAATGGTATAAATGGTGGTTAGGTTGCTAGGCTGGTCCTCAAATGCTTACTGAATAATTTTGTATCTAAATTACTTTAAATGTGCAAAGAAACATAGAACACAATATTGTTGTCAGGCTGGTAATTAAATACAATTGAAGAATGAAAATTCAGCTTCCCACAAAGACCAATGGATTTGTAATGAGGGGACAGAGATTTGAATCCCAACTCTGACAGTTACTATCTTCTGGGGTGACCTTGGATAAATCACTTTCTCTCTGTAGGCTTCAGTTTCTTTATCTGCAAAATGACAGGGTTCAGACTAGATGAAATTTTAGGTCCTTTCTATCTCTAGATCTAGGAGTCAAAAACCTAGGTGCCTATGACCCTCTCTTTAGATAAAGCACTAAAACAATACCTACCCCTCAGTGTTGTGAGGATAAATGGTGTAAAGCTCTTTGCAAACACTTAAAGTGCTATTAAATGCTAGCTATATTTATTATTAATAATTCCCCATACAACAGCATCAACTAAGTGGTCATCAACTAAGCCTCTGCTGGAATATTTCCCAAGAAAGTAGAATCCCACTACTTCTGAAGTCAATCTGTTCTACTTCTGGACAACCCTAACCATTAGGCTTTTTTCTTACATTAATCAATTGACAAGTATTTATTAAATACCTACTATACATCAGGCACTTTAAGCCTAAACCTGCTTCTGAAAATTCCATATAATGTTACTAGTTCTACCTTTTGGGAAAGCAGCAGTCTTACTCCTCTTTTACTTGATTGCCTTCAAAATACTCAGAAGATGATTATAATCCTTTCCCCTAAACATTTGCTGCTGTCTTTTTCAGGCTAAACTTCTCCACTTGTTTCAACTGATTCTCAAGTGACAAGATCTCTAGCCATCTCATTGTTGTCAGCGCTTTAATGAACATGCTGCAGATGGTCAATGTTCTTCATAAAAAGAGATATCCAGAGCTGAACATGACATACTAAGTGTGTCTCAATGAAGCTTAAGTTAGCACTAGCTTCACTCATTGCTATACCATACTGCTGACTCAGATTGAGATTTCAGTCCACTGGATCCTTTTGGTCTCTTATCTAGTAAATATTTTCTAAACACATACCCACTCATTCTATATTTATGAGACTTGTTTTTTAAAACATTTGTATAATTATTCTTATTATATTTCATCATTTCATCTTATTAGATGCCTTTCATTATTCTAGTCTGTTGAGACCTTTCTGGGTTCTGAATGCTATCAAATGTTGCCCATCATGCCCAGTCTTCTATATTTTCAAGCAGGTTACAGATCAAAAGAAAATTAATTGCCACAAGGTCAAGGACACATGTCCTTGCCTAGAGCAGGGTTTTTAACTTTTTTTTTTTTGGTGTCATGTTGCTTTTTGGCAGTCTTGTGAAATCTATGCACTTATTCTCAGAATATTCTTTTTAAATAATGGAAATAAATGCTAAATATCAGTTAGTGAAAATTAAAATGTAATTTCCTCATCCAAGTTCATGTACTCCTTGAAAACTGTCCATGAACCTTCATGGACGTTTAAGAATTCCTGCCCTAAAGGTTTCCTTCCAAGTTAGCATCAAATAATTATGGCTATTGTTTGGGTACAGCCATTCAAATCGTTCCAAATACATCTAATCATAGTATCACCTAAGACCATATCTTTCTATCTTATCCACAAGGTACTTGGAAAAACCTCATCAAAAGCTTTGTTGAAAGGTAGGCATACTATATATGAATCTGTTGATCTATCAGTCTAGTTACTGTCAAAAAAAGGAAATGAGTTTGCTCTGACATGGTCTAGCATTACTTAAGTCACAGTGATTTTTAATGATCTTTGCTTACCTTTCAAATATTTTACAAACCAGCCCTTTGATTTTCCCATGAAAATTCTAATTGTAGAGTTTTGTTGGGAATTTGAAGACAAAGGAATCAGCCTATTATTTACTAATACCCCCCAAAAACCTAAAACCTCATTTGCCCTCCTCTTGTATGATGGTGCCTTTGTTATTTTTCAATCTTTCAAAAAAAAAAAAATCACTGAAAGTAGGACATCAGTCATGGCTGTCTTCTTTCAGTAACCTAGAATACAGTTCTCCCAATTCTAGTGGCTTCAACTTACTGAGGGCAATAATTCTTCTCCTAGCATTATACCAATTAGTCTATAATGATTTTATCCTTGTCAGTTCACAGATCATTTTCCCTAAAAGAGAAACCAGAAGCAAAATATATGTTGAATAGTTGCCACACAGATATCTTTTGATCTTCCTCTTGTCCTCAATATTGCTAAAAAGAAAACTAAACTACTCATTATTGGTATCTTTAGCTTTAATACTTAGACTGAGCTAAACACGAACTTTTAATGTTCCTAATACTACTCTTTAAAGCAGAAAAACTAAACCTAAGGTCCATGAACTTTTAAAAAATATTTTGAAAACTGCCTTTTAGTATAATTGGTTTCCTTTGTAATCCTATGTATTCTGTTTTATATATTTAAAGATATTTTGGGAGGTGATCCATAGGTTTCCCCAGAGTTATCTGATAACAGTACATTTAAGAACCCCTAATTTAAAGGAATGTGCTACTCTCATATTATTTTTATCTATCCTTGTTTCCATCTTCTACATACATCTTTTAAAAAAAGACTGAGTTTATTGAAGAGTTCCCTATGTATCCAAATTGCTCTTGTCAGGGAATTCCCCATTTTCTTTTTCTTTGGAACCATTCTGTGCACAGATGCAGAATTTCATTGTTGATACTTTTCATCTTGGGCTGATTTATCTTTGCAGAATATTATGATTCTATTCTGAATCTTATAAATCTACTTTCCCCATGTCTGTGATGCCCAATTTAACTTACTATACTTTCCATTATCTCTACTGTAGTAGTCAGTGGTTCCTTCCCGTAACAGGTCCAAAACAGGAGCTCCTCCTGTTGATTATAAGGATGAAATTGCCATTAAGGCAAGTCACAATTTTTTCCACTGTGGTGCAGTTATAAATTCTTCAAGAATAACTACAAAATCTGTGCATATAGTCAAAATTCTCTTCAGTTTGGTCCTAGTTCAGCAGCCCTACCTTCTAACCATACGTACTTAGGTATTCCATGAGCACCTCAAACTCAATACCTGAAAATGAATTTACCATCTTCCTCCTTAAATTGGCACCTCCACCTAATTTCTTCTTAATCCTACTGATGACACCACTAACCTTTCACTCCCCCAGTCTGGAATCCTTATTCATCTCTGATTTTTCTCTGTCCCTCACACTCAACATCCAATTGTTAACACAGCCAGTTTTACCTCCAAAATATCTCATTTTCCTCTTGCTTATATAGTCAGCAACCCAGTTTAGGTTCTTATTTTTTCCATCTTTTCTACATGTCTTTTAAAAAAATCCAGTTGGTCAGTAAATTCTAATAATCCAGACTGGATACCAATTTGTATGCATTTATATCTTGCTACCCACAAGGTATAAAATCATTGCTTAACTGGACTATTGTAGCCTTTTAATTGGTCTCACCACTTCTATTTCCCTTTTTAAAAAATTCAGATACCATACAGCTGTTGATATAACCTTCTTAATAATATCCAAGTCAAATCATATGATTCTCTTCCTCAAGGGCCTTCAGTTACTCCCTATTGCCTTAAAAGATAAAGTAACAATTTCTTACCTTAACATTTAAGTTGCTCCACAATCTGGCTCTAATGTACCTTTCCAGGTTTACTTCATACTTTTCCTCTTGATGTATTCTTATGTTCCAGTTAAGCTGGACTAGTAGCTTTTCTCTGATCTCATTATGTACACTGCCACCTCAGTGTATTTCTATTGGCCACTCTCCCATCATACTACAGGTCTGCTCTTCTTTCAAAACCCAGGTCAGGCATCAAGTCCTCTATAAAGCCTTTTCTGATTCTCACTGTCCCCCAGGCAAAAGTATTCTTGTCAAATTTTCCTAGAACACTGACTGAATTTCTCCCTTTATCTCTAACACAGTCTGCACTGTATGATGCAGTAGCGATTAGGAAGCATGAAAAGAGCAGTACTGGGCTTGGTGTCAGGAAAGATCTGTATTTGAATCCTGCCTCTGACCCTGACTGCTTATGTGACCATGGGAACAATTCTGTAAAATTCACGAACTTCATTTTTCTTACTTGTGAAATGGAGATTAAAAATGTAGTAACTGTGAGGCTGAAATGAGATAATACTCATCAAACCTTAACCTGTTATATCAACCAACAAGCATTTATTAAAAGCTGATGTTCCAGTTAATAAGTACATGTCAGCTTTCATGTGGATCAGCACGTCACAATCAATGTCCCACACAATTACACACACACACACACACATGCACATACACACAATTTCAAGTTTCTTGAGATTAGGATTTATGTGAAGTTTCATCTCTGCATCCTCCGTACCTAGAATGGTGTCTTGTACTTAGTCATTTTTAAATAATTCACTCTAATTCAGTCAACATTTATTAATCTTAGATGCTGTTTGAACATAATGATGTTAATTAGTAGAGACTTTTATGAATATTCTGAAGGGGATTTCTTACTATTCTCAAGGGCATCATAGGTTAATGGCACTGATTCTTTATTATGTCTGATACTTCAAAACTTTTCTTTTCCCTGATGCAGATATATTGCTAGATCCCTTCTTACCAGTGCTGTGATTGTTTTCTGGTTCATAAATGGAATGAAGAGAGGAACAGAGAGAGAAACAGTATTTCCTGAGGTAGCTCAGGAAGATTTGGAAGACAGAGGCAAAAAGCAGCAAGGGATGCATGTGCACAAGTGAGATAAAGCTTATCTTAAGTGAAATTAACTAATCTTAAAGGTGAAAGACAGAGGGAAAACATAGTGTAAAGGAAGAAACATTGCATATGTATTATTATCCCTGGGAGGGAACAAATAAAACGTTTGGAAAATGGAGATTGGGCTATATGACTCTCACCCTGGCCACCGAGTGGTGCCACTGGCCCAGAAGAGCTTATTTGTTGACTGACCTGGAAGTGGTAGAGGGGTGAGAGCTAAAGATGGAGGGGAAGAGACCTTATACAATGGGGCTTTCAAAGGGATGGGATGTTCACAAATCAAGTACCAGCCAAATATGAACAAATACCAACTAGAAGAATTCAGCTCAGAGGTTTAAAATTTAGCATTCTCCCAGGAATTCCTTTATAGCAGTCATATAGGACTAGTCTATTTAATTGATCTGCCTGCGCACTGCTTACCTCTGTTTGGCTTTATCTATTTCACTTATTTAATTTTGTGCTAACTCCTCATTTGGGTTTTCAATTTTGTTGCTGTAGTATTGTTTTGTAATAAATCGTTACTAATCTTGTTACTAGTAATAATATTGTCACACAAAACAAAATTATGCACTAGTAGCTTTCCATTGGACTATTCTATAACTGACTTGGACTTTTCTGTACTTTTTCTAGTAAAACTTTTATTCTTCATTTGGTTATGTTCTCTATGGGAGGCCATTAAAAAAATAGATCCTTATCAAGCAGGTCCTGGTCCGCAGGGATTTAATCCTTCCCACTTTCTTACAAACATGATTTTTTTGTCACTTTGTCACAAAATTTCTTTGTATTTCCCATAAGCATAAATATACTTACAGTGAAGAACACTGAATTTAATTTGTTGAGTAATTTTTAAAATTTGCCTATCATTAAACAAAACTACAGTTCTTCATTGTTAATCATATCACTGTCTATGATATAAACAGAAAATAAATGATGAAATAAGAACCTTAAATTTGATTGTACAGTAATCCCAGCCTGAGTCTGTAGAACTTAAAATTAATATTGACTTTGATGCCATTTCCTGCAGTTTCAAATAATGCCATTCCAGATAAACTGGAGGATATCCAAACTGTAACTGTACTCATTAAGCCCAAAGCAGAATATAAATGTTAGACTACAAAACCCCCTTGAATGCCAGCCACACACATCTAAAAGGAAAGATCCTTTAGTAGGCTGATCAAAACACCTCCAAAGTGATGAGAAAAGTGTGAATGTACTTTCTTTTTAGTAATTTTAAGCAACCCTTTTCTCACAATTAATCAAATATTCCCATAAAAATGGCATTTTATTTTCCATTAACTGATGGATGTTTAAAGTCATTTTAAATTTCACTTTGATGTTAAATATGAAGCCTGATGAATACAAATATTATATGAAATTTTATTTTTGATAGTCTTTTATGTAATAAATGTTTTATTTTCTTGGAGGATCATTAGTTACTTCCTTTCACCCCAAGAGCATATGACTTCATGTGGTACCTTGGAAAGCTCACTTTCTCTGGAATATGAGGACCTGGGTTCACATCTTTTCTTTATTGTTCACTGTATTTGGGACATTAGGCAGATCACTTAACCACTTTGGGCCTCAGTCTGGGGTCTCAATTTTCTCATCTGGGAATAATAAAGGTGTAAGACCACAAGGCATGTATTTCCCCTTATACCTCTAGATCTATGATCCTATGATCCCAATCTATGCAAGATGCTTTGTAAACTTTAGAGAATTAGATGAACATCATTTATTAATATTATTATATTTATAATGTATAGAATACATCCTGTATGCCTAAAGCATGGTCAAAGATCCAAACTCATAAGTACATCAAAGTCATTAATAACTTACAAAACAGCATTCATAAATAATATTCTGACTATTATGATGTATGTTATACTCAGCATTCTTATTAAAGAACAAAAGACGATTTTAAGATAAAGAATACTTTAAAAACACCAATAAGAATAAATACTCCAAATGTAAAATTATTAAAACACACTTCTAGTATACTTTGACTTACAAACTAGTTTTACATAGGTGAATAATTAAAATTTTTGCCTTAATATCAAAGTCAGAAAAAAATGTCAGCAAAATAGTCTAAAAACCACAGCAAAAATCTCAGACCATAGTTTGAAACCTATCAGATTCTGACAGTGTCCGTACATTGTACTCACGTGAAAAATAAATTTCAAGGAAGCAACCAGATCTGAAATACTTCCTTTTGTTTTAGAAAAATAATACTCTGTCATTTTTGTTGTATCTATTTACAAATAGTTTGCTTTCTTCTTCAATAAAAATTAACATTAAAATTACACAGAAAGCATTCTTATTATGGTCTGCATGTACAGTACACAGTATTTCTTTATAAATGCTTGTTTCACACCTCACTGAAAAACTTTACTCCTAAGTACACCATAAAGCAATTTACCTTTAGTGATAAAATTACTTATCAATAAATGCTTAAATATGCCTTGTTTACCTTTCAGTAAACAGAGACAAAATACAAACGTGATTACTAAACAGGAAAAAAAGTTTTCATCTTTTTAAAGCAAAGTTAATTAAGAAAAATGCACATCACCAAGTACAGATCACAATAAAGATGAAGTAAGTTCCTCTATCTAAGATTCTAGGGGAACTTTCCTTTTCACTACAAAATGCCACAAAAAACACTGCAGAACTTTCAACTCACTTGTTTTCTCTCTGGTGCCAGGTATTCCCTCTACCCAAATGTCATACAAATTCCTCAGCAGTTCAGAAAGTGGTCAATGGGACGGTCAGGATAGAGTTTAGGGTAAATCAACGTTCAGCAAATAAACCAAAGAATACACATCCTTGTAAAGGAGATATCTGCTTAGTCCTAAATCCATTTGCTAGCTCCTATCCCAAAGTGTGATAAATCTTTCCCACCCCTCGAATGAAAATAAGATGCCCAGACTACATTTTACAATCCCTCAAGTGATGAGTGATGAATAGCCATGGGGCAGGGGGAAAGGAAACAGCTGCAAGTAGAGGTGGAGGGTAGACTTTGAAGATGGGGTGGGGAAAGGAGGCGGGACCGGGATTGGTTGAGGGATACTGCTTGGGGGTTGGTGGGGAAACTTGGAGACAGGTAGCTTGGGGGGAGGGGGTGTGTGTTAAGGTGGTGGGAAGCAGGGAGAGGTCAGGTCTGGCAGAGGAAGGAGGAGTCCATGGGCTGGAGGGAGGCGGTGGACAGCAGCCGTTCTCTTTACCTGAAACACTGCTCGGGGTCCTGGAGAGGAATCATTCACCGCATCTCCCTTCATTCCAGATGGGATCAGGCACCCATCCGGTCCCCTTTCGCACCTGGCTTCTCCACCCGGGGCTGCGCCTCCCCTTGCGGAGCCCAGATCCCCACTCAGCGACCACGGCCACAGCTCCGGTCCTCGGCGGCGTGAGAGAGGCTCCGGCGCCCGGCGAGGGAGCAGCTCCCCAGGCTCTCGGCTCCCCACATGCCCCCTGAAGCTTTGGGGCACCCCTCGCGTCTCTTCCGCGGGCGCTTGAAGTTGGAAGAGCTAGTGGGACAGGGGTAGGGGGCCGCGCGCCCTCAGCGGGCGCGCCGAGTGCGGCTCAGCGCGGCTCTGGAGCATCCCGCCCTCCCCGGCCGGGAGCTCCGCCGGCGGGACTGACACCTGTGCCCACAGTCCCGAGCCTCCGCGGGGTGCCTGCCCAGATGCGCGGAGCCTTCCCATCTCCAGGCGCCGCGCCGCTAGCTGGCGCGCGCAGGTCCTCCTGCCGCCACCCACTAGCCACTTTTGACACGCGCGCCTGGCTCCCCCCGGCTTTTCACGCCCTCTAGCCACCACGCACGTTCGCGTTCCCGCGTTCATTCCAGCTTTATTCCCAATGCATAGGCACGCGCGTGCACACACACACACACACACAGACACACACACACACACACACACACACACACACACACACACACACACCCCACCCCTCGCACCCTCCGCAGCCCTGGTTTTCTCATTCCTGTGACCTGCCCTTTTTCAGCTTCCTTTGTCTGTGCTGTCCTTTAGCTGCAAGACAGGCAACCCTTGGATCAAGCCATCATCACCCCGAGTCCTTTGCGCAGGCCAAATTGTCCCATAGCTATGCACAGTCTCTTTTCCCTTTCAGGTCCTGATCTTGGGTAGTACTGGCATACTACATTTTACTATATACTATGCCATTTGACCATTCGTGAGGTTCCTACATTCATCTGGTGGAGTCCTTTAGAATGTGGAGCTAAGCGTATTCCCAAGAACATGGTGGGTTTCTCAAGCAGCTTGTAGGTTTCTTGTTTAGATTTCTCTAAAAATTAAGAACAGCCTCCTGCCACCAGGAGTCAGCCCACCCATTTTGCAGGAGCCTCCAGTCATCTCTGTCTCTGACAAACTGCAAGTAAGTTATGTTTAACAGAAGATAAGACCACTTCAGATCCACTCAAAATTCATTAATACTCTGGTTAATGTTTGGAAGCTACCTTGTTACTACTTTCCTAGTAGCGGTCAAGGCCCCTTCTCCCCGCCCCTCCCCCCCTTACAGCTTTTTTTTAGGTCTAGGTCTCAGATGACTAGCCTGTTCTAAAGAACTAAACAGAAAACTTTTCTCTAAACATCTTACTACTGAATTTTAAAATTATTTTAGGGTGATAATGGTACTATATTTGTTGCTAATTTCACAAGTAAGAAAGCTGAGGCCTGCAAGTGGCTTTTATGCAAGGTCATAAAGTGGGATAATTGCTGTTAGATATTCTTAAACCCTAGGACACAGTGTTCCTCTAGAATAACCTTTTTTGGAAGGTGTAGGTCAGAAAGGGAGGGGGAACAAAAATAATAAAAGTTCCCTAGAACAGTCAGATACAAAGAGTCATTAAATACTTGTCTACCTTCAGTAATGTTTCAGGCACTTTACAAAGTGATTTGACCAGCTCTCAAAGGATTTGCAATGACAGGCAACACTGATGTGGTTTGACATCAAGGACATGAGGAACATGTTTTTCTGTATGTGTCCCAAGTAATATAAAAGTAATTATGAATTATAAGATTAAGCAAATATGTATTCCTAATAATAATGATGATGAAATTATAACAATGTATCAATCAAGAATATCACTTTACAAAAATTAATTCTTCCTATTAACCAGGGTTAAATCAAAGGCTCATAAGAAGCATTACTTTTGCTTTGGTGGGCTCAGGAGGAAAAGACAGGCAAATACATCATTTACAGGCATAATAAGAAAGGATTTATTATTTTCAATAATAATTGAGTATGCACAAGACAGTTTTTTTAAAAAAATGCACCCTGTTTTGTGTTCAAAATAATGAAAATCCTCTTCAAGTAGCAGATGCATCCCAGAAAACCATTTAATACTCTAGGGCATTTCTACCCTCTCCACAAACCAAGCCCCCCCATTCTGAATAGCCTGGCCTTTGCTGAAGGGTAAATTGTGTTAACCTGTTGTTGGTCAGTCATATCGGATTCTTCATGACCCCATTTGGGGTTTTCATGACAAAGATACTGGAGTGGTTTGCCATTTCCTTCTGTCCCTCATTTTACAGATGAGAAACTGAGGCAAACATGGTTAAGTGACTTGCCCAAGGTCACACAGTAATTACCTGAGGCCACATTTGAACCCAGGAAGATGAGTCTTCCTCACTCCAGGCCCTTCACTCTATCCACTGTGCCATCTTGCTACCTCTGGAGTGAGAATATCTGAGTCCAAATCCCAGCTCTTTCACAAAAGAAAAGTGGATTGGAGTAGTTGATTTTTAAGGTCTTTTTTAGATGAATAACTATAATATACTCTTAATAAATGTATGTTGAATTTACAAAGGGGTCGTCATTGAAATTCTGGCATAAAATTATGTGGGATTCAGTATTTCTGTAAGTGTTTTGTTACTTTGACATCCTATTATTTGCATGCTACAATAATTTCTAGAATAGAATTAACCCAGAGGAGTTGTAGCATTAAAGTACTGTCATGTTGAGGACTTGCTTGTCCTGTGTCACTTTCACTGATACCAGCTCAACAAAGATAATTCCCACCCCCTCAACTAGTATAAAATTTTTAGCAAAGTAAAGTAGCATCTCAGCATTTGACAGTCGTATATAAAAATGTTTTCAGGTTCCAATGGGCATTGATTAGGCCCTTTTTGATATTGCCATCCCTCCATATAGTCTTATGTTGCCTTCAGAAATATCTTTTTTGGTTATGTTTAGATTGGTGTCTGATCATGTGCCTGAGGACAGGAGTAATGGCCTCAGATGTGTCTAAGTGCAAAGTGACAAGAATCATCACCATCATCACAACAATAGCTAACATTCATATAGCACTTTCTTTCTGAAAGTACTTGACATACCCAGTAAACCCCAAGATAACTAGGTAGGTGTCAGCCATCAAAATCTATCTTCCTTTGGGCAGAACACCCTCAGGTAAGGACAAGATACCTGATGTGCAGACAAAAGGGGAGAGGAGGACAAGCTGAGTTGCCCAACTAGAACTGGACAGTTGGATTCCCATTGGCAAGCTCAGACTACTCACAGGTTATGGTTTGTCCTTTATTTTCGAAAAGGATTGTGACATCAGGAAGATGATGACATGACTTGCAATTGAATTACATTTGAATGAGGGAGGGCTGTGCAAAGTCACCAGCCTCACTTTCTCCTCCAGAGCCATCTGGGTTCGATGGCCAGACATAGTTCAGGACAACTGTAGATGGCCCATGATGCAGTGGGAGATCTTGGCCTTTTTAAGTTGAGGTCTTTGGGAGTTCTCACTTTGAATGAGGCAGCCCACGTCAAGTGATTAGGCCTATTTGATAAGTGAGTCAAGCTGATGACCACTTTATTTAAAAAAATCAAACTGGCACCCATTTGTTCCTCACAACAAACTTGTAAAGTAAGTGCTATTATTCTCCCCTTTTTATAGGTAGGATAAGTATCTGAGGTAGGATTTGAATTCAGGTTTTCCTGAATTCAATTTCCTGGTGCAGTGGCACCACCTAACTATCCAAAACAGTATTTTCAGAAATTTTTGTTGAGCATCAAAGTGCAGTGGAGAATGTTTCAGAACACCTGCCCTTCCTACTCTGCTGCAAGCTAACTATAAGAACTTCAGTGATTCCTAGAAATTTGGAAGACTTATTTTATTCATCTGTAAAGTGAAGGACTAGACCAGATTAAGGCCATCCAGAGTATTTTTTTAAAATAGTGTCACATGATTCTATAGTTCACCTACACTGGACTGCTAGACTTACCTCAAACTCATCTTTGCCTTTTCCCATCTGTTGTGCCTCAAAATTGAAATATCCTCCCAATAAGACTTTTCAATTGAAATCTTTTTTTCTGAACCAAGCTCACTTTTTTCTTTTTTTATGTTTAGTTATTTTTAGTCTTCAACATTCATTTCCAAAAAATTATGAGTTCCAAATTTTCTCTCCATCTCTCCCCTTCCCCCATCACAAAACACCATGCATTCTGATTGCCCCTTCCCCCAATCTGCTCTCCCTTCTATCAAACCCCTCCTTTCCCTTATCCCCATCTTCTCTCTTTTCTTGTAGGGCAAGATAGATTTCTGTATCCCATTGCCTGTACTTCTTATTTTCAGGTTGCATGCAAAAAGCAATTCTCAACCTTCATTTCTAAAACTTTGAGTTCCAACTTCTCTCTCTTCCTCCCTCCCAACCCATTCCCACTAAGAAGGCAAACAGTTCCATATAGGCTATACATGTGTAGTTTTGCAAAAGACTTCCATAATAGTCATTTTGTGTAAGACTAACTGTATTTCCCTCCATCCTATCCTGCCCCCCATTTATTCTATTCTCTCTTTTGACCTTGTCCCTCCCCAAAATTGTTTACTTCTAATTACTCTCTCCTGCCATTTGCCCTCCCTTCTATTATCCCCCCTAACCCACTTATTCCCTTCTCCCCTACTTTCCTATAGTGCAACATAGATTTTCATACCAAAATGAGTGTACATATTATTCCCTCCTTAAGCCAAATGTGACGAGAGTAAGCTTCACTTTTTTCCTTTCACTTTCCCCCTTTTTCCCTCTATTGAAAAAGGTTTTTTTTGCCTCTTTCATTAGAGATAACCTGCCCCATTCGATTTCTCCCTTTCTCCTCTCAATATATTCCTCTCTCACCCCTTGATTTTATTTTTTTGATATCATCCCTTCCTATTCAACTCATGCTCTGCTCTCTCTCTCTCTCTCTCTCTCTCTCTCTCTCTCTCTCTCTCTCTCTCTCTCTCTCTCTGTATGTGTGTGTATAAACCTTCCAACTACCCAAATACTGAGAAAAGTTTCAAGAGTTACAAATATTATTTTTCCATGTAGGAATGTAAACAGTTCAACTTTAGTAACTTCCTTGTGATTTCTCTTTCCTGTTTACCTTTTCATGCTTCTCTTGATTCTTGGGTTTGAAAGTCAGATTTTCTATTCATCTCTGGTGTTTTTCCCTTGAAGTATGATACTCAGTTTTGCTGGGTAGGTGATTCTTGGTTTTAATCCTAGTTCCTTTGACTTCTGGAATATCATATTGCAAGCGCTTCTGTTTTTTTATGTAGAAGCTGCTAGATCTTGTGTTATCCTGATTGTATTTTTACAATACTTGAATTGTTTCTTTCTAGCTGCTTTCAATATTTTCTCCTTTACCTGGGAACTCTGGAATTTGGCTACAATATTCCTAGGAGTTTCTCTTTTCAGATATCTTTCAGGAGATGATCAGTGGATTCTTTCAATATTTATTTTACCCTCTGGTTCTAGAATATCAGGGCAGTTTTCCTTAATAATTTCATGAAAGAGGATGTCTAGGCTGTTTTTTTTTGATCATGGCTTTCATGTAGTCCCATTATTTTTAAATTGTCTCTCCTGGATCTATTTTCCAGGTTAGTTGTTTTTCCAATGAGATATTTCGCATTATCTTCTATTTTTTCATTCTTTTGGCTTTCTTTTGTGATTTCTTGGTTTCTCATAAAGTCATTAGCTTTCATCTGTTCTATCCTAATTTTTAAAGAACTATTTTCTTCAATGAGCTTTTGAACCTCCTTTTCCATTTGGCTAATTCTGCTTTTGAAAGCATTCTTCTCCCCATTGGCTTTTTGAACCTCTTTTGCCAATTGAGTTAGTCTATTTTTAAAGGTGTTATTTTCTTCAGTATTTTTTTTGGGTCTCCTTTAGCAAGCTGTTGACTTGTTTTTCATGATTTTCTTGCATCTCTCTCATTTCTCTTCCCATTTTTTCCTCTACCTCTCTTACTTGATTTTCAAAATCCTTTTTGAGCTCTTCCATGGCCTGAGACCAATTATATGTTTATTTTGGAGGTTTTATATGCAGAAGCCTTGACTTTTGGGTCTTTCTCTGATGGTATGCATTGTTCTTCCTTATCTGAAAGGATGGAAGAAAATACCTGTTCACCAAGAAAGTAGCCTTCTGTAGTCTTTCCCACCCTCTTTAGGCATTTCCCCAACCAATTACTTGATTTTTGAATCCTTTGTCAAGCAGAGGGTGTATTCTGTGTACTTGTAAGTTCTTAGTTCCTCCAAGGTGGCAAAATCAAGGAAGAGGAGCTTGCTCCTCTCCTGGACTATACAGGCACTCTGTTCCACCCAAGATCTGGGTGTACAATTCCCTCTCCACAACTGCCTTCAGCTCCACCATGCCAGCACTCTTCCTCAACCCAGGAGAACCACTCTGGGCTGAGATCCAGATCAGCTGTTCAACTCCCCCAGTTGCTTTAGGTCTAGGGCTCCAAAAATGGACACTGCTGCTGTAGCTGCAGTTGCTGGTAGGGTCAGACCCTGTGCCCTTCTAACACAGGTGAAAGAACTTTTTTACTGACCTTTGAAGCTGTCTGTGGCATTTGTGGGTTGAGCATCCTGGAATCCTCAGCTGCTGACAGGGCTTTGGCCCCCTGAAGCCTGTTCTGGTCCTGCCCTTCCCCACCATGGCCAAGGCTGGGCTGCACCCCACTCTGCGCCTGATGAGATACATCTTTCCTGTCAGGCTTCCAGGCTGTCTTGGGCTGAAAATGTCTTTCACTCTGTCATTTTGTTGCTTTTGCTGCTCTAGAATTTGTTTAGAGTCATTTTTTACAGGTATTTTATGGTCTTTGGAGGGGAACTTTTACAAGTCTGTCCTTCTATTCCATTATCTTGGCTCAGCCTTGCCAAGCTCACTTCTATGAAACCTTTTTCAGATTTTCTCAAATGTGAGTGATCTATGTCTCCTCAAATTTTCTAAGTATGCTTTGTGATTTGCTCCTATTATGTTCAAATATTTATTTTAAAATTTGAGTAAATTTGCTTTTGAAAATTAACAAAATTTATTTTTCCCCTTCCTATCTCAATATCTATGAAATCCAAACCAAACAAAACCCTTACAACAATTATTCACAGTGGAGCAAAACATATTTCTGTATTTTTTAGTTTATTATTTTTAAGTAATAAGTTTTTTGTTAATCTGTCTTTCCCAATATCCCCTTCAACATTCAACAAAATAAAAAAAAATAAATCCTTCAATCTATATTTATGTAGTTAAGGAAAACAAATTCCTACTCTAGTCATGAACAGAAATATATGTATCTTTCTATATTTTAAGTTTGTGGTTTCTCTCTCAGGGAGGTGAGTGGCATGTTTGATCTTCATTCTTTTGCACTTATATTTGATCATTTTGTTTATTAGAGTTTTAAAGTGTTTCAAAGTTTTTCTCAATTATATTCTTATTGTATAAACTGTTTCATTCACTTCTTTCTGTATCAGTTCATAAATGTCTTCTAAAACTTTCCATTTCATTATTTTTATGGAACAATAATATTCCATTACATTAATAAACCACAATTTATTGAGCTGTTCCCCATAAGGAAGATATTCCTTTATGTTCATTTTTTTGGCATATGTGTGTGCATATATAAAATATTACAATAATATATACTGTATCTGTTTAATATTTTATATAACTATATTGTAGTAATATGTTGTACATAGTATATACGTTATATACACTCACAAATATACACACATTTTGGTAATTTTCTGGTCATAGTTTCAAATTTCTTTCCAGAATGACTGGGCCAATTCAGTAGATCACCAACAGTACACTAATTTTTCTGTTTCTTTATAGCTTCTCCAATATTTGTAATTTTTATCTTTTATCATTGTTGTCAGTTTGATAGGTGTGTAGTTGCTTTAATTTGGTTTTCTCTAATGATTAGTGATTTAGAGTAAATTGAAATTCACAAATTTCATAAATTATAATAATTATTGTTGATAGCTTGGATCTCTTGCTTTGAAAGGTGCTTGTTCTTATCTTTGACCATTTGTTTACTGGGGAATGACTCTTATACTTACGTATTTGAATTGGCTCCTTATGCATTTTGCAAATGAGACCTTTACTAGACAGAACTCATTGCAAAGATTTTTGCTCCATTACTTGGTTCCCTTACAATTATTTTGCTACATTCAGTTTTTACAAAAATGTTTTAATTTTATGTAATAAAAATTGTTCATTTTTTTTCCTGTGTGACCTTCTCTGTGACTTGTTTTGTCATGAACTTTTCACCTGTCTATAAATATAAAAAATAATCTCTTCCTTGCTCTTCTAATCTGTTTATGTGACGTTTTCTATTTAAATTGCATTATTTGGAATGTGTTTTGGTGTATGTTGTAAGAAGATGGTATAAACCTAATTTCTACCATACTGCTGTCCAGTTTTCCCAGAAGATTTTGTCAAATAGTGAGTCCTTACCCCAGTATTCATGACATTTGGGTGTATCAAAAACCATATTCTTGACTTTTGTATGTTGTATTATTAATATGTAAGTTAAATTACAGACTAGACTCTTTCTTCAATGGACTCCAGGGTTACTTTGGTGTTAGCTCTGTATGGGAGGGGATTCCCTCTTATCAAAGGATTCTGGGACCTCTCCTGAATATAGACAATACCTAGGAGTTCTTCACCATTACATTCTGAGCTCAGGGGTTATTCTCATACTGGGTTCCTACCATATACTTTAGAGACCACTCTAGTTAGATTTGCATATCATAAGCTTGGCATTGGCTGGACAATGACTGGAAAACCTTTTTTTAAGTCTAGCCTATGTTATTTGGACTGGACTGGCCCTAGGCTCTATTTCCAGGAGTGCTCAGCCAGGAATGCCTGGAGGCTGCCTTCTTAAGCTCAGTCAATCCACTATGGTTTAGGGAAGGTTTGGGCTGCCAGGCTTAGACAGAAAATGCTTCGATGAACCCACTTGGAACTCCCCAAAGTCTCTCTCCTGTAGCTGTGGTTTGGGCCTGGGGGAATAATGAGGCTTGGCTGGACTTGGGTGTTGCAGGAATAAGGCAAGGAGTTCTGGAATCAGCAGGAAGGCTCCCGGGTGGCTACTTGTGCTCCATCCTATATTCTTTCTTCTGAACCTGCACAGATGATGGCTTGTCTTTTCCAGGGTATCTATGGGACTTCAGTGGTCCCTCTGCATATAAGGACAAGTGGAGGACTCTAAAAGTGATTTCCCCATGGTTTAGTAGAGTGGTACATTTCTAAATTTCAAACAAGTCTTTATGAACACTTGTGTGCCTTGGTTACAGTGTCCATTTCCAAAAAAAATTTACCTCTTATTCTGCATCCAAAGTCCATCACTTCTCTGCCGGTAGGTGGGTAACATACATCATCATTATTTCTTCCAATCAAAATACTGCTTATTTATGTGTGTACCATATTCTTCTCCAAAAGATAGTAAGCTCATTGAAAATATGGACTACATTCATTTATTTTTGCATTACTAGCATCTAGCACACTGCTTTCTGCATAATAGACACAACATGTATTTGTTGTAATTGAATTGCAATCCAAGTATTTATGAGCAGAATAATTTTTTATTTATAACTGCTATGGGCTTTTAGCTAATCACAATTTGTGCTTTTTAAAAAAAGCAAAAATATAACACAGATATTTCATTGATAGCCGTGGCCAACAAAGAAACAGTCAACTGGGACAAATCTTATGAATAGGAACTTCTTCAGGCTTAGCTATTTTCATTCTTCAGTGGCAGACATAATCTACTTCCATGAGTACAACTGTCTGGCTTAGCAAAACATATAAGAGCATACAAGAGGAAAACATACATACTCCTCCAGAACAGGACCACCTCCATACAATGATGAGGCTTCAAAGTAAGGCTCTTGTGGAGCTGGTGATAGGCACATCAAAAGTACTTACTAATATAATTTCAAAATTGTAGATGACCCAAAGAACAATAGAAAGGGTATCATTGGACTAAGATGTTACTAAAGGGGGTGTCTCCAACTCACAAGGAAGCACAAATGATGTTCATGACTGGAAAAAAAAAACATTGTGCCTGTAATGTAATTGAACTGAGAAATTACAAACAAGACAACTTGAGTGCTGCCTTATTATCTATGAATATTAAATTAACTGGAGGAAGTTCTGTAGTATATTCGGTGGATCACTTATGAAAGAATACTATAGTTTAATAGGTATAGGTCTTAAGTAAGAAAAATTCTAACAGTTTGAACTATTAAAAATGGAACTGGAAGACTTCAGAAGGAAATGGATTCTCCATCACTAGGGTTCTCCAAGTTAAGACTAGACAGCAAAATTGCAGAAAGGATTCTTGGTCTAGTATGAGTTTGTGTTAAATGGCCTCTGAGGTCCCTTCTAACTCTGAGTTTTTATGATTATTTCAGTAATTGCCTTTTCATGATCATCAGTGAAATAAATGGGCAATGCATTGAAATTTCTTTATGGTCTCACATGTGATCATTAACCAGAGATGATATGCACTGACCACTTTTCTTTGTCATGATGCATGGTCCTAGTATTTTTAAAATAGCGTTCTCCAGAAATCATAATACATCATACTCACCTTTTTATTTCCTGATTAATAAGATATTTGTTGTCTCTTTTGAATCTTATAGCGTCTCCAGGAAGTAGTATGTTCCATGATTTATCCAAGGTCATACAGTTTCTGACAGAGCCTCTGGACTCATTCAAATGCCTTTTCTCCTCTCTGTGTATTCCCTATTCCATTTTTCTTCACTTTAAACTCATTCTGGTAAAAATAAAAGTTAATGAGCCAAATTCTCCTGCTGCTTAAACTGCATTGTAGGTGTAAGACAGTTTAAGAAACTACATTAACTTTTTTCAGCATGTAAAATCCTATAGGTTATTTAATCTGGTCCTTCCCTGAAGCATGGACACTGTCAACAACTCCAACAAGTTGTCATATATTGTCTTCTGGAAGACCTCCTGTGACAAGAAACTTATTAGCTTCCAAGTCAGCCCATTCTATATTTTGACTTAATTACTAGGAAAATTTTTCTCATGTATTAAATTAAACTCTACCTCTATGTAGCTTTTACTCACCATTCTGTGATTTAGGACCAAAAAACATGAATCTAATTCCACTTTGACATGACAAAATCTCATATATTTAAAGAAAGCAGTCATGGGTGTGAGTAAGCTGAAACATATAACCAAACATGAATTCTAAATAATGGGAATAAAGTATGTGGACTACTATGATGGAAAGAAAAGGTGGGATAGTCACATGGAGAAACAGTGACAGACAGATGGGTGGCCAGAATGCTCCACTGGCACCTTGTGACATTTGGAGAAACCAATGTATGGTGGTCCCCTTGTGGGAAACTTTTGGCAGTGGATAGAGGAGAGTCACACAGGATGGGTAAGCATGGATAGATAGAGTTCTGAAATATTGGAGGGAACGCAACAATTCAAGAGGTTACAGGTTTATTCAAATATTTGAGAGGTAAAATCTCAGAATGGTTTTGATTTGTATTTTTCCTATTATTAATGGTTTAGAGAGAGCATTCATATGATTATTAATAGTTTATAATTCTGTTGAGAGCCATTTCTTTATATCCATTAACAAATTATCTATGAGAAATAATCCTTAGTGTTATATATTTATGTTAATTCCACATAGATCTTAAATTTCAGAACTTTATCTGAGGTATTGTGTCTGTCTGTGTATGTACATATATGTATGTATATATGTATGTGTGTATGTCTTTCAGACTGACTCTCTTCTTATCTTATCTATATTGTGTTCACAAAGAAGTTTTTCATTTTCCTGTTTTCAAGTTATTTTACCTTGTGTGATCTCTTATTTCCCTGTTAGAGGTTTGATGTAGTAATCTTTAAATTGTTTACTATTAGGTCTTTTATAGGTAGGTTGTTTATCATTTTTGAGCTTATTGAAGTATTTGTTAGAGTCTGGTCTAAACCAAATGCTGCCAAACTGCTTTCCATGTTTTTCTGGCCTTTCTCTTCAAAACTATTATTTTGTTTCCAAGTAGTTTATATTCTCACTTAATTATTGAATTTGATTGTTTTTCTTTTCAATTTTTGTTTAGTCTATTCCACTGATACACTTTTCTGTTTTTAGTCAAAATCAAATAGTTTTATTTTTAATATATTTACGTATATCTATATCATTAGATGAATGTTAAGAAATAGAACCATACTTAGACATATGTATTCATATGTGTATATCTATACATAGACATGCATAGATATATGTTGTATATATGGGTATATGTATCTATAAATATATAGATACATACACAAAAGAGACATACCTATGCATATATTTCAAACAGGGCATTTTATGCTAAGGCATGATTCTGTAATGGTTAAGAGAATGACTATTCAGTGAGTGCCTGTGTAAGAAATGAAGTTGATGTGAGAGGTTTGGGAAGGAGTGATATTCTTTATCCTCATTTCAAAAAAAAGATATAAACATGAGTGTAGGTTTTATTTGGGAGAAACCTGTAGACCTAAGCTATCTCACTTCAAATAGGAGAACTCATTCAATCTGTATATTTTGGGAGAGCGGTCTTAAACTCAAATAGAAATGGGGGCCACTAATTCATTCATAAGGATCCCTGTGGGTGACATATTGACTTCGTTTTAAAAAGTAATATTACCTATGCTTTACTGTATTTTTATTTAGTTTGTTAATATTTCACAAGTGCATTTTAATCTGATTTAGGCCAGATGGGAGCAGTGCATATGTATCTGAAATCTCTATAGTGTGGTATACTCTAATCTGTAGAACTTTTCTGATTTATGTTTGCTATCTGCATGGATAAATGGATTTATTCACTGTTTAGTATTTATAATAAATTGTAGTAAAATGACTAGCATTTGGTAGGAAGGAGTCTTTTGGATGTAAGAAAGGGTTTATTTCTTCCCTTTTAAGAGACTGACCAGGAAAGTTAACAGTTTGATTTTGAAAGAACAAAAAAATCGTGCCCTTAGAACAGCCATATTTAGGGGGAAGGTAAATATAATTATTCTTTGATATTCCTCTATTCTCGGAGAAGAACGGAATGGCAAACCTCTTGTTCTATTCTCCCTCTCTTTGAAGCAAAGTTACCCAGAGAGGGGTAGACAAGTATTTATCAGTGTATTTATCAATGCCTACTGATGACTCACACTTAGACAACTTTTGTGACCATAAAAAGTAGTATTCCCCTTAACATAATTTGAGATCTGGAAGTTCCATTCCCTCATTCATTGCCTATTTTCATTACCTTTTCTCTTGAGATTCTAGACTTATATTCTTCTAAGTGAATTGAGTTATAATTTATTCTAACTCTATAAATCATGCCAGTGCATCCTTGGCAATTTAACTGATAAACCTGTGAAATAATTTAGGAATTTTTGATATTTATATTACGGGGAAGCTAGGTAGTGCAATGGATAAAGTACCAGACCAAGAGTCAGGAAGATATGAATTCAAATTTAGCCTCAGAGGCCTACTGAGTGAGTGATCCTGGGCAAGGCACAACCTCTATTTGCCTCAGTTCCTCATTGTAAAATGAGGACACACTGGAGAAGGAAATGTTAAACCACTCTAGCCTTTTTGCCACAAAAACCCTTGTCCATGGGGTCACAAAGAAGTAGAAGCAATTGAATGACTGAAAAACAAGAGCAAATGTTTATATCATAGAGATATATCCCAAACATAAGCAATAAATATGTATCTCTCTAATTATTCATCATTGTCTATTGCTTTAAAGAGCTTCCTATAATTGTATTTATATATCTTCAGTCTACCTTTGTGGATTGGCTCCCAGATAATTAATGATTTCTATAGTTCCTTGGAATGAAATTTCCCTTTCTATTATTTTCTTTGACATTGTTATTCCATATGAAAATACTGATTATTTTTGTAGATTAATTTTATCCTGTCACATTACTAGAACTCTTAATTATCTCTTTTGAATAATTCTCTGGATTTTAAAAAAATAAACTATCTTGTCATCTATAAGTTAGACTGATTTTGTCTCTTCTTTCCCTCTGTTTATGCTTTAAATTCTTTCTTTTGTGTTCTCATGGTTTTTAGTATTCCTGGAACTATGACGAATAATTTTGGGAATAAGGAGCATCTTTACTTTATATCTATTTATAGTGGGAATACTTCTAGTGTCTCTCCATTGTAAATAACAACAAGGTTTTAGCTTGTTATTTAAACTTAATCAAATTTTAAAATTACTTTCTATGTCAATGTGTCCTAGGTTTTTATCATAATTGAGTGTTCATTTTCAAGGCCCTTTTTCTACATTTATTGATATGAGAAGGTAATAGTTGTTGCTGTTTTGTTTATTCTTAGTATAATAATTGTTTGTCTAATGTTCAATCACTCATGCTTCCCTTTTGTTAATTCAGCTATGTCGGAGTGAATCTTATTTTTGGATATGCTATTGTATTCTTTCTTCCCCCCTAGAATTTCCCCCCCTGCAAAATACTTTTATCTTCCTCTTTTATATTTAGTATTTTAGTACATGTAAATTACATGGAAAAACAACTTTTCTTTGGTTGTGGGACTGAATTCTTACCCTGTCAAGTGCAAAGTTCTTCCATGTGCTCTGTCCTTGCCATCCCCAACTCCCAGGAAAACAGGACCACCAAGATTGCACTAGCTTTTCTTGGTTCCCATGAGAAATGTGATAGCCACTTGTGTTTGTCCTTCATTGCCGAAGAAGCTATGCCATCAGAGAAATGATGAAATGACTTGCACTTGACTTTATCTTGAATAAGGGAGGGCTGTACAAGGTTACTGGGTCTCACTTCTCCTCCAGAGCAATCTGAATCCAGTGACCAGATATTCATCAGGATGACTGGAGATGACCCAGGGTGCACTGGGAGACCTTGACCACTTTAGGCCAAGGTCTATTAGGGTGAAGTAATGCCTATTCATTGAATAGGCCTGTTTAAGGAGTAGCCAGGGAATGACCCCTTTAATGAGGCAAAGAAAAAGAAAGACATTGGACTGGGAAGGAAACAGCAACAGTTACTATTGATAATCACTCTTAAGCCAGGAGGGTCCAGGAGACAGCCTTTAGTCAGGAGCCTAGTGTCCTCCAATGTATGAACTTCAGAGTGTAGTAGGTTTAAGGTTTTGGGAAGGAGAGGAAAAGAAAGGAAAGGAAAGGAAAGGAAAGGAAAGGAAAGGAAAGGAAAGGAAAGGAAAGGAAAGGAAAGGAAAGGAAAGGAAGGGAAAGGAAGGGAAAGGAAGGGAAAGGAAGGGAAGGGAAGGCAAGGCAAGGGAAGGGAAGGCAAGGGAAGGCAAGGGAAGGGAAGGGAAGGGAAGGGAAGGGAAGGGAAGGCAAGGGAAGGCAAGGGAAGGGAAGGGAAGGGAAAGAAAGGAAAGAAATCTAGCTGGTAAAACCCAAGTTTTAAGGGCATCTTCTGGCCATCCAAATTTACCTTCCTTTGGAGAGGAGAAGGAAGGGGAGGGGGAGACAGATAGTAGAGGAGGAGTGCAATTACGCAGGAAGCTGCAAACCAAGAAAAGCTAGTGGAATCTTGGTGGTCCTGTTTTCTTGGGAGTTGGGGATGGCAAGGACAGAGCACATTGAAGAACTTTGCACTTGACAGGGTTAAAATTCAGTCCCACAACCAAAGAGGGTTCTAGTATTTCCAGAAAAATAGCTTAGATCTTTGAGGAATATCATATTGCAAGTGCTCTTGTTTTCCTGAGAGTGACTCCGCAATACTTGAATTATTTATTTCTGACTCCTTGCAATATTCTCTCCTTGACCTGGGAATACTGGAATTTGGCTATAATATTCCTGGGAGTTTTCATTTTGAGATCTCTTTTACAAGGAGATCAGTGTATTCTTTTAATTTCTCTTTTACCCTCTGGTTCTAGAATATGAGGTCAGTTTTCCTTGATAGACAGTTTTCCTTGATAATTTCTTGAAAGATGATGTCTAGGCTCTTTTTTGATCATGGCTTTCAGATAGTCCAATAATTTTAAAATTATCTCTCCTGGATTCATTTTCCAGATCAGTTGTTTTTCCAATGAGATATTTCACATTGTCTTCTACCTTTTAATTCATTTGGTTTTATTTTATTGTTTCTTTATTTTTTAGTAAAATCAGCTTCATTTGCTCATTTCTAATTTTTGAGGAATTATTTTCTTCACTGAGCTTTTGTACCTTTTTCCATTTGGCCAATTCTACTTGTTAAGTTTTTTTTTTTATCTTCAGAATTTTCGTGCCTCTTTTTCCATCTGACCAAATCTACTTTTCAAGACATTCTTCCCTTAATTAGTTTTTTTGTACCTCTTTTACCATTTGTCCTATTCTGTTTTTTTAAGGCCTTATTTTCTTCAATACTTTTTGTGCCTCCTTGTCAGGTTGTTGACCAGTTTTTCATGATTTTCTTGCATCACTCTAATTTCTCTTCCCATTTTTCCTCTACCTCTCTCATTTAATTTTTAAAATCCTTTTTGAGCTCTTCCATGACCTGAGACCAATTCATATTTTTCTTGGAAACTTTTGATGCTGGAGTTTTGACTTTGTTGTCTTCTGAGTGTGTGTTTTGATCTTCCTTGTTACCATAGTAACTTTCTACAATCCGGAAATTTTTCTCTTGTTTGCTCATTTTCTCAATATATTTCTTGACTTTTAAGTCTTTGTTAAAGCGAAGCTCTGCCTCCAGCATGGAGGATACACTTTCCTGAGCTTCAAGAGTTTTGTGCAGCTGTTTTCAGAGATACCTCTAGTGACCTGTATGTTTTCAGTTCTTCCAAGGTGGTACAATCAAGGGAGAGGTGTGTTTACTACTCTCTTGGCCTGTGCTCTGGTCTGTGAGCAACCACAAGCACTCTTTTCTGCCTCGAACTGTGACAAGAGTCCCTGCTCCACTAGCATGCTAGTGCTTATACTTGCCCTGGCATTGCCACCCAGGACTGAAATTCAGATCTGAGTATGGGCAAAGCAAAGGATACCTGACCTCAATGCTAGCAAAGAGAACCCTGTAATCTCCTTCTGGTCAGTTGATCAACCTCCTTTTTGTCCGTGGGCTGAGAGCTCCGGAAGCAGCCATTGCCAATGTTGATTGAGTAACTCCTAAGGCCTGCTCCTGGTTTCCTGGGGCCTTGTATGTACTGGTATGGTCTGTGCTAGACTTCACTCTACTCTCACTCAGTTGTAACAGACCTTTCTTGATGACTTCCTAAGTTGCCTTTGGCTGGAAATTATTTTACTCTGTCCTTTTGTGGGTTCTGCCACTTCAGGAATTGTTCTATAGCATTATTTAAAGGTGTTTGGAAAAGTTTTAGGTAGAGCTCAGGCAAATTGCTGTGTTTTTCCCATCTTGCCTATCCCCTGCAATATTCAATAACGATATTTGACTATAGTTCTCTTTATCTGCTTTATCCCTCCCTTGTCTAGGTGTTAAGACTTTATTCATAAAACAGAGTTTGGTAAAATGACATAACTGAATTAGTCTAAATCCATCTGTACCAGTGTACTAAAATGAAATTTGGTTTTTCCTTCATAGATTTTTTCATATTCATTTTCTAAACATCACTAATTTTTTCTTTATTTTAATATTTTGCATTCTTGAAGGCATAAATTCATTTCTCTTAAATTCTCTTGATATATGTAGTAAGTTCTGATTTTTTTTCATTTTTTTCTCTTGCGAGTTTGTTTCTCCATTATTTTTTCCTCTGGCATTTTTATTTTCTCTCTCTTAATCAGGTTAACTAAAGATTCTCAGTATTTTCAAACAATCAACTGTTAATTTTGCTTAGTTAATTCTAGAGTCATTTTCTTTTCTATTTGAAATGTTTCTCTTCTGATTCAAAATTTCCTCATTTGTCTTTACTTGTTGATTTTCTAGCTTTTATTGAATATTTGTGTTCAGTTAATTGATCCTTTATATTTCTGTTTCTGAATGTATGGTATAAGTGGGTGATCTACTTTTTACTACTCACATTCAGAAGATTCTAAAAGTCTTTCAAGTTTAAGACTTAAACACTTTATTATGTGACGTAGTTCCATTTTTGTTTTTCTTTTGCTAGATTTGTTCAGTTCTGACTTATGAAAATAAAAGTACCCTAAATTATTCAATTGCAATATGATTTTTATGATTACTAGCTTTTCTTCTTTTTTTCCTTATTAATTATTTTAGTTGCTTTCAGTGTTCTACAATAACTTCCATATATCTTAGGGTTTTTTGCCTTCCTACCACTGCTTCACTCCTCCCTTTCCATTCCTTCCCCAAGACAGCGTGCCACTTATATAGGTACTACACATGCGTAATTATTAAATACATTTTCACCTTAGTCATGTTGAATAGAAGAATTAAAATGAATGGCAGAAACCATAAAATGAAACAAAACAAGACAAAACATAATATAAGTGTAAATGGTCTGCTTCATCTGTGATACAATTCCATAGTTCTTTCTCTGGAAGTGGAAGGCATTTTGACTCAAAAGTCCATTGGGGATTTTTTAAGTCATTCTTTTGCTACGAAGGACTAAGTCTACAAGAAAAATTCCTCTCACATTGTGGTTGTTGCTGTGTACAAAGTTCTCCTGGTTCTGCTCCTTTCACTCAGCGTCAGTTCATATAAGTCTTTCCAGGCCTCTCTGAAGTCTTCCTGTTCATCATTTCTTATAGCACAATAAATAGTATTCCATTACATTCATATACCACAACTTGTTCAGCCATTTCCAAATTGATTGGCATCACCTTGATTTTCAGTTTTTGGCCACCACAAAGAGAGCTGCTATAAATATTTTTGTACATGTGGTACCCTTTTTCCATTTCTATGATCTCTTTGGGATACAGTCCTAGAAGAGATATTGCTGGGTCAAAGGTTATATGTAGCCCTTTGGGCATAGTTCCAAATTGCTCTCCAGAATGGTTGGATCAGCTCACAGCTCCACCAACAATGAATTAGTGGTGTTCCAACTCTCCCACATCTTCTCCAACATTTATCATCTTCCTGTTTTGTCATATTAGTCAATCTGATAGATGTGATGTGGTATATCTCAGAGTTGTTTTGATTTGCATCTCTCTAATCAATAAAGATTTAGAGCATTTTTTCATAAATATAGTTTTTCATAAAGCTATAGATAGCTTTAATTTCTTCCTCTGAAAACTGTCTGTTCATATCCTTTGACCTTTTTATCAATTGGGGAATGACTTGTATTCTTGTACATTTGACTCTATATTTTAGAAATGAGGCCTTTATCACAGACACTGGTTGCAAAAAGTCTTTCCCATTTTTTTTTTGCTTCCCTCCTAATCTTGGTTGCACTGGGTTTGTTTATGCAAACACTTTTCAATTTAACATAATCAAAATTATCCATTTTGCACTTCACAATGCTCTCTATCTCTTGTTTGGTCAAAAACTTCTCCATTCTCCATAAATCTGAAAAATACACTATTCCTTGCTCCCTTAATTTGTTTATAGTATCAATCTTTATACCTAGATCATGTATCCATTTGGACTTTATTCTTGTGTAGGGTGTCAGACATTGGTCTATGCCCAATTTTTCCCACACTGTTATCCAGTTCTCCCAGCAATTTTTGTCAAACAGTGAGTTCTTATCCCAGAAGCTGGGGTGCTTGGGTTTATCAAACAGTAGATTGCTATATTCATTGACTACTGTGTCTTGAATACTTAACATATTCCACTGGTCTACCCCTCTGTTTCTTAGCCAGAACCAAGTGGTTTTGATGATTGCTGCTTTATAATACAATTTGAGATCTGGTAGGGTTAGGTCACCTTCCCTATCATTTTTTCTCATTAGTTCCCTTGATATTCTGGACCTTTCATTCTTTTGGGTTGAATTTTGACATTTTTTTTTTTAGCTTTAGAAAATAATTATATGGCAATCTGATTGATGTGGCACTGAATAAGTAAATTAATTTTGGTAGAATAGTCATTTTTATTATATTGGCTTGGCCTACCCATGAGCAACTGATGTTTTTCCACTTACTTAGATCTGACTTTGTGGGAAAAGTGTTTTGCAATTGTGTTCATGTAGTCCCTGGGTTTGTTTTGGTAGGTAGACTCCCAGACATTTTATAGTGACTGCCATAGCTTTAAATGGGATTTCTCTTCATATGATACACACACACACACACACACACATAAAAATGCAGATGATTTATGTGGGTTTCTTTTGCAACCTGCAACTTTGCCAAAGTTGTTTATTATTTCAAGTAGTTTTTTACTTGATTCTCTGGGATTCTCTAAGTATGTCATCATATCATCTGCAAAGAGTGATAACTTAGTTTTTTCTTACCCTATTCTAATTCATTCAGTTGCTTTTTCTTCTCTTATTGCTAAAGATAACATTTCTAGTACCATATTGAATAACAGTGGTGATAATGGACATCCTTGTTTCACCCCTGATCTTATTGGAAATGCATCTAACTTATCCCCCTGGCATATAAATCTTGCAGTGGATTTTAGGTAGATACTGCTCATTATTTTATGGAAAGTTCCATTTATTCCTGTGCTCTCCAGTGTTTTCAATAGGAACTGGTAGTGTATTTTGTCAAAAGCTTTTCTGCATCTATTGAGATAATCATGTGGTTTCTGTTAGTTTTGTTGTTGATATGACCAATAATGCTAATAGTTTTCCCAATACTGAACCAACCTTGCATTCCTGGTATAAATCCTACCTGATCATAATGTATTATTCTCATGATAATTTGCAGTATTCTTTTTGCTAATATCTTATTTAAAATTTTTGCATCTATATTCATTAATGAAATTAGTCTATAATTTTCTTTCTCTGTTTTGGCTTTTCCTGCTTTAGGTATCAGAACCATATTTATATCATAAAAAGAATTTGGTAGGACTCCTTCTTCCCCAATGTTCCCAGAGAGTCTATATAGTATTTGAATTAACTGTTCTTTAAATGTTTGATAGAATTCACTTGTAATTCCATCTGGTCCTGGAGACTTTTTCCTAGGCAGTTTATTGATAACTTGTTCAATTTCTTTTTCTGAGATGAGGTTATTTAAGTATTTGATTTCCTCTTCTGTTAATCTGGGCAATTTATATGTTAAAAATAATCATCCATCTCATTTAGATTGTTGAATTTATGGTCATACAGTTGGGCAAAATAATTTCTAATTATTGTTTTAGTTTCCACTTCAGTGGAGGTGAGCTCACCCTTTTCATCTTTATATTGGTAATTTGGTTTTCTTCTTTCTTTTTTTTAATGAAATTGACCAAAAGTTTGTCAATTTTATTGGTTTTTTTTTTAATAAAACCAACTCTTAGTTTTATTTATTAGTTCAATAGTTTTTTTAATTTCAATTTTATTAGTCTGTCCTTTGGTTTTTGGTATTTCTAATTTGGTATTTACTTGGGGATTTTCAATTTGTTCTCTTTCTACCTTTTTCACCTGCATGACCAATTCATTGATCTTTTCTTTCTCTATTTTATTCATGTAGACATTTAAAGATATAAAATTTCCCTACTTTTGCAATGTCCCATAAGATTTGGAAGCTTGTCTCATTATTATCATTCTCTTGAATGAGGTTATTGATTGTTTTTATGATTTATTGTTTAACCCACCCATTCTTTAGGATTAGATTATTTATCTTCTGATTAATTTCCCAATTAATTAATTTGGAATTAATTCCAATTAATTTATCTTTCCATGACCTTTTTACATATAATTTTTATTGCATTATGATCTGAGAAGGATGCATTGACTGTCTCTGCCTTTCTGAACTGAATTGTGAGGTTTTTACGTGCTAGTACATGCTCAGTTTTTTATATGTACCATGCACTGCTGATAAAAGGTATACTCCTTTCTATCCCCATTCAGTTTTCTCCAGAGGTCTATCATATATACCTTATTCAGAGTTTTATTCACCTCCTTAACTTCTTTCTTGTTTATTTTGAGGTTAGATTTATCAAAGTTCAGAGAGGGAGAGGCTGAGGTCCCCCACTAGTATAGTTTTGCTGTCTATTTCTTCCTGTGTCTCCCTTAAGTTTTCCCGTAAGAATTTGGATGCTATACCACTTAGAGCATATATGTTTAGTCATGATATTGCTTCATTGTCTATGGTTCCTTTTGGTAGGATATAGTTTCTTTCCTTAACTCTTTTGATTAGATCTATTTCTGCTTTTGCTTTGTGTGAGATTAGGATTGCTACCCCTGTGTTTTTCACATCAGTTGAAGCACAATATACTCTGTTCCAACTTTTTACCTTTACCCTTTGTGTATCCCCCCATTTCAAATGTGTTTCTTGTAAACAACATATTGTTGGATTATGGTTTTTAATCTGTTCTGCTAACCATCTCCATTTTATGGGAGAGTTCATCCCATTCACATTCACAGTTATGATTGCTATTACTATCTCCTCCATCTCCTTTCCCCCTGTTTATGCTTTTTAGTTCTCCCTTCTCTCTTCCCCTCCACAATAGTATAATTCTTGACCACTGTCTCCCTCAGTCTTCCCTCCTTTCTTTTAA
This sequence comes from Notamacropus eugenii, assembly GCF_028372415.1. Classification (NCBI taxonomy): domain Eukaryota; kingdom Metazoa; phylum Chordata; class Mammalia; order Diprotodontia; family Macropodidae; genus Notamacropus; species Notamacropus eugenii. The sequence goes on along the minus strand of NC_092876.1, from coordinate 191,095,926 downwards.
CCCCACCTTATTCCCCTTATCCCTTACTACTTCTTCCCTCTCTTTTAGCCACCCCTCCCTTTTCTTTCCCCCTTTCCTTCCTCCTGTGTATAGAGCTAGTTAGATTTCTATACTTAACTGAGTTTGTTGTTCTGTCCTTGAACCAAATCAGATGAGAGTAAATCTCAAATAATGCTCATCTCCCTCCCCTCTTTCCCTCTACTGTAATATATATTTGTTCCTCTTCCTGTGATGTGATTTGCCTTTATCTCCCTCCTCCTTTTCATGTCTCCCATTACAATTTTACACCCTTAAATCACATTTTTATCTTCACATCATTTACTTTATACCCCCTCACTCTATCTATGTATATCTCTTTTATAGATCATAATAAATCTCAAGATTAACAAGTGTCATCATCCCTTATAGGGATGTAAACAGTTTCCCCATGGAATAACAAGTTTTTTTTCTCCCTGTTTACCTTTTTATGCCTCTTTTGAGACTTGTGTTTGAAGATTGAATTTTCTATTGAGCTCTGACATTTTCTTCAGGAAGGTCTGGAAATCCCTTATTTCAGTGAATGTCCATCTCCTTGCCTGAAATATTACGCTCAACTTTGCTGGGTAATTGATCCTTGGTCATAGTCCTAGTTCCTTTGCCTTATGGAATATAGTATTTCAATCCCTTCGATCTTTTAGTGGTAGCTGCAGGGTCCTGTGTGATCCTGACTGTAGGTCCTCTATATTTGAATTGTTTCTTTCTGGTTGCCTAAAGTATTTTCTCCTTCACTTGGTAGTTTTGGAATTTGGCAATGATATTCCTTGATGTTTTTAGTTTAGGATCCCTTTTAGTAGGTTAATGGTGCATTCCTTAGATGATAATTTTGCCCTCTGGATCTAAGACTTCTGGGTGTTTGCCTTAATGATTTCTTCAAAGATACTTTCCAGGCTCTTTTTCTAATCATGGCTTTCTGGTAGACCAATAATCCTTAGATTTTTCTCTCCTGGATCTATTTCCCAGGTCAATTGTTTTTCCTGTTAGATATTTTATATTTTCTTCTATGTTTTTATTCTTTAGATTCTGTTTGTCTGATTTGTGATGTCTCATAGACTCATTAGCTTCTACTTGCCCAATCTAATTTTTATCAAATTGTTTTCTTCAGTTAACTTTTGCATCTCCTTTTTCACCTGTCCAATTGTTTCTTTTAAGGAGTTATTTTCTCCAGTTAGTTTTTGTACTTCATTTTCTAATTGTTCAATTTTCCTTTTAAAGGAGCTGTTCTCTTCAGTGAATACTTTTTTTCTTATTTTTTAAAATCATTGGTCAGTTTTTCTTCTATTTCTGTAATATGGCTTTTAAAATCCTTCTTGACCTCTTCCAAGAATGGTCTTTGAACTTGAGAGCAATTCATATTCCCTACTGAAGTTTCAGATGAGAGTACAGCCTCAATGCTGACTTCTTTGGTATTCATGTTTTGATCCTTATCCCCATAGAAGGATTATCTGCTCTTTTCTGTTTTGCTTCTTACTCATGATGATCACCCTTTTCTTGGCTTTTAAGCTAGATCTCTGCTTCTGGGGCACAGGGTACTCTGTTCCACAGTTATTGTGCCTAGAACTTGAGATGTTCTAGGACTTGAGTATGTTGTGGCCTCTGTTTCCTTCAGCTAGAAGCTAAAATTCTGCAGCTTATCTGGTGCAGGTGTTTGAAAGTAGAGGCCAAGTGAGGTCTTTCTGGGTTTCCCCAGAGTTACTCTGGAGCTAGCTGTGTTAAGTGTGGGGGATGGGTGGTCTGGTCACAGGTGGTCTCCTCTGCTGAGCTAAAGAATAGGCAAGCTCAGTAGTTGTTGAACCCATCTGCACTAGTGTCTTCCCAATTCCCCTGGAGCCTGAGGCATGCCTGGGTTCCTGTTGTTGGCAGTTGTGGATTCCATTCACCTTGGGCTCAAGAACTTCCCCCAGTTTGCTGAAGTGGGGATGTCTGGGACAGCTCAGGTCCTGCACTGGTTCCCTTCAGCCACAACAAGAAGGACCCCCCCCCCCTCCTTTGGGATTTTCCTAGCCTCACTGGCTGAGAGTCTTAGGCTGATCCCACTGTTCCAGAATTTTTCCTGGGGAAACATTTTATGGGTTTTTCAAGGTCACCAAGAGAAGGGGGATAGCAAGTACCAATCACTTTGCCATCTTCACTCCCAGAAGTTCAAGTAGGTGACTTACAGATATTTAATCTGTGGGCTGATAGTCTCAGGGGCAGCTGCTGCAGTTACCTGGGACTCTGTGGTTCTCAATCCCTTGGTTCTTTTGAACTCCCGTCCTGGGCTGATATGTGTGAGATACCACAGTGAGGCTGCAGCCTCAGACTGCCCAGGACTTCCTGTTTGACCTTGCTGTGGTGGGGACTGCTCTGGTACAGCCTGTGTGGTGTGTGCTGTGTGCTCCTCTAGTCCACTCACAACACATCCTTCCCATCAACCTTCCAGTCTTTCCTGCACTGAAAATCTGTCACAGTCTGTTTCCTATTGGATTTTGCCCCTCCAAAATCCATTCAAATTCTCTTTTGAGAGGTATCTGAAGGAGTTTGTCTTCGAGGTTAAGTGAGTAGTTGCTTTCACTCCGCCACCTTCTGCTTTTCTTATTTTTTTAAAAAATATTTACTATTCCAGTGCACATGTGTTTAGTTTTGTTATTCATTCATTTTCTATTATATCTTTAAGCATACTATAGTTTTCAAGTTTATCTCTATTCATGATGCAAATATTTATTTTAGCCTCACTTGATAGTATAATGGCAATTCTTGCTTTTTAAAGAACCCCTTAAAGTTTATACATTTTGATCACTAAAATCACTTACATTTGTTTCAAAATAAGTTTATTTTTTTAAAAAAATTATTTATTTATTTTAAGTTTTCAATGTTCATTTCCACAAAATTTTGAGTTCCAAATTTTCTCCCCATCTCTCCCCTTCCCCCACCCCAAAATGCTGAGCATTCTAATTACCCCTATCACCAGTCTGCCCTTCTTTCTAGAATCCCTCCCTCCCCTTATCCCCATCTTCTTTTTTGTCCTGTAGGGCAAGATACATTTCTATACCCCGTTATCTGTATTTCTTATTTCCCAATTGTATGCGGGAACAATACTCAACAGTTATCTCTAAAACTTTGAATTTCAACTTCTCTTCCTTCCTCCCTCCCCTCCCATCCCCACTGGGAAGGAAAATATTTCAATATAGGCCATATATGTGTAGTTTTGCCAATGACTTCCATAATAGTCATGTTGCATAAGACTAACTATAGTTCCCTCCATCCTATCCTGCCACTTGTTTCTTCTATTTTCTCTTTTGTCCTTGTCTCTCCCCAAGAGTGTTGACTTCTAATTGCTCCCTCCTCCCATTGCCTTCCCTTCCATCATCCCCCCCATCCTGCTTATCTCCTTCTCCCCTACTTTCCTGTATTGTAAGATAGATTTTCATACCAAAATGAGTGTGCATTCTATTCCTTCCTTGAGTCAAATGTGATGAGAGTAAACTTCATGTTTTCTTTCTCACCTCCCCGCCTTTTCCCTCCATTGAAAATTCTTTGTGTTCCCTCTTTTATGAGAGATAATTTGCCCTATTCCATTTCTCCCTTTCTACTCCCAATATATTCCTCTCTCACACCTTAATTTCATTTTTTAGGTATGATCCCATCTTATCCCATTCACCCTGTGCTGTGTGTGTGTGTATGTGTGTGTGTGTGTGATCTCACCAACTACCCAGATACTGAAAGAAGTTTCAAGAATTACAAATATTGTCTTTCCATTAGGAATGTAAACAATTCAACTTTAGTTTAGTAAGTCCCTTATGATTTCTCTTTCTTGAGGCCTGCTCGAATCCTCCTCTTAGCGCTGTGTCACACTGCCAAGGCTAAGCTGGGCCCACTCTGTGTCTGGTGTGACAGATCTTTCCCGCTGGCCTTTCAAGGTCACCCTGGGCTGTAAATCTTCTTCACTCCATTGTTTTGTGGTTTCTGCTGCTCTAGAATTTCTTCACAGGTATTTCATGAGCTGTGGGGGAACAGCTAGTGTATGTGTGTCTTTCTACTCTGCCATCTTCAAAATAATTTTATTCTTAAGTGCCTTGCATCTCTATTGAACTCACTTATTTATTCCTGAATTTTATATTGTGAAATTTCTTCTACAAAAGTAATTAAGTTTAATTGCATTCAATAAACATTTATTAAATACCTACTATGTGCACTGTGTCTGTTGAGATACAAATAATTAAAACAACCTAGTTTCTGTCCTCAATGAATTTATGAAGATATGGAGAAATGTGCCATGTATACACATAGTTGTACTAAAAATTAGAATATATATTAGTATAGATTAAATTCGAATAGAATTATATAAATAACTCCAAGAGAGTGAAATCATTTCTAACTTCTAAGACAGTCAGGGAATGTTTCATGTAAGACATGGCACCCACGTTGTAAAAGAAGAGGAACAAAAAGGCAGAAATTCACCAATTAGTTCATTCATTGAGTAAACATGTACTGAGTGCTTACTGATCACAGAGAGTTGTACTAGGAAAAGAGAGTGTCAATTTTTAGGTTTTGACAAGACACAGACCCTGACTTCGTGGAGCTTATATTCTAGTATTAGGTTATAAGAAACAACTGTAAGTAACTATGGCACCTAATATAACACGATGAGCATCTCAGATAATTGCAAAAGAAATGCTGTGCAAGAACCAAGGGAAACAAAGAAGGTTTCATGGTCAAGTGGCCTGTTAATTGTGCTTTAAAAGATGACTAGATAACTAGAAGCTGAAGAAGAGGAAGGAGAACATTCTAAACATAATGAACCACAGGAACAAAGCACATGGGTAAAGTGTCCACCTTGTATTTGGAAACAGAGAGAAGTACAGCTTGGCCAGAACATAGTGCGAGTATAGAGGAATATAGGAAAAAGCTAGAGAGGTAAAGTGGTGCTGATTTTGGACAACCCTTTATATAAATAAAAAGATTTTAAATTTGATAATCATAATCCACTCAAGATATTTTAATAGAAGCTTGATATGCCAAGATCTTTGCATAAGGAATGTTGTTATGAAAGCATTACAACAGCTAAATTGGAAGTTGTCCAGAAAGTAAAACTAGGATGACTTTGAAATAGCCTAAGTAGGTAATAATGAATACCTATACTGAATATATAATGATAGACCCTCATTGGTCCTTATATCATCAAACTTCTAGCTTCTTATTCTTATTTCTATCTTCATGACTTTTTCACAATAAGAAAACATATCTTTTAGTCATTTTATAGCCATCATTTGCAATTTTCCAAGTTATAGCCAATGGCCCCATATCATTCTAGATCATTAAATCTTACTGCATCTTTAAGCTAATCAATGTTCAATATCATTGTGGTATTTCTTATAACAAGGTCAATTTACTAGAGCAAATGGTGTCTTGAACTTCAGTTAGATATTATTTACCACAGGCCCATTTTCCCCTATTTTCTATTTATTATGTATCTCCCCCTTCCTTTTTTCCTTTTTTCCTTCTATTTTTCATGTCTCATTTGCACCTCTATTTCCTTTTCTGCCTTTCTCCCCACTATTTTTTTCCCTCCTTTTCTTTCTTTTTTGTGGTTTTCTCCCTCCTTACTTTCCAGTCTCCTCCAATATCTACCTGGCACTGTGCTAAAGAAAGGTAAAAGATAGCCTCTGCTTTCAAGGAGTTCACAGCATAAGTTCATTAATCCTCTTGCTAAAATCAATGACCCTTTTAATATTTGTATCTCCCTTAACTTCTTTTTGGTGTTGGATACTGTGGACCATTCCTTTCTTCTTCATACCCTCTCAGCCCAAATAAACATGCTTCCTTTTTGATAACAATCAATAAACCACAAAAATGAAAAATGGCATATACTGTCCATCTGTCATAATCGTGCTATTAGATGTTTTTGCTTATTTGTTTTTAGAGTATATCTTGCAGAATTGATACTCATGGATGCTTATTGAATATTGTATCAAAACTCATCAACTGAAAACAAACAAAAAAAGAGATTGTTACTAATATTTGAGAGAGTGGTTTAAGAAACCACTGTCTTATGACCTTGATTCTCATAATCTCTTGTCCTCTAACTTTTTTGCTTCAGGTCACTTCCAACACATATGCCTTCTTTACACCTACTGTGGAGCTAGCTACTGGTGGAGGAAGTCACACCAATGATGACTAGAGCTACTAAAGTAAATATGCAACTTTTCCTTCAATAACCCCTCTCCCAGAGATCTTAGATACTTTTACTACATTTTAAAGAGAGAGTAAAGTAATCATGGAGAGTTAAACTCTTTGCATATTTAAAGAGTCTCTGTGAGAAATTTAGAAAGGACAAATAATATTGTCATTCTCGAGATGACTGCAAGTTAACTGCTATTGACAAGAGTTATGAGAGATTTGGACAATTAACTGTCATCTTTGAGACATTTTAATATCCACTCAGTGGAAAAGAAATTCAGAAGTAAATTCTTGGGGGAAGCTAAGTTTAATGATATTTTATTCCTAATGAGAACTGAATCAATCTCAAGGCTTTACTATGTGTCAGGCAGTGAACACTGAGGATACAAATAAAAAAAACAAAAATAATCCTTACCTTAAAGGAAGTTATATTCTATTAGAGAAGATAACATACATAAATTGGTACATACAAAATTCATACAGAATAGATGAAAAGTAACCTTAGGAAGGAATGCACTAGAAGGAGGTTTGAAAAAAGACCTTTTTCAGAAGGTGGTGTTTAAATTATACTGGAGGAAATCAGGGATTCTAAGAGGCAGAGGAAAGGATGGACAGAATTCTAGGCATTGGAGACATGGAATATCATAGGTGAAGAATGGCAAATAGGCCAGTGTAGTTGGGCCATTGAGTCCCTGGAAGGGAGTAATATGTAAGAAGATTGAAAAGATAGAATGGGATCCTATTCTGAAGAGCTTTAAATGACAGACAGGGGACATTACATTTGATCTTGAAGGTCTTAGGAAGCCATTGGAGTTTATTATGTGGAAGAGTGACATAGTCAGACTTATGCTTTAGCAAAATAACTTTAGCAACTGAGTAGAAAATTGGTTGGAATGGGGATAGATTTGTGATAGAGAGACTAATTAATGGGCTATTACAAAGTGCAGGAAAGAAGATATGAGTTAGGGAGGTGACTGAGTAAAAAGAAAGGAATGTATTCCTAAAATGTTATGGTGGCAAAAGTGTTAAGATTTGGCAACCAATTGGATACGTGGGATGAGTAAGGAATTAAGGATGATAATCAAGTTGCAAAACCCTTGGTAATTGGGAGAATAGCAGTGTCCTGGACAGTAATAAGGAAATTATTTTGGGGGAAAGGTCAGTTTTTTTGGGAAAAGATATTTGTTTCTGTTTTGGAAATGTTGAGTTTGAGATGGCTACAGAACATCCACTTGGAAGTCAAACCGAGTTAAATCTTATTCTGTGGAGAGGAGCAGTTAACTGCCATCCTGAGGGGAATTTTATAAAATGTTATTCTGAAAAGAATTGAGTTAACTACATTTTGAAGAGAATTGATTTGTTAGACTGTAGTTCCAGTGATTTGGAGGAGTTGGCAGATTGTGATGAATGAAAGGAATTCTAGTCAGCAGCTTATTTCCCCTGCTTTCCTAGACCACAGAGGTGATTTTGGCTGTGATCACCAATAAAACAGACACCTTGTTTAAATATTCTTCTATATTTTTTGTAATATTACTCATATGACTAGTGGTATGTGTGTAAACTTATAAGTTCAGCAGATGGGAGTAAAACAGAAGTAATTTATGAGAAGGGATAGATAAACAGATTAGTTCTCCCGGGGAAGAGTTTGAGCTATTTCCTTAACTAACTAATTAATTAATGAGGGAGATCTTGCATTTTAAGTAATTTGTGAATTAATACCCCTAGATTACCTTTGAAACCAATGAAAGAAAGAATTAATAAAGCAACAAGTCAATAACAGACTGAGGGGTGGGGGTTTAATGTGTTTACCTTGTGTTCACTACACACCCACACATCCTCAGCAGGTGGTTACATATAAGTTAACAAAAAGCTTGATGCACATATTACATAATTTCACCTTGGCGCACCCTCATGCATGACAATCTATTTATTTTTCTCTAATTTGCTGCCCTGTACACTGTCTTTTACCACTGTCCCAAATCAGTCATTAAACATTTATTAAGTACCTACCATGTTCTAGGCATTATGCTAAGTGCTGGGGATACAAAGAAAGGCAAAAACCAAACAATTACATCTCTCTTGGAACTCACAATCTGATGGGGAGGTAAACATGCAACAATTATGTACAAACAACAGCTCTTCTCCCCTGATACATATATGGATTTAGTTTCAGAGGTAAGACATTCAGATTAAGGAAAGGGCTTTTTGTAGATGGAGGGATTTTAGTTGAGATTTGAAAGAAATCAGGGGATCTAGGAGTTGCAGGAGAGGAGAGAGATCATTGTAGGCATGGAAGAGAGTCAGTGAAAATGCTCAATGTGGTGGGATCATGAAATTTAGTGTGCATGGATCAGCAGAACAAAATCCCAGTCACTGGACTGCAGAGTTCTCAGAGGGGAGTAAGATGTAAGAAAACTCTTGAAAGCCAAACAGATTTTGTATTTGAGGCTGTTGGTAATAGAAGATTTACTGAATAGGGTGTAGATATGGTCATACTTGCACTTTCTCTCCCTCTTCTTACTCCCTTTAAATATGGATTTCAACCTTCTCATTCCACTGAAACTGCTTTCTCCAAAGTTAGTAATGATCTCTTAGGGGCCTTTTCTCAATCCTCATTCTCTTTGACCTGTTTGCAGCCTTTGACCCTATTGATTACTCTCTCCTTCTTGATTGTCTCTTCTCTCTAGGTTTTTGGACACTATTGTTTCCTGGTTCTCCTCCTACCTATCTGACTGCTATGTTTCCTTTGCTAGATATTCTTCCAGATCACATCCTATAGCCATAAGTGCCCCTCAGGGTTCTGTACTGGACCCTCTTATCTTCTCTCTCTATACCACTTTACGCCCTCTACATGTCTTCCTTTATTGAACTCATCATTTCTCATAAGTTCTTAATAATGATTTTTGTAAATTGAATTGATAAATATAAGCATTTAATAAATGTTTTTTTTCATCTGTCTTATGTGACTTGTTCAAGGTAACATAGCTACTAAATGACAGAGATAGGACTTGAACTCATATCTTATGACTCCAACTCTAGCACTCTTTCCTTTATAGAATAATGACCCAGCATCTGATCATATCATTTATCATTTCAAAATCTTTTTGTAGCTCCTTATCACTTTTAGGACAAAACACAAACTCCTGGGTTTGGCATTTAAAGCCATTTACAGTTTTGTAATGGTAATTTAAACAGTAAGATCCTTCCCATTCATTAATATGCCTATGTGACCTGCTTAAATCACATGGACGCCTAAGTCACATATGGTAGGAGGAGCTTGCTGAAAGGTGGAACAAGAAGGGTGGAGCAGAACTGGGAGGAAGTTGGTGAGAGTAGTTAGGGCAGAGGAGAAAGGACACAGACAGGCATAGCTGGTTTTGTGAGTGTTTCTTTGTGGGAAGGCCTCAGCACAGGAGTGGAGTGGGGGTGGGAAGGTTTGGGAATGGTTCTGTCCCCTGAGTGCTAATGTGTGTTGACTTCTTGGTTACCATGATGAATTTGGCTTTCTGGTATTGGGCTGTGACTTTCTGGTTTTGGGATCTGGCTTTCTGGTGTCTGGTTTTGCAGAGTCTTTTATACTTTTCAATTCACAATTGTGCTGGCATATTCATAGTTGCCCTTGGTGCTATGAAGATTGTCTTGGCAATACAAGTTTGTGTCTATTCTACCTTTTCAATCTCATTTCATAGTGCTCCCTTTGTGTACTCTACATTCTAGCCAAACTGTGTGCCTAACCATTTCACAATCTTGCTATGCCAATATCCCCACCCCATGTGCATGCCCAGAAATTATCCCTTATTCCTGGAATGCACACTCTCCTTATCTTAACTTTTTATAATCTTTATTTCTTTCCAAGAACAAGTCTATGTCATACCTTTCCGTTATCCTTTCACTCCGTAGTGCACTCACCTTGCTAAAATGGATATAAAACTCCTTGTTTGTGTAAATGTTTAGATCTCCCTAGTGGAATGTTAGCTCATTGAGGACAGGGACCATTTAATTTTGCATTTTTATGTTCCAGCAACTAGCCTTGTACACTGGAAACAAGAGGCACCTACTAAATACTTTCTAAAAAGAATCAAATTAAATTTTTACCATTTCTTCCTAATTATTTTCATTGAACAAAAATTCCCCCCCCCACTTTCTAGACTGCTAAAAGCAAATATGATTGCAATTACTAAGTGCTTAGCAAATGTTAGATAAATGGAAGAATGACTAAATTAACTCCTGCGCATAATAGAATCTGAAAACATATCTTGTATGCTTTGCATGTTCACTAAATATTCATTGATGATGGGATTTTTTACTATTCAGGTTTTCTATTATATATGAATTTTTCCTTTCTCCCTCTCCATGAATCAAGAACATAGTTTCTATCTACTATGTCATAATTTACTTGGCATTTTACATTAAGGAATGAAAATTCTTTCATAGACATTCAGACTGCATCTATGATGGTCTTGTTTATGAGACAAAAACACCCAGCACAATACCTTCCACATAAGTAGACATTTAATATTTATTTATTAAACTAAAACTTATCATTTCATTTAACTCAAGTGCTTTTGTTTTTTCTACTCTGAATTAGTCAACCCACAATTATGGTAAAGCTTCCTCATAATAAATATTAGTGTTAAACAATTTCCTGGTAACAAGAACTATAGCTCTTTCCCTCCGCATTGTGAAGTAATGCCGGATGTTGAGTTCCATCCTTCCCCTAGATGTTTCAGGAAGTACTCAGAGATAATTGGAATATTATCAACAAGCTACCCCAGGTGAAGTTGTTGTGTGGTCAATATGAATTGTATCTATTTCCTTTAAATTGTAAATAATTCTGTTCATGCTTTGAACCTTATGGTTTTATGGGGAAAGTGGGTAACCATACAACACATGAACAATGAGATCACTAAGGGATAGAATACAGAGAGATAAGAGAGCCCAATAAAGTCTTGGGAGGTGCCAAAACTTAGTGGACGGCTGAAGGATGATGTTTCTGCTGAGAATAAGTCAGGGGAGTAGAAGATATACAATCTCAAAATTTTTGAGTCATAAGAAGGAATGAAGACAGAAAAAACAGCATTAAATTTAAAATTTAATAGATCATTTAGAGAGAACAGTTTCATTTGAGTGTTGGGAGTAGATGCCAGGTTGAAGGGATTGAGAAATGAATAGGAACTTGAGAAATGGAGAAAACAAATGCAAATAATCCTTTCTAGGAGTTTGAATGTGAAAGAGAGGAGACATATAGGATGATGACTTTGAGAAAATGGCATGATCAAACAAAAATTATGTTTCATCTTGTTTTAAGGTGGAGGTGGGGCTTGGCATGTTTATGAGTGACAGGGAAAGAGTCCACATATGAGGGGTGATTAAATAAGAAAGAGAGGAAATATCAAAATATCAGAAAGATGGGAGGGAATAGGATTAAAAATGGAAGTGGAGTTGTTAACCTTGGCTAGCAGAAAAGTTACCTCTTCATCAGGAGCTAAAACCAAAACAGAGAGAATTATTTTGATTAAGTAGGGGAGAGGAGGCAGCTCCTAACAAGTGATCTCTTATCTTAGCAAATTAGGAGTCAAAGACTTCTACTGAGGGATGGGAAAAGAACTGGCATATTAGAAGGTATGAATGAGAAGAAGTTCTTAGTATCACCACTGTAGAAAGTGTGATAGTTAATCAAGGAGGAATAAATGGATTTCTGCACAATAGATAGGTATCAGTTGTGAATAAATGATAGCTTTTTCTGACTTTCTCCAACAGTGATTAGCAACAATGATTTAAAGTACACAGGGTAGATGGTGCAGTTTAGAAGGCTGTGAATGACTATAGGACAAAGATATGAGGGTAGGGGATAGTTTAAAACTGAAATGATCAACCATAGGATCGAGACTGTGACAGAAAGAAAATGATGCTTGATCAGATGTAATAGATGGAGTGGGAGAAATGGAGGTCAAGGTTAAGAAAAAGAATAGGTTATGAGTGAGGTATTAAGAAGGAAATGGCAAACTCTCCTGTGTCTTTGCCAAAGAAATCACAGGGACAGTACAGTCCATGGAGTCATGAAAAGTTGGACACAACTGAACGACAACAGTGGCAGCATCCGCAGCAGCAGTAATGACAACATTAAGAGAGATGGAAGGCTAATGGGTTGTGATCAAAGAAAAATTTCACAGTTCTGGAAAGTGCATATGGCTGAGAAGGAGTGATTATAAAGGTAAAGGCTGTTTAGGAGGCTAGTTAAACTGGGAGGTTGTATCATCTTATGTATTGAGAAGCCACAAGTATGAAAGTACGTGAGTATGAAAAATATGGGGCAATTACCGAGCTCTTTGAAATCTGAGAGTATGTGACCTGTAGCTGGTAAATGTTTGCTACAAGGACTCAAAGCAGGTGCTGAAGATGAACGGAGTAATGCTCAAATGAACAAGGCTTCTCATTGATGGTTGCTAAGAGATTGTGTGCACATTGTGTGCAAGACTCAAGGAGTATGACTCCTGAGCTCCATTTCCCTATCACCTATTGGCCATTTCCAACTGGACTTCCCATAAGCATCTTAAACATTTCTGAACTCAGCAAATTCAAAGCACAATTCCCAGCTCCATCAACTTTTAAATACCCAAGTTTGCAACCTCAGAGTAGTTATGCTTAACTCTTCCATCTTCATCCCTACCTCCAATCAATTGCTAAGTCTCATTGATTCTATCTCAATAGCATCTTTCATATTCTTCCCCGTTTTCTTAACTTGCCCAGGGACACATAACTAATAAATATCTGAAGCAGTATTTGAACTCAGATGCTCCTGACTCCAAAGCCTATGCTCTATCTATTGTACCACTTAGCTTCTCCTATAGAGTGAGGATGTTGAACCAGAAAATCCCCTATGTCTCTTATAGTTCTAACATTCGATAAAATAGATTTTGAATACCATTGAGTATTGCATGAAGTAGTATGGGGCGATAAAAAATTATAATGAATAATTTATGCCTCAAGGAATTGATGTTGTAGTTGGGAACATAGGATATCAAGAGCTGAAAATAGAGGCAATGTAGTACAATATAAGAAAGAAAAACATTGACTTTCGAGTCAGAGCACCTGTGTTTAAATCATCTCATTGTTTTCCTATGTGATTGTGAGCAAGTCACTTAATCTCTCTCAGTCTCAGTTTCCCCACCTGTAAAATGAAAGAGCTGAATTAGAAGGAATCTAAGGTCCCTCCCGTATCTACATCTATGACTCTATATATAAAATATTTAAATAAACTTTAAAGGCAATCATAAAATAGATGTTACAAGGCAATGCTTGACTTTGTCAAGAGAATTGTATCAAAATTTCAGAGGAGAACGAGGGCAGTGTGAGCTAGGAAAATCAGAAAAAAGCTTTAAGCAAGAGGAAAGAGTTAATCACGATAATAATCGACAGTGTATAGCACTTGAAGATTTGCAAATCACTTCACATATATGACTAAGGGCATTATTGTCCCATTTTATGGATGTGAGAACTGAAGCTCATAGAGTTTGTTGTGTTGTTGTTTGTTCTTGGAGAGGACCACGACATCAGGAAGGTGATTCCATGACTTGTAAGGATTTAAGTGAGGGAGGGCTGTGCAGAGTCACAAGCCTCACTTTCTCCCCTGGAGCCATTAGGATCCAGTGACAATATATAGAGTTTAAGCTATTTGTCCATAGTCATACAGTTAGTCAGGGCTTAAATCCAGTACTTCCTGCCTCTAAGTCCAGTGCTCTATCTTTGTATAATATGAATAGGCAGAAGGAAGATAGAAGGTCACTCTCCATATCTAGAAAGGCATGGAAGCAGGAAAATCCAAGCAAACTCTAGGGACAATGAGCAGAGCAGTCTGACTGGTATGTGGAGTGTATGTGGTGAAGTTATTTCAGAGAAAGCTGGAAAGGTGGTAGTACTGCTGGATTGGGAAAAGGTTTGAATACTAATCTACCTAGTGCAAACAAGGGTGCAATGAGAAGGTGTGGAAAGTTTTGAGAAAAGGATTTGATATAATCAAAGCTGCATTTGGAGAAATTGGAAATGGAGGTGGGGATGGGGTAGGGAGACCAGTTAGGAGGCTCAAGAACAGTCCAGGTGTGAACTGATAAGGGCCTGAACTAGGGTGCTGGGACATTGGGGATGGAAAACAAGGGATAGATATGAGCTATTGAAATCAGTGCAGGGCCTTAAAAATTTATATATTTCATGCACTTCTGGGTTTCAACAAGTCATGCAAGTATCAGTCGTGCATACTGAAGCTTTTCTTGCAGCATTCTCTTTTGAATTTTGAGGACTTTTTCCATTCATGATTACTTCTACTTCTTTATTTTGGAGGAATCATATTCAGTAACCTTGCAAATGATAAAATTAACATTTATAAATTGAAAAATACAAGGGAATGTAGAATTTTTTCCACAGTTTTTATTTGACAAATAAACTGGAGTCTTAAGAATACTGTATTTTCTAACCCCTCTCCTTGAGTTCTTATACTAGACTTCCTATGAATAGCTATAACTTTAAAGTAAATAGCAGACATTAATAGACATTAACAGATAGAAGATTCAAATCAACAGATGATAGAATTGATTGACATTGATTTTATTCAACAGTCTATATAATAATAGCACTTTGCCTAACAAATTTTTTGATTGGATCTTAAAGTCTAAATTATTTTGTATAGTAAAGAAAAACAAATTGATTTGACAGGTTGTTTGTTTAAACAAAAGACTTCATCTTTTCAATTACAACTGAAAATTTACTCAGAGCATATGGATGATTTTCAGAATATGCAGTTTGAAAATGCCCACATAATATATGCAGTTGAGTTGTGGTCAAATGGTTCAGTAGAAAAGGTGATGAATTTGGAGTTGAAAGATCTGGGATCTACTGTCAGTTCTGGCTCTTAGTACTGTGTACTCAGGAAGTCACTTAACTTCAGTGAGTTTTAATTTCTAATCTCTAAAATAAGGAAGTTGGACTAGAGCCAGGGGTGGGGAACCTGGGGTCTTGAGGTCATTGGGCCATGAGGCTTCAGGTTCCCCACTCCTGAAGAGCTACTAAAATCCTTTCTGGTTCTATATCTATGAGCTAGGAACAATGATCCTTTTGGAGGCATAGAGAAGTTAAATAAGTTCTGGCTCCCATAGCTGGTATGTCAGTTCTTTGGAAACCGGTTACTTGAAATTTCTGCATTTTCCCACAGAAATAAAATTACTTGTGATGGCTAGGTTCTGGGGCTAGGTCACCAAAATCTACCCAACTCAGAATGTATCTAGAGTATAAATTTAATGGCTAAATAGTAATTGTTTTTCATTTACCCAGGAACTCTAAGGGTCTTTCCCTTCCAGTTTGATTTTTTTTATTAAAGGGGCCATCCCTTGAGTAACTACTTAAAGAAGCCTATTCACTGAATGGGGGTATCTGACTCAAAGTGAAAACTTGATAAGACCTTAGCCTAAAAGAACCAATATCTCAAATTGCATCCAGGGCCCTCTCCAGTCTTCCTGATGAATATCAGGTCACTGGACCCAGATGGTTCAGAAGAAAGTGAGGCTGGTGACTTTGCACAGCCCTCCCTCAGTCAAATCAAAGTCAACTGTAAGTCATGTCACCATCTTGATGTCATGGTCCTCTTTGAGAACGGACAAACCCAACAACAATGGCACTATAGAAACCAACTGTTATGTGACACTTTATTCTGCAAAATGTCTAAAAAGTTCCAGGTTTTCTGTCCCTTATTCACCTTCTCTCCTCACCCTGAAACTGGTATTTCTCCTATCTCTAGAGCTGGGTCCTCTTGGTGTTTCTAGGTTTTTCCTCACTTTACAATCACTTCTTCATTTTATTGTTTGGAGTTAGAGTAGCTAAGTGGCATGATGGATAGAGTATACTGGCCCTGGAGTCAGGAGGACCTGAGTTGTGATCTGTCCTCAGACACTTACTAGCTGTGTTATCCTGGGCAAGTCATTTAATCCTGTTTGTCTCTGTTTCCTCATCTGTAAAATGAATTGAAGAAAGAAACGGCAAACCATTCCAGTGTCTTTATCAAGAAAATCCAAAATGCGGTCATGAAGAGTCAGA
Source organism: Notamacropus eugenii (assembly GCF_028372415.1). NCBI lineage: Eukaryota > Metazoa > Chordata > Mammalia > Diprotodontia > Macropodidae > Notamacropus > Notamacropus eugenii. The sequence goes on along the minus strand of NC_092876.1, from coordinate 191,079,648 downwards.
CATAATTAAAAAGTGATGGAACAACAACAAAATTCATTAGAGACCTATCCAAAAATCTCTGTATATCTTTCCATAACACTTCCCTGCCTACAGACTCAAAGCCCCACACCTGGAATATTACTAGGCAACTAACTTGAAAACATGCTGGCCAGCACATGGACAAAGCCTCTTCATCACAATGCCTGATACTATTTGGATAGATAATATGAAAAGGGAATAATTCAAAACCAGATTTTCTATCATGTTTAAATTCATAATCCCCAAATTAGTGCCTCTTAATGTAACTGTTCTTAGGATTTATTCTTCTCAATCTGTGAGGCATTCCCATGCAAATGAGATATTTGTAAAAAGCATGTAATACAAAAAAGGAAGAATTCAAAATCAGATTTTTATGATGTTTAAATTCATAATCCCTAAATTAATGCCCCCTAATGTAACCTTTCTTAGGATTTACTCTTCTGAGTGTTTCAGGCATATCCATACAAATGAGATAATATTTGTAAAGAGTAGTTAGCACAGTGCCTGTCACATAGTAGGCGCTTAATAAGAGCTTATTCCCTTCCCCTTCGCTCTTGCCAAGGTAACATCTTTAGTAACTTTTTCTAATCAAACTGTTCTGTGTTTACTCTTTCCTCTAAAGAATAGGTTTCCAAAGGGGATGATCCTGCCCCCTGGGGATGCTGGAATGATGGGAGGGAAAGGGGCCAATAATAACCTCAGGTGCAATTGTGGGGCATTGAATAAAAACAAGAGAGTGGTGGAAACATAAGGAAAGAAGAGAAGAAAATTTTGAAAAAGCATTTGTACATGTTTCATCTGTTGTATAACAGTTAAAATTGTAGTGATTACATTATTTTCCAAGTAAATACACAAAATGCAAGTTATAATTGATCAGTGGTCAAGTTCAGTGACAGATCTTAGCAAACAAATGTTGGGAAGTCCAACATGCATCTGCAGTAATATGGGCATGTAATGCCTTGTTTACAATATAACACTATACTATGAGGTTACATGACAAAATACTGCATCATCATCAAACTTTCAATGCAGGAGAAAAACCCACAATTTTACAATAAACTAGTAAATTTAAGATGTCAGTTTCAAAAAAAAATTATATATTTTTTGAAATGACTAAAATTTTTAAAAAAGAATTAAAAAGTTAAAGAAAGCAGATTTCCAGGGAGCATTGAGTAATTTTATTTGAAAAGGGGGCAGTAGGCCAACTAAGTTTGGGAACCTCTGCTCTAAAGTTACACCTTATCTTTCTGATGATCCACTCTCCAAAGGAGGTCCTCTGTTCCCTGCATCTCCCTTCTTTTCGAACTTTTCTTTGGGGAAGTATGAAGTTCTGTAATGTTTAATTTTAAAATTTCAGTAAACTTGATACTAATATGCCATGTCACCTCATCATGAAATGGAATATTGCTAGTTATAATGTTGAAACACAACTAGCAATCTTGCCAGTTTAAAAAAAATGGCACCTGTCTTAAAAATAGCTATCATCATTAAGAAGTCACCTTGTCTCTTTTTTGATACTTTACCAGCATTGATCCTACATTTAAGACCTTTTTTTTAAAAGTCATTAGAGGGTAAGGCTTTGATCTACTCATTCTTAGGACATCTCTGAAGACTGACAGCTACTTACCACTCACATTGGTTAAATAAGCTTCATTTTTGAAGCTGGTATCCTATTCTTATTGTTAAGATCCCTTACCTAGGTTCTGATCTGTTTTTGAGATGAATTTTTGGACTGGGTTCCCAACTTTACTATGCAAATTCTCTGTAGTTACTTACCTTGACCTTTGTTCTCCACTCTCCTGAGTTCCTGATCCCTGCCTTAGATGATTTCCTCCTACCTATTTTCTCCTATCAGACTGAACTGAAAATGCATATATGTCCCATCCTGCCTGAGTGTAAGCAGCTATGTGGGGCAATGGATAGAGTTCTAGATTGGTCTCAGATACTTTTTGGCTGTATGACACTGGGAAAGTAACTTAACTGCTCTCTGCCTTAGTCTCCTCATAGGTAAATACGTAAAATAGGGAATAGTAATAGCACCTACCTCCTAGGATTATGAGGATAAAATAGGGTGGTATTTGTAAAGTACTTTGCAAACCTTAAAGCACTCTATAAATACTAGCTTCTGTTATGTTGCTCACTGATTCACCTCTTTCATATCTTTTGCCAGCCCTGCTCCTGTAGAGAGAGGTACTTCCTGTCTAATTCTGCTTTCTTCCTAGTCTTCTATCCTTTAGCAGTCCAATTCTTTATGGCTGCTCCTAATTTGGTATTTTAACTCCATTACCTTATAGGAGGTAACCAAATCCAGAGAGAATGCTGCAAGGTACCATTTTCACACATCACATCATTTTCACATGGCATATTATGCTAGTTATGATTTGAGAATTCAATGTAATGTTGCAGGTTTATAAAAACTAGGACACTGAGGGGTAACAAATTATCTCTTAAGAATCTGGTTGTGCTGTTCTGGAAAGTATGCAGAATACATGAATACTATTTCAATGAACTGGATTTTTGATCTCCTTTTAACTCTGAAATTCTATGATTCCTCTAGGAGTTTAATGCAACAGCCACATAAAATATGAAAACATATGGTACCAATGTACAATATGCTGACAGACAATGTTTGGCAAGAGAATGATCGATCACATTGAGGGAGACCAAGAAATACCTGAAAGCTTGATAATGTTAATTTAAATATTAGCTGCTACAGTGCATTTTCATCTGATAACTGTTTCAGTTCTTTGAAGTCCTTTTCCCTAGTGTCCTATTTTTTTTTAAACTTGCTGTAATAGCATTAAGGTTCAACCACTGACATAATATACAATATTATTTCAAGCAAAATTCTCATGACAGTTTTATTTTTTCCTCTGGAAGAATGAATGTCTTATATTTTAATTGTCTCAGGTCTTGCCATCACATTTGGTTTATTGTACAACTATTCATTGCTTAGTTGAAGATACTTTTCTGGGAGATTACCTTCACTTTTTCCCTCACCTCAATCCTCTGCTTCAAGTACTGTGGATGGTTTTATATTATAATCATTCATGCAGGAATTCACTTAATAGTTTCACAGGGAAACCGATCATTAGTTGATTGACTGAAGCTTGATTGCCTGTGGATAACCCTGAAAGAAGCACTTCTTTATTTCAATTAAAAGAAAAAGAAAAAACTGGCAAGAACAGGAAAAAAGAACACTATACTCACTTACATAGAGTCAGAAGGGAAAATTTTATTGCTGCAGGGCAACCCTACTATTTAAGAACCTAAGCATCAACTTTAGCATGTAACTGAAAATTTTAGCAATGCAGATATATGGTTTTATGACTAAGGTAAATAGAAACCAATGATTATGCAAAGAGTTGCACTGCTAGCCTTTTAATTCATTACAATTAAATGTGTGAATATTAAGGGCTTACTATGTATAAGGCCTAGAGATGCTAAATTTAGAATCATCCCTGGTCTGGCCTACCCTTCCCACCTTGCTTATAATCTAATAACTCTAGCAAAAAATAATAATCTACAAAATTTTGTTGCAATCACGTGATAAACCTAGGTGTAAGAGTAAAACTTCCAGGGCAGTATTATCTTTTATTTCTTTAGAAGTGAATGCTCCTGCAAGAAAAATATGTTTCACACGGTGACAGTGGTAATTTGGCACATGAAGACCAGGGAGAGGAATAGAAGAGGGCAGGCAAAATGCTTTGAGGGAAATTGCTATAACCCATTTAACCTTGGTCTTGTTTTGTATGTTTGCCCAAGGAAAAACATAGTAAAGCTCAAGGGTTTTTATTCTTCAACAGAAGACCTTTCTAAATTTGCATAATTCTTTTTCTTTTTGGATAATATTTAACCTAAGAGGAACCCCCTTTGTGGTAGAACAATCTGCTACCAAACAAGGCATCCACTTCCTTCTTTCACTGAGTGCTATCTACCCCACCCCACTCCCAAGAATCAAAGTAGAGATTCTATTTAAGCCACTCTATTTGTAGTTTAACGTATTTGAATGCTTCAGAAGAAGGTTGGTTTCAGGGATGTTGGTCCTTCTTTCAATGGCACAGTCCATAATCTCTCTATGTCTTTAAAAAAGGCATTGCAAAATTATTTACTACTTTACTTGGTCTCTGACATAGTTGTCCTTGAATGACAGATATGTAGTCTACTGGTTTCATTCTCAAAGTCTTTCCTATTTGAAAAGACCTTCCAGAGCTTAGGCTCTTCTGGAATAGACTTCAAGAAACAAGAGGTCAAAATCACACCATGATGAGGCACTAGTGTTGGATGTAAGTGAGAGTGAGATTATGTTAATCTAAAAAGAAAGAGAATACATATATCCCTGTGTGTGTATATTTGTGTGAGGAAGGGTGGTCTGAAAAATACGAAGAAGAATGAGAAAACAGCATGAGAGCTCACCGTAGTCCTTAGTGAATCAAAGCTGCCAAATCTAGACAAATTATATTCTGACTTTAATTGCTGAAACACTGTTTTTTTCCCCAAAATTCTTTTATAGAACTGTTTATAGAGCTGTAGGCAGGTAAATATTGCAATTTTCAAAAAAAAACTGCAAAAATGTTGCATCATTTAATATGTAAACTGATGAACTTGACTGATTACAGCTACAACAGTTATTATAAAAAGGATGGTTTTATGCATTTATAAAGGGAATCTGTGCTCTCAAAGGGGTATCATGAGTTCATCATGAGCAATTTCTGTGGTTTAGCCTTTCTTTTTTTTTGATAATGTTATAGATGTAGCATATCTGGATTTAATTAAGAAATTTGATATACTTTCTTGTTGGACGAGATGGAGAGATACAGAATGAATGATAGAGCAATTAGGTGGATTTGATTTTGGATTGGTTGAATGGTCAGATTCAAACAGTAGCAAGTAATGGACTGATTTTACCTAGGGTGAAGTCTCCACTAGTATTCCACAGCTATTTATGTTTGGTTTTGTCACAGTTGTGATTACCCTCTCAGAGCCTAAGAATTCAGACAAATAATTTTTTAAACAAAACCATATCAAATAACTCCCAGGTTAAAGCAATCCAGGAAGATGAAATCAGGTGAAAAAAAAAACCAAACAAACACAGGGAAAACAATTAAAAGAAGCAACTGACAAAGGAGTTCTCTGGGATTTCAGGGACTCCTCTACCAAGGTCCTAGAGCTGCTTTTTAAATTTTCTTTGTTCATGCAGCCAATGTAAATTCTGAGAATCATTATCTTAACATCTGCTTTCATTGGTGATTTGGGATCCCCGAGTTAGACTGGCTGTATCTCCCTCTCAGGGTACTAAGGGTACTCTTAGCTTTCATTGTTGCCATAGTCTCAAAGACCTATTAACGTGCTTCTCCCCCAGATTACTATTTGAAGATCTTTTAGTCAGTTAGCTTTAAGTAGCTTTTATAAAAAAGTATTTACTAATATTGAACAATAAATATAGTGAGAACAGAACATTTCCTCTCCTTCCTCAAACTCTGGGACATACTCTTCTACAAATAATTGCAGAGCCCAGGAAAAGTAAACCTCAGGTTTAGACAGCATATGTGGCAAAGGGGTGTGTGTATATATTATATGTACATATAATATATACACACAATATGTATATATACTTATATACACACAAAATATATACATATATAGTGATATATATACACACAATATGTATATACATACTTACATGCATGCAAAAATATATACATATATAGTGATACATATATATATGTGGAGAGAGAGAGGAGAGAGAGAGAGAGAGAGAGAGAGAGAGAGAGAGAGAGAGAGAGAGAGAGAGAGAGAATTTATATAACTTCTTTGTTTACAACCTAGGTTGGTAGGAGTTTAGAAATTAATCTGAGGCTCCCTAGTTTCACTTGTGTCCTTGACCACAACAGATCTTGTGCTATCCAATGTTTTTAGTCACTGACTTCTATAAGGAATGAATGGCAATGTTGTACAATTTTCCAATTATGTTAAGCTTGCAGGGATAGCTAGCCCTTTGGACAACACAGTCAGGATGTTATTTCTACATATCTAATTGTAAGAACTGCAACATTGAAGAAAGAGAAGTATTTGGATGTGGTGGTGTCACCAGCAGAGACAATGACAGTGGCAGGAACAAATCAGTAGAATGATGAAGCTTTTAAGTATCAAACTAGAATATAAGACTTGGTGCGGATTAGGGGTGGGGAGAGACATAGATAGACAGAAATAAACTGAGATCGAGACCAAGAGATGCAGAGATAGAGACGTACACACAGAGACAGACTGACAGAGAGAAACAGAAATTACGTATGCCATATGAATCTAGAAGCAGCGTCAGCAGAGCTGGAATACCATAAGAGTAAGAAAAATTAGTCCTAGTGCCTTATTTAAGGGAACCCTTGATTCAAGGAGCAGAATATGAAAGTAAGGAACAAATAAGGCACAGAATCACAACATGGAAGAGTGAATATGGATCATGTATTACTTGTATACTTACTTGTATGATAATTCTTACAGACTATGCCTGTCTGGGAGGAAGGTGCCTTGACTCTAGTAACTCCAAGTTTGTAGGCAGCCCCTCAACCTAGGGATACATTGTGGCATAGTGGAAAGAGCCATGACTCTGGAGTGAGAAGATTTGGGTTTAAATACTGCCTCTAATGCTACATCTCCAACTTTGGGCAAGCCACCTAACTTACCTTAGTCATCTAAAAGGAGGTTAGACTGTGCTTGGATCTGAGGTTTTTTCTAGTTCTAGATCTATGATCCTGTAATCTGTATGGTGATATAATAAATCAGTAATGAATGTATAGATCCTTAGGGAAGATGTGACTCCGCAAAGGTGGATTGTTTCTCTAGGAGCCACTACCTCATTTCTTCCATGGAGGGGTCTGAACCTTAAAGTGATGGTGTCAGTTATAATGACTATATGCATCCCTGAAGGAAGGGGACCCACCAGAAAAGTATTCTTTTTTTGTCTTGTCTATGGCAAAAAGCATGACTCTTTTATTTATTAACTTTTGTTAGTTGTATTACATTTATTTTGCATTTCAGGTTTTGTTACGTAATTGCTTGCAAGAAAACTGAATAAATCAATCTAATTCAATCTGATTCAATAAAAATTTATTAAGTTTCTACCACGTCAGGCACTGTGCTAAGTACTAGGGAAAACAAAAAGAAAAGAGAAGCCCTGCCCTCAAGGAACTTAAAATCTCATGGGGCTCTCACCCTGCCCCTCCACATATAAGGAGGCAGGAAAGCAGACTAAGGAAGAGAAAACAGGGTATACTAATGTGTAGCAGGCTTGGGGTTATCTTATTCTGTGGAGTTGAAACCAGGCAGAGCAGCATATGCAGAGTGGATAGAAAAAACTTATCCAGTTTATTTAATAGGAATGTGTGGGTAGAACCTATATAAAATTGCAGACCGTCTGGGGGAGGGAAGGGGGAGTTACGGGGAAAGAAAGGGAAAAAAAATCTAAGTTATTTGGTAGCGATTGTAGAACATTGAAAATAAATAAAATTAAATAAAAAAAGAAAAAAACTTATCCAATGGCTAGGAATAAACCATATTCAAGTGTCCTCAAGGGTTGAGAACACAAACCATAGAAATGACTAAATGTTGAGAATCCTTCAAGATAAATCCCATTCAGTGATATTCTGAGTGGATTTTGAGCCATGAGCTATGTTCATATTAATAATAACATAAGTAAGAATTGCACAATTATAGTATCACAACCTTATATTCCTTTTTTTTTTTTTTACTATTTTCTCCCTAAATCTTTTAAATGATTTTTTATAATGATAATGTACAGATAAATAGAGAAGTTAGATTATGGGACAAGAATAAGAATCCTCTAATTGGGCAACCATCCTTTTTTTTTTTTTTTACCTTAAGCGAAATCATTTCTGTAATTTTGTATTTTAAAATATTTTTTTCCTTTTCAATGTCATATTCACACAAAATAAAGTGGAAATGCATTTACATACATTGCAATACTTTAATAATTCAAAGATTTGTGCTTTCATCACGTGGGTATTCTCTACATTGGCACAAATCACAATCATTTTGTCATTGGTTCGACAGTTTCTGAGAGATGTTTTAGCCAAAAAACCATCCTTTCATAGCCACAGTCATTAAGGATAATTTAACTAGGCCAGTGCTCAAACAACAGTAACACAGTCCTTGCTGAGTACACACTTGAAGCTTTCCCATGTTTGTATGACCTTCAGGTGGTACTATAGTCTTTTAAGAAGTAATAATGATAAAGTTTCATTGACGCTTTTTGTACAGTGCTTTCACTTTTTGAAAAACTGCAATACTTCCTTTGATAGATTCCTCCCTTGTAACAAATAAGTACAGTTAAGCAAAACAAATCAAAAGTTTGCTAAGGCTTGCCATGTATGTTTCATTTCACATCTCTAGTCCATTACCTGTTTTCCCAGAGGTAGGAGTTATACTTGAATGATTCCTCAGAGGTCATTATTAGTTAGTCATTGCCTTCATAAGATTTCAGAAATCTTTCAGATTTGTTTATTGCTATTTTATATATCACTTAAAATTTGACTATGCATTACTTCTCATAAGTATTCCTAAAAATCTATGAATCCTTTCTATTCATCATTTATTATGGTATAATAATTTGCATGCCACATATTGTTCAGCCATTTCCCCACTGAGAGGCTCTCACTTTCCTTCTGATTGTTTGCTGCTATAAAAATGCTGCTATAAAATATTTTCTGGCTGATAAGTATCTCTACCTCCTTGGAGTTTATGTGCATAGCAGAGGAATGGTTGGAGCAGTTTGTATAATTTAGTGACTTTTTGGATATAATTCCAAATTATTTTCCTGTGTAGCTGAATCAATTTATAACTTCATAACAATGTATTAGTATGCAATATTTACCATCTTAATTTTTTGTCATATTTGCCAATTGGATGTGTATAAAATAAAAAATAAATAAAAATTGTCTTTATTTCATTATTAGAAATTTGGAGTATTCTTTCAATTCCTTATATCAAACCTTGATTATAGTTATTTGCTGTAAGATTTTCCCCAACAATCTATTTCTTGTATTATTTTAGCTATATGCAGTTTGTTCATGAAGATATAGTTTTTCAATTTCTTGTAATTGAAACTACTTTATTTCTTGTTCCACCTGAATCCTTTGTTTGGTGAGGTGTTTTTTTCCAGAGGCTAAGGTAGCACCTACCATTCTCCTCTAATGTTTTTATAACATGATCTATTTTTATAATTAGATCATGTATCCATGTGGAGTTTATTGTGGCACATGTTATAAAATGCTGGTCTAAATGTTCCACCAAATTGCTTTCTAGTTTTTCCAGCAGTTTTATTGAGAAGGGAATTCTTACCCCAGTAGTTGCTGTACTGGGTTTATTGAATACTTGACCACTATTTTTTACTGTTTCTGAATATTCCTTCCAGAGTCTGTTCTACAGTTTAACTTTGCTATTCTCAACAAATTACAAGTCGATTTGATGACTTTTGATTTATTGCATAGTTTGAGATTTGGTGACATTAGGTCCCCTTCATATTTCTATCTATTTTCATTTTCCTCTTGAAATTCTTGGTCTTTGTTCCTCTAGATAATTTTTTACTATTGTTTTTCTAGTTATGTAAAATAGCTACTTGGCAGTTTGATTTTTATGAAACTAAACTTGCAAATTAATTGAGGGAGTATTGTGATTTTTATTATATTAGCACTCTACACATAGCCTCCAAAATCTCAGGGTCACATATACAACAGATTGAAATATCAGAGCCAGGCTTTAATGCAGAATGCATTACAAAGTGGTAACAGAATTCAAGCAGGGGTTCACCTAGTCTTACTCAGGATAACTTTTTTTTGGATAAAGTAGAGGAGTGTGATGGGGATAAGGATGAATTTTCTGATTCGGTTCTTGATATAGCCTTAAAATTAAAAAAAAAAAATCAGGTGAGAATTGTAGTCCTTAAAATGCATCTGTTAGAACAAGTTGGGGAAACTTTTATTTGACCAGTTCCTTGGAAGGTTCAAACATCACTTGGCTAACTATGAAGATGGCTTAATGAAATTCTCATTGAATTTTATAACTATGCAAAATGTCTTTTCTCCTAGACTTGATTTTGCCACTAAAACATTTTGGTTCTTTTAAGTTGCCTTAAAATTGCACATTCCTGTTATGAAAAATAATTTAGATGTTTCTTGACTTGTCTTTTCTTTCTCTCTTCCAAGGGAGGGCTAATTTTTGAAACCTCTATTTTTAGTCCAACACTTAAAAAGAACATTATCTTTGATGTTAGATCTTACTTAATTTAAATACTACATTATTCCCATTTATAGGCTAAAATGGAGGGAAAAGGATTAATAAATTTTTCTAAGACAAGGTCTATAATTAGGCACTGAACTGATAGCTTTTCAATAATTTTTGTTGTTGTTAACACGTTCTTTTGTTTGAAGGGGAGTGGAGTTACCATTAATTGACTTTACAAAGATTAAACGTTAAATTCCCAATGATAAGGTAAAATATGCTATATTTTAGAAGAAAGAATAGGCTTTTGTAAGTCTGTAGAAAGTTATCCTTAGTTTGTTTTTTGCAAAATATTCTCCTATCACTTTTTTTCTTGCTTTTGCCATACTTCCTTCACCTTGTACGTAAGAATCTGCACCCTAGATTTGGGAGGTTGATTTCAAATCTGCAACTTAGATTTGGGAGGATAGGTTTCAAAGGGTTCAATGGACTAAAAGATTTCAGGGAAAGTCAGTTCTGGAAGTGTGAAAGACCAATATGGATGCACTGGGAGCTCATCAGCCACATCATATTTGAAGAAATGAATCTAATGTCAAGCAAGGCCAAGTACCAGGAGCTGCATATAAGAATGTGGCATACTAGTGTAAAAACAGTGTCAGGAGTGTGAATGCTCAGAATGACCTGAGACAGGTCACAGAAACCAAGAACAACAAAAAAAGGTTTTTTTTTGAGGTATAAATTTAAGACCTTTGTATGGCTTGGATGAGATGATGATTACTGAAAACAGAAAAGGTAGAGATGCTCAATTCTTATTTGGTTTCTATTTTCTCTGCAAAGGAGAGTGAACTTTACCCAGGAAATCTCAGAACAAAAATGACTAACAGGGAAATGATACTTGCAGTAAGAAAGGAAATAGAAAGAGAGCAGCTATTCGCTCTCTATGTATAAAAATCTCCTAATTTAGATGAACTGCATCCTTGGTTCCTGCAAGGACTAGCAGTTGTGACTGGGGAATCACAGTCAATGATATTTGAAAGACTATGCTAAGCATAAGAGGTATCGCAAGACTGGAGATGGAAAAATATCCCCATTTTCAAAAAAGGGAAGAGATTCTGCAAACAATGGGCTAGTGAGCTTAACTTCGATTGCTGGTAAAATTCTAGAATGGATCATTAGAGAATGATCACAAGGAACCAGCATGACTACATCAAAAACAGATCATTCCAGTCTACATTCATTTCATTTTTTAACAGTACTACTAAATAAGTAGACAAAGGCCATGCTGTGGATATTATTTATCTAAATTTTAATGAAGTGTATGATAAAATATCTTATATTATTCCTGTAGAGAAGATGGAGGGATATAGATTGAATCAGATAATCAGATGGACTTAGACTTAGTCAAAAAGTCAAATTTAAGAAGTATGGTTTTAAATGGTCCAATGTCACCATCGCACAATTTCTCCAGCAGAGTACAATGGGGATCTGTGTTTGGCTTTATGTAGCTTAAAATTTTTATAAATGACTTTGATAAGAGCATAGATGATGCTACTAAGCTCATGACAAAGAGGAGATGGTGTAAGGATGCAGAATGATAAATATGCTTTTAGAAATGAACAACGTGTGAACTTGTTTTGCATACTAGGCATATTTATTACAATGGTTTCCTTTTCCTTTTTTTCTTTTAAGCTGAGGGAAGATGAATGGGTGAAAAATTAATATTTTTTAATGGAAAAAATAAAACTTTTAAAAGACAAGGGCATGGATGGTATTTTCATTAAATGCACAGATGACATCAAGGTGGGAGAAATAGTATATGGATTGTAGTATTTTTATACTGGATGGCAGTATAAAGATTTCAAAAAATCTTGAAAGACTAGAGCATCCAGTTGAATCTAATAAATCCAATAGGAAAAAATATAAACTATTGCACTTATGTATACAAAATAAGCTTCAAAAGTATAAGATGGAAGAAGTATGAACAGAAAGGAGTTTCTTTGCAAAAAAATATCTGGGGATTTTAGTGGACTTCAAGTTCAATAGCAGTCAGTAGTGTGATGTGGCACTCAAAAAAGATGATATGAATCTGGGTTCTAGTAATAGGGACACTACTTATTGGAATAAGAAGGCAATCATTCCACTATATGTCACCTTATTTAGACTTCACTTGGAGTAATATCTTTAGTTCTGGGCCCCAATGTTTAAGAAGGATATTGATAAGCCTGAGAATTTCCAGATAGGGGTAATCATGATGTCTGTGTCAAATATGAATAGGTTTAATGGATTGAGATACTTAGCCAGAAGAAGAAAAGGTGACTCAAGTATTGGAAGGGTCATTATGGGAAGAAAGATTATTCCACAGGACCCTAGAGAACAGAAAGAGGAGCACCATGTGGGAGTTACAAAGATGCTAACTTAGACTTGATGTCACAGCATACTTGTTTAACATTTAGTGTTGTCCAAAAATGGAATATGTTACCTGGAAAAGTGGTAAGTTTCTCCTCCTTGGAGGTCTTCAAGCATAGTAGTGGCTCAATGACCGCTTGTCAGGTGTGATATACACGCATATATGTATGTATACATGTATTTATGCATATGCATGTGTGTACACACACATACACATATGTATACTGCATACACACAAAAATACATATACATACATATGTGTTTGTATGTATATACACATAGATATACATAGACATACACATATATATGTGTATATATATATGTATATATATATATATATATGATTTCTTTCACGTATGGGTTGGGCTACATGGCCACTGAGGTCTCCATCAATTCTCAGATCCCATGATTCTGCATAAAATAGCTTGGGTCAGTTTTACAAAAGCATTTCCTCACAATAAGCAATGGTTGCTCTCCAAGTTCAAATAGAAACATCTTCATTGTGAATTTAAAGCAAAACAAAGAAGAATTTTGGATGAGAGATTGGATTTTGTGTCAGAAAACCTGGAACTGTGTGGCTGCAGGAAAAATAATTTAATGACTCCATTTTCATTTTCTTGCAAACTGAGGGAGTTAAAGTATATCTTCTTAAGCTTCCTTTTACATCTAAAGCCTGCGCTTCCATATACCTGTTCTGGTAGCAGAAAATAGTTTGCTCTGGACTTTCTGGTCAAGAGCAAGTTTGGTTTTAGAGCTTAACCTATGAAGTACAGAAAAAGAGAATTTTCTTTTTTCTGTTTCATTAATTTGGAAGATTGGTTGCTAGCATCCTCGTAACTTTAAATGAGAAAATAATCACATTTACAAAGCAATAATCAAGTGGGAGATTGAAATGGTAATAATGCTAAATAATATCACCTTTAGCTTACCAATTTTTAATATTATAGTTTATGAAAGTCAATTATTATAAAGAATTTTGATGAAGTTATGGAGAAATCCTTGCTATAGAATAAAAATAAATTAAACCTTTTTGGAAAAAGTTATTTACAAAATTATTGATTGAAAAATTAACAAAGGCTACTACAAAACTACAAAGGTAGTTTCTACCTCTGAAGAATTGGAAATGGGATAGAAATTTAATCAGTGTTCATTTTTCTGATAATTAGGAAGAGGAAAAGGGATGTCCAAATTATTACAAAGGATAATGATGCTACATGAAATTACAACAACTCCAAACTGATGAATTCAAACAAGATACTGATTGGGAAAACTGAGAAATAATAAAAGCAAAAACATTGACTTCATCATCATTCCTTATATTTTAGCTAATGTAAAGAAACTTCTTACACAATACAGGTCAAATGAACCCAGAAACCACTTTAGTCAGCAAACATTTGAATTTATTGCCAAGTAAAGAACCAAATTGTAGTAGCCAAAGGCAATACTGGTTTAGAATATAAACTCATTTGTAAAACATTGAAGAGGAAGGGTGGTGGAAGGTTATAAGAAGAGAGATCTTACAAAACAGGAAAAAGCAGTGGAAGGGAAAATAAGTCTACAGTAAGTTTGGCATCAGAAATAATAAGCTAAATTATGCCAAGGGCATCTATAGATGGAGGAGGACATCAAGTAGATGAAAAGGGGAACAGATTTGTCAGCATTTCTAGGGCACTCTGTTCTCCTTATTGATGACTATGCAACTGCTACATTTGAACACTAGCACATCAGTACTCAATGACCTATATAAGTATGTGGAAATAGAACTTTTGAAAGGAGAAGAATGGCAGGAATTCTCCAAGTAAACAGAGACAAATTCATGCTTGATATGAAATTTTGGAACCACTGAACCATTTTCAAGATATATCAAGAAGATAAAATAGAGCTAGAAAGACTCATAGATGGTTGTGTTAAAAACAAAAAAAGTGATTTAGGAATCATGAGGAGATATTGACCCATAAGATTAATTTCACATTTATAAAATGAAACACTTCATGAACATAATCTACATATATACATATACATAGATAGATAGATAGATAGATAGATAGATAGATAGATAGATAGATAGATAGATAGCCTTGATGAAATAAGCAGGCATTGGTGGAGACTTTTATAATCAATTGCATCTTCATAGACATAGAGTTAATGAGAATGAATGAGAAAGAGACTTTTGTTATAGAAAAGAAAAGATCCTGCTCTATTTTAAAAAAAGTATTTGACTCAGTGGAGGAAAATAGCTTCCATCTTACAAGAAAACCTTTGTTTATTAAGATCAAAATCATATAGTAAAATTCCTTGACATATGGAGCTATAGAGATTACAATTTTATGATCCTTTGAATATCTATATCAAGGTAGACATAAGACAAGGAGATAAATCCTCCCCAGATATATTTATCTTTGTCACAAGTCCAAAGTAATAATAATAGCCAACACTTGTATAGTACTTACTATGTACCAGGCACTGTGCTAATTACCTTACAGTTATTATCTAATTTGATCTTTACCACAACCTTGAGAGGTAGGTGCATTTATTATCCCCATTTTATAAGGGAGGAAACTGAGGTAAACAGAAGTTAAGTGACTTGATGAGGGTTACACAACTAGTAAATATCTGAGACTGGATTTGAATTAATGTCTTCCTAACTTTAGATCTAGAGCTCTATTCGCTATGCTACCTAGCAGCTCTAATTAAAGAGTGATTCTCTGAAGAGCATGGCATCTTAACCCCCCGTCCCCCTTTTTTTGGTCTCTTTGGCTCTTCTGGTGAGGCCTATGCCCCTCCCCCTCTTTATAATAATGTTTTAAAATGTACAAAATAAAGATGATTATAAAGGAATGCTATTGTAATGATATATTTGTTGTTTTTTGTTGCTCAGTTATTTTTCGGTTGTGTTCAACTCTTTTTGACCCAATTTGTGGTTTTCCTGGCAAAGATACTGGAGAGATTTGTGATTTCCTTCTTTGAGTTATTTCCAGAGGAAACTGAGGCAAACAGGGCTAAGTGATTTGCCCAGGGTCACACAACTAGTGTCTGAAGCCATATTTGAACTCAGGAAGATGTCTTCCTGACTCCAGGTCCAGAACTCTACACACTGTGCCACTTATCTATAGTTACCAGAGTATATTTTCAGAAAATATGAGTTTAGAGAGATGGAGTCAAGATGGAGGAGTAAAGGCAGGTACTTGTTTGAGCTCTCCCTCAAAGTCCTCCAAATACCTTTAAATAATGACTCTAAACAAATTCTAGAGTGGTAGGAAACTCCAAAAGACTGAGTGAAATAATTTTCTAGCCCAAGACAACTTAGAAAGTTGGCCAGAAAGATCTATTGCACCAGGGTGAGAGAGGAGCACAGTCCAGCACAGGCCATGCTAGCTTAGTCTGGGCCCCAGCAAACCAGCAGCAGGCCTCAAGGTGACTGAATCAATGGCAGCAGTGGTGGTTTCCAGACCACTCATCCCACAGACAGTAAAAGGAGAGGACAAAGGGTCCGAAGGAGATTTACAGATTTGCTAGCATGAACAGCAGGGCTCTGTTGCATTGTCTGTACTTGGTTCTGGGTCACAGTCCTGGTTCTTAGTCCCAGTGTGAGAAAGAACACTAGCATAGGAGAACTTGCAGCTGCAGTGGAACACAAGCTCTGGGCATAGTTTTAGGGTTGAAAGGAGTACTTGAGGTTGCTCACAAACCAGTGCACAGCACAGGAAAGTAGTAAACACACCTCTCCCTAGATCATATCACCTTGGAAGAGCCAAAAACTTACAGGTCCCCAGAATTACTCCTGAAAACATCTGCACAAAAAACCAGGAAGCTTAGAACAGTATCCCTTCTGCTTCGGAAACGAACCCCACTTTAGCATAAAGTTAAAAGTAAAGAAATAGACTGGAAAAATGAGCAAACAACAGAAAAAATATTCCACCCATAGAAAGTTCCTATGGTGACAAGGAGGATCAAAACACACACTCAGAAGAAGACAACAAAGTCAAAATTCTTGCATCCAAAGCCTCAAAGGAAAATATGAATTGGTCTCAGGTCATAGAAAAACTCGAAAAGGGTTTTAAAAATCAAGTAAGAGAGGCAGAGGAAAAATTAGGAAGACAC
This sequence comes from Notamacropus eugenii, assembly GCF_028372415.1. Classification (NCBI taxonomy): domain Eukaryota; kingdom Metazoa; phylum Chordata; class Mammalia; order Diprotodontia; family Macropodidae; genus Notamacropus; species Notamacropus eugenii. The sequence goes on along the minus strand of NC_092876.1, from coordinate 191,062,887 downwards.
ATGAGAGTGATGCAAGAAAATCATGAAAAAAGAGTCAACAACTTGGTAAAGGAGGCACAAAAATACTAAAGAAGATAACACCTGAAAAAACCAACTCAGCCAACTGCTAAAAGAGGTCCAAAAATTCAATGAAGAGAAGAATGCTTTTAAAAGTAGAACTTGTTAAATGGAAAAAGATGTACAAAAGCTTATTGAAGGAAAAAAAAATCCTCAAAAAGTAGAATTGACTAAATGGACAAAAGGTCCCCTGAAGAAGATAATTCCTCAAAAGTTAGAATTGAGGAAATGGAAGCTAATGACTTTATTAGAAATCAAGAAATAATGAAACAAAATCAAAAGAATGAAAAAAAAAGAAGACAATGTGAACTATCTCAGCTGACCTGAAAAACAGATCTAGGAGAGATAATTTAAGAATTATTGGACTATCTGAAAGCTATCAACAAAACAAAGAACCTAGACATCATCTTTCAAGAAATTACCAAGGAAAACTGCCCTGATATTCTAGGACCAGAGAGTAAAATAAAAATTGAAAGAATCTACTGATCACATCCGGAAAGAAATTCCAAAATGAAAACTCCCAGGAATATCATAACAAAATTCCAGAGCTACCAGGCCAAGAAGAGAATATTGCAGGCAACCAAAAAGGAACAATTTTTAGTATCATTCAGCAACAATCAGAATAACACAAGATTTAACGACTTCTGTGTTAAAGGATCAGATGGCTTGTATTATTATATTCCAGTGAACAAAGGAACCAGGATTACAACCAAGAATCACTTACCCATTAAAACTGAATATAATCTTTCAGATGAAAAGTGGAAAATCAATGAAAAAGAGGACTACTAAGCATTCTTGATGAAAAAATGAGAGCTGAACAGAAAATTTGACTTTCAAATACAAGACTTATGTAAGTCACTTAACTTCTGTTTACCTCAGTTTCTTTAGCTATACAGTGGAGCACAGAAGCAACACCAACCTGGCAAGGTTGTTCTAAGGACAAAAATAAGATAGCATTTATAAAGCACTTAATAGAGTTTCTAGTACATAATGGGCACTGTATAGATGCCTATTTCTTTCTTCTCTTTTCTGCCCTGATGTATGACTTACTGAGATGAGAAGGAAGAGAAGGAGAAAGAGGACAATAAGGAGGATGAAGAGGAGGAGGAGGAGAGCACTTATGTTGCCAGCAGCCTAACAGGAGAGGGTCAGGAAGGACCTAGATCTACTGTGTCTGGGTAATCTCTTCTTCTATATCCAAGAGCAATGGATAGTAGTATCTAGAATTATTTCTATATGTCACTTCAAATATTTATAGTTTAGGGGCCCAGAACTGATGTCACTTTCTTTGATGTCTTTCAGGGATAGGGTAGAATATAACTTACTCTTGCCAGCTTAGCTCCCTCTCACCAAAACACTAGTTACACAAGAAAACAGCATGTTGTGCCAGATAAACAGACAGGATATCTCTTTATCAAAGTAGAAAATAAGTGGAAACAAGGGGAATTTTATAGATTAGAATAGATTAAAGAATATATAAACAAAAATAAGCTCTTTGAGTTTCTTGAGAGCAAGGCAACATCTCAGTTCACCTCAGGAGAGAGGATGATCTCACAGAAGAGAACTTCTTAGTATTTTCTGGGATTTTAAACACTGGAAATCTAGGGACGTGATTAGGCCAGCTCTCCACAAGTCTGTGACTCTGAGGGCTCCCGGTAGCCAATCCAAAGTCTGAGCTTATCTCTCTCAACCACTTTTCTTGAGGTTCTCTAACCATCTACACACACACACAGACACACACACACACACACATATACACAAACACATACCTGTATATGGAATTCTATGTACATGTATATACATATATCTAGGATTTGTGAGGGATGTCTATCCTACAGAGTGTGTGGAATTAGGGAGAATATACAAAGTGAATTTTCTAAATTTATCTACAATGCAGTTACTCCATAAAAATGACCTGTTTTATGGACCTCTCTGTCTGGTCACAACCTTTTATAGTTTCCTCATGCATTTTTATCAAATGCTGTGGTTTCTATTAGGATTTTTCAATGGGCTAGTGAAATAGAAAAGCATGTGTCATGTAATTGACAAATACCTATTGTATTCGCTCATAGGAAAAGTGCACACTGATTTCCTAATTTCTTGGTTTTTTTTGTTCTCTGTTTCTCCTCATTCACTTAATCACTGATTCATACTCTTTATATATGAATCATTCAAAGACATGAGAGATACCGAGATGTAAGAAAAGGAAACATAATTTTGCGTGGAATGATGGCTGAAAATCTAGAGGACCACTAGCACTTCTTGCCAGTCCACTAGTGCACCTCCAAGTTACTTTGATCTAGTAGAAGCAAATATGGTGAATAGTTGCAAGAAAATCTGCTTTGTGCATGGTAGCAAATACAGAACATTGTGTCAGTTAGGATGGGCTCATTCTTTTGAAAAATTTTTTGGTTATGCTTCATTTAGTGTTGTGAATATAGACTTAGTCATTTGTGGGCATTTGGGGAATCTATGTGAAATTCAGACAGACCTGGGAGTAAAAATAGCAAGAGTATACCAGTGATTTTATATTCTTCTATATGCCTGTGAGTTACAAATACAAAAAGAGAGACTTAGATTTCAGTCTCATTACAAAATGGCTTCTCACAGCTTGTTAGTCTTTACTGTAATAAGTTTTATGTTTGGATGATTTGGAAGACTTAGAGACTATTAAAGAAAGGCAAAGGAAAGGCTATGTATGAAAGTTAAAAGGATTAATGTATCTGAGTGGTTCTGGCAGAATGATGAAAATAATAGTAACTTTGAAACTGGGATAAAATAAGTGAGATTTTTTGCTGGAAGTATACAGGTTATCTGTTCATTCTGCCCAATTTTACTTAAAATGATCAATTCTCCCCTTACCTTTATAGATTTCATCATTACAGAGAACATATTAATTAGACTAGAGAAGAAGAAAGAGGGTAAGCATTTAGTAAGTGTCTAAAATGTCCTAGGCCCCAAACTAAATGCTTTATAAAAATTTTTATAAAAAGTATATGCATCCATGGTATACAGCTAAATGCTACATAACATAATAGAAATTATTCTGCTCTCAATGGAATGTATATCTTAAGGAGAAGATATTCTGATTTTAGCTAGATCTAAAATTCATCTAACCAAAGGGTACAGAGAATTTGAGATAGCATTAATGCTCTGTTAAGCTTTTTATCCAGGTGATGTGTCTACATGCGATATGAGTGGAATGACCAATATGGACAACTTCTGATAATTATGTTGCAATAAACATGAACATAGTGATGGCAACATTCATACCTGACATGAGGGTTGGGTGTGGCCATACACCTGGGCACTGGACCCGTACTCTGTACAAGTCTAGACTTGGTGGTTTGATGGAAAATTTCTATTTTATTACTGTGCAGGAAGACAACAAAAATGGATGTCAAAATTAAATAGGTCATGTCTCAAAACAAATTTTTCCATTTTGTGTTTATTTATATGTGTTTTGAATTTTTATTTCCTATACTTACTGTTGTAAAAAGTATGGAAAAGGGAAACACATGAGATATCTTGTAAATTAAATCCAAATCTTCTGTCCATTGTTCATAATTCTGCTAAGCAGATCAAATCTAATCATTCTTCCACATGAAATCCCTTCAAGTATGTCAAGATAGCTATTGGTTACCCTTTAATCTTCTTCAGGATAAAAATTCCTAGTTCCTGTAACCAATTCTTACATTACTCTCTCTGGCCATGTTACCACACCAGTGGTCTTCCTGTGTATTCATTCTAGGTTTTGAACATCCTTTTGAAAATACATTACTTAGAACAAAATGCAATAATTTAGATGAGGTATGCTCAGGGGAGAGAGTATGGCAGAAATATCATCTCTGTTACATATCTCTATTATTGCAACCCATCCAAGACTGTTGAGGTTTAATAAGCTTGTATTCTACTGATATCTTTACATTTTTCATATGAACAGTTGTCTAGCTATAAACATCCATTTGTACTTAAGGAATCTCAGGATTTGAGGCACCCAAACATAGGATTTTATAAATATTCCTATTACATTTCATACTATTTGAAATGCCCAATCATTTGGGCATGACTCAGACTTTTGATCTTGACTTAACCATATTTCATATTAGGTAGATCTTCAAGCTTTGTGTAACTTACAATTCTAATGAACAGACATCTTATCTTAGTCACTTCCTTCATCCCAGCTAAAGTCCCCTTTTTGGAAGAAGCCTTTCCTGGTTCCTCCTTAATGCTAGTGTCTTCTCTCCGATAATGAACTAATTTTATCATATATATGCACATATATATATGTGTGTGTGTGTGTGTGTGTGTGTGTGTGCGTGTATCCTTTGAACATAGCCATTTACATGTTATCTGTTCCATTAGATTGTCAGCTTCTTGAAGACAGGGACTGTCTTTTACCTTTCTTTGTATCCCTAGAACTTAACATGGTGCTTGATGCACAGTAGACACAATACATTTTTATTGATTTTGCTTGACTTGATAAAAATCTTGAAAAGCTAGAGCCAGGGATGGATTAAGGAGAATTGATCCATTATTTTTTGGATCTTGTGATTGACTGAATCATCTATTCCAGTTTTCCCCATCTTGTTCACAAGGATATCATAAGAGACTTTGTCAAAGGACCCAGAAATGGGGCAAAAGATGTCACAATTGTGTTTCTATTAGATTGACCATAAGGTGGTTAGGGAGCTGGCATTAATGTCAGTAGCTTGATTTAACACCTCTTGGTCTGTTTCGGTTTGAGTCAACAATTGGATTTAGTTTTCTAAGTTGGTAATAATTTGCCTGTTATATCTGATATTAGAGATGAAAAGAGTCCTAATCTTGTACAGGTGTCAAATCAATTCTATATATTGCCTGTAGTTTAGTTATTATTTTGCCATATGGACTTTTAAAATATTATTTTGTAAAATAATTCCCAAATACATGTAAAAATTAACATTCATTTTTGAAAAATTTAAATTTTAAATTATCTCCCTTCCACCCCTACTGATCCATTAAGAAGACAAAGAATATTTATTTGATCATACATGTGAAATTATGCAAAACATATTTCCATATTAGTCATATTGCAAAAGAAAACATATATACAAACAAGAAAAATAGAAAAAGGAAAAAAATGTATGCTTCAATCTGTACTCATAGTTTATCAGTTCTCTCTCTGGTGGTAAATAGCATTTTTCATTATGGGTAATTTGGACTCTTATAGTATTAGTAATGCATTTAAAAATTTAAGTTGTTTTCCTCTTGATTTCTTTTTCCTTCTTAAAACTTAACAGCATTTAAAAAGAAAAAGCTATTTAAGAGATGTCAAACTGTCAATTACTCACTTTTAAGTGAACTTATAACTTACATAATTATCCCTTTTAACTTGAACTTTATGTAATTGTTCATTTGAAAACACTGAAGCAGTGATTCCTTATTCTGTAAATTGGTCCAAGCATGAAAGTAATTTGACTTATCATGGCCATTTTAGTCTCTCCTGATTTAATTAGCAAAGTACATTTTTAATAGAGAAAAATTTAGTCCATAGTTTCTAAAAATTAAAAATCTTCATGATGTTTAAGAATTAAATAATTATCCTCAAGTCACTTTATAACGAATGGTTACCATTTTAATACAATAGCTACATAAATTAGAAAAAGTTACCTGGCTCTTAAGTGTCTCTTGAAAATTTTAGTTATGAGATCTGTCAGTGCTGACATCTTAGTTTCATTCCACTCTTCAGCTGATGCACTTATTTTTATGTAATTATGAGCTGTCAAAAGTCTTTTCATAACAACAGATTTTATTTGCTTCACTGAACTTAATGAAATCCATGTGCATGAATGAATTTCATAGATATATTTAAATTCAGCACCTGAAATTCACACATCTAATGGCACATAATATTCTAATGTGCAGTGGTTAGAGACAAAAAGAAAGTCATGGAATTACAAAATCATGGGGTTGGAAGGTATCTCAAGGGGTCATTTAGTGTATTTTATTGCTTTTAGGTATTTTATGTCCAGATCCTCTCAAACTGATAACAGGCATATATATATATATTTATAGGCCATTCTTAAAGGCTGGAGGGAAGGAAACTAAAATCTTCAGTAATCTGGCCAATTGTCTCCTGACACTGCCAGAAAGCTTTTCCTTGTAAATTTAAAGCCATTTATTTTCATCCTGTTCCCAGGGGAGGTAAGGAGCAGCTGGTTCTGTTTTCCATGTAATAATCCTTTGTCTTCTTGAAGATGGATGGTGTCCCCCCTTCACCTCATCTCCAGTCTGTAGTACCCTTCATGTATCTTTTGTTCATGAATCCTTTATTGGCAAAATTATAATTTCCCCCCATCCTTTGCCCCATGACTACATCTTTCTTAAGTTGGGTAGTAATAAAATTTCCAGCCAGGGAAATAAGATAGTGAGTTATTTTGACAAATTAAGAGCCGAAGAGATTTCTAATGTCATTTAAAAAAAAATCATTTCTGAGCATGTTATACTGAAGAGTTCACTTTTCTCAAAATAAGAAGTCCTGGGTTCAAGTCTCACTTCTGATAATTACTAGCTGCCTGACTTTGAGAAAGCCACTTGACTCCTCTGTAACTCAACCTCCTCATCTCTAAAATGGGAATAATAGTGCTTGTTCTACACAGTCTCTTTGGGAGGAGAATGAATCATAAGCCTTAAAAAAATCATAAAAAAGGGTTTATTATTGTTTTTATTATTTAAAATGCCTAAATGCCTTGAATTTCTGGCTCCTTTACCAATTGTTACCGTTGCATAATTTTTAAAAATAACACCACATTTTCATACTGAAAGGATGGTTTAAAAGCTTCATTACCTTTTGATGATGAAATAAAAATTTGATGAAGAAAGCTGATGATTTCTGCACAAACTTCTGATTTGTTGCTTCATATTTGCATTCTGATGTTCTTTGTTGGGTTTCAGTGGGAAATGGGATAATGATCATATCTTCTAAAATGAAAGAGTTAGCGCTTTTGAGATGTGAGAAAAATAGGGAATGTGTTTCATCCTCACAGTTCATTGATTTGGACTTTAATGACAACCAACAGTTTCAGAGATTCTGTGGCCACCAATGAGTTTTTGTCTACAGAAAAGCTTCAGAATGGATAAATTCATTTATAACTGGGTACTAGAATGATGTAACTATTATGTAATAAGAATGGCACAGACAGACTTTGTACTTGACCTCAAGACATACTGCATTCACTTCTGAGGGGAAATTTTAGGTCTTATTCTAGGGATGTCCTGACTTTTTTTCAAGGTTTGATTGATCTTTATCAGAAAAGAACAATTAGAATTTGAAAGGATCTTAGAAGCTATCTAATCCAATCCATGCTTTTACATTTAAGGAAACTGAGAGATAAAATAACTCCCTCACCAAAAACCATCTCTCATTGTCCAAGGTCACACAAGTGGTGCAGTAGCAGAGCCAGGATATAGTGAGGCCCTTTATCTGTAGATCCACTGCCCCTTACAACATGCCATATTGCCAGCTCAGCTTTCTGTATATTTTAAAAAGTTTGTCATTTCTTCCTGAAGTCATAATATGAGAATAATCAAACTGAAGTGAACTGATGACTTGAAATAACTTTGGAGTACAGCATAAGACAATGCAATGGTGAAATTAGCAGTTAAAACATAGCTTCCAGCAATAGAAAATTAGAAATAAGAGTGAGAAAAAAGGGAGACACATAAGAATTGAACTATTCTTTTTTAAACTGAGATGTCTTATTTTAACACCTTTGACTGCTAAAATAGGCAAAGAAATGAAATGAGGAAGGCAATATAGTGCTCTTAGAAAGGCTGTTGAACCTGAAATCAGGAGGCTTGAGTTCTAGATTTGCCCCTGCTAATTGCTATGTGACCTTAGATAAGACACCCTAAGAGAAAGCCAGGAGACAGCATATGTAAATATATATGTATGCCAAGCAAGTCAAATTACTGCCATCATCTTTACTATTCTGACACAGGCAAAGAAAGATCAAGAACTTGAGCCCAAGATCTTAGGGTACCGCAGTCCCTTCTCCACCCTCAGTTCCCCATCAAAAAATTATCTTTATTGTCAGCCTTATCCCCACAGTTACCATCTGGGGAAGCAATTTTTGTGGAGATGTGACCTGTTAATCCTACAGGTGCTGCACCCCCAAACTTCTCAGGTGATATAGCTACTGAAATGTAGCAAAAGTAGTTCTCACCACCAAAGTCTTTGGTATGTCCAGTTCAGGGGTGAGGAACCTTCTACTTCAAGGCCACATGTGTCCCTCTAGGTCCTCAAGTGTGGCCCATTGACTCCAATGTGAAGTTTGGAGTCAGTCAAAGGGTCACACTTGAGGACCTAGAGAACCACATGCAACCTCAAGTTAACCACCCCTCCTGTAGTTCAATATCAGAAATGGATATGTTTTTTGTTCATGTAAAAGACACTAAAGATTATGAATTACCTTCTGCTTTGTGGCTGTGCTCTAAGGACCACTGGGTTTTTCTATTTGATTTGCAGTTCTAATCTATATGTATTGCCTTTTCCAATTAGAATTTAAGCTTCTTGAGCGCAAAGACTTTCTTTTTTCTTCATATAAATTTATTTATTTTCAGTTTTCAACATTCACTTCCAGAAAATTTTGGATTTAAAATTTTCTCCTCAGCTCCCCTCTAACCCCACCCCAGGACAGCACATATTCTCATTGCACCTTCCTCCAATCTGCCCTTCCTTCTATCACCCCCCTCCCATCCTCTTTCCTTCTGTTTTCCTGTAGGGTAAGATAGATTTCTATACCCCATTGCTTATATATTTTATTTCTTAGTTCTATGTAAAAACAACTTCTAACATTCATTTTTAAAAGTTTGAGTTCCACATTGTCTCCTTTCCCCCACTCTCCACCCACCCTCATTAAGAAGCAATTGCATAAAGGTTATACATTCATGGTCATGCAAAATAGCCCAGAACAGTGAGGTTGTGATAGATTAACTATATTTCCCTCTATCCTGTCCTGCTCTCCATTTATTCAATTCTCTTCTTTGACTTGTATTGATAATGCATTTTTGCTTATTGTTAACATAATTTTGCTTCTTAAAGGGAAGATCTTCCCCACCAATTAATGGGTCTGCCATTGAGGTGAGGTTTTGTTTAGGAGCTTACTGATTGGAAGTGTTTTTTTGGCCAGATGAGACTCTGGGCAGCTGTTAAGGAGACTCCTGGCTTAGAAAACCCAGATGTTGGTGCTTTTCTCTCTGGTAACTATGTACGTATGTAATGTGTAGTGGTCAGGCAGTTGGATCTGTCTGTTGATTTATGATGTGTGAATTGCTAATGTCAAGCAGCTGGAAGCACTGTCTGTTGATCTTTTTTTCTCTGTATTTTCTCTGAAGTTTTCCCCTGAACTAAATGAATAATGTACACACACACACACACACACACACGCACACACACACACACATACACATATGCTTTATTAAAGTGATTGTTGATCCCTCAAAAGTTGCCTTTCCTTTTAGAAAAGCAGATAAAGAATGTGTGATAGCAGGCTCTTCTCTGTAAGTTGGGGGCTTTGCTTTTACACCTGTCCCTCTACCAAAGTGTTTGCTTTTGACTACCACTTCCTCCAACCTGCCATCTCCTCTATTATTCGCCTCTCTTTTATCCCCTTCCCCCCTAATTTCCTGTAGGGTAAGAGAAACTTCCATAACTAATTGTGTGTGCATATAATTCCCTCCTGAAGCCAAATCCAATGAAAGGAAGGTACACTTATTCCCTCCCAAAACAGGAAAGAAAAACTATAACAGACTTATTAAAATTGAACTGTTTACATTCCTACATGGAAAGATGATATGATGAGACTTTTTCCAGTATGAGGGTAGTTGGAGGGAAGATACATATATGTGTGTGTGCATGTATATGTATATATAAATATAGAAAGAGAGAGACAAAGGGCACAGGGTGAGCTGAATGTGAAGGGATTATATCTGAAAGAGAAAATTAAGGGTTGAGAGGAATGTATTAGGAGAAAGGGAGACGTAGGATGTAATAAATCATCTCACATAAAAGAAGCAAGATAAAGCTTTTATAGTCGAGGGGAAAAAGGGGAAGGACCTTATCATGGTTCTTTTCATTCTTGTATTTGAAAGTCAAGTTTTCTATTGAGCTTTGCTCTTTTCAATAAGAATGTGTGGAAGTTCTCTATTTCATTGAAGTTCCATTTTTTTACCCTGAAGTATTATACTCAGTTTTGCTGAGTAGGTAATTCTTCATTTTAATCCTATCTTCTTTGACCTCTGAAAAATCCAAGTCCTCTGATCCCTTAGTGTAGAAGCTGCTAAGTCCTGCATTATCCTGATTGTGTTTCCACAATACTTGAATTGTTTCTTTCTGACTGTTTGTACTATTTTCTCCTTGACCTGGGAACTGTGGAATTTGGCTATACTATTCCTAGGTGTTTTCCCTTGGGGATTTCTTTCAGGAGGTGATCCATGAATTCTTTCCATCTAGAATATCAGTGTAGTTTTCCTTGATAATTTCTTGAAAGATGATGTGTAAGCTTTTTTTTTTGATCATGGCTTTCAGGTAATACAACAATTTTTAAATTATCCCTCCTAGATCCATTTTTCAGGTCAGTTGTTTTTTCAAAGAGATAGTTCACATTGTCTTCTACTTTTTCACTCTTTTGGTTTGGTTTTATAATTTCTTGATTTCTCATAAATTCATTTGCCTCCATTTGCTCCATTCTAATTTTTAAAGAATTACTTCCTTCAGTGAGCTTTGGACCTCTTTTGCCATTTGGGTGAGTATGACGGCAATCGAAATAGTATCTTTTAATGTTTTTGTTTTAGTATAATCAAGTGTCTGAATGAATCTTGCCTTTATCAATCAAGAAACTTTACTAGGAGTAAAGTTCAGAAACTGGAATTTCTTTAACTAGAAACAGTGTATGTATTTGTATTGTTAAGGTGATTAAAGATCTTTCCCACTCATTAATGGGCCTAATTTGATTGGGGAAGATTTGTAGGAGCATCCATAGGTTTTGTTAATGAAGTACTGGTTCTCAAGTGTGATGCCCTCTGGCTCTAAAAAATGTATAAATACTCCGAGGGTGAGGTTTTGCTTTGGGGCTTACTGATTGCAAATGTTTAGTTGGCCAGATGAGGACTCTGGGAAGCTGCTAAGGAGTGCTCCCCCTCTCCACCTTGAGAACCCAGATTTCATGCTTCCCTTTCTGGTAATTCTGGTCTGTCTGGTGAATTATGATCAGATAGAGGAAGCCATGTCTGTTGATTACTTTGGAGTTCGGGGTTCAGGTTCAGACTCCCCTAAACCAGATGAATAATACATGTGCTTGATTAAAGTGATTGTTAACCCCTTGAAAGTTGCCTTTCCTTTTGTGAGTGCAGATCTAAGAACCTGTGATAGCAGGCCCCCTTACTCCCTGTGTATGTTGAGGTGCTTACTTTTACATTATGGCAAAAAGGATGATATCTGGGTTCTCAAAGCCTGGGGGGCTCCATAGCAACTTCCCAGAGTTTGACAACCCAGATTATTCACCCCTCTATGCCAGGTGAGAGACTCTTCTCATTGACCTTTGAAGCTGTCTTTAGTGTTTGTGAGTTGAGAAGTCTGGAGTCCACAGCAGCTGTCAGTGATCCAGTTCCCTAAGTCCTGGTCCTGCTCAGTTCATGCAGGTGTGGCCCATGCAGAAGTGGGCTCTGTGCCCAGCCTGGTGCAATAGACCCTTCCAGTTGATCTTCCAGATTGTCTTGGGCTGGAAATTTGTTTCGTCTGTCATTTTTGTGGCTTCTGCTGCTCTAGAGTTTGATTAGAGTCATTTTTACAGGTTTTTTTGAAGGTTTTGGGGGAGAGCTGCAGCAGGTCCCTGCTTCTATTCTGCCATCTTGTTTCTGCTCCCCTCAAGCAAAAACTTTCTTACTTTTCCATTTGCATCTGTCTCCAGTGCTTAGCATTTCATAAATTAAACACATAATAAATGATTTTCATTCATTCTTCCTCTTTTTCCTAAACATAAAAGATTAGATTATATCATCTTAGATGTTTCTTCCAAACTGAACAACCTGTGATCATGTAAGGTTTGACAGTTTACAGATGGAAATGGACTCCTACAAAATGAATTTTGCTCAGTGAAAATATCAGAGCCCTAAATAGAAATATATTTACCTAGGGGCAAAAACAGATAAGTGAAGTAAAGGTTAGGGAGTAATATCCCTAATTTCCCCATGAATAAGGATCATAGCAAGGATTTGGACTTGAATTCTCTGGTTCTAGTTCTTTCCACTAAGCTATACTGTCCTACTTTATTAAAGCTGAACAATGAAGTGACCTGCTTGGGGGTCAGGCACAGAATGATGACAACTATCCTCAAGTATTTGAAAGACTGTCACATAGATAAAGAAATCGATTTATTTTGCTTGGTCTTAAGAGAGCAGAACTAGGAACAATGGGTAAATGTTGAAGAGAGGCAGATCTAGGTCTGAGGTAAAAAGGCAAGCTTCTGACAATGAGAGGTTTCTAGAGTGTAACATACTGGATCCAGAGGTAATGGGTTCACTATCACTGAATATCCTCAAGTGGAGACTGGATGATCAATTTATCAGATATGGTATTAAAGGCATTCTTGTACCTGTGTGGTATGGAATAGATAGTTTCTGAGGTTTCTTCTAAATCTGAGATTCCATGGTAACCTTAACATGGTGATGAGCCATCAGAGGAGGATGTTAATAGAAAAACAGGAGGGGGACTTTTCAAGGGGGATGGAAGAACCTAACAATAAGAAGCTCAGGTTAGGGAGGGTGGAGGTGTGATTGAAGGGACTGGTACAAAGGACTGTGGGTATTGTCTCTCTGGAAGAGGGGTCAGTACAACTATTACTCCATGGTAATTAGGGATGAGAAAAAAAAAATTACCCTAAAGGAATGTCACAGCAATAGAAGGTTATAAGGTGAAAAGGCATAGGGATAGCAGTCATCATATGAAAAGTGGTTTCCATGGGTTACAACTACCATGACAGTTCCTGTCAAGGTAGAAGTGTACTTTTATGATGACTATGCCTCATGGCAAAGTTCTACTAGTCCTGTTCTAGTCTAGTTATAGCTCTGCAGAAAACCTCTAAAATTAAAACATTAAAAAACCATGAGAAAAAAGAGGCCAATTATTTCACCCCAACTAGTTTGTGAATGAAATAATTTTCATCAGAGCTGTAAATGGCAGGTTTTGTGCCCCTGTAAAGTGATGCAAAACATACTCAATGAAAATGGCATTAAATATGTCCACAGAACAACTCTAGTAGAGTAGGATTGGAGAGTACAGTAATTACTGGGGAGGTAGAGCAAAATGGAGCCATGCCAATGGAATAGTGGCTTACTTGGAGCAGGAGAGAACAGGAAATACATAATCTGAGAGCTTCCTATTTTACCCAGTTGTTCATGCTTTATAAATGCTAAATTCATCTGTTGGTACATTGGTAAAAGACTGCAAGTGTTTTCAGGGCTCTTTAAGTTTCACTAGCATGGGATCTCTGATATCTATAGAATCAAGTAAAAACCAGTCCTTTAATCTCTATGTGATTAACATTGTTGAATAACAACCAGATGGGTTTTTTTCTCTATTTAGCACTATCCATGTGCATTCACTGCTTTTAAAAATACATTTTACATAATTTCATCATTTGCTAGGTGTTCAATTCTATGTGTTTGTGAATATGCACAACTCTATTTTCACTCTGTTCAGAAAAAAAGTAATAAATCAAGATTTGTCTTCTAAATATTTAGGTAGGGACAGATATTTATCTTGGATCATATATGTTCCGCTGCAGTTTGCTTCTACTCTGTGATCTCCATTTGCTTTGTTAGTGCAAAATCTGAAAGCTTAGTGAACCTTTTAGAATTTGGACTAATTCAATGGTTCAATTCAATCCAACAAACGTTTATTAAAATTCTATTCAACAACTTCCTTCCTGGACACAATTTAGTCCAGAGTTCCTTTATTCTTAAGAAAAAAAAACAAAAAACAAAAAACAAAATCTCCCTTCACCCTGCTTAAGTTATTATCTTGTATCTCTTCTACTTTGCATTGTCAAACTCCTAGGAAATGCTAGCTATTCTCATAACCTTCACTTCCTCACCTCCTATACACTTTTTAACCCCTTGCCACTTGATTTCTGCCCCTACCTCTTGACTGAAACTCTTATCTCTAGGGTAACTAATAAGCTCTTAAGCGTTAAGCCCAACTTTTTTTTTTTCTTAGTCCTCAATATTCTTGACCTCTATGTTTACACCATTGTTAAATGTTATGGAACCACTCCCTTCTCCTTGTGTTTTCTAATTCTTCTTTTCTCTATATCACCCTTCCTTTTAAATATCCTTCTATTTATTGTTATCTATATTCCACTCTTATGTGTGGGTGTTCATTCCCTTCAACCCAGCTCTTATCCCTCACTTCTCCATTTCTGGCAAGTACATCATCATCTTTCTAGGCACTCTGATTCCCAATCTTGGGATCATCTTCACCCATTCACTTGCTTTACCTGTTCCCTTCTCTTTTCCAGTGAGTTGCTGTGTTTGCATCTCTCACATGTTTACATCCTTGTAACAAATGAAAACAGAAGACAAAAGGAAGCCATGGCTAAATGGAAGGATAGTTCACAGATTCTTCTTATAGAGGTAAAAAAGTAGTTAGTGGATTTGATTTTGTTATGTATTCAAAGGAAACATGAAAACTAATTTCATAAGACACGATTTTTTTTGCAGTGCTGAAGATGAGCATTTTCAAAAAGATCATAATGAAGATAATTGTAGCTTGTGACAACATCTGTGGCAGAGGATGAGAAAGTAGAGAAATTCTAAGAAGAACTTGACAAAACCTTAGAAATTAAATCAACATATATTTCAATACTTGACTTTATTACAAAGGTGTGCATGGAGAAAGGAGCACAAAAAATTAGAAAATGTAATTCAGGAGTCAGAAATAAGCAGATTTTAAACTATCTGTAAGACGACTTGTGGAGATAGATTGTGAAACTTTTCTACAAGAAATGAGTTGAGAACATGGAATAAAGTTTGCAAAAAAAATAAAAGAAATATAAGATCATAAATTTAGGACTAGAAAGGATTCTAGAGTTGATCTTCCTAGATCTTTCCCTTTTATATAAATGAGGAAATTGAGGTCAAGGGACTTGAGATAACTTAGCCAAGGTCACATAGGTCAGTAAGTCAGTCAACAAACATTTATTAAATGTTTCCCTTATGCCAAGCACTGTGATAAGTTCTGGGGATACAAATGTCAAACCTAGCACCTACAAGGTGCTCCTTGCCTTCAAGGAGTTCCCAATGTAATAAAGGAGACAATAGGACAATAGCTATGTACATGCATGATATATTATAGAGTAATCTTAGAGGGAAGGTACTAAAGTGGAGCTGAATTGAGGGGAGGACAGGAAAGGCTTCTTATAATAGGGAGGATTTGAGCTGATTCTTGAAGGAAACTAGAGGAAGAAGTGGGTGAAGGTATATATATGGGGAACAATTCAGGCATGGGGAATAAATAGCCAGCAAAAAGTGACAGAATCAGAGCTGCTATAAATATCCCATTCACATTCAAAGTTATAATTATTATTTATGAATTTCCTTCCATCTTGTTTTTACTCACCATTTTCTTTCTCAGTCTCTCTTTTTACCTTATCTCTGTTAGCTTATCTTCTTTCCCCACTCTCCCCCACCCCCCAGTTCACAGATAGAGTGTCATGGGCAAGGATTAGCAAAATTGATATCATTGGATCACAAAGCTTGAGGTCAGGAGAAAGCCTAGAAAGATAGGAGGGGGCCAGTGTATGAAGGGAGGCAAGGGGTACAGCCAGGATTATAACATCTAGCTCAAAATCGAATGCTCCTTTCACTGTACCATATTTAAAGGTAGTTAACAATGTGAGTCATTTTTGAGTTGGTTATTTCTGCATAATTAGACAACTTACTTGTCAGTAAATCAATACAGAATTTTGTAAAACAGAGGAAAAAAAGAAGAAAATTGTGCCATGGATGCAACTCCAACCAGATCAATTTAAATATACTGCTGATGCCAAAGCATGTTCTGTACTGAACCCAAATAGAAGAGATATTTTTATGTAGATTGTAAAGTCCTTGGGTTGCTTTCTTTTACAGATGACATTATGTTGATTAGGTCAGGTCCTATACCATTTAAGAGTTTCTTAAATGAGATCTTGTTCTTTGCCCTTCTTTCTTGAAGAGGACCAATGACATCACAAGGGTGATGTCTTGAAATGTGCGTGAGCTGGATTTAAGAGAGGCAGAGCTAAGCAAAGACATCAGAATCGCTCCAAAGAGTTTGATCTAATCATTAACATAGGATAAACAAAATGGATGAAAAAATGTCTATATATTTGGTATACAATTAGATTTGTGAGAAATGATCTCTCAGAAGTGAAGCCTCCTCAAAGAATTGTTTCTTGTATTATTAAAAAAAAATACTCCCTTGAACATCTGCAGCTAGCTAACCTTGTAAAGAAGCACGTTTTGTAACATATCTTGTACTGTGTCCTACTCCCCCTTCATCCCAACCTTGTCTATGCCGTATACGCCCCCTTCTCTTTTTTTTTTTTTTTTTGCTGAGCAAACAATTCCATGTTTCCCACCTTTTTGTCCTGTGTTCTTGGGGAGAAGGTCCTGTGCTTGGACTGTGAGCTCTGAGGTCCCGCCAATGGGAGGAGGAGCCAGTGGATGGGTGGGGATTCCACATTATGGTCTATGTAAACTTGCTTTGAGCTGTGTGCTCTTGTACTCCTTGGCTGATGCTATTAGTGCAAGGAAAGGGTGGAGAGGGTTGGGGGCTGGGGGCGTGGGTACCCTTTATTATGAGAAAGCAATAAACTCCTTTTTGCCTTTCCTAAGACAAGTCTCTGATCAATTATTTTTGAGGAGTCTCAAGACCCATCTCACACATATTGAATGCTTAGTAATGATAGCTAATATTTCTATAGTACTTACTACATGCCAGGCACTGCACTAAGTGCTTTACAATTATTATCTCACTTGATCTATAGAGCTAGTTCAGGGTCTGGATAGATCCTGGAGTAAGGAAAAAAAGTCAGCCACAGAACTGGGTAGAAGGCAGAAAGTACGTTGGGTTGCCTGTGGAAAACTGTATGATGCTTTCAAAGGTGACCAAAACTTCTCCTATAAACAAAGACATAACTGTTGGACTGCAACATTCTTCTCACTGAAGGAATATGGGTACAAGACATAGAATGCCACAATCTATAAGGAATTAAAGCTACAGGTCCCCAAGAGTCACAGAGAGGCATATGATGAGCATGAACAAGAGGTAATATATGAGCAGTGAAGAATCTTGCAGAAGTGATGTAAAAATGTCACAGAGGTGAGTGTACCTAGAAAAAAAGGCTGGCTAGTCATGGAATGAGAATAAGGAATCAGTAAGTTAGGTGCTGCACTGTTATTTGCATAATACCACAAAACCCACTGCTCCCCACTCCCCCGGCCCCAGTACATTGATTGGGTGGACTCCTTTTGGAGAAAAAGTGGCTCAGAGAAGTAATAATAATGTCCAAATTGCCATCTGCTCCATCTGGGGAGATGCTCATATCAGTGAGACCACAGGTCCATGAGAATATCAAAGTGAGAGAGAGAGGATTCTGGGAAGATGGCTGAATAGGTCAGAAAATTGCAATCCCTCAGGATTTCCCCCCACAAAAGAGTTAAAATAGCACTTTAGGGTGAACAAAGTGTGGGTGGATATAAATAAGAACAGGGGCCCAACCAGGGTCTTTCTGGGACAGTTGGAGACCAGTAGAAAATCCCTGGATGAGATTTAGTCCCTGTGAGAGCAAACACCTCCAGGTTACTTTCTGTTTTTTAACAAGTCACAAGTGTTGGAGGTAATTGGTTTGAGAGGTTGCCTCAGCCCCAGCCACAGGAACTTTTACTCCCAGATGGTGAGGTGAGTTGGTCATTTGAGCCTGGGAAGATTGAGGGAACCTCTGCTGATAAAGAATGTCAGACCCAGATGTGCTGTGAAGACTGGTAGGATGAGAAATAAGAAGCACACATCCAGTGAGTGCAGAAACAGTGGGGCAGAAAACCCTTGGCTGCAGGTACTTACAGGAGGTTGGAGATTTGACTTTGGTTCCAGGCTAGAGGGGAGAACTGATGAACTGGGGCAAGAGGCACCATTTCCCATATCCCAAGAAGTGATTACAAAAATTAAGCTATTTCCACAAAAAATGCACAAACAAAGGAGAAAGAATCCAACCATAGAAAGCTGTTATGGGAGTAGAGATGACCAGGGTTGGACCTCAGAAGATGATAACGAAGTCAAGAAACTTCCAAAGAGAAACATCAAATGGTCACCTGCCCAAAAATAATTAACGGATCCTTAAAAAGACTTTAAAAAGTCAAATGACAGAAACGGAGGAAAAACTAAAAAAAAAAAAAAAGTATAATTCAAGAAAAACAAGAAGGTTATGAAAGGAAAGTGAACCAATTAGAAAAGAGAACCAGAATCTTTTTTTTTTTTTGTTACATGACAATTTTATTTTTTTTTGATTTTTTTAATTTAACTTTTAACATCCATTTTAACAAAATTTTGGGTTCCAAATTTTCTCCCCTTTTGTCCCCTCCCCCCCAAAACACCGAGCATTCTAATTGCCCCTATGACCAATCTGCTCTCTCTTCTATCATCCCTCTCTGCCCTTGTCTCCATCTTCTCTTTTGTCCTATACTGCCAGATAGCTTTCTATACCCCTCTACCTGTATTACTTATCTCCTAGTGGCAAGGACAGTATTCGACAGTTGTTCCTAACATTTTGAGTTCCAACTTCTTTTCCTCCCTCCCTCCCCACCCCTTCCCTTTGGAAGGCAAGCAATTCAATATAGGCCAAATCTGTGTAGTTTTGCAAATGACTTCCACAATAGTCGTGTTGTACAAGACCAACTATATCTCCCTCCATCCTATCCTGTCCCCCATTACTTCCACTCTCTCTTTTGATCCTGTCCCTCCCCATGAGTGTAGACCTCAAATTGCTCCCTCCTCCCCATGCCCTCCCTTCCATCATCCCCCCCACCCTGCTTATCCCCTTATCCCCCACTTTCCTGTATTGTAAGATAGGTCTTCATACCAAAATGAGTGTGCATTTCATTCCTTCCTTTAGTGGAACGTGATGATAGTAAACTTCATGTTTTTCCCTCACCTCCCCTCTTTATCCCTCCACCAATAAATCTTTTGCTTGCCTCTTTTATGAGAGATAATTTGCCCCATTCCATTTCTCCCCCTCTCCTCCCAATACATGATAATTTTATTATATATTTAAAAGTAATAGTGAGCTGTACATAATAGATTAGAAGTTTCTTGTGCAATCATTGTTTCCCTCTCTCCCATTCTACTATGTTATTTAAGTTCAAAACAAAATTAAAAAAAAAATTAAAAAGAAGTCAGATCTGCTTATGTAAGGCCTGTGACACAGAGAAAAGCCTTATATGGAAGATTTGGGTCTCTTGGTTTGGATGAAACCAAATAATGGGTGATTAGATGAAGGGGAATTGAGTTGAGCTCCCCTTCCCTGGATGTTGCTGAAATACAGAAGAATAAGATAAGAACTTTTTTCAGGAATATGGTTACATAATAGACAGGTATCCAATGGAAGTCTAATGACAGATAGTATTCTTTTTTTTTTTAAATTTTTTTTATTAATTTATTTAACTTTTAACATTCATTTTCACAAAATTTTGGGTTCCACATTTTCTCCCCTTTTGTCCCCTCCCCCCACCCCAAAACACTGAGCCTTCTAATTGCCCCTGTCTGCCAATTTGCCCTCCCTCCCTCCCCACCCCTTCCCTTTGGAAGGCAAGCAATTCAATATAGGCCAGATCTGTGTAGTTTTGCAAATGACTTCCATAATAGTAGTGTTGTGTAAGAACTAATTATATTTCCCTCCATCCTATCCTGTCCCCCATTACTTCTGTTCTCTCTTTTGATCCTGACCCTCCCCATGAGTGTTGACCTCAAATTGCTCCCTCCTTCCCGTGCCCTCCCTTCCATCATCCCCCCCACCCTGCTTATCACCTTATCCCCCACTTTCCTGTATTGTAAGATAGGATTTCATACCAAAATATCTGTGCATTTTATTCCTTCCTTTAGTGGAATGTGATGGGAGTAAACTTCATGTTTTTCTCTCACCTCCCCTCTTTTTCCCTTCACTAATAAGTCTATTGCTTGCCTCTTTTATGAGAGATAATTTGTCCCATTCCATTTCTCCCTTTCTCCTCCCAATATATTTCTCTCTCACTGCTTGATTTCATTTTTTTTTAAAGATATGATCCCCTCCTCTTCAGTTCACTCTGTGCACTCTGTCTCTATGTGTGTGTGTGTGTGTGTGTGCGTGTGCATGTGTGTGTATGTTATCCCACCCTGTACCCAGATGCTGAATAGTTTCAAGAGTTACAAATATTGTCTTTCCATGTAGGAATGTAAACAGTTCAACTTTAGTAAGTCCCTTATGACTTCTCTTTGCTGTTCACCTTTTCATGCTTCTCTTCATTCTTGTGTTTGAAAGTCAAATTTTCTTTTCAGCTCTGGTCTTTTCATCAAGAATGCTTGAAAGTCCTCTATTTCATTGAAAGACCAATTTTTCCCCTGAAGTATTATATTCAGTTTTGCTGGGTAGGTGATTCTTGGTTTTAGTCCTAGTTCCTTTGACTTCTGGAATATCCTATTCCATGCCCTTCAGTCCCTTAATGTGGAAGCTGCTAGATCTTGTGTTATCCTGATTGTATTTCCACAATACTTGAATTATTTCTTTCTAGCTGCTTGTAATATTTTCTCCTTGATCTGGGAACTCTGGAATTTGGCCACAATGTTCCTAGGAGTTTTTCTTTTTGGATCTCTTTCAGGCAGTGATCTGTGGATTCCTTGAAGACTTATTTTGCCCTCTGGTTCTAGAATCTCAGGGCAGTTTTCCTTGATAATTTCATGAAAGATGATGTCTAGGCTCTTTTTTTGATCCTGGCTTTCAGGTAGGCCCATAATTTTTAAATTGTCTCTCCTGGATCTATTCTCCAGGTCAGTTGTTTTTCCAATGAGATATTTCACATTATCTTCCATTTTTTCATTCTTTTGGTTTTGTTTTGTGATTTCTTGGTTTCTCATAAAGGCATTAGCCTCCATCTGTTCCATTCTAATTTTGAAAGAATTATTTTCTTCAGTGAGCTTTTGAATCTCCTTTTCCATCTGGCTAATTCTGCTTTTGAAAGCATTCTTCTCCTCATTGGCTTTTTGAACCTCTTTTGCCAATTGAGTTAGCCTATTTTTCAAGGTGTTGTTTTCTTCAGCATTTTTTTGGGTCTCCTTTAGCAGGGAGCTGATCTGCTGTTCATGCTTTGACTGCATGTCTCTCATTTCTCTTCCCAGCTTTTCTTCCACCTCTCTAACTTGATTTTCTATGAGCCCTTCTATGGCCTGAGCCCACTGAGTGGGCTGGGATATAGAGGCCTTGACTTCTGTGTCTTTGCCTGATGGTAAGCTTTGTTTTTCCTCATCAGAAAGGAAGGGAGGAAATGCCTGTTCACCAAGAAAGTAACCTTCTATAGCCTTATTTCTTTTCCCTTTTCTGGGCATTTTCCCAGCCAGTGATTTGACTTCTGAATATTCTCTTCAAACCCACTTCACCTCCGGATCCTCCCAGCCAGCACTTGGGGTTCAAGTGCTGCTTCCCAGCCTCAGGGCTTTTGGCGGGGGCAGAGCTGCTATTCAGTGTGTGATTAAGTTTAGGTGCTCAGGTTGAGGCAGGGCCACCTCATGGGCTCTGTTCCCTCAGGGGGTTTATGCAGAAACCTTCAACAATGGATCTGGGCTCCTGCCTGCTTGGGGAGCCCCGGTCTGCTCCCATGTCCGCTGTTGCCTCCCGAGGGGGCCTGATTTTGGGAGCACCCCACTCCCCTCTTGACCCGCCAAAGAGACCCTCTCACTGACCCCTGTCACCTGTGGGTGGAGGGACCCATGTGGCCGCTGGAGATCTCGTCCCTGAAGCCGGCTCGGATATTTTCCTCTCGGTGCCGCAGCTGCGGCACAGCTATACTCAGCTCCCCGTCCCGGCGCCCAGTCTGCAGCGCGAAGGACCTTTTGCGAGAGGTTTGCAGGTCTCTCTGGAACAGAAATCTCCCTCGCTCCAATGTTCTGTGGCCTCTGGGTGCAGAATTTGCCGTGAGTTACTTCTTTGTAAACGTTCTATGGGTTGTGGGTTTGGAGCTATGTGTATGTGCGTCTTTCTACTCCACCATCTTGGCTCCGCCCCGACAGATAGTATTCTTGGTAATGATTCTAAGGAGTATAAAGGAGGAGAGAGGAATCCTGTGAATTAGGAATTCATTTATTATATTTATATCCCTAGTGCCTAACTCAAAGGAGCTAAATAAATGCTTATTAACTGATTGATTTCTAAAATTTCACTCAACTTTTCAAGTCTCTTAGTAAGAGAAGATTTAAGTGAAATAAAGCAAATAAATAAAGTGAGATAAAAAACCCAGCAGAGTCAAACAGAGACATGTCCTCCCATCATTCCCCTTTCCCTTATGCCCACCAGTTCTCAGAAAGAGGTTATTTCATGTGCAAAGATAGAGACTCATAGGTATTCCCCTCTCCTCGCTTATGCTGGTAGTTTGTCTACCAAATTTATTTTGTTCTAATCTATAATGCTGTTCCTTCATGGCTCCCTTACTCCTCCTGTGCCCAAAGTCCTACCTTCTTGACCCAAGTCTTTGACTTCACTTGCTGCTTGCTGCCTATTTTACCCCAGTTTCTAATCTCTTAAATTTCTTTTTTATGTTTAAATTTATTTATTTTTAGTTTTCAACATTCATTTCCACAAGATTTTGAGTTCCAACTTTTTCCCCCTCTTTTCCCTCCTCCACCCTGAGATGGCAGGCATTCTGATTACCCCTTGTCCCAATCTGCCCTCCCTTTTAACATCCCCCCTCTTATCCCCTTCCCCATTTACTTTCTTGTAGGACAATATAGATTTCCTATGCCTCATTGCCTATATATCTTATTTTCCAGTTGCATGTAAAAACAATTTTTTAACATTGGTTTTTAGAACTTTGAGTTCTAAATTCTCTTCCTTCTTCCCCACCCACCAACCACAATTAAGAAAGCAAGCAATTCAATATAAGTTATACATGTGTAGCTATGCAAAACACTTCCATAATAGTCATCCTCTGAAAGCCTAATTATATTTTCCTCCATCCTATCCAGCCCCCCAATTATTCAATTTTCTCCTCTGACCGTGTCCCTTTTCTATAGTGTTTGCTTATGACTATCCCCTCCCCCAATCTTCCCTCACTTCTATCAACCTCTCCATCACTCTCCCTAATCCCCTTGAATAGACTTTTTTGCCATTTGGGTTAGTTTATTTTTTAAGGTATTATTTTCTTCACTAGTATTTGGGTCTTCTTTAGCAAGCCGTTGACTTGATTTTCATGATTTTCTTGCATCATTCATTTCTCTTCCCAATTTTTCCTCTACTTCTCTTACTTAATTTTCAAAATTCTTTTTGAATTCCTCCATGACTTGTGACCAATTCACATTCCTCTTGGAGGCTTTTGATGTAGGAGCTTTGACTCTGCTGTCCTCCTCTGGTTGTATGCCCTGATCTTTCTTGTCACCAAAGTAAGATTCTATGGTCTGAGTTGTTTTGCAATGTTTGCTCATCCTCCCAGTCAAACATTTGACTTTCCAACTTTTTGTCAAGGTAGAACTCTGCTTCCAGTGGGAGTGGGGGGTGGATGAGGTGGGTGTACTGTCCAAGGCCTCAGGGATTTTGTATTAGCCACTCAATCCCCTACCATTTGTGGGGCCAGAGCTCTGGAATTAGCCTCTGCTGTTGCTGCTGCTGCTGCCACCACTACCATTCACCACTGCTGCCATAATCCTCACCACCCTGGGGCTAGGACCAGACCTTGTCAGACTGCTTGCTCCTCTTTTACCCAGGTTCCACAGAGTTTTCCCATATGACCTTTTTGGTATTTGTGGGTTGAGAAGTCTGAACACTGCCACAGCTGCCAATGATTTAGTCCCCCAAGGCCTACTCTGGCCAGCCTACGCTGGTGTGATCCATACTGGATTGCACACCACTCCTTGTCCAGTGCAAAAGATCCTTCCTGTTGACTTCCCTTGTTGTCTCAGTCTGAGGATTTGTTTCAGTGTCATTTTGTGGGTTCTGTGGCTCTAGAATTTGTTTAGAGTCATTTTTACAAGTATTTGGAGGATTTGGGGGTGAGATACAGAATCTTAAGGAGGAAAACTAAAATTGGGCAAATGAAACCAACAAAGAGATCAAGAATGTATAAGAGATCAAGAAATGATTAAATAAAATATGAATAATGATAAAATAGAAGCAAAAATGAAACATCTTATAAGAAAAATAACAGATTTAGAGAATAGATCAAGAAGAGAAAATACAAAAAATAATTGGATTAACTTTCTTGATATAATAATACAAGAAATAATTAAAGACAATTTTCCTGAAGTATTAGACCAAGGCAGGAAAGTAGAGATAGAAAAAGTCCATCAATCACAACTTAAATGAGATTCTATGAGGAAAACTCATAGGTATATCATGGTCAAATTCTGAAACCCCCAGCTCAAGGATAAAATATTAAAAGCATCAAGATGAAAACAATTTAAATATGATGGTGCCACAATTGGAATCACACAAGACCTAGCAGCAGAGAAATTAAAGGACCGCAGGTCTTAGATAATATATCAAAAAGCAAAAGAACTGAGGTTCTGTCTGAAAATATCATACCTTGCAATGTTAAGTATTATCCTGAATGAAAAAAAGATATTTGATAAACTTTCAAGACTATAAAGACTCTGTTTAAAAAAGTCCTGAACTCAATAGAAGGCTCAACATACAAGAACCAATATAAGGTCCATACCCATTACCATACTGATTAAAAGGGATTCATAAGGATAGACTGTTTACTTTTGATAATGTTAAATGTATATCTAAGATTCTTATTAATAATTGGGTAGCTCATAAGAAAGACTAGGGAAAACCTGAGTATGATAACAATGTAAAAAGTAAAACTATTTAGGAGGAGCTCAAAAGAGTAATTATTTTATACAGATGAAGTGAAAGAGGAAGAATTGATATAGAGGAATTAGATGGGGGAGGAGGGATAGTTGTTCTGGTAGCATACTTTTATCAGGAATAAGTTTAAGAGGGAACAATACGTACATGTTTAGAAGAGTATAGAAATTTTCTATATTCCGAAGAAATAAAATGGAAGGAGCATAAGGAGGGGGGAGAGGACAAGGGAGGAATCTTTAGAGGGGAGGGGGAAAGAGTAGGTAAAAGGGGGATATAGAAGATTTATGGGAATGGGAGGAGAGCTGAGAGGTCCTTGGAGGGGGAGAGGCAAGTAATAGGAGGACAAGTAAAGTAAAGGAGGGTGGAAGTAAAGTAGAGTAGGAAAGAGGAATAGGAAACTAGAGATATGCAGAAATATAAAAACAAAGCTCAGGAACAGAATATGTTTGGGAAAGTATTTGTGTCTCTCTCTGTCTCTGTCTCTGTCTCTGTCTCTCTCTCTATGTATATATGTCCATGTATATGTCTATGTATATATCTATAGCTATAGAGAAACATATCTCAACTTTATTATAACTTTCTGGGGTTTGGGGGTGAGGGGAAAAACAACAAAATGAAAAAGTGCACAGCAGACAACAGAAGTCATAAGAAAGCAAAGAAAAGATTGATAATGCTCAACATAATGTGTACTATTTATTATACAGGCTTTCTTGAAATGAAAATTTATTGTTACATATTTCAAATTCTCTCTTATGTTCTGCTGTTTACATGGCATGCTTTTTTCTTTTTTACTTTGTACTTAAGTTTCAATAATCAAGTTTTTGATATGCTTTTGTTTCTTTTCTCTAAAAAAAGGAGAATATCAAAGTGAATAAAAGTTCTTACATTTGAGTTAAAAAAAACACAAACCCTCCACGTGTACAAGACTGTAGGTTTTCCTGGATATGAGAGTTAAAGAAGAGTCAAGTTCTTAATAAAATTTAAGGTCAATAAGAATCTACTATTTGATAAGACAGCCAAGAAGGCTAATTAAATTAGGGTACATTAAGAGAAATACAATATTCTTCCTCCCTTCATTCTTTCTCTCCCTTCCTTCCTCTCTCCCTCCCTTCCTTCCTTCTTTTCCCAGTTACTAACACAATAAATTAATAATAAATAATCTAATCAGATAAATTAATATTATAATTTATTAATAAATTTAGTGATAAATAATTAGGTGCTATTAACAAATGGTTAATTTAGACAGTAAAACAATGGAAAATTATTTGAAAGTATAGAACATAATAAAATTAAATACCACTGACACAATAAATATAATAATTTCTCCCTTAATAAATTTATAACAAGCAAAACAAATCAATATGTTGGTCATGTCTAAGAATATATGTTTCATTCTGCACCTCTAGTCCATCACCTCTCTACCTGGGTGGGAATCATGTTTAATTATTAGTCTTCTGATGTCCTAATCGTAACTGAGATGAGCAGAGTTCTGAACTACTTAACAGTTGTTTCCCTTTACGTTAGGGTGGTCATTGTATGTTCACCTGGTTCTGCTCACTTCACTCTGTGTCAGCTCATTCAAGTACTCCCTAATTTTTCTGAATCTGAAATATTCGTCGTTTCTTTTCTAAAAATAATATTTTATTCCCCCACCCAGTTATGTTGAGAAAATTTTTAACATTCATTTTTAAAACATTTTGGGTTCCAAATTTTTCTCCCTCTTTTCCTCCACTCCTCTGAATATGGTAGGCAGTCTGATATAGTTTATACATGTAGTATTATGTAAAAATATTTCTATGTTAGTCACAGTTGTGAAGGAAGGAACAGATCAAAAGGACAAAATGAGAAAGAATAAAATGAGTGAAAAAAATAGGCTTTGATCTGAATTCAGAGTCCATCTGATCCACGTGGATAGTATTTTCCATCACACGTGCTTTGTACTTGCTGGGAAGAGCTGAGTCATTCATAGCTGATGATCACACATCGTTGCTTATACTGTGTACAGTATTTTCCTGGTTCGGCTCATTTCACTTTGCACCAATTACAAGTCTTTCCAGGATGTTTTTCCTCCTGAAATTTGCCTGTTCATTATTTCTTATTGCACGATAGTGTTCCATTACATTCATATACCACAGCTTGTTCAGTCATTCCCCAATTAATGGGCACCCTCCTCAATTTTCAATATTTTGCCACCACAACAAGAGCTGCTGCTACAAGTATTTGTGCACATGTAGTTTATTTTTCCTTTTTTAATGATCTCTTTAGGATACAGATCTACTAATGGTATTTCTGGATCAAAGGTTATGCAGTTTGTTGCCTTTTGGGCATAGCTGCAAATTTCTCTCTAGAATGGTTGCATCACTTCACAATTCCACCAAACGTGCATTAGTTTCCGAATTTTCCCACATCTTCCCCAGCATTTAACTTTTTCCTTTTCTGTCATATTAGCTAATCTCATAGGTGTGAAGTGATACCTCAGAGTTGTTTAAATTTGTATTTCTTTAATCAAAGCACTTCTTCATATACCTATAGATAGCTTTGGTTTCTTTATCTGAAAACTACCTTTTCAAATCTTTCAACTATACACACACACACACACACACACACACACACACACACACACACACACATATATAGAGGAATGGTTTGCATTCTTGTAAATTTGAGTCAGTTCTCTATATTTGAGAAATGAGGCCTTTATCAGAAATACTTGCTGTAAAGATTGTTTGCCATCTTTCTGCTTTCCTTCTAATCTTGGTTTCATTTGTTTTGCTTGTACAAAAGCCTTTTAATTTAATGTAATCAAAATTATCTATTTTGTATTTTGTAATGTTCTCTATCTCTTGTTTGATCATGAGTTCTTTCCCATTCCATTGATATGTCAGGTAATTATTCCTTCCTTTTTTAATTTGCTTATGGTGTCATTCTTGATGACTAAATTAATCTGACAGGGGACAGCTGAGGTCTCCCACTAGTATAGTTTTACTGTCTATTTTTTCCTGTAACTCACTTCATTTCCCCTCTAAGAATTAAGGTGCTATAGCAATTGGGGCATATATGTTTAGTATTGATATTACTTCATTGTCTATGGTACCTTTTAGCAAGATACAGCTTCCTTCTTTATTTCAACTAGATCTCTTTTTGATTGTACTTATTCTGAGATCAGGATTGCTACCCCTGCTTTCTTTTTTTTTTTTTAAATACTTTAGCTGAAACATAAAAGATTCTGCTCCAGACCCTCCCTTTCTCTACGTGTCTCTCTGCTTTAAGTGTGTTTCTCGTAAAGGATATATTGTAGGACTCTGGTTTTTGATCTACTCTGCTATTCAATTCCATTTTATGGTAGAGTTCATCCCATTCACATTACAGTTATGAATATTACCTCTGTATTTCCTTCCATCTTATTCTTCCTTCTGTATCTTCTTTCTCTCCTTTCACCCTTTCCCTCGTCACTAGTATTCTACTTCTGTCTACCACCTTCCTTGATCTGCCATCCCTTCTGTCAGTCCCTCAACTTTATTTGATCTCCTGCCCTCTTACTTCCCTGTCCAGTGAGATAGACTTCTACGTTCAACTGATTGTGCATATGATTCTCTCTTTGAGCCAATAGATGAGAATAAGGTTCAAGCGATGCTTGTTGTGCACCCTCCCATCTTCCCTTCTACTATAGTACATCTTTCATGCCTCTTCATGTGAAATAATTTACTCCATTCTATCACTCCCTTCCTTCTGCATCCACTGTGCTCCTCTTTGTCATCTCTTAATTTTTGATGCCATTCCTTCAAATTTCCCTTATTTTTGTACACTCTGTGTATATCCTTTCTAGCTGTATTATTATTAGTAATTCTATTTTTAAGAATTACAAGTATTGTTTTCCTGTGTAGGGATGTAAATAGTTCAGCTCTATTGACCCCTTATATTTTCTTTTCCCTTTTTACTTGTTTATGTTTCTCTTGGGTCCTGATACCTGAAATCAGATTTTTGGTTTACTTTTGCTTTTGTCATTATGAAAGCTAGGAATCCTTCTATTTCATTGAATGAGTGTTTTCTCCCTCTTGATGTATTATGTTTAATTTTGTTGAATAAGCAAAATTCTTGGTTGTAGTCCTAGCTCCATTGACTTTGGGAATATCATGTTCTGTGACCTCTGATCCTTTAATTTTGCAGCTGCCAAGTCCTGTGTAATTCTGATTGTGACTCCCTGATATTTGAATTGTTTCTTTCTGGCCACTTGTAGTATTTTTTCATTGACCTGATAGTTTTGAAATTTGGCTATAATGTTCCTTTGAGCTTTGATTTTAGGATCTCTTTCCTGAGTTGTTCAGTGGATTCTTTCAATGCCTATTTTGCCCTCTGGTTCCTGGACATCAGGGAAGTTTTCCTTGATAATTTCTTGAAAGATGCTGCCCAGGACCTCCTATTGATTATGGCTTTCTGGTAGTCCAGTGATTCTGATATTGCCTCTCCTGGATCTCTTTTCCAGATCAGTTGTTTTTCCTATGAAGTATTTTACATTTTCTTCCATTTTTTCATTATTCTCAATTTGTTTGATTGATTCTTGATGTCTCATAGAGTCATTAGCTTCCACTTATTCAGTTCTAAGTTTTAAAATGCTGTTTTCCTCAATTAGCTTTTCCATTTGGTTAATTGTATTCTGTAATGAGTTTTCTTTGGTGGATTTTTCTATATGTTTTTCCATTGGCCAATTCTACTTCTAAAGTAGTTTTCTAAGCTGCTGAATCTTTTTTTTTTAAATTCTCTTGCATCACTCATTTCTTTTCATATTTTTTCTTCTACTTATCTTCTATGATTTTTAAGCTCCTTTTGAGCTCTTTCATGAATTCTTTCTGGGCTTGAGACTGCTTCTCATTTTTCTTTGGGGTTTTGACAACAGGTGTTTTGACATTTTTGTCCTTTTCTGAGTTTGTGTCTTGGCTTTCCCTGTCACCATAAGGGCTTTATATGGTCAGATTATTTTTTTTTGGTTTTTTTGTTTTGCTCAACTTTTTTTTCTTTGCCTTTTTCCTTTCTTTTAAATTTGAGCTCTGCACCTGAGGTGGAAGGGGCATTGTCTCAGGCTTTTTGTGCCAGCGGCTGCAGGCCCTGGCTGTTTACCCAGTGTTGCAGTGATGTTACTCTAAGGCCCCTGGGAGATCTTCATGTCTGGTGCTGTGTTAAGGGAGTGTAGGATGGTGGTAGCTGGTATTGTTGGAGGCCATAGGAGTCTGGTAGTTTACCTGGTACTGAGCTGGTGTCCTAGTGGTGGTGTCTGGTGGAGTGTTTCTGCATTTTTTCTGGCTACATTGAAGCACGTGGAGGTCTGTCTACCAGAGGATGCCTGTTTGTCTGGGGCTGTGCTGAAGCACATGGAGATCTGACCTACTTTCTTGTCATGCTGGAGGATGCCTGTTTGCCCAGGGCTATGCTGAAACACATGATGGTGCTTGGACCTGGAGTCTTCTAGTTCCCCTGGCTATGCTAAGGCATGTGGGTGGTCCTATTGTTGGCATTTGCCTGCTCCACCATACTAGGGCTCAGGATCTTCCACCAATTTCCTGGGTGAGCTTGCTGCTGGTTTACTGGGATGCTTCCTCTCCTTGAATGCTCTTCACCTTTTTCTAAATGAGATGGACCATTTTTGCTGATCTTTCTACTTCCTTGATAGTTTCACCTCATCTTTTTGCTGGTTCTGCTCTTCCAGGATTTGTTTTGGGGCACTATCTTATGGTTTCTTTGAGGTGAATATGGGAGAGTTACAGCAATTTACTTACTCTACCATCTTGGCTCCCAGCAGGCCCAGTCTGGATTCTGGCTTTTGATCCACTCTCAATATTTGTCATTTCTTAGAGCAAATTAGTTTTCCGTTACATTAATATACAATGATCTATTCAGCTGTTCCTTCAATTAGGCAGCTATGTGGCACAGTGGATAGCATGCTGGACCTGGTGTAAGGAAGACCTGGGTTAAAATCTGAGCTCAGATATTTACTAACTGTTTGATCCTGAGTAAGTCACTTAATCTCTGACTGCCTCAGTTTTCTCAATTATAAAATAGGGATAATAATAGCAGCTGCCTTTTGGGGTGGTTATGAGAATCATATATGAAAATAATTGTAAAGCACTCAGCACAGTTATTATTTTCACTATTATATACGCTGCAGTTTCCTTGGCACAAAAGTATGGGCAGCTAAAGCCACCTTGGAGCCCATCCTCAGGAAGAGGCACTACCAGATCATACAATTGTACAAGGGGAGATACAAAGCTATGGTGATAAAGCATCAAATCCTCCTTTATCGTCAAACAGATAGCAGTAGTTTTGTTGCTGTCATAGAATCAGTGAAAAAGTCAAAGAGGTCTAGGGGTCTTAATGAGCTGAAAAATAAATATAAATCAGAAGTATGACATAGGAGGTAAAATAAATAAAATGCTAATGAGATTTCAGGCAGCATTAAGAGAAACATAGAATTCAGAAACCAAGAGATGACTGTCCTACTATGCTGTACCCCAAACAGCATATCTTACTCCAGATGTGGACTGATTCAGGCAGAATATTTTGTTCCATTTAGGGAATTTTCTTTCAAGGAAGGATATTGACAAAATAAATTTCACTGAGAGGAAAGGTACTAGAAATGATAAGCAAAATATGCCAGATACGTTGAAGGAAATGGGGATATTAATTTTTTTAAGTTGCAAATTTAATTTTATTATTAAGAAACGCATATGGTGCATTTATTTCTCTTTTTAAAAAATGGTGATTTGAACTACAGGCTGTTCTAAGTCAAAGTTTCACTCCATCTCCCTCATTTTGCATTGATGATCAAACTATTTTTAGTCGCAATTCAAAGTCACATGCCATGACAAAGGAAAGGGGGAGATTTCAAAAGGAGAGATTTGCAAGAGGTCTAAAATCCAGCTGTCTTGATTCAGCATCATAGTTCAAAGAGGCTTTGGCTGAAAATTCTCTTCCAGACTTGGTCCTGAGTAAACAGGGGAATACATCATAGGTGTCTTCAAGTATTTGAAAGACTATTATTATTTGTAAGAGTTGATAGATTTATTTTCCTAGTCCCCAGAGGGTATTGGGTAGAATTTGTAGAAGCAAATTTTGGCTCATAAAGAAAAAAACACCTAACAATGTGGGACAGGGACTGGACTGAATATATATGATATAAATCCAGTAAAGAAATCCTTTTTTACCATTAATAATCTTATTTTTAGTTGTTTTTATTATTGTATTTATTTTATTCTGTACTTAAGCAACAAAACAAGTATTTCCAGAACTATAGAACAGAATAGAAAGATGATTGTACATGAACTGCAAATCTATTACGTATGCCACTCCTTTGAAATATACCATAAAATAATTATGCAGCTTTCTTTTTTCCTCCCCACCTCCTCAGAGAAAGCTACCATTTGATCCAAATATTCATATACAAAATATATAACACACATATATTATATACAAATAATATATCCACATACACATACACACATATGTATATATGTATGGAATGATTTTATATACATATGTGTGCATGTATACACACATATATAAATATATATACACATATATAATAATTGCATACATCCCTCTATGTTCCTTTCTCCAAGTTTTAGTAATGCAGGCAGAAATTTTGCAATTTACAATCTTAGAGAATTGCCTGGAGAATAGGTTGACTTACACAAGACCACACTTCAATGTGTCAGAGGCAGGAACTGAACTCAGATATTTCTGATTCCAAGGCCAGTTCTCTATACCTTACTATACCATGCTTTCTCTACCAATTAGAACAAATATTAAAGTAGAACCACTTGCTTTCAGAGAATCCTTATTCATAGAGATTTTCAAGCAAAGGTCAGGTGACCAATGACCAAGGTTGTTAAAAAGGAGATGCTTTTTTAGGTATAGGTTGAACTGGTATGATCTTAGGGGCCTTTTCTAACTCCGAGTTGTGTTTCTATACATTTAGTCATGTCCTATTTGAAAGGATCAGGAGGACCTGAGTTCAAATCTCACCTTAGACACTTGACACTCTGTAGCTGTGTGACCTTGGGCAAACCACTTAACCCCAATTGCTTCATCCTGGGTCATTTCCAGTCATCCTGATGAATATCTGGTCACTGGATTCAGATGGCTCTGGAGGAGAAGTGAGGCTGGTGACCTGCACAGCCCTCCCTCACTCAAAACAAAGTCAAGTGCAAGTCATGTCACCATTTCTCTGATGGCATGGTCTTCTTCAGCAACGAAGGATGAACACACACATCTGAAAGAATCACATGCTATTCTGGTGACTAAAATGAGCTAATCTAGTTTTTTAAAATGCCTAATTTAGTCTGTCTGTGTGCCCATGCAGGACTATAAAATGCAGTCTTCCCAGTTGGCTATGAGTTATATTGTTACACAAGCAGCTGACAACCTTTAAGACATACCTAGTTGACACATGCATGAGCAAAAATTTCAGGGACACTGAAATTTTCTCTGTCCCTCAAAAGTTACCCCCCTTCCTAGCTTGATGATGCCTGAAATTCTATCATTAGGAATTCATTCCTTTAGCTTCAGTATCTTTTTTTTTCCCTGTTGGAATTCAAATACCCCCTGGGAAAGGTAACACATTAAGTCTTATTAGTTAATTATATCTCGGGGGGAGGGAGAGGGGAATACGTTTAGGGATCCTTTCCAGAAGGCAAGTTTGGAGATCTGGGAGGTGGAAAGAACACATTGTCACTGATGTGGGAGGAAGGGATTGGTCACCACTCAGAAGGAGAAAGGAAGAAAAAGTGAAGCCTGGAGGCATGAAAGAGAAATTTTTCCTATTGTGCTTCCCCTTCCCCTACTTAGTCTTTGTTATGTAGTTCAGGTTCACAGCTTGAGACCTAAAATTTCCATCTGGTTTACAAACTAGGTTGAATGGATTTTCTGGTCCACATCTGGCTCATTGTTGGCAGAGAGACACGACCTTAATCTCAGGGAGCAAATTTGCATTGGAAAATTTGCTCTCATTATATTCATTACTTTTAATGGGATCTATTTATCTATATTAAGGAACATTAGAACACTGAGTAGCCTCTGATACATTCATGAGATTTGTTACTGAGTAGCATATGACTCTCATTCATGTTTTTATTTCTATATGAGGCATGCTATTAGGTATCATATCACTTTATGCATTCTTTTAAATGATTTGTTTTGATTTTAAAGCAGTAGCCTAATAAAACTGAATCAGTCTGCAATATGGTGTTTCATTTGAATGCATCCTGGGAGAAATGCCATGAAAAATATTTTGAGGAATTTATTTTCCTTGGTTGGATTTATATCTTCTTGAAGATTAAACTTTCTAAGAAGACAAGAAACAGATACAAATCATATTCTGTCTTCAAAATATTGTCTTTAAGACTTTTCTATGCCATAATTTCATTATTGAAAACAACAAAATTATATTTAGCATCCATAAAGCAGATTAAAGATGAGAGTCTCAAGAGATAGCCAATTATAGTGGCGAAAACATTGGGTGAGAATTAGACAGCCTGGGTTTTGGACCTGGCTTGGGAACTAATTTTCTTTTTTTTTTTCTTCAAAATAAGTTTTTTAAAAATTTTCAACTTAAGTGCTAAAGTTTAAATACACAATAAGAAAAAAAATTCTAAGCTTAAATAGTAAAGCTAAAATACGAAAGGAGAAAAAAGAAAGCATTGTCATGTGCAAAGTAGAACATGAGAGGATTCAAAATATGCATCAGTAAATTTCCATTTCAAGAAAGCCTATATAATAAATACTACGCATTATGTTTAGTTTTCACCTTTTCGTTGCTTCCTGATAAGTTTTCTTTTGCTCTCTGCTGTGGGTTTTTATTTTGTTCTTTTCTTTTTCTTTCCGTCTTCCTCCTTCACTGAAGAAGGTTACAAATAAATGTGTTTATGCATGTATGTCTGTGTGTCTATACAAACATGTATACACATATATACACACAAACACACACATATATTTATACATATACAAATATATCTACACATATACACACAAACACATGCATATACATACACATACAAAAACACACATACACATACATATGCTTAAACATCTAAATCATATTCACATATAGACATATACACTCATATGCATTTATATAAGACTGTACTATACTTCTTTGACCTGTTTCTCTGAGGTGGATAACCTCTTCCTTCATAAGTCTGAATTTTTCTGAATTTTTCTAAATCCACCAACTCATCATTTCCTACACCACAACAATATTTCAACCATATACTGTCTAGTTATTTTAAATAGTCTAAAACAATATTGATTAATATGGTTGATATGTAGTGTAACTTCCTTATTTTTCTCTTTTGATTAATCTTTTGATTATTTTAGCTTTAACTTTGAGATCATGATTACCACCCCTGCTTTTTTCCCTAATAAATTCTACTCCTGATTTGTATTTTATATTTGTGCATATCTCTTATTTCCTATCCTTCCTGACTCCCCTACTTTACTTCTACCCACTGTCTTGCCCTCCTGTTACTTAACTACTCCCCCTCCAAGGATCCTTCTCTTTAAACACCTCCAAACACCCTTCTATACCCCCTTTATCCTATTCTCCCATCCTTCCCTCTAAAAATATCTCCCTTATTCTTTCTTCTCCCCATCTCCTTAGCCTTTTATTTTTTCTGAATTTAGAAGATATTTCTGCCTTTCATATATATATATTTTTCCCTTAAATCCATTCTCAATGAAAGTAGTATTCCAGAACTACCAGCCCTCCTTCTTTATCTAATTCTTCTTTGTCAGTTCTTCCTTTTGCACCTCATTTGTATAAGATAATTACTCTTTCTACTTTTTCCTAAATGGTTTTACTTTTTAGAATCCTGTAATACTCAAGTTTACCCCAATCTTTCTTTTGAACTACTCAATTACTAATAGCAATCATACACATGCATTATACATTTCCTCATATAAAAAGTAAACAGTCTGTCTTTATTGAGAACCATGATATGTACCTTATATTTTTCTTGCAACTCCAAGAAAACTCAGGGGTTCCATCAGCTACCACCCCACCATCTATATGTTCAACCATCAGTTACAGTAAATGGAGAATTTTTAAATGCTGTGGATAAGTTCACTTAGTTTGCTAACCACATCCATCTGAATTGTCTTAGGATGATTCTGAAGATCACCTGGCAGGATAAGGTACAAGACACTGAGGGCCTTACTCAAACTAAACTGTCAAGCATTCAAACTCTGCTTCAGAGAATGTAACTAGAATGGGCTGGCCATGTTGTTTGAATGCAAAATATGTACTTGCCAAAAAGGTTGTTTTATGGAGAACTCACATAGGGCAAGTGTTCACATGGTGGTCAGAAGAAGAGATACAAAAACACTCTCAAGATTTCTCTTAAGAACTTTGGAACTGATTGTGTGACATGGGAGACACTGGCACAGGACTCACCATGGCATGTTCACTTCAGAGAAGGTGCTTTGAGCAAAGCAGAATTGAAACAGCTCAAAGGAAACACAGGATGTACAAGTTTAGAGTATCCCTGGCAACTGTTCACAGAAACTATTTGTGCCTGACCTGTGATAGAGCATTCTGAGTTTGTATTGGCTTGATAAGCTATAGTGTCTGATCAGACACATTGAAACTAGACTCTATCATTGGGATGTCATTTTGGTCCTTGAGAATGAAGGACAACAGCCAATCAACGAACCAAACAACCAATATTTCTCTTGGATCTTATATGTGAAATCTTCTGTTAAGTTCAGTTATTTTTTAAAAATAAAATCCTGAAAGTCTAGCAATTCATTAAATGTCCATTTCTTTTCATTCAGGATAATGCTTAACTTTAATGGATGTGATATTTCCAGCCACAACCCCAGTTCTTTTGTTTTTTAATATATAGTATTCCAAGACCTGTGGTCTCTTAGTGGCACTGCTGCTAGGTCTTGTGTGATTCTAATTGTGGTACCACCATATTTAATTTTTTCTTGTTGCTCATAATATTTTATCCTTGAGCTGGGGGTTTTGGAATTTCACTATGATATTCCTATAGATTTTCTTTCTAAGATCTCTTTCAGGTGGTGATTTGTGGATTTTTCTATTTCTATTTTCCCCTTTGTTTTAACACTTGAAGGCAGATTTCTTAAATTATTTCTTGTATTATTGTATCAAAATTCTTTTTCAGGTAGTCTGATTATTCTTATGTCTTCTCTTCTTGATCTGTTCTCCAGTTCAGTTGTTTTTCTTATGAGATGTTTCATATTCTCTTCTATTTTTTCATTATTATTTTGTTTTATTATTGCTTGGTCTCTTATAACTTTGCCAACTTCCTCAATTCTAATTTTCAAGGAGTCATTTTCTTCCTTAAGATTCAGAATCTCCTTTTCTAATTGGTTTACTTCATTTTCATAATTATCTTGTTTTTCTTGAACTGTTCTTTTTAAAAAAAGTTTCCTCAATCCCTCTCATTTGATTTTTAAGCTTTTTAAAGTTCTTCTATGAATAGCTTTTGGGCAGATGACATTTGATGTTACCCTTTGGGGTAGGAGAGGCTTTTTTTTTCCCTTTAGTATCCTCCTTTGAAGATGAATCCCAGTCTTCTCTATTCCCATAGTAACTTTTTATGGCTGGATTATTTTTCTTTGCCTGCTTATTTTTTAAAATTTGTAGCAGCTTATTTTTTATAATCACCTCTAGTCTTGGGGCATGGGGATGGGGCCTCTTGCCTCAGATCCTTCTTCAGTTTTCCCCTCTGGCCTCAAACAAAATCCAAGACCTCCACCCTCCTGTCAGAGCCCACAGCCAGTATCCCTCTCTCCTCCCACTGCTTCTGCACTCACCAGGTATGTGCTAATTCCTTTTTGCCCAGCAGCATAGCTGAGTCTGATGCTCCTTATTTGCTGTTTCAGTGAAACTAGTCTGGAGGTGTTTACTCTTCACAGGAACCAAATCTTTGTCCTAGGACGTTTCTTTGGATCTTCTCTTAGCTGTTCCAGGAAGAACAGTGTTCTGCCCTTACTGCCGTTTATTTTTTATCATTCTATATTTGCTCTGAGGTGATATTTTGTCTTATTTGTGGTGGAAATCTGGAGAGCTTGGAATTTTCTGAACTATTCAACCATCTTCACAGAATCCTCTTTCTAATCCTTGACAAGTAATTTTCTATGTGAGTCTAGGCAGATTATTGCAACTCTCTGGACTTGTATTTCCTATGTGTAAACTTATTGGTTGTAGCAGATGATCTCTAAGGTTCCCCCAGTTCCACCTCTTATTCTGTGTGCATCTTTGATTCTTTACATTAGGATCAAAGACCACTCTTGGTAGTTACCAAAATGCCAAAAAGAAGCTATTTTTTGAGGCAATCCAGATTAAGCGACCTGCCCAAGTTTGTACAGCTAGTAAGTATCTGAGGTGGGATTTGAATGCAGGTTCTCCTGCCTTTAGGGTCAGTATTCTATCCAGTATACCACTGAGGTAGGTGCCTGAAGAGAAACTATTCTTAAACTGGTGACTCTTTTTTTTTTTTTTAAATTAATTAATTTATTTAATTTTTAACATTCATTTTAACAAAATTTTGGGTTCCAAATTTTCTCCCCTTTTGTCCCTCCCCCCGCAAACACCAAGCATTCTAATTGCCCCTATGACCAATCTGCTCTCTCTTCTATCATCCCTCTCTGCCCTTGTTTCCATCTTCTCTTTTGTCCTGTGGGGCCAGATAACTTTCTATACCCCTTTACCTGTATTTCTTATTTCTTAGTGGCAAGAATATTACTCGACAGTTGTTCCTAACACTTTGAGTTCCAACTTCTTTACCTCCCTCCCTCCCCACCCCTTCCCTTTGGAGGGCAAGCAATTCAATATAGGCCAAATCTGTGTAGTTTCGCAAATGACTTCCATAATAGTTGTGTTGTATAAGACTAACTATATTTCCCTCCATCCTATCCTGTCCCCCATTACTTCTATTCTCTTTTGATCCTGTCCCTCCCCATGAGTGTCTACCTCAAATTGCTCCGTCCTCCCCATGCCCTCCCTTCCATCATCTCCCCCACCCTGCTTATCCCCTTATCCCCCACTTTCCTGTATTGTAAGATAGGTTTTCATACCAAAATGAGTGTGCATTTTGTTCCTTCCTTTAGTGGATTGTGATGAGAGTAAGCTTCATGTTATTCTCTCACCTCCCCTCTTTATCCCTCCACTAATAAGTCTTTTGCTTGCCTCTTTTATGAGAGATAATTTGCCCCATTCCATTTCTCCCTTTCTCCTCCCCATATATTTCTCTCTCACTGCTTGATTTCATTTTTTTAAGATATGATCCCATCCTCTTCAATTCACTCTGTGCACTCTGTCTCTATGTGTGTGTGTGTGCGTGTGCATGTGTGTGTGTTATCCCACCCTGTACCCAGATACTGAAAAGTTTTAAGAGTTACAAATATTGTCTTTCCATGTAGGGATGTAAACAGTTCAACTTTAGAAAGTCCCTTATGACTTCTCTTTGCTGTTCACCTTTTCATGCTTCTCTTCATTCTTCTGTTTGAAAGTCAAATTTTCTTTTCAGCTCTGGTCTTTTCATCAAGAATGCTTGAAAGTCCTCTATTTCACTGAAAGACCAATTTTTACCCTGAAGTATTATACTCAGTTTTCCTGGGTAGGAGATTCTTGGTTTTAGTCCTAGTTCCTTTGACTTCTGGAATATCCTATTCCATGCCCTTCAGTCCCTTAATGTTGAAGCTGCTAGATCTTGTGTTATCCTGATTGTATTTCCACAATACTTGAATTGTTTCTTTCTAGCTGCTTGCAATATTTTCTCCCTGACCTGGGAACTCTGGAATTTGGCCACAATGTTCCTAGGAGTTTCTCTTTTTGAATCTCTTTCAGGAGGTGATCTGTGGATTCCTTGAATACTTATTTTGCCCTCTGGTTCTAGAATCTCAGGGCAGTTTTCCTTGATAATTTCATGAAAGATGATGTCTAGGCTCTTTTTTGGATCATGGCTTCCAGGTAGGCCCATAATTTTTAAATTGTCTCTCCTGGATCTATTTTCCAGGTTAGTTGTTTTTCCAATGAGATATTTCACATTATCTTCCATTTTTTCATTCTTTTGGTTTTGTTTTGTGATTTCTTGGTTTCTCATAAAGTCATTAGCCTCCATCTGTTCCATTCTAATTTTGAAAGAATTATTTTCTTCAGTGAGCTTTTGAATCTCCTTTTCCATTTGGCTAATTCTGCTTTTGAAAGCATTCTTCTCCTCATTGGCTTTTTGAACCTCTTTTGCCAATTGAATTAGCCTATTTTTCAAGGTGTTATTTTCTTCAGCATTATTTTGGGTCTCCTTTAGCAGGGTGCTGACCTGCTGTTCATGCTTTGACTGCATGTCTCTCATTTCTCTTCCCAGCTTTTCTTCCACCTCTCTAACTTGATTTTCAAAATCCTTTTTGAGCTCTTCCATGGCCTGAGCCCATTGAGTGGACTGGGATATAGAAGCCTTGACTTCTGTGTCTTTGCCTGATGGTAAGCATTGTTCTTCCTCATCAGAAAGGAAGGGAAGAAATGCCTGTTCACCTAAGAAAGTAACCTTCTATAGTCTTGTTTCTTTTCCCTTTTCTGGGCATTTTCCCAGCCAGTGACTTGACTTCTGAATATTCTCTTCACACCCACTTCACCTCCGGATCCTCCCAGCCAGCGCTTGGGGTCTGAGATTCAAATGCTGCTTCCCAGCCTCAGGGCTTTTGGCGGGGGCAGGGGTGCTATTCAGTGTGAGATTAAGTTCAGGTGCTCAGGTGGGGGCAGGGCCACCTCACGGGCTCAGTTCCCTCAGGGGCTTTATGCAGAGACCTTCAACAATGGATCCAGGCTCCTGCCTGCTTGGGGAGCCCTGGTCTGCTCCCACCTCCACTGCTGCCTCCCTAGGGGGCCTGAGTTATGGGGGCACCCCACTCCCCTCTCAACCAGCCAAAGAGACCCTCTCACTGACCCCTGTCACCTGTGGGTGGAAGGACCCAGGTGGCTGCTGGAGATCCCGTCCCTGAAGCCCGCTCGGATCTTCTCCTTTTGGTGCCGCGGCCGCGGCAGGGCTGTGCTTGGCTCCCAGTCCGCGGCGCCCAGTCTGCGGCGCAAAGGATCTTTTGCGAGAGGTTTCCAGGTCCCTCTGGAACAGAAATCTCCTTCGCTCCAATGTTCTGTGGCCTCTGGTGCTGCAGAATTCGCAGTGAGTTGCTGTTTACAGATGTTCTATGGGTTGTGGGTTTGGAGCTATGTGTATGTGCGTCTTTCTACTCCGCCGTCTTGGCTCTGCCCCCAAACTGGTGACTCTTGGAGAGCAGTATTAGAGAGCAGATAATGTTGTTGGTTACCATGTTAATACTGCCTGGCCTAGATTCCATTTTCCCATTTTATTAGGGATATAGGAAGAAGAATTGTATGTGAGCAACAGGTCAAGCAACTCTAGAAACAGTTGTCTTCTCCTTGGGCCATGGTCTTAGACTGATACTTACCACTTACATTTTTGCCTACTAGTGACCAGAGCACTCCAAGTTTAGCACTTTACTTCAGGAACATTTGTTCAGACATTTGAGCCCCATGACACATGTTGGTGTTCCAGAAGAAGTACATTAAGAAAATGAGGGTTTAGTGAAAAGAACAGTAGACTAGAAATCAATAGACCTACATCCTATTCCAAGTGCTGCCACAGATTGGGTGATAACTTGGGCAAATCCTTTTGCTTCTCTCAATTTCAGATTTCTTCTTATGGAAAATGAGGAAATTTCATTATATGATTTCTAAATTTCCTTCTTGCTCTAAAATTCTCTATTATATGTGTATTTTGGAGAGAGAAAGGAAGAGGGAAAGATCCAATTTTGAAGAATCAACTATCTCCATTATCAGAAATATACACTCTTTGGTCCAGAGAAATAGTCAATCACAATAGCTGAAGCTTTATTTTGCAGAGCAATTCAATATCAGACTTGGAAGGAACCTCAGAATCCCTTTAGAATACTGGAAATCTGCATAAGAAGGCCTTTTTACAACATATCTCAAAAGAACATTCAGTCTTTGTGTGAAGAACTTTAATGAAGGAGAGGTTGTTACTTTGCAAAAAAACCCAAAACAAAACAGCCCATTATCCTCTTAGAAATGAAATTTTAGGGATTTAGGGCATTTTTCACATGGATACTGATAGTTTGGATTTCTTTATCTGAAAATTTCCTGTTCATATCCTTTGACCTTTTATGAATTGGAGAATGCCTATGATTTCTATAAATTTGAATCAGTTTCCTGTATGTCATAGAAATGAGGCCTTTATCAGAGAAATTTGCTGCAAAGATTTTTTTTTTAATTTACTTGCTTCCTTTCATATTTTTGCTGCATTGGCTTTATTTGTTCAACAGCTTTGAAAAATTTTATTTAAATAAAATTATCCCTTTACCTCCCATGATCCTCTTTATCTCTTGAAGAGTCATGAACTCTTCCCCTATCCATAGATCTGACAGATAATTTCTTTCTTGTCCTTGTAATTTGTTTGTAATATTATGCTTTATATATAATTCATGTACCCCTTTGGAGCTTTTCTTGGTGCATGGTGTAAGATGTTAGTCTATGCTTCACTTCTGTCCAAATGTTTTCTAGTTTTCCAAATAGTTTTTGTTGAATTATGAAATATTGCCCCAGTAATTGGAATCTTTGGGGTGTTCATTTGATTCTAAATATTGTATGCCTCATCTGCTCCAGTTATCATCCTCTTCTTAACCAGTAACAAATGGTTTTTGATAATCATTGCTGTATAGCAGAGTTTTGATATCTGGTATTGCTAGGCTCCCTTTTTTTCATTCCTCTCTCCTCCCATTAATTTCTTTGAGATTTTAGACCTTTGGTTCCTCCAAAAGAATTTTATTATTATTTTTTTCTGGCTCTATAAAGTAATCTTTTAGTAGTTTGGTATTGCACTGAATAAATAAATTAATTTAGATAGTATTGTTAGTTTTTATTATATCAGCTTGGCCTTCCCTGGAACAATTAATATTTCCCCATTTGTTTAGATCTGTATTTCTGTAAAGAGTGTTTCGTTGTTTTATTCCAATTGTTATTTCATATATATTAAGTAGATCCCCTAACTAATTTATATTTTCTGTAGTTATTTTAAATTAAATTTGTCTTTCTATCTCTTCCTGCTGGATTTTGTTGGTAATATACAAAAAACATTAAGGATGACTTATTTAATACATAGTAGTTTGCTAAAGTTGTTAATTGTTTCAATTAATTTTTTGGCTGACTGTCTAGAACAGATGTTTCAAACTCACAGTTGGGAAGGCCCAAGCAGTCTGCAAAACTCTCATGTATGGCTGGAACCAGATTAAAATATAATTGAGAAATGTTTAACACAATAAATAAAAATACAATGCAACATTATAATGTTAAATTATGTTTTTCTAAATCAATAAACTGTATTTCTTTTGTATTTGAGCTTGACACCTCTACTGTATGGTTCCCTATGTAAGCCATAATTTTCCGCAAAAAGCAATACATTTGTTTTCTCTTTCCCTAGTCTTCTTCCTTTAATTTGTTTTTCTTGCTTTATTGCTATGGCTAGAATTTCTAGTGCTATGTCAGATAGTAATGGTCGTAATGGTCCCACTTCCTTTTCACCTGATCTTGTTGGAAAGGCCTCTAGTTTATCACCAGTATAGATAATATTGACTCTAGGTTTTAGATAGAACTACTTATCATATAAACAGCAATGGATTTTTTATCTTACCAAAAGCTTTTTCTGAATCCATTAATGTATTTATATGATTTTTATTTTTTAATATGGTCAGTTATGTATATAATTTTCCTAATATTGAACCAGTCCTGCATTTCTGGCATAAATCCAACCTGGTCATTGTGGATAGTCTTTGTGGATATGTTGGTGGAGTCTCTTTGCTAATATTTTATTTAAAAATTTATGTTAATATTCATTAGGAGCATTGGTCTATATTTTAATTTCTTTGTTTTGACTCTCCCTGGTTTTTAGGTATGAAGAACATATTTGTATCATAGAAAAAATTTGGTCAAATCCCTTCTATTGCTATTTTTTTCTAACAGTTTTTATAGTACTAGAATTAATTGTTCTTTAAAAGTTTGATGGAATTTACTTGAAAATCTATCTCTTCCTAGGCATTTTTTCACCTTTTGGGAATTCATTTAGGACTTTCAATTTCTTTCTCTGAGAGTGGGTTATGTCCTCTATTTTTTGTTCTGTTAATCTGTGCATTTTAGATTTTTGTAAATATTCATCCATTTCACTTAAGTTGCCAGGTTTATTGGCATACAATTGGGTGAAATAGTTTCTAACAACATTTTATTTCTTCTTCATCCATTACACTAAT
This sequence comes from Notamacropus eugenii, assembly GCF_028372415.1. Taxonomy (NCBI): domain Eukaryota; kingdom Metazoa; phylum Chordata; class Mammalia; order Diprotodontia; family Macropodidae; genus Notamacropus; species Notamacropus eugenii. The sequence continues at coordinate 191,018,356 of NC_092876.1, read as the reverse complement.
AAATATCTTCAATTTTAGGAGTTTCCCTTATCTGTGTAACTTTCATTCCCACTCTGGAAAAATAAATGGAAAAAGAGTCATCTAAGTTATGTACCAATAATCTTAGAAGGTGAAATGGTGAAGTACAAAGGGCCCTGTGTTTAACAAGGATATCTGGGTTTAAGCCTAAGGTTCACTGTTTTGCTAGTTATATGGAGACAGCTGTGATACTCTAATCTACTGTTTTTTCTTTTCTGGGATAAATATACCTAAATACCTCAATCATTTCATTATATACCATGTATAATAGGGGATTGGTTAATATGGACCTAGATCTTCAAACATGCACAGTGAGCTCTGCCTGCTCACAACCCATGTGAGCACATGTTACAAAAGGCCCCAATAAAGTAACTTGACCTCTCTCTTTCTTTGGCTTTTGAGTAAGGAGAAAGAAGAAATAGTATAAGGCTTTGAATAGGGAAGCTCCTTCCTTTACTTCCTCTTCCTCCTTTTGGGTCTTCTGTTTCTGTTTTGTTTATTCTCACTTAATCCTAGATTGGTTGGTTGGTTGTTGTCCTTTGTTCTGGAAGAGGACCAACAATGACATCACTATGCTAGAGTCAAGTTATAGTGTGTCTCACTATGGCTGATCAGGCCAATATGAGCCTGGGATATTCTATCACAGTTCTGGCACAAATAGTCCACATTTGGGGTGGATATTCTAAATGTATATGTTTTGCTTTTCTTTTGAGCTACTTCAATTTTGCTTTGCTCACAGAGCATAGAAAACTCTCTGATATGGGCACCCCATGCTGAGTGGTTCTGCTCCAAATCCTAGATAAATGAGAATGGGAGACAGAATGAATTTGTGTGAACTTTGAAAGGATGAAAGAGTTAGTAGAGGTCTGGCAATTGGAATCCATAGCAATCTGCTATAATCATAGCAGGGAGCCTGGCAAGGACCTAACCCTGGGTATCAATCTACTTAATTCAGCCCAGTAGTGAATTGATTTGGTTGCCAAGATACTGTACTCAGATGAAAGTCAGAGAGCTACTTGTTCTTTGGTTTTGTCATACTAAGAAGTGAACATGGTCTAAAGCATGGTGTGTAGCTACCATTTTAAATTTGAGACCTCTCTCCCCAGGGACTCAGGTGGTAGAGGAGTGTGTGCCCTGGTTCAGGTATATTTTTGTATTTTGGTTCTTGCTGTGTCTTTTCAGTAAATATTCTGCTGTAAAATCTAATTGATATTAATTGGTTAAATTGACATTGGGGTATTAACGACTCATTTGATAATATTGAGAATATGGTAACTGGTGTATTGATATTGAGAGGAATTCATTGGAGGGAGCTAAAGATGAATAGTATTAGAATTATTCCACAGTCCATTAGGAGTATCTCTATAACCCAGAGGGGAGATGGAGTAGTAACCTTGCTCTGGGGACATGCCCTGCTAGTTGGAGTGTGGGTTGAGAATGTAAGTATAGTGTCTTGCTGCACATAGTTTTGAGATATTCCCACATCCTGAATAGTTTCTTCTGGACATAATCTTGCTTTTTCATACTCTTTAATAATGTGTCACTGAGAACTGAATAACTATAACAGCAAGGACCCCAACATACACAGGGGAGACTGCTGTACAGGTTCTTAGATCTGCTTTTCTAAAAGAAAAGCAGCTTTTGAGGGCATCAACAATCTTCTTTAATCAAGCACATATATCATTCACTTAGTTCAGGGAGAAAAGTCAGCACCCTGAACTTCAGAGAAAATACAAGCAGAGAAATAAAGACCAACAGACAAGGCTTCCAACTTTCTGATCATAAACAATACATACATCACAGATCAACAGACAGATCCAACTGTCTGACCATTACATATATACATAGTTACCAGAGAGAGAAGCACCAACAGATGGGTTTTCGAAGTTAGGGAGCTCCTTAACAGCTGCCCAGAATCTCATTTGGCCTAACAAGCACTTGAAACAAGTAAGGCCCCAAACAAAACCTCACCTCAGAGTTTATATACAATTTTCAGAGCCAGAGGGCATCACAACCCTTGAGAACCAGTGCCTCATTAGAAATTAACAAAAGGTGTGGGCCTTCCTACAAAGCAAATCTCCCCTAATCAAGCTTACCTTAACTAGCAGGCCCATTAATGGGTAGGAGATCTTTAACTCTCATTAACTTAATTAACATTACAATAACATAATGCAAACATATTCTTATCATTACATAGTACATCAATATTACTACCTACCAAACACTAATGCACTACTGGTAGACTTGTGAACTAATCCAATCATTCTGGAGAATAATTTGGAACTATGCCCAAAAGGCTATAAACATTGAATGCCCTTTAATCCAGCAATAACAGTACTAGGTATATATCACAAAGAGATAAAAAATAAAAAGGTTCCATATGTGCAAAAATATTTATAGCAGCTATTTTTGTGGTGCAAAGAATTGGAAATTTAGGGGATGCCCATCAATTAGGAAATGGCTGAACAAGTTGTAGTATATGTTTGTGATGGAATACTATTGTGGGATAAGAAATGAGGAGCAGAATACTTTCAGAAATACCTGGAAAAACTTATATGAACTGATGCAAAGTGAAGTGAGCAGAACCAGAATAACATCATGCACAGTAAAAGCAATATTGCACAATGATATGTTTTGAATGACTTAGCTATTCTCAGCAATACCATGATCTAAGAAAATTCAGGATTCATAGTGAAAAATGTTATCTGTCTCCAAAGAAAACTGATAGAGTCTAAATAGATATTGAAGCACACACATAAAAAAAAAAAAAAAAAAAAACAACAACAACAACAACAAAAAACTCTTTCTTTTTCTTTTTTTTGGGGGAGGATGCTGTGTTTTTTTCGCAACATGACTAATATAGAAATACATAACTGAAGGTATATGAGCTATATCAAATTGTTTCCCCTTTTCACTGAAGGGGGAGGGGAAAAAGAAAGGGAGAGAATTTGGGACCTAAAATTTTTTTTAAAATGTTTAAAATTTTTACATGTAATTGGAAAAAATAATTTTTTTAAAAAAAGATTACTACCTTTCTATGGGAAGAAAAAGGAAAATATTTTTTCATTAACGGAGCCTAATATTAAATTAATGGTTTTGACTGCCAAGTCACTATAGACTCATATTTATCTTGTAGTGAACTAAAAAACATGATTGTTTTTCACAAGAAATGCTTTTGTCTTATGTGATTTTTTATGTGACATTCTTCTACTGTAGAAGCATAGGTATTAAACATTTGTATGCTGTTCTCAGGGTACTATAAACTGATCTGACTGGTCGTATGCATAAAAATCTAGTCAAGGGAATTGAAATTAACTAAGAAGGAAATACTTAGCCACTAGATGGCAATGCATTCAAGGTCCTTGTCTGGTACATACCCCTCATCCCCAACAATCTTTAACAAACTGATAAATCTACTCTGGGTGCCAGAAGGTGAACAAAGGTTCAGCCCCTCTTTCAACAAGAACAAGTCTCAGTTTGCTTCCTCTCTGAATGGTGGTAATGACTCCAACACTTGGCTCTAGCTGTACTTAATTCTAGTGTGGGTAATGAAATGAAATGTTGAACTATGGGAATCATTACAACTGACTGGTTCTCATTCTCTCCACTCTTCCTGTACTTATGAAATTATTCACTTTCCCATAGAAGATGTACATCACAGAATTACAATACAGCTTTACGGTACATAAAATGAAAAAGGAGAATATATAGCTCTCCATCTCACATAGAGATGGGCAGTTTTTAATTGAAGTCCTATGGAGAGCAAGGAAGGGCAAGGTCATTTCTGGGGACTGTGTCTCAATTTTCTTGGTCAATGAATGACTATGAATCATTTCCTAGGTCTATGATATCTTTGTAGAAGCAGAAAAACATGATAAATTCTCCTGGGTTTTCAATGAATCAGAGACTCTCAAACAACAAGCTCATATAGAAGTAAACATCTGCTGTGCTTAGGGATACACGGACAAAAATAAAATACTACCTGTCCTCACAGAGCTTATATACTGTGAGGGAAAAGGAAGGCACAGTTACAAGTAGATGTAAAGTATATCAAAGGTAAATAAAAAGACATTTCAAGGTGGTACTAACAACTGAGGGAAATAGAAAAGACCTAATGTAAGTGGCAACATATCTAGAATTCTCTTCCTCCTCACCTCTTGACTCTTAGAGTCCTTAGCTCTCTTCAAAGCTCAGCTCATGTCACCAAAGACACTGAGAAAGGAGATGAAACAATATGTACAGGTATAGAACAAGTAAGCCAGTTTGACTGGACATGGTGTATGATGCAGAAATAATGTGAAATTACCCTGAAAGGTAGACTGGAGATAAAATGTGAAAAGCTTTAAATATCATACGCAAATATTTGTATTTTACTCTGGATCTAGAGGCAATATGGAACCACTAGATCTTTTTTGAGCAGGGGACTGACATTGTAGTTTAGGAATATCACTTATGTACGTATGTGGAAGATGATTTATGGACGAGTACAATCTTTAGGTAGAGAGAATAACTAGTAAGCTATTGTAATAGTAGTCCTGGTGAGAAGTGAAAAGGGGCTGGGCTAGAGTGCCAGCCATGTAAGGGGAAAACAAAGGTAAAGTTATTGAAGTCAAATCAGTAAAAACTGGCAACTGATTATATATGGAAGATGAAGGAGAGTGAAGATCATGCACCCATTCTGAGAGGCTATATAGGTATAACTTCTGTGGAAAGGGGGCCAGTCTTCCCTACCAATTGCTACTCATAGTCAAGCCAGCTTAGTTGAAGCAGCAAAGGCAGCTTGAGGGAGACATAAGAGGCAGCATGTGTTGGGCAAGTTAAACTACCACCTATCTCCCCTCAGACCTCAATGGAGACAACCGAGGACCCTAAAACCAAGGGTTTTGGAATAGCACTGATTCCAGCACAATACCTGTATCCATCATCCTGGAAAGCAACTCTTGTAGAGACCTGGGAAACTGTTTTGGCAGATTCCACCCACAGATGTAGCTACTGAAGATCCAAATTCACCACCATCCTTGGCAATATTGATTGGTTCAAATGATTTTATCCATGGAAATGACATTAAAGAAAAGATATTACCACTTGCTTTGCTGCTGTACTCTAAGGATCATGGAATTTTCCATCTGATTTGCAATTGAAACTCTTCATATGTATTTTCTCCCCATTAAAATGCGAGTTCCTCAAGAACAGGGACTGTCTGACTTTTCCATATGTATCCTTTCCATTTAATGTAGTGTTTTAAAGACACTTTTTGTTGCTTTTCAGTCATGTCCAGCTCTTCATGATACCATCTGGGGTTTTCTTGGCAGAGATACTCGAATGGTTTGCCATTCCCTTCTCCAGCTCATTTTATAGATAAGAAAACTCAGGCAAACAGGGCTAAGTGGGTTGCCTAGGGTCAGTTAGTAAACGTCTGAGGTCAGATTTGAACTCAGGAAGATGAGTCTTTCTGACTCGAGGCCCTGCAACATATCCACAGCACTACTTAGTTGCCTTTAAAGACACATAGTAAGTACTTAAAATGCTTTTTTCAATCTGTATGACTCAGACAAATTATTAACCCTTGCTGCTTCTTAATTTCTTCATCTGAAAGGAGACAGGCTTTTACCTATCACCTATGTGATCACTCTATGTGGTCTCTTTGGTCCCTTTCAGTCCTATTGCTCTATGATTGAATCTATCTATATTTAAACAAATAGCCAAAATTCAGGTACTCTCTCTGTCTGGACTCAGGTCTGGATGTGCGTTTTCACCACCGTGGAGATAGTGTGGAGACTCCTCCCACTGATACAGATTGTCTAGTGATTTGTGACTTATATTGTTTTTGAGTTGTCTGGGGTATTGAGACTTTGTCCATAGTCACAAAACCATTTTGTGTCAGAAACAGAGGTTGAGTCCAAGGTTGGTCTTCTATTTATGCTATGCTATCACATATGTGTGTAGGTACAGAAACACATATACTGTATAAGTGTGTATACATAATATATGTATACTTACACACATATATGGATATATATATGTATGTGTGTGTAACCACAAAGACACATTCATCCATAGAGAATATTTTGTTTCTTTTTTTTTTTTTAAATAATTTGAGGCTCATGTCATCTTTAAAAGTCACCAACAGGTTTTAAGTTTAGAAAGTTTCCAACTTGTAATATATTCATGCTTGGTATGTGAGAATGCATAGATCAAATCTGCTCTGCTTGCTGAATTTCAATAGGGGATTTGTCAGTGTTTGGCCAAGTAATAGCTAATACCTAGTGAGATAGTCCAATGTCATGACTTTTTGTTGACATTTTATCTCCTCTCTGTAAAGTTATTAGGTCATTTCCATTTCTTTTTTTGGTTTCTTCCCATTCATTCAACAAACATTTATCCAATACCTACTATGTGTCAATCAGTTCATGTCGTTGCTCTAAGTATACACTAAAAATAATTAATAAATGAATAGAATATGTTAGGGAACATACTAACATTTAAAAGAGCACAGAATAAATTAGAGAAATAGTCTTTTCTGCAATTATTTTTAGAAATAAATTTTTGAGTATAATTTCCTGCCTTCTGTTACTCTGAATGGAGCTAGAAATACAGAACTGGACTACTGTCTTCTAGAGTCAGGATCACGGTAGTAAGGGAGAAGTAAATGACACTCTCCCTTTTATATAATTGTTTACACTTTTAGACAATTCAAAATATTTCTTTGAAAATAATAATACATGATAATTTTCTCAGAAATAGTAGTTCCTTTTTCCCAATTAAAACAACTATAGGATTCTTTTTAGTCCTTCACTTAAGGTAAGCAGACAATAAAATAGAATTATCATTTAATTAAAGGAAAAATAGTTGACTTGAAAGATAAGCAACAAAAGTGGTAGGGGCTGGTCTTATGTTTTTTTCTTATACAGTTCTGTGATAACCTGTTAAAATATACTTAATTTGACTAAATTATGTTAAAATGACTGAAATTGAAATTTTTAATGTTTTCAAAACAGAAATCATTGACCACAGAGAAGTATGACATCAGAATTTTGGATTCATCTTAGAAGATTGCCAAACGCTGTTTCAAGTTATCATGGCAAAGTTCATTTAATTGCCATTATCATTCATGTAAAGGGTCTTCTAGATCATTCTAAAGAGGAATTTTTATGGTAATAATTGAACTGGAAACCCTGATTGGTAAAGCTTTAATGAAGGGCTATATACTTATGGGAGAGGATTAAACCTGGCCATTATTGAGAAAATGGACTTCTGGGTTGTTATTGCTCAACTGAGAGGCATTATAAATTTTTAGTGATGTACAAACTTTTACCACCAAAGTCCTCATTTCTTTGAATTTATAGCCTATAAAACAGACATTTCTTCTTCTTTTTCCTTCTCCCTTCCTTACTCCTCATATTCCCCAATTCCCATGCCTTCTCCTTGAGGCTATAGTCAGAAAATTAAGTCAACAAAAATCACTCCCATGAGTTAGGTCTTGTACTTAGTACTGGGGATAAAAGAAAGACCAAAACACAGCCCTTGGTTTTAAGGAACTCACAATCTAATGGAAGAGACAACATGCATACAAACAACTATGTACAGACAATTTATCTACAGAATAAATATGAGGCAATCTCAGAGAGAAGATACTAGCACTGGGGGGACTGATCAAGGTTTCTTGCACAAGAGGGTACAAATGTCCAAAGTAAAGATTTTGGTGTTGAAAAATATTTTTCTCCATCAGCACTGATAATTTATATGTCACTACAAAAGTACAAATTTATGACATTCTCCAGAAATTTTTAGTAATCATAGATTCCTCAGGAATATCATATATATATATATACAGAGAGAGAGAGAGAATTGGAAAATTATATTACCCTCCACTGTCTAGGAAGATACCTTGCTGTAGCCAAAAGATCAGTTACATAACTCTTTCAATGTACTCACCTGTACTATTCTTTGTGTATGATAAAGGGACACTTTTAAAAAGCTTTCAAAAATATATTAAGATTGTTTAGTCTACTCTTTCTATCTTGTTAGCAGCAAACTCCCCAGCATACCCAGGAGGGCCTGCTGCACAGGGTCTTATATCTGCTTCTCTAAAAGGAAAGCACCTTTTGAGGGGTCATCAATCTGCTTTAACTACATTTATCAACAGAGAAAAACCAAGCAGAGAAATAAAGACCTACAGACAGGGTTTCTAACTGTCTGACCATAAACAATACATACATCACAGATCAACAGACAGATCCAACTGTCTGACCATTATATACATATATAGTTACCAGAGAGAGAAGCACCAACTTCTGGGTTTTCAAAGCAGGGAGTGGGGGGGTGGGGAGGGGCATAGCTACTCAGAGTCCCACCTGACACAGGAACCTTCTTCTAAGCCCTCAAATTAAAACCTCAGCTCAGAGTATAAGTACACTTTTCAGAGCTGGAGGGCATCAGATGCTCTTGACCCAGTGTCTCATTAATTAACAAAAGGTGTGGGCCTTCCTACAAAACAAGCTTCCCCTAATCAAGCTCCCCTTAATAGGTTCCAGGTAAGGCCTATTAATGGGTGGGGAAGACCTTTAACTCTAATTGAATTACATTAACTCTAATTAACATTACAACTACAAATTATTTAATTTTGGTAGGGCTATTTCTTAACCTCTCCAAAAATAATGGGGAAATTGTCATTGTATTCAATATATTTATTCCTCACTGGAGCCTGCCTCTAAAGACAGCCTTATAAAAAGTTTCTCCACTGCTATCTCTGCTAAATGCAAGATTTTGAAACAACTGACCAGGTTTCCTGGGACTAAGATAAATAGCTTGATGAGAGGGAAACATAAATACTGTAAGTCAAGAAGGTCAGGGTTCAAGTTTAAGAGGAATCAGTTAAAGTTAAGAGTAACAGGTGGTTCTTATAGTTCCAGCAATGGTAGAGAACAGCATGGCACCATTAAAAGACCACTGGATTTGGAGAACTGGGTTCATAATCCTGGCTTCATCACTTATTGTCTGTGGGACTTTAGTATTTAACTCCTCTGTGTCCTTCCTAGATTCCTCATTTGTAAAATAAATGGGTTGGATTCTGTGATCTCTGCCACCTCTGCTATCTTCAAACTAGGTTCCTAAGAATACAGTTTGGGAAGATGCTTAAATCAGAGGTCAATCATCTTGACTGAGAACCTGAAAAAGAAAAATCCAGAGACTCTGGCCAGTGGTTTGAAGACAAGTTATCTAGAACCTAGATAAAGGAGCAATGCACTAGGTGCAGAGGGGACCAGCATTATTAATAGAGCTTGTGTTGGAAGGATGACATGCTAATTGATAGTTGGTGGAGTTGTAATTATTTCCCCCAGGCTGAAAAGCTGTTTGGAATCATGCAAGAAAAGTTACTAAAGCATTTATATTCTGACCAGAAATTCCACTACTAGGACGATATAGCAAGGAGATTATAGACAGAAAAAGGGAGTCCATGGTGTCCAAATATATAGCAGCATAATTTCTGATAATAAAAAGCTAGAAATGAAAGTCAAGAAGAGCTGAGTTTATTTCTAGTCTCAGAGACTTTCTTTCTGTGTGATTCAGGACAAGGCACTTAACCTCTATTTTGTCTCAGTTTCTTTAATTATAAAATAAGCCTAATGACAGCACCTACCTCACAGGATTGTTGTGAGAATAAAATGAGATAATATTTTGTAAAGTGCTTAATAGAGTGCCTGGCACATAGTGGGTGCTAGATAAATATTTACTCCTTTGTCTCCAACCCTCCCTTCACCTTCTAGTCTTATTTCAGGTAACTTTTATTCAAGCAATGTTAATTTTAGTAAAACAATGAGTTGTTTCTCATGTACAGTATTCTATATCCCACTTCCATTCCTTTGCATAAGTGGTTCCTAAAATCTAGAATTCACTTTCTCTTTAGCTCCTCCTGGTAGAATCTTTAGTTTTAGCTTTCTTCAAAATACAGCCCAGGTGTCTGTAAGAGATCTATCCTCATATACTTTATTATCAGCAGTCTCCTTCTTGAAATTATGAGCACTTTGTACATCCTTTGTATTTACTTATGTCTATACATGTTGCATCTCCTAGAAGAATGTAAGTTCTTTGAAAGCAGGTACTATTTCATTTTGATCTTTGCATATCTAGCACTTAGCACAGTGTCCTTCATATGTAGCAGACATTTAAATGTGTATTGTTTTGGATTGCATTAATAACAACTGAATATATTATTAGTGTATTATTCATTATATAATGCTTTATATATGTATGTATATACTCATATATACAAACATATAGGTATTATATATATGTATATATACATACATAATACTTTAAGGTTTTCAAACTCCTTTGCATCCATTATCTCATTTTGATAATTATGCTTCTATGAGGTAAGTACTAAAAGAATCATTATTCTCACCATTCTCAGTTGAGGAAACCGAGACTCATAGAGGAGAGATGATATATGCTTTTCTTGTTGAGTCAATTAGTCATATCCAATTTTTCATGACCCCATTTGGGGTCTTCTTGGCAAAGATATGTGATGGGTTTGCCATTTCCTTCTGCAGCTTATTTTACAGATGAGGAAACTGAGGCAAACAGATTTACCAAGGGTCACATACTCAGCAAGCATCTGTTACGTGATAATTTTCTTACAGCTCAAAAAAATGACCAGGGGAATGTAAGGAGAGTGTACTTGTCAGTTTTGCTTGTGCCCTCATAGAGGCTGTGACCATAGCTGTCACATATGCTTGTGTATGAAGATGGTGGTGAAAGACAAAAGCCATTAACGTTCAAAACAAATGTAATTTAGAATACGATACTCTAGGCAAAATAAGAAGGCTGCAAAGGATCATATGCTGAACTTTTTAGATATAGAAAGAATTAATAGTTTTTATGTCCATAACTGAATGTTTCTTGTGTGTTTTATTTAATAGAATCACAAATCATAATAACTCATGTCATAATAAAGTCTGCACACATAATGTTTCTAGATTTTAAAGATTTTTAATTCATGTGTAATTTGACATTTGAGAAACATTTATGAAATGCCTACTTGATGTCAGGCATTGTAGTAAGCATAAGGGATACAAAAAAATCACCCAAAAGACAGTCTTTGTCCTTGAGGAGCTCACAATCTAATGGGAGAGACAACATGCAAATACAAAGGTACTTAAGCTTGGACAGCATAAGTAGGAAGTGATTACCAGAAGGAAGACACAAATTTAGAAAGATTGGGAAAAGCTCCCTGTAGAAGGTAGGATTTAGGTGGGACTTGAAGGAAGTCAAGGAAGTTGGTAGATGGAGATTAGGAGAGAAAGTCTTTCAGGCACTGGGTACAGCCGGAGAAAATGACCAGATCTGCAAGATGCAGTGTCTTATTCTTAGAACAGCAAGGAGGCTGGTATCACTAGATTGAAGTGAGGAGCAAGATGGAAAAATAAAGAAATTTGAATTCCTTACAAAGGATTTTGTGTTTGATCTTGGCGGTGATAGAGAATCATTGGAATTTGTCAAGTAAGGGGTTGACGTTGTTGGATCAGAGTTTTAGGGAAGTAACTTTAGCAGCAAATGGAGGATGGTCTGGAGTGGCTGAAGACTTGTGGAAAACAGGCTAATCACCAAGCTAATGCAAGAATCCAGGCATGAAGTGATGAAGCCATGCACCAAATAGTTGTTTCTTTCATAAACTACATGTACATATACACATACATATGAATCTATATAGAAACATAGATATAGATATACAATGCTACTTAGACTGAAATGGAGATCAATTATCAGTTGGCTCTTCTAATAAAGAAAACTTTTTAATCTGAGTTTTTCCTTATTTCTTTGCAAATGCTTATCAAGGTCACTATGATTTGAGATAACCAACTGTTCCACTGCAAATCATCAGAATCTCTCTTTTCTCATCCCACCCAATCCCTATACTACATGTGTAGTATACACCAGAGAAAACTGTTGAGCCAATAGAGCTAGAATAATCATCTTTGGGAGACTCCAAAGGGCTTTGACCATAAACTATGATGTAAGAAAATAGACAGACCTATGGTCATGTTGGAATTAGATTATATTAGAAAAGCAGTTTCCTTCCAACTCTAAATTATGATATTATTATTCTGAATGGAAATAAAAAAGCTATACCTTCAAGCTTGATTTGTTCAATAGCCACTTTCACTTGAGTCTTCTATGCTGTGTCTACTTATCACCTTTTTAATGACCTAATTGATCAATCTGATAACGTTTTCTCAGTCTTCATTCTTGTTGAACTATGTGAAGTTTTTTTTATTATATTAATTGACCTATCCATCTTGAGATTTTTTCCTCCTTTGCTTTCTGCTTTACTATTCTTATTCTTCTGTCTCTCAATTGGTCTTCCTCTAACTCTTTGTTTTAAATTTCTCTATTCTCTTTCTGCTCTCTAAATTTAAAAGTCATCCAGGGTTCAGTCTTTGGCACTCTTCACTTCTTCTGTAATTTTTCACCCTGAGAGATTTCATTCACTCTCTTTTCATCTACTATCACTTCTTTCTAAATAACTACTATTTCTACATCCTTTACCTCTCTCCACTGCCCCATTTTTAATACACTTTGGCATTTCTAGCTAAATGTAGAAAGGTTAGCCACTTAATGGTGACTTCTTCTTTTGACCATGATAACCCATAAAACAAAGGAAAATACAAGATTCTCCTTAGTCCTGTACAGCTCTCTTCCACTTCCAAATGATGGCAGAATGGTGTAAAAACATCTGAGCATCATACAATTTTGGACTGTTTTGAAAAACTTACTTAGCTATTTGATGCTATAAAAATAAGATCCTTTTCTAGTTTTGTGGTTTGTCCTTTGTTTTCAAAGAGGATCAGTGATATCACAGGATAATATTCTGACCCATGCATGAACTGAATTTAAGTGAGAAAGAGTATTCCCTCTCTTCCAGAGTCATTGAAGTCCAGTGATGAGATAAAAGTCAGGATGACTGGAGATGGCCTGAAATGAGGTGGATGACCATGGTTTCTTTGATATCTGACCAAGATCTAAGCAATCCACAGTGTCTGCTTCAGCTGCCTTTCCAACTTTTGGAACAAATCCACCAGGGGGAAGTTTTAAATTCACTGGATAAGTTCACTTTGGAAATATGCTTTCCAGGGATATATACATTGGTAATGTAGTTGACAGATGCATTACAGAACTACATTAGTGTTTGGGAGTCTCTGAAGGAAAGTGTGGGAGATAAGAGATATTAGAATGACTACTAGATTGAAGGTCTGCTGAGTCATTGTGCTGAATTTATTTATTTTTTTCTCTTTAGGTAGGTTTTATTTTATTTTTTTAAAATGTATTTATTTTTTGTTTTCAACATTCATTTCCACAAGATTTTGAGTTCTAAATTTTCTCCCCATCTCTCCCCTCTCCCCCAAGACACTGTGCATTCTCATTACCCTTTACCCCAATCTGCCCTCCCTTCTATCATACCCTTTCCTTCCCTTACCCCCATCTTCTCTTACTTCCTGTAGGGCGAGATATATTTCTATATCCCATTACCTGTATTTTTTATTTCCTAGTTGCATGCAAAAACAATTCTCAACATTCATTACTAAAACTTAGAGTTCCAACTTCTCTCCCTTCCTCCCTCCCCACCTATCCCCACCGAGAAGACAAACAATTCCATATAAGCTAGACATGTAGTCATGCAAAAGACTTTCATAATAGTCATGTTGTGAAAGACTAACTATATTTCTCTCCATGCTAATCTGCCTCCTATTTATTCTATTCTCTCTTTTGATCTTGTCCCTTCCCCAAAGTGCTTACTTCTCATAACTCCCTCCTTTCATTTGCCCTCCTTTCTGTCATTCCACCAGACCCCACTTATCCCTTTCTCCCCTTCTTTCCTGTAGTGTAAGATAGATTTTCGTACCAAATTGAGTGTGCATGTTATTCCCTCCTTAAGCCAAATGTGATGAGTGCAAGATTCAATTTTTACCTATCACCTTCTCCCTTTTTCTCTTTGCTGAAAAAGCTTTTCTTGCCTCTTTTATGAGAGATAATTTACCTCATTCCATTCTCCATTTCTCCTCCCGATATATTCTTCTCTCAACCCTCAATTTATTTTTTTAGATATCATCCCTTCCTATTCAACTCACCCTGTGTCCTCTGTCTTTATATATGCGTATAATCCCTCCAACTACCTAAATACTGATAAAATTCTCAAGAGTTACAAATATTAACTTTTTATGTAGGAATGTAAACAGTTCAACTTTAGAAGGTCTCTTGTGATTTCTCTCTCCTGTTTACCTTTTCATGTTTCTCTTGATTCTTATGTTTGAAAGCCAAAGTTTCTATTCAGCTCTGGTCTTTTCATCAAGAATGCTTGAAAGTCCTTTATTTCACTGAATGACAATTTTCCCCCTGGAGTATTATACCCAGTTTTGCTGGGTAGGTGATTCTTGATTTTAATCATAGTTTCTTTGACTTCTAGAATGTCATATTTCAAGCCTTATGATCCCTTAATGTAGAGGCTGCTAGATCTTGTGCTATCCTGATTGTATTTCCACAATACTCAAATTGTTTCTTTCTGACTGCTTGCAATATTTTCTCCTTGACCTGAGAACTCTGGAATTTGGCTACAAAATTCCTAGGAATTTTTCTTTAAAGATCTCTTTCAGAAGGTGATCAGTGGATTCTTTCAATATTTCTTTTACCCTCTGCTTCTAGAATATTAGGGCAGTTTTCCTTGATAATTTCACGAAAGATGATGTCTAGGCTCTTCTTTTGATCATGGCTTTCAGGTAGTCCCATAATTTTTAAATTTTCTCTCCTGGATCTATTTTCCAGGTTAGTTGTTTTTTCAATGAGATATTTCACATTGTCCTCAAATTTTTCATTCTTTTGGCTTTGTTTTGTAATTTCTTGGTTTCTCATAAAGTCATTAGGTTCCATCTGCTCCATTCTAATTTTTAAAGAACTATTTTGTTCAGTGAGCTTTTGAACCTCCTTTTCCATTTGACCCATTCTGCTTTTTAAAACATTCTTCTCCTCATTGGCTTTTTGGACCTCTTTTGCCACTTGAGTTAGTCTAATTTTAAAGCTGCTATTTTCTTCAGAATTTTTTTGGTCTCCTTTAGCAAGCTGTTGACTTGCTTTTCATGATTTTCTTGCATATCTCTCATTTCTCTTCCCAATTTTTCCTCTACCTCTTTTACTTGATTTTCAAAATTCATTTTGAGGTCTCCCATGACCTGAGACCATTGAACATTTTTTTGGCAGGTTTTTGATGTAGAATTCTTGACTTTTATGTCTTCCTCTTATATTATGCTTTGTTCTTCCTCATCTGAAAAGATGGAGGAAAATACCTGTTCACCAAGAAAGTAACCTTCCATAATCTTGTTTTTCCTCTTTTTTGGGCATTTTCCCAGTCAGTTACTTGACTTCTGAGTCTTTTGTCAAGTTGAGAATGTACTCTAGGGCCCTGTAAGTTCTCAGTTCCGCCAAGGTGGCACAATCAAGGGTGAGGAGTTTCCTTCTCTGATGCCCTGTGCTTTGATCTGTGAGCAACCAAAAGTATTCCTTTCTGCCCAAGATCTTTGAGTAGGGTTCCCTCTCTACCATCACCACCAGCTCTACCACACCAGTGTTATTCCTCACCCCAGGGTTGCCACTCAAGACTGAGACTTAGATCAGCTGCTCAATTCCCCCAGAGTCTTCAGGCCAAGGGGTCCAAAGGTGGATGCTGTTGCTGCAGTGGTTGCCACTTCCTTAGAGTCTGGGCTGAGGCCAGACCCTGTTCCCTTCTCACCCAGGTGGAAGAGCTTTCTCATTCACCTTTGAAGCTGTCTTTTGGTTTGTGGACTGATAAATCTGGGAATGGCAGTTGCTACCAGTGCTTCTGCCCTCTGAAGCCTTCTCCAGTCCTGTCCATGTATGCCTTGCTGCATGGCCAAGGGTGGGCTGCACTCTGCTCCGAGCCCAGTGCAATACACCTTTCCTGTCAGCCTTCTAGGCTGTCTTGGGCTGGAAATCTCTTTCATTCTGTTGTTTTGTGGCTTCTGCGGCTCTAGAATTTGTTTAGAGTCATTTTTATAGGTATTTTATGGACTATGTGGGTAGAGCTAGAGCAGTTCTGTCCTTCTACTCCACCATCTTGACTCTGCCCTTGATCTCATTGTTGTATGACTGTGAAACCTGGACTATATCATACCAGGAAACTGAATGACTTCCATTTGAACTGTCTTAGGAAGATTCTGAATATTACTTGGCACGACAAGGTACTAAATACTGAGATTCTATCTTCGACTAATCTTCTAATCATTCAAACTCTAACTGCAGAGAGAGCAACTCTGATGGGCTGGCCACATTGTTTGAATTCTAAGCTTGCCTAAAAGACTTTTACAGAGAATTTATATAAGGCAAGTGCTCATTGTGGTCAGAAGAAGTAATACAAGAACATTTTCAAGGTCTCTCTGAAGAACTTTGGAAATGATTTGGAATAGGTATGGGAAACATTGGTACAGAAGTGCTAACATGGCATACCCTCACTGATGATGGTGTTGTCCTCTATAAGCAAAGCAGAACTGAAGTAGTTCAAAAGAAATATGAGATGCACAAATTTAGAGAATCCACCTTGATTATTTACATGGAATATTTGTGTCCAACTGTGGTAGAGCACTCTGAGGTTGCATTGTCTGATGTGCTACAGTCAGACATACTATATCTTGACCCTAGTGATATCATTTTGGTCTTCTCTGAAAATGAATGACAACAACCAATCAAGGAGAAAAAAAAAACAACCCTTTTTTCTATAGGACCTTCAGTGTCTAAATAGCTCATGATGATGACAGTGGCCAAAGTCAGATTCTTTGCTCACTCATATCACCAGCTGGATCCTCCTCTTTGAAACATGCCCAGCTTTGATAGTCTTTCTCTTGGAGCCCAGTAGCACACAAGTACTGTTATTTATTTAGCTAGAAATTTGAATCCCTAAATTCTCCATTCTTTCATAGCTCTTCTATTAGTCTTAAATCATTAAAAGATCTTGTTATTTAAAATTTCACTTTTTTTTGTCATTCCTCTTTAACAAGATTATATGTTCCTTGGGTACAGGGATTATACTATATACTTCCTTGTATCCTCCTGCAGACTTTAGCATGCTGATTTGCACAAACTAGATATTTCTACATTTGTTTTGAATTAGGTTATGTAGAGGAAAGAAGAAATTATTTTAGGAGCATAGTCGGGGGAAGTGATTTCATAAATCAAAGCTAGAAATGAGCAAGATAAGAGATTCAGAGTGCCTAGTGACATTCATTTCTGTAAAATCTTCTCATATCATGCTATTCCACTACTCAGAAAACTTCAATGGCTCCTAACTGAGGATATGTCTTAGACTAAATTCATGACACTTTGTTTATAGCTCTTTTAGGCAGTACACCTAAATTTATTTTAGGCATTACATGTAACTACCAAAAAGGAGAGTTCCTAGAAGCATTCGTCTCCTCAGTCTCTTCTGTGATCATATTGTTCTACTGCTCAGAAATCTTCAATGACCGTTCCCTTCCTCATCCCACCCTATTACCTGAAGATTGGGTCACAACTCCCTAGAGTGGCATTTGAGACCCTTTGTAGTCTACTCACTATCATCCAAATAAAATCCCACATTTTTATCTATTGAAATTCTATCCCCTCTTTCAAGCTTTCTAATTCTACTTCCTTCTGCTATCCTCTTCAGATAGCAATGATCACTGTCTTTGTCTACACTCATATCACTTTGTTTATAATTTTTTCATATCCAACCATATTCTAATTTGCAATTTTCAGAAGAGTTGCTAATTGCATTAAAGGAAAGATTCTCCACAAATATCTGAACTTAAAACAATAACAGCAGGCAGTTTGTTATATTGTGATTGGTAAGATTCAAGCAATCAATCAACAAACATTTATTTAGTATCTACTATGTGTAAAAAGCACAATGCAAAGAGCTGGGGATGCAGAGAGAAAAAATTCCCTGTCTTCAAGGAACTCAATTTGACATTCTAGACAGTATGTGCATAGTTATTTAATACTTTTAAAAAGTGTATTTAGTGATGATGTGAGAAGTCCACTCAGTGGGCAAGAAGGAAAAAAGAGTCACTATCATGAAAAACCCATTAATACACTATTTGACTATCCCTTCATGTCCCATGAGCAGGCAATGAATGAAAAAACAAAGTCAAAATAGAAAAGGAGCTCAAAACAGTTTTAAAAAACCTAATGAGTTATTAAGTAAGCCTGTCTGGAGTTTAAAATCAAATGAGATATTTCTAAAACAAAATGCTCCAATGCCTTATCAAGTTATGAAATTGTCCAAAGGCTTTATCTGTGGAATGGGATTGTAATTCTGGTTGGTTTTACTAAACCAGAAAGGCTTTGCGGATATGCTTGGTGGCAAGGCTGGGTTGGTACCTAGGAGTATTTCATTGATTCTCATTCATCCTGATTGTTTTGTTGCCTTTTACAATATTGACTACCCTCTTCTGCTGTATACTCTTTTTCCCTCTAGGTTTTTGTTATACTGATTTCTTGTCTGTACAATTTAGGGCATATCTCATCACTTCTCAGTCTTTTGTAAGGGCTCATCATTCATTCTTTGTCATGTAATTGTGGATGTTCCCCAAAACTCTTCCCTTCTTTCACTGCTCTTGGTTCCTTATTATCTCTTATTGGCTTAACCAATATCTTATGCAAACTATTCATAGATGTAAACGTACATGTATACATACATATATATACATGTACATGTATATATATACATATATATGTAGAAAGAAAGAGACAGAAGCAGAGAGACAAACAGAGAGACAGAGACAGAGATAGATATGGATATATATCCTCAGTCTCTCTCAAGCATTACCAACTGCCTATTAGACCTTTCATCCTGGATGCTGGATGTCCTAGAGATATATCACTCATTCTGTTCAAATCAAAACTCCTTATCTTTACTCCACAACTCATATTCTTCCAAACTACAGCATTTCTGTGGTACCACTATCCTTCTGATCTCCTAGGTTTGTATCTTCAGAGATTTAATCTTCATTTTCTCTCACTCTAAAGGTCCAGTCAGTGAACAAATATTACTCTTTGTATATTCACAACATTTTTTTCACATTCACTTCTTTTTTCCTACTGACAAAGTATCATCTTAGCTATGGCTTTCATCACCTCTTACCCAGATTATTGCAATGGCTCCCTAATTGGATCACTATGTCTCAAGTTTACTATTTTTTTTCTCCTGAATCTAGGAATTTTAACTGAAAGTCCCCCATGCATGAAATGCTCTTTTCCTTTCTCTGTTTCCTTGTTCCCTGACTTCCTTCAAGGTCTAGCTAAAAATTCACCCTCTCAAGGAAGCCTTTATCAATCCTTGTAAATTCTGGGGCCTTCACTCTGTTGATTATTTCCAATATGCTACATATTGTTTGTACATAATTATTTGCATGATTTCTCCCCCATTAGATTGTGAGACCCTTGAGAACAGGGACTGTCATTTATCTTTTTCTGTATTTCTGTCATTTAGTACCATGCCTGACACATTGTAGGTGCTTAATAAGTGTTTGTTTATGGATTGATTTATTCTCTATATACTTGGATATGCCTATTCTATTATATACGACACCACTATGTACACATACACAGAGACACAGACACACACACATTTCTTATCTTCTCCCATTAAAATATAAGTTCCTTGAAAGGCAGAATTATTTATTCTTCATTTTGTATTAGCAGATACCCAGCATATAGTAGGTATTTAATGAATTATTATTGAATTGATTTATTGTCTGAGGACCAACCCATCAACTAAACTAAGTTTTAACTTAGCTAATTTCCAGGATGTTGACTGCTAGGAAATGACTTTATTTGGTCATTGAAGCTTATGAAATGTACAGCAATGCATAAGAGACACCAATCTACACTTCAGCCCCTCCGGTTTCACAGTGATAATGAATGGGTGGCAGAACCTGGGCAGGAGTATAACTCTTTTTAGCCTGCAAATAATAATTTAGCTCTTGGCATTTTTAAAGCACCATCTTTGTCTAGTGACCAATAACTTGCTACATTGTTGGATATAAAGGTAGAAAGAAGTTGCAGCAAAATGAGGAAATATGGTGGATTCTCCTTCTAGTGGTGAATAAAGGAAATAGGGAACTTGATTTCATTGTTCATCTAGAGATTGCAGGAACCATTATTTGATTTGGTCATCTGCCATGGTGGCACCCACCATAAGTATACCTGTATAAGTATACCCCCAGGAAGATAATCACATCTTATATGACAGCAGCTATTATATTAGATGAAGTAGAGAAATTCGATGGAAGAGAAAATCATCTTTTGTTAACACATGTCTTTAGAGTAAGGCATGGTCCACTTCTACTTCAAAGTAAAGATGTGGAAAGTTGGAAGACATTAAAAAATGTCGGAAAATATGGTTTGAGACTATGAAATGAAAGAAGTCAAAAACATACTCAGAAGCATTGTATGTATTCTTTCTTCAATTACAAACTCTTGAATACTGTTAACCCCAAATATTTTAAATGAAATCAAGTACACATACAAATATTTGTGTATATGTATATACACACATATGTATGTATATATCATATTGTATGTATTGTATCATATATGTATACACATATATGTACATACATACACATGGCAATACATCACATTGTGTTAGTATGTGTATGTATATTCCTCCCAGATACGCGCATATATACCTATATACATATATTTGAGTTTATGTGCATGGATACACCCATATATATACATGCATACCTATATAGTATGTATATATACACATACATACATATACATACATATACATATACATACATATATATATATATATATATATATATATATATATATATATATATATATATATATATATATATATATATATATATATATATATACACACATACACTGCATGTGTATACGATCTAGGCCTGTAGAATTTTAGTTCAGGGAATTCTTAGGAAGGAAATTCCTATAAATACAAATTAGCAACATTAAATTGTAGTCTAGAGAGTTGCCTGGAAAACTTCAAGGTTAAATGACAAGTACAAGTCACACAGTTTCTGTCCAAGATAGCACTTGAATCTAGGTAGTTCTGACTCCAATGACAGCTGTTTATTTACTGTGTCAAGATACTTCTCCAGCTATATCACACTGAACTTGAAACAACATACTACATATCAGTTAGTTGTCTGTGTGGAGTCAGATCATTGGCTGCTTAGATCAAAGGTAATAGTCAACATCAGCACAGAAGAAAGAATCATATTGAAAAGAAATGCCATATAGTGACTACAAGTCCAATCTGACCTCTGAGTATCCAGTTAAGTGACTCAGTATATAGAGCGTAGAAATGGGATTAAAGATAACCTGAATCTGAGGATGCTCTGTAGTTATGTGAGCCTGCAAAAACTCCTTACCCTCTCTGTGACTCAATGTTTTCATTTGTAAAATGGGATAATAATGGCACCTACCTCATAGTGTAATTGTGAAAATCAAATGAGTTAAAATATGTAAAGAGCTTTGCAAACTTTAAAACACTATACAAATATTATTGTTACTTTCATTATAATTAACAAAGTATTCAATTCTCAAAAAATGAGAAATAGACAAGAGCAGTATTTTTCAAGGAAATGTAATCCTGCAAATGAGCCACCACAATGAGACCACAAGAACTTTTAAATCACCTCATCCAGCTTAATCTCCTTGGTAACTGGAGAGACAAAGAAGTGAAAGGGAGCACTCGTTTTTAAGTCCAGGCTCCTTTGCAAAACATTACAGAAGAGGCTGACAGGAGAGTATGGGCAGCCTGCTCTTTGAAACAGTGAAAACCAGTTGAGTAAAAGCCAACTGATGAGATCATAGATCGATCTAAGTAATGAGTTGTCAGAGTAATTGACACTGATCCCAATGAAGTGTAGAATTTCAGAATAAACTCAAGATCCATAATTGGATGATGCTGCTCAATCTGCTTTATAGATGGCTGACAAAGATCTGAACCTTGACCTAATGTCACTTCCTGAATAACTGACTCATTTCCTGAATAACCGTTTTGCTTTGGCTCTTGAGATCTGGTAGAATTGTGTGGATCTAAAAGATAACATGAATATACTTCTCTTGCAGGAAGCTTGTCTGATAGTAGCATTCTGGGTTTGACATTGTGAAGCCATGCCTACTTAAAGCAGAAGTTACTGAGAGGTTTGGAGACACTCCAAAAGGCTTTGGGTAGGATTATTAGTATTTAGGGATGTTCTGAGTTCTTATTTGGTATTACAGTAAATCCCAGTGCTACAGATTACTAATGATCACGGGATCATAGATTTAGAGCTAGAAGGGAACTTATAACAGCTCATTTTGCAGTTAAGAAAACAGGCCAAAAATTGTCAGAAACTTCCTCAAGACCTCATAGGTAGTACATGGCAGAGTGATGATTCGGACATGGGTCTTCTGAATATCCATCTAGCATTCTTTCAACTGCAGTCTGCTCGTGGACAACATAATTATGCCTCTTTGTTCGCATACATCAATACTTTGAAATGTCTGACTCTGTGAAATGCTGTGGCAAAGAAAATGGATTTAAGGTCAATATAAGTTATGCTATCTTTTGTAATAATGCATTATTTATTTAAATCTTGTGAGTGGATTATATTCCTTCGAAATAAGGCTATAGTTGGTGATGTGGAAAAACTGTTGAATTGAATTCATGTGCTTTTCTTAAAAAAAATAATTTGAATGATTGTTTTTATTATTTTAATTAACTAACCTATATTGAAATGCAAAGTCTAAAAAATGATTCACACAGAACCAAAGAACTTATGGATTGAATGGGCCCATAGAAGCCTTCTAATCCAACCCATCTAATGCAGCAAATTAATAACCAGATTTCTCAACATCTGTGTGAAGGTAGGCCATGCATAAGTGCTACAATAAGATTATTTCTGACAGCAGCAGAAGAGGCAAAGCTCAAAATGGGATTTTTAGACCTGAATATGTGATTAAAATACATGGAGAGATAAGGGAGGATTAATATATCTGGGGGACATGAAACATGAGAGGAAGCATGCTATTATAGCAAGAGTGCTGGACCTGGAGACAGGAAATATTTGGGTTTGGACTGCACCTCTGTCATTAGTTGGAGAGTAATCTGTAAAATGGGGATAGTAAAACCTGTTATACCTTCTTCTTAGAGTTGTTGTGAATATAAAATAAATCAATTTACCTAGGAGAATTTTTAAATCTGTAAGTGCTACATAGTATTCTGAGATCATAGATTTAGAACAAGGAATCTCAGAGCTCATTTAATCTAACTCATTTCTTAGTCTATCTTTTTTAGACTAAGAACCTTAGTCTAATTTATTCAAGTAGATTATATATGTATATAATCTTCATGATTCCATTCAAGGTTTTCTTGGCAAAGATATTGTAATGGTTTGTCATTTCCTTTTCCAGCTCATTTTACAGATGAGGAAACAGAGGTGTCTGAGACCAGATTTGAACTGAGGAAGATGAGTCTTTCTCATGCCAGGCCTGGCACTTTATCCACTATGCCATCTAAGGTGCCAGGTAGACATTAGGAACTCACATGTTTCTTGATTGATGATTACTTGATTGACTCATGAAAGTAAGAAAATAAAGCTTTTTGGTAAATGAATTACATAGCTCCTCCTTGCTTGACAAATGACGTATTCCAATAATAGAGATTTGTTTATTTTTTGTTCAAAGTATTTTGTTTGCTTAAGGAAATAAAATTACATTTAGGAATGGAATAAACTTTTTAAAATAGCACATTTAAAGGGGAAAATACAGCCTTTAGAAAATTTGTGAGAAATGCTCCCCAATACTCTACTTGAAATGGTTTATGAAATGAAAATATCACATGTGAAAATACAATTTAATGTCCTGGCGATTCAGTTCTCTTCCTCAGCCTGTCACATGTTGTTCTTGCTATATAGGTTGAAATCCTTATAGCTTAAACAATTTCATCATATTTTTCCTGAGCTCCAAACTGATTTACTACTTTAAACTTCATATCCAAGTTAATTAAATATTCTTTTTTCAGTTTTTTCTTCTTTTGAATGTACTTTCATTTTTAGAGATGTTTTCCCATGATATGCCATGAAATGCTCAGTGAACTTAACGAGGTAATACCAAATTGTATTTTATAAGGGTTCAGAGAAGCAAAATAAAACAACAATGCTAGGAATTTTGGTGTAACCTTCATAGAAGAGTTGGACCTTGAGCAGGACGTTGATAGATGGCTAGTTTCTTAATGAACAGAGAGGAGACAGAAAAACATTCTGGGCAAGGGATTATAATTAAGTTAAGTCTACATAATTTGAATGACTGGAAAGAGACTATATATTTGGGAAATTCCTAGTTATTTAGTTGCCCTATACGTGGTTATTCATGGGTCATTTAGTCAAACTAGCAACTAAATAAATTAATTGAAATATATCATCAGTCCTCTGCTAACATCCCCTTCCAGTGACTGATCATGACATTGATATAATTTTGAGTTCTGATGCAGCAAAAAACTCTATTGTTTTGAAGAGCTGAAGTTGGACACCACCAAACAGCTCATGGTAGACATGAGGGAGATGTTGCAAATTACAAAGAAGAAATCATGAAGAATTTTAAAAGATATTATCAAATAAGTACATGATAGAAAAAGAATACTGGACAGTTATGTGGCATGAGGGATAAATGATTGATAGTCCAGTGTTCCATTGGTGTTCTCCTTATATCAAGATAACTTAAGGATGGTTTTGAACACAATTGGGTCAACTCCCTATGGTGAACTTTTTGGAGGACATAAATAAGAATCGCAAAGGATGGGTAAGCATGGATAGATTGTGACCTAGATCAGTGGCGCCAAATGAAATCTGCCACACTCCCAAGTATACACTGAAACAGATGAAAATGCTGTGATTTACTGGGCCCTATTTCTATTTGAGTTTGACACACCTGATCTCTATCACTAAATGAAATGCCCGCATTGGAAGTCATTAAAACATTAGAGTACTAGGATATAACATTAACATATTTTTATTTTACTCTTCTTGAATGGAAGGAAAGAAAGGCACATAAGGCTCATTTTGAACTATTCATATTTAAGAAAAGGGAATGTTATTGGTGTCTGCTGGGAAATGTTGCTGTCTATCATACTTGTTAATGTAACTGAAAATAGCTGTCATTAGATGGGCCTTATTGCTTATCCTGCTCAATCTAATGGCTTATTTAGCAGATTGTTAGTGCCCTCAGCAAGGTCTGTTTCCATATTAAAACTGTATTCATTGCAATGACCAACAGCAATTCCAGCCAACTACTCACCTCTTGACAGAGAGATAGGCAGAATGGGACATATATATATATATATATATATATATATATATATAAATATAAATATTTTTTGGGGCGTCATGGATAATGCAGGAATTTGTTTTGCTTAACTATTGCATCTTGGTTACAAAGAACTTTTTAAAAAATTCCTTTTTTAAGAAAGGAGAGATTAGACTAGGGGGAAATATCTGGGTGTTTTTGTTAATTGAAAAAATAAACTTAAAAATACATATTATATGTATTAATCAAATCTGGCATATATGTGTATATGCATACACATATATGTACATACATACATACATATATATGGGTGTATATATATACACATATATTCATTAAATCTGGCAAAGCATTTTTATTATTGGATGATGCCTGATTGTCAAACGTTACTGGTGATACAGAAAGCAGGGGAGGTTATGAAATCCAACTGGAGACAAAAGCAAGTCAATATGGTGAACACAAGATAGTGGTATAAGTGTTTCACTCCCTTTCCCACCCCGCTGCTCTCCTTAATACTTCTCCATTATAGTTTCAGGGACCTCATCATCCTTTAAGATCAAATCAGCCTTGGTACTCTCACCTCATCAGTATCCTCTCCCCCTCTGATTGGAGGAGAGCAGAATGGGGTTTGAAGAGCTCTTAAGAACATATTTTAAGGAAGGCACCCTGGCCAGCCACCTTTTCATTTCCAATAAGGTTATACTCCTTTGAACTTTTCCATCCTGTCTCTACCCCCATCTCACTTTACAGCTTCCTTTTGCATTTCATTTCCCCCATTAGATTTTAATCTCCTTGAGAGAAAGAAATATCTTCCCTTTTGTATTTATACCTCTACCATTTAATACAGTGCCTGACACATGATAACTACTTAATCAATGCTTTGAAATCACTTAGGAATTTTTGCTTAGCTTAAATATAGAAATCTGTTATCTAATTTTCTCTTATTACCTTATATTGCAAGTTTATTTTAGGGCAAGAGCTAAATGTTTCATCTTTGCATCAGAGGTATCTAGCATAATACACTGCACAAAATGGGGGCTTAACAAATATTTGTTAAGTTCAACAACTAAATATAATTCAATGAATTCGAATCAAGGTGTGTTTTTACTTGGATTATTTGTGGCTGGTAGTTTTTAGAGTATCTCATGATGTAACACACAGCTAATTTTACTTTTTACCAATAAGTTACTGACCAGTTTATTGGCCATGCTGCTAGATCTTCCTAGAGATGTCATGAAGTTTAGATGCTTTTTTTACAGTTGAAGTAACCATGTGCAAGTTCCTAATTTTACCTGGGACTTGCATTATTTATTTGATGGGGGAAGGCCAGATGTGCTAGAATAGTTTAAATAATTTGCATTCCTTACCAGATGTGATTCTGTTAAATTACTAGCTCAAAGTAATAAATATGCTGCTGTTGTGTATTCTCCTTCATTAAAATCTATCTCTAGGCAATTCATCACTATTAATTTGTGCCTCTTTTTTTCCTCTAAAAGTGGACACACTTTTTTTTTTTTTGGCAGAGTAATTCAGCCTCCCTGCTGCCTGTTGAGGTTTGTGCAGCTGGTGACTCTTTTGCAGGCATCCCTTATTCCTGGTTATGAAAGTAAGATTTCTTCATTTCTAAATGCTTCTTGTAATAAGCCTTTTAAAATCAAATTCTCCCACTTGATGTTAAAGTACATATTTAGTACATTTTGCTAAAAACTGAAAGGTACCTATTAAAATTAAATGCTGACACTCAAATTCATTTAACATTGGCTTTCATTTCATTTTATCTGTCATATATACAATTTCTTTTATTTTCAAAAAATATTACCTTTAATATGGTCTGGAAGTGTTGCATTGGACCATTCTGTTGGATATGCTGATTGACTCTGACTTTTTTAATAATTAAAAAATTAATAAATAAAATTAATTTAAATTTAATAATTAAAAAATTAATAAATAAAATAATAAATAAAAAAAAAGACCAGAACTTAGAAGGGGATTTTAAAGACACCAGAATAATGTGCTATTTTTCCATCTCTTGAGCAGTCTCACATTCCATAATTGAGACTTAAGTTGACTAGATTGGTATTCCAGGTTGCATGGGTTTATAATTGTAATATATAAATTTATATATTTATAATTATATGTGATGCATATACTATATTAGTAATATATATTAATAAATTATATATACATATATAAATTTATCATTTATAATTATAATTGTAGCTTTCCCATGATAGGGAGTGTGGAGAGGGGAATGGAGAAGTGATTTCATCTAGAACATTGACAGGCAGATCATTGTTCAAGTGTGAGGAAAAAGTCAAAGTACTACAGAGTTTTTGGGAAAAAAGGGGGCTGAGTAATATCTGAAGTAGAAACCAAGTATTGTAGGACTGGCGATTAAAGATCTGAATGGACCTGTTTGTTTATCTTACCTTACTAGGGTGTTTTAGGAAGACATTCTACTGAATAAAAGACAGCTAACAGTGACCCCTAAAACATTAATCTAACTTAGAATGGAAGTATTATAGCTTAGATCCTAGAAACTTCAATGACTTCTGGAAGTCTAATGTAGCCTTGATCTAAGAACATCAATCTCGATCATGGCCAAACATGAACAAAGGTAACCTATGTTCCAAAAATGTCTGGAACTTTTTGAGCTGAAGTTGATATTGAGAATAATTATCTATAGGAAATCACTTACCTAGCTTGTTTTAATTTCTGCCAAGTGAGAAAACAAGGAACTTTTAAAGTTAACTCAGATCTACAGACTTATTTGCTCTCTATGTTAACAAAATTAGCTATAACAGAGGTTCTTAAAGTGTGACTTGTGGACTCCTTGAGGTACTCAGGGCACTTTTAGGAAGTGTGTGCTATCAGAATAATGATGACACTTTAATTTTCTATACTGTAGCTATCAACAGATATAATCCGCATAAACAAAAACTTGTTGGGGTCCTCAATAATGTTTAGGATTGTAATGAAATCTTGAGACCAAATAGTTTGAGAACTACTTAGGTATCTCTTACCTTTATTGGAATAATAAATCATTTGTTCATTTATTAATGTGTCACTTTTGAATAGTAATCCAAAAGAAAATGATTTCAGTCAATATATGGTGTTAGGATCATTCTAAGGCTAAGAGCCTAGGTGAGTAGGAAAATGATCGTGTTCTCAAAAAAGATAAGGAAGTTTGTTAAAGGAGGGGTTTAGAATAAAACAATACACTGAGATTTACAAAAGTTATTTTGTGATGTGAGACTGGAACTCAGGAGGGAAGTTAGAGTTGGATGGAAAGGTCTGGGAATTATCTGCATAGAAGTGACAACTGAACTCATGGGAGGAGATGAAATCATGAGTCAAGGCATTAAAGAGGGAGAAGAGTAGATGACTTAGGGGGACACTCTCAGTTAGTGGGAGTACCTGGATGAAGATCTAGTGATAAAGATTGAGAAGAAATGATGAGATTGGTATGATAAGAAACAGGAAGAAGCCTTGCAAGGGGAAAATATTCAGGAGGATATGGTGATCAAGGAGGTCAAGGAGGATGAGGAATGAGAAAAGACCATTAGATTTTGCAATTGGGAAATGACTGGTAACTTTAGAAAGGTCAATTTCAGTTGATGATGAGGTTAGAAGTCAGATTGTTTAAGATTTAGATGTGAGGAAGGAGAGAAGAAGTAGAGGTATAGGTGAATTTCTAAAAAAAATAGCTATGAAGTGGAGGAGAGATATCAGATGACAGCTAGTGAAGATGTTTGGATCAAGCATGATATTTTATTTCATTTTGCTTTAGGTTTTTGGAGATTGAGTGGGTTAGACCTGGAATTGTATTTGTAGGCTGCAGATAAAGAACCAGTTAGACCCCTATTCCATCAGGGATAATGTAATTGGTACTGACACATGCATGTGCTTATTAAAAGGAAATCAATTTTGTAGCCAAAAAATATTAGGAGAAAAGAGCCTGGTCCAAGAAAATTCATGATTGTATGATTTGTGTTTAATCATGAACACCAGGAGATTTACAGGCATTGGCATTGCTCTATATTCATTCACAGTTTCTCATGGTATATACGCAGTCTCACTAGTAAAATGTTTGATGTCCTGGAGGTGGGAGGCTGATGGAGATAGGATGAAGGAAGAGTGTGTGTCATTAAGCAGCTATATAGAATTTGCTGCTAATTCTGGAAATTAGAGAGAAATGCCAAGGAAGAGACTAGATCAACTATCAATGTGTCAAAATCCACTCCATGGAGGTGCCAATGAAAAATCCAAGAGAATAAATGGGAAGCTGAGCTGAGTCAAACCAGAGTTCAAGAGGAGAATAAAATCCAGAAACAGAATAGGTAACTATAGTTTAAAATGCACTATATTACCTTGGTATCAGGAAAAATACACTCTACCGGATGTAGTATGTGTTGGGGGGATGATGGTTGGATTTTACCTGTCCTCTTCTCCTCGAGAGTATTCTTTTATGAATGAAGCATGATAATCTGGCTGGTTTCTAGTCCCCTTCTTGGTATTGCCTTAGTCCTAGAAAGGAAAAAAAAAGAAGATCCTGTCATTATAAAAATGCTCAGTGCTTTCATTGGGATTAATATATTATCACATTTGTTATACAGAATGTCAAACTAAATCAATCTTTCTCCTCTCCATTATCATGGAGAGAGGCAGGATGATAAAAAAAAATTTGATTTTGTGGAATCAAAATCACAGTGATGGGAAGCAACTATGCAGATGCACACCAATTATATTACAAGTTTTCAAATAAGCATGGTTTATATTTTTCAGAAGTCAATCTGTCTTAGTGTAGTGGTGTTTGAAACTCTTATCAATTAATGGACCCCTTTCTCTTTGAATCCTCTGGCATATCTTTCATTTTTGGGGAGTTATTAGCAAAATCTAAACAACTACTAAATGCTATCCTTTCTTTGCCCTGTCTATATATATATATTATTTTCACACTACAACAATTTAAATTTTTAATGGATGATCTGTCCAAAATCTTAATATTTAGCTCATAAGAAAAATATGAATAAGCAAGAATCACAATATCATAGATCTAGAGGCAGAAAGGATCTTACAGACACAAGTCCAATCTCTTCATTTTACTAATGAGGAAAGTTAAGCATAGAAAAATTATGAGACTTACCCATGGTCACTCATCTACTAAGTGTCTAGGGTCAGATTTGACTTTGGATCTTTCTTATCACAAGTCCAGAGTTATATCTACTAAAGCATATTGCCTCAAGGACTTTGTAATGTTTTAACTCATGGACCATCAATGCTGAGAGCCCAGACAAGTCCATATTTATTCTGAATAGAAATACAGAACCATCATTTGCTTGCTCAATATTGTAATAGAACTGCTAGCTATGATAATAAGACAAGAAAAAGAAACTGAAGGAATAAAAATAGGTAAAAAGAAAATAATATCATCACATTTTGAAGGTGATTGTTAAAAATTTTATATATAGTTTAGAAATATCTAGTGAAATGATTAAAAATAGTGTAAAAATAGTTTGTATTCAGAGGAACTGTAAGACAACTAGCATAAAAGACAAACTCAAATCAATAGAAGTTTAAAGAATTATGAACTAGTATTATAAACACAGAGTGAGTCCAGAAGAGAGTAGAAAAAATTTCTTGTGAATATGTTGGCTTCTACTAGCCTGTCCACAAATATTTCACTGGAAATTTGCTCTGCCATGTCAACAAGGCTTAAATTTACCTGACTCAGTGAGCAGGGACTTGAATTTCCTTCATAAAACTTCACTGTGATTGAAAAGCTGTACAATGAATTTACTGGTATGCTTAATGATGGGGCTCAACATTTCACAATTTACTTGTTGCAGCATCATGGGCATTCTTTTCACAAAATTGTCAGAGTCAGAATTATCTTTCCCTAGCTGTGTAGACAGTAACACTAAGAGGGATTCTTCACTGTTGCTAGCTATCTTAATGTTTATTTTCTTAAATTTATGTATTTATTTTTAGTTTTCAACACTCTTTTATAAGATTTTGAGTCCTAAATTTCTCCTCTCCCTCTACTCATCCCTCCCCAAGATGGCATGCAATTTGATATAGGCTATACATACATGATCATATTAAATATATTTCTACATTAGTCATGTTGTGAAAGAAGAATCAGAACAAAAGGGAAGAACCTTGAGAAAGAAAAAAACAAAAAATAAACAACAACAAAAGAGAAAATAATATGTTTTGATTTGTATTCAGACTCCACAGTTCTTCCTCTGGATGTGGATGGCATTTCCCATCATGAGTCTTTTGAAATTGTCATAGATCATTGCAGTATCATAATATTTATGCAGGAAGTGAAAAAAACACATGAAAATGATGACTTCCCTTGCTGTATAGAAAAAAAGGCATAAGTCTTTTCACATTGCCATACATACATACATACATATTCATGATTGACTTTGGCCATATCTTCCAACTGTACTAAAAGGGATTGAGCAAGAACTAGGAAACTCCTTCTTCTGTAGCCTTATATTATATGGGATAGAAGGCTATGGGAATGAGAAAATGGGTGGAGGCTTTATTGATCCAGAGCCTTGGTGCCCACTGGTAAAGACAGGAATGGGTCAGGGAGTGGAGAATGGAAGAAGGAAGAGTGATTACGAGCTAGCTCAACCCTGCTTCTTCAACATTTCAGCTTGTGCTACATTCTTCATTTGTGTGGAATTACTTTGATTCAGTTAGGATCTACGAAGAAAGTCTATTGAACTGGAGAAAGGCAAAGGTAGATATAATTCTAATTTGCAAAAGGAAAGAAAGTAGATTTTTAAACTATATGCTCATGACCTCCACTTCTGTCATTGACAAACTCTACAACATTTTATTAAAAAGGATATCTGTGAACATACCTGTCCTCCAGTTGGTTATTTTTCTCATTTTGTGTTACCTAAAATTTGATGACCTGACCATCTGTTTTTATCCAAGTTATTAGTAAAAAAGTGAAAATACATAACCAAGCACAAATCCTTGAGATACTTCGCTAGATATCTGTTACCATATTGACATCAAACCATTGACAGCCACTCTTTGAGTATGGCCATCCTAACAGTTCAGAATCTGTTCAATTGTATCATCGTGTAATCAACATTTCTCTGCCTTTTCCAGTAGTATGAAATACTTTATCATTGTAGTGTTAGTTTAAAAATTCTGATTTATAAACTACTGATAAAGCACCTGATGCTGATTCTATTCCAGCTGAGATTTACAAGGTAGGGGGACCATTGCTCATACAAAAGCTGACTGAAATATTCCAGGTTATACAGCCAGAAGAAGTTATCCCCCAGGAGTTCAAGGATACCGCCATTGTCCATCTCCATAAAAGTAAAGGGAATAGATTGTTCTGTGTCAATCACAGGGAGGTCTCTCTCTTAGCCATTGCTGGCAAGATTCTTGCTAGAGTCCTCCTTAATAGGCTGATCCTTCACCTGGAAGATGGTCATATATTTGAGAGCCTGTATGGCTTCAGAAAGGGCTGAGAAACAGTTGATATGGTGTTTGCTGCCTGACAACTCCACAAGAAATGTCAGGAGGAGAACAGAGGTCTGTACTCAACATTTGTATATTTGACCAAGGCCATTGACACTGTTAGTCATGAGGGCTTGTGGAAAACTAAGTCAAAATTTGGTTGCTCAGAGAAGTTCATCAATATTGTACATCAATTTCATGATGGCATATTTGCCCGGTTTCTGGATAGTGGACAATGCTCTTGTGCCTTCCCAGTCACCAGTGAAAGAGGGCTGTGTGCTTGCTCTGATGCTTTTTAGTATGATGTTTTCAGCCATGATGTTAAATGCTTTCAGTGAGGATGAACATGACACCAAGGCCAACTACCATACTGATGGTGAATTCTTCAATTTGAAAAGACTACAAGCCAAGACTAAAGTGGAAGGAGTGATGGTGCATGATTTTCTGCTTGCAGATGATTGTGTACTCAATGCAGCCTCTGAAGCTGAGATGCAACAACATATGGATCAATTCTCTTCTGCCTGTGCTAATTTTGGCCTAATAATTAACACCAAGAAAACACAAGTGTTCTATCAGCCACCACAACATACGATTCATGCATGGAACCATTGGTTACAACAAATGGAGAAGTTTTGAGTGCTGTGGATAAGTTCACTTACCTTGGTAGTGTACGTTCCAGGGATGTATACATTGGCAATGAGGTTGACACACACATTGCCAAAGCTAGGTCAGTGTTTGGAAGTCTCTGAAGGAAAGTTTGGGAGAGAAGAGGTATTAGACTACCTCTTCTGAAGGTCTACAGAGCCATTGTACTGACTTCATTGTTGCATGCCTGTTAAACATGGACAGTCTATCAATGCCATGCCAGGAAACTGAATCACTTCCACTGTCTTAGGAAGATTCTGAGGATCACCTGGCAGGATAAGGCACCAGATACTGAGATTCTTGCTTGAGCTGGACTGTCAAGCATTCAAACTATGCTTCATAGAGTGCAACTCAGATGGACTGACCATGTTGTTCAAATGCAAAATGTACACTTGCCAAAAACACTATTTTATGGAGAACTCACATGGGGCAGGTGATCACATGGTGGTCAGAAGAAGCAATACAGGGACACTCTTAAGGTTTCTCTCAACAACTTTGAATTTGATTGTGCAACATGGGAGACACTGGCACAGGACTGCTCAGCATGGCATACCCACATCAGAAAGGGTGCTGTGCTCTATGAGCAAGCAGAATTGAAACAGCACAAAGGAAACGTAGGGTGTGCAAATTTGGAGTATCCATCCCAAATGTTCACATGGAGTATCTGTGCCCAATCTGTGGTAGAGCATTGCGAGCTTGTATTCGTCTGATCAGCCACAGTTGGACACACTGAAACTTGAGTTCATCATGGTGATGTCATTTTGGTTCTCTTCAAGAGCGAAGGACAACAACCCACCAACCAGCCACAGTGACTTTTTTGTTGCAGGTAACTAAACTAATAGATAAGGGAAATGACATAGACTTTTATTTCAGCAAGTCATTTGACAAAAACTGAAATAGTTTGGGCAGAATGTAGAGTTGTGGGATAGTTTCTAGTATAATTATGTGCATCTGGATCTGGTTGAATTTCTCAACCCAAAGAACAGATTTAACTTCATGGAAGTGTCTGAGCACTCTAGTGATCAGTTCTTGGCTCTACTCTGTTCAACATTCTAAACAATAATTTAGATGGGGGTAGAGATAGCATGTTTATCATCTAGCTGGTATGTATAATAAACCTTACAGCAACAGCTGGCACATTAGAGTCTAGGGTTAGGATCCCAAAATATTGTGACAGATTAGAATAATTTGTAACTATATGAAAAAGTGGAAAGTCTTTTAACCCTTGATTTAAAAAGATGAACTGTATAAGCACAGGGCAGGGGAGATATGGCAAACTGGCAATTTATGTGAAAAATGACGAGGGTGTTTAGCCAATTGATAAACAATAACCCAATATGAGTTAACAGTCAAAGGAACTAAAATAATCTTAAATTACTTTAGTAGAATCAGAGCATCCGGATTGAGGGGGCGATAATCCCTTTGTACTCCTCCTTGATCAGATAAAACCTGAAACCCTGGTTTCTCTTCTAGGTAGTGCATTTTAGGAAGGATATTGACAATCTGGAGTATGCCCAGAGGATAATCAAGATGATGAGGGAAGCCACTAGGGTGCCCCCATTCTCTTTCACTCCTCCCACCTCAAATGTCAGGGAAGCTGTCTTATGTACCTGGTATATAGGTGTTATTCCCCCCAATAGACTACATGTGTGTTCCTTGAGGGCAAGAACTGTATCATTTTTGTTACTGTATCCTGAACATCTAGCACAGTGTCTGGCAGATGGTAAATACTTAATGAATGCTTGTTAATGGCAAAATTGATTGTAGAAGCCAGTTTGGATGAGAGAAGCCTGAGGAAAAATGTGATTACTACCTTTGACATGGAGGAGGGATTAGATGTGCCCTTTGAGGTTCCAGAGGGACCAGGGAGGAGTTTCCTAGGATACAGGAATCAGGAATAATAGGTATAAGTTTCAGAGAAACAGATTTCACTTTGGTACAAGGAATTCTTTCCCAATGCCCAATGCTATCTAAAAGTGGAAAATACTATATTGAAATATCATGAGGGCCTTATGATAATTATTATTCTTGCAATAATCCTTTGATGTGGTAAGTACATGAATTATTATCATCCCCACTGACTCCAGAGAAGGGTCTAAGAGGTTGACTTGCTCAGGGTATTCCAGGTAACAAGTATTAGGATCAGAATTCAAACTAACGTCTTTCCTGATGCTAAGGGTAGAACTTTTCCATTCTACCATATGCCTCTCTATCACAAGAAGTCCTCATACAGAAGCTGAGTACTGTTACAGGGGGAGAAGGCGTGGTTGTTTGGATATGGATTAAAGCTAGATCACCTTGAAGATCCCTTCCAAGTCTGAGATTCTAATATTCTATGAATCAAAGGCTTCAGAAGAATCAATTCCACTTTAGAAATTCTATAGCGACTTAGGAACATGCAAGCACTGAGCAATTAGTCAGCCCCTGCTAAAGTATCTGAAAAACATGAACTATCCTCTGAGATCGAGGAGCTAGCGGATAGAAAATAAGATTTCAAAGGTTCTTCTCATAAGTGGAAAGAGTTGCACTTTTCCTTCAAAGGTAGATTTCATCTTGCTACTTAATATTTTATATTCTCCACTGCCCCCCTCCCCACTGGCATACTTTTAAAGGGGACAAAAGGGACAGTATTGAATACTTAAGTGGACTTTGAAAACTAAGATAAAAAAGACATTTTTTTTTTTTCTGAAGGGAGATCTTTAAAAATTGTTGCCACTGGGGATAAAACTTGGAGATGATTTGACACAAATCATGTACATTGACAAAAAACACATTAAAATGAGTACAGATCTTCTTAAAGAAAAAGGAAGATCTACTTATTGCTTTGACTATGAAAAATTCATCTTATTTGAATACAGTAGAAAGAATCTGGAATGAACCAAAGACATAGTAGTTAACAGCACTGACACTAACCTACTGTGCCACTTCGAATAGCCATTTAATTATATGCAAGGAATTACATTGTTCCTGATAGACTTCTTTGCATAAGAATGTGCAATGCTGGTCACATCAAATATCAATTAATGGAATTTGAAATATAATGTTGGGGGGAGTGGGAGAAGTTGTGTTTTTAACCATTTAAAAGCAAGAACAAATAGAAATTGAGAGTCCTCAAAGAAGAATATGATTACATTATATATATGTATATATGTATATATATATACACACACATATATATTTCAAATATGTAATTTATTTTTTTCAGTTCTCAACATTCACTTCCACAAGATTTTAAATTCAAAATTTTCTCCCCATTTCTCCCCAGCCCCCACCCTAGGACAGCATGCACCCCATCTACCCCTTCCTCCAGTCTGTCCTCCCTTCCATTACCTCCACACTTCTCCCATCCCCCTACCCTCTATTTTCTTGTAAGGCGAAATAGATTTCTATACCCTATTGCCAGTATATCTTATTTTCCTGTTGCATATTAAAACAATTTTTAACATTCATTATTAAAATTTTGAGTTCCATATTCTCTTCTTTCCTCCCTCCCTACGCACTTCATTGAAAAAACAAGCAATTCAATATAGGTCATACATGTGTAACAATGCAAAACACTTCCATTACAGTCATGTTGCAAAGGACTAACCACATTTCCCTCTATCCTATCCTGCTCTCCATTTATTCCATTCTCTCCCTTGACTTGTCCTCCCACAATAATATTTACTTCTGATTATCACTTTTCCCAGTTTGCTATCCCTTCTATTATCTTTTTCCATCTCCTATCCCCTTCCCCCTTGCTTTTTTGCAGGGTAAAATAGATTTCCATATCCAATTAAGTGTGTGTTATTTTATCCTTAATCTAAATCCCATGAAAGTAAGGCTTGCTTATTTTCTTTCATCTCCCCCCTCTCCCCCTCCATTGTAGAAGCTCTTTCTTGCCTCTTTTATGTGAGACAACTTGCTACATTCTACCTCTCCTTTCCTCTTACTCCTAGTATATTCCACTCAACAGTAAATTTTATTTTTTAGGTATTTTCCCTTCATATTCAGCTCACCCTGTGCCCTCTGTCTATGTATGTATGTGTGTGTATGTATATATACATACACACACATATATGTGTATATATGTATATATAATATATACAAATATATGCACATACACACGTACATATGCATATCTACACATATATAATGAACACATACATACATACCCATATACCCCCATATGTGTGTGTGTGCGTGTATGTATGTATTCCTTCTAACTACCCTAAAACTGGAAAAGGTCTCATAAGTTACAAATAACATCTTTCCATGCAGAAATATCAACAGTTCAACTTTAATGAGTTCCTTAAGTCTTCTCTTTCCTGTTTACCTTTTTCACGTTTCCCTTGATTCTTATATTTGAATAGCCAGAGCTCTTCAGCTCTGGTCCTTTCAACAAGAATGCTTGGAAGTCCTTTATTTCATTGAAATTCCATTTTTCCCCTGAAATATTTATACTCAGTTTTTCTGGGTAGGTGATTCTTGGTTTTAACAAACTATTTTTTTCAGTGAGCTTTTGAACCTCCTTTTCCATTTGACCCATTTTGCTATTTAGGACATTTCTCTCCTCATTGGCTTTTTGGACCTCTTTTGCCATTTTTGTTAGTCTGTTTTTAAAGGGTTATTTTCTTCAGCATTTTTTGAGTCTCCTTTAGGAAGTTGTTGACTTGCTTTTCATGATTTTCTTCCATCACTTTCCTTTCTCCTCCCAATTTTTCCTCCACCTGTCTTACTTGATTTTCAAAATCCTTTTTGAACTCTTCCATGGTCTGAGACTATTGCATATTTTTTGGAGACTTTGGATGCAGAAGCCTTTACCTTACTGTCTTCCTCTGATAGTATGCTTTGCTCTTCCTCATCCAAAAGGATGGGATAAAATACCTTTTCACCAAGAAAGTAACTTTTTATAGTCTTGTTTTTTCCCCTTTTTGGGCATTTCCCCAGCCAGTTACTTGACTTTTGAGTCCTTTGTTAAGTGGAGAGTATACTACACTAGGTGTCAGATGTGTTGTGTAGCTTTTCTCTGAAATATCTCTAGGGCCCTGTAAGTACTCCATACAACCAAGGTAGCATAATCAAAGGAGAGGATTTCACTCCTCTCCTGGCCTGTGCTCTGGGCTGTGAGCAACCAAAAGCATTCTTTTCTGCCCTGAAACTGTGAGTAGCATTCCCTCTCCACAGCTGGCGCCAACTCTGCCAAGTCAGATTTCTGCCTCACCACAGGACTGAGACCCAGATCAGCAGCTCAATTTCCCCAGGATTTTAGGCCAAAGGCTTCAAAAGTGGATGCTGCTGCTGCAGTGTCTGCCATCACCCTGGGAGTAGGGCTGGGGCCAGACTGCACTCCCTTCTCATTCAGGTGAAAGAGCTTTCTTACTGGTCTTTGAAGCTGTCTTTGGCATTTGTGGGTTGAGATATCTCAGAAGTGAAGCAGCTACCTGTGATTTGGAGCCCTGAAACCTGCTCCAGCCTTGTCAGTGACATATGGCCCACATTGGGCTGCACTCTGCTCTGAGCCCAGTGTGATAGACCTTTCCTGTCAGCCCTCCAGAATGTCTTGGGCTGGAAATCAGTTTCACTCTGTCATTTTGCGTAATTTTTTACAGGCATTTTATGGGTTATAGGGAGAGCTAGAGCAGGTCTATCCTTCTACTCTGATATCTTGGCTCTGACCCCCCAAAACATACATTTTTCATACATAGCAAATGTATTGTTTCTTTTATTTCATAATGCTTACTTATTATAAGTATTGTTTTTTTTCTTTTTAAATTTGGGAGTGAGGATTAGAGGGAAGAGTGCTATGAGCTATAGTGTTTCCAAAAAAAATTAAAAAAAAGGAAAAATAGGGTCCTTGAAGTCTTCTTTTAAATACTACATAAAAAAGAGAAGGAACTTCAGTGGGAAACAAAGACAAGCAAGACAACTTTGAAAATACCATATTAAAATGATGATACAATTTTAAAAAGAAGCTATATACAACATGTTTGATTTGACACAGAATCTTTGTTTTCTACTTTATATGAGGAAATCTTTTTTTATTCTTCATTAAGTTCAGAATATAAAAAAAGTTTAAAAAGAAAAAGAAACTGAAAGTCCTTGAAATCATCTCACAGATTTGTAATTATATTAATACTAGCTTATTCTCCCAAAGAAGAAATTGCATATAACAGGTAAAGAGCCAAATAAATCTTAATTGCATATTTTCTGAAATTATCTAAAAATGAATTTGAATAATGAAATTTGTCAGTTAAAAAGGATAGCAGAGGTCATCCAGAACAACTCTGAAGTAAAAAAAGAATCCCTTCAACAAAATTGTCAATAAGTGGATAATAATAATCCAATCTGAGCTTGAACCCCTATAGTAGTGAAGAATGATATATCACTAGACAGCACATTTCTTTTTCTGATAGCTCTAATTGTTAGGATATTCCTTTCCATATTAAACCAAAACTCATGCTCTTATAACTTTCATTCTTTAGCTTCATTTTGTCCTTTGCAATAATTTCCCATTTGAGTTCATTCTTCTTGTCCAAATATAACCACAGATCTCAGAAAGCTGAGACTACATCTTAGGCATCCCCCAAAATGCCTTGCAAGCAAGAGTAATCAATAAATAGTTTTTGATAGAAATTATCCATACAAAATGTTTATTTTTTCAAGAGTTGGGTTTTCAAACATTTAGGGAACTTCTAGCAGATTTCCCTTTACTAATGCAAATTGATGAATCATTAAAAATTGATAGAAAGTTACCTGAGACACTGAGAGGTTAAGTGATTTGTCTACCATCTCATAAGCTACTCCATCCCCAAAGCACCATTGTGAAGTTTTTAGTTCTATATCCACTATGGCACATTGCCCCTCAAAATTCTTAGTTGCTGTTCATTGCTAGATTCTATGTCTGGCTCAACATGTACCTGTTCGATAAAAAAAAAAAGAATTTGAATAAATCAAGGTCAATCTTATGTTATAACCAAGGTTAACATTATTTTAAAGACTCTGGACATAAACAATGAGATAAATCTTTTCCAATACCTAAATTATCTTATTTCTAGCCTGCAACTGTCTCACTAGCTGTGTGATCACTTTCTCTCTCTGAACCCCCTCAAACATCTTCTCTATAAAACAGAGTCAGTAATATTTGTGGTACTTGCCTCACAACATTGTCATGGTTCTCAAATGAGACATATATATGAAGTGCCTTGAAAACCTTAAAGCCCTCTATAAATGTGAGTTAATATTATCATGCATTTACGAGGGAGCAATAGGTACTGAGAAGATTAAAGTTCATTATTTCATAACATATAATAAAATTACTAGGTCATCATATTTTAAAAAGATTCTTCATTTCAAATAAGTTGTCCAAAGTGCTTGTTAAAATATAATTTGATAATTGTCTTATAATCTTAGTGTAGGTCATCTTTCAAAGAGATACTGTCTAACTTGCTTTTCATAAAATGATTACATAAATGGGAAATGTTAATTTTCTAACAGATAATTCTAGCACTCTCACAATGGTATAGACTTTTAAAACCAAAATTATATATAGGCACATTTAAAATAATAGTATAAGAGACTTGACTTTATGTTGGTTAATATCTAGTAAATAAAGCATATGACTAATAAACCAAAGTAAGTTGTCTTTTCTACATAGTTCACTAAACACACTAGAACATTTCTATGTTACTGCTGTAATTTTTATCTTGTTTTCTACCGAAAAAGTCAATGACAGATTATTCAGTTATTCATGGATGAAATATGCCTTATCAGTTTCATTTTGTATTAAAAATTTTAGCATCATTGGTTCTGCTTAAATGTTTATTTTGTTGATTCCTCAAATCTTTAATTTGCTTAGATGATGGCCTTTGAGGAAGCATATTTGAGACCACCTCCCCTGTACCAAGGGAGTTCCAGAAATGGTCAGCTCAACTTAGATCTTAGTGCTTCACATGGGTGAGAGAAACAAGCTGTTTATTTCCATCATTCATTGGATTGGGTAAAGGAGTTGAGCAAAATAGAATAGGATAAAGAAACAAAACAGATTTTAGCA
Source organism: Notamacropus eugenii (assembly GCF_028372415.1). Lineage (NCBI taxonomy): Eukaryota > Metazoa > Chordata > Mammalia > Diprotodontia > Macropodidae > Notamacropus > Notamacropus eugenii. The sequence continues at coordinate 190,976,793 of NC_092876.1, read as the reverse complement.
CCACTGAAAGGCACTGTGGAGTTTTGTTATTTTTGAAATGAATTCCTAGAATTCTTTTTTTAAATTTTGTTTATTTTATTTGTTTTCAGTATTCTACAATCACTTCCATATAACTTAGATTTTTTTCCCCTCTCCCTCCCCCTCTTCACTCCCTCTCTCTCCCCTTCCTCTCTGAAATGGCATAAAATTTTAATTAGGTTCTACACATACATTCCTATTAAATACATTTTCTTTTTTTTCAGATACACACAAACACACATATGTTCATTTTATTTATTTTAATGCTCTACAATCACTACCATAAAACTTAGATTGTTTTCCCCCTACCTACTCCCCACCATCCCCCTCACTCCCCAAGATAGCATTCAGTTCTATATGGGATCTACACATATGTTCCTATTGAATACATTTTCATTATAGTCATGCTGTGAGGAAGAACTAAAATAAATGGGAGAAATCATATAACAAACCAAAACATAATACACACACACACACACACACACACACACACACAAATGATCTGCTACATTCTGTGATTGAATTCCATAGTTCTTTCTCTGAATGTGGAAGGCATTTTGCCTTAGAAGACCATTGGGAATTTTTTTTTAATGTCCTTGCATTGCTATGAAGATCCAAGTCTACCAGAAAAAACTCTCGCACACTGTGGTTGTTGCTGTGCACAAATTTCTCCTGGTTCTGCTCCTTTCGCTCAACATCAGATCATATAAGTCTTTCCAGGCCTCTCTGAAGTCTTCTTGTTCATCATTTCTTATGGAGCAATAGTATTCCTTCATATTCATATACCACAATTTATTCCGCCAGTCCCCAATTGATAGGCATCCCCTTGATTTCCAGTTTTTGGCCACTACAACAAGTGCTTCTATAAATATTTTTGTACATGTGGGACCCTTTCCCATTTTTATGATCTCTTGGGCATACAGTCCTAGAAGAGATATTGCTGGGTCAAACGATATGCACATTTTTATAGCCCTTTGGGCATAGTTCCAAATCGCTCTCCAGAATGGTTGGATGAGATCACAGCTCCAGCAACAATGAATTAATGTCCCAGTTCTTCCACATCCTCTCCAACATTTATCATTTTCTTGTTCTGTCATGTTTGCCAATCTAATAGGTGTGATGCGGTACCTCAAAGTTGTTTTGATTTGCATCTCTCTAATCAAAAGTGATTTAGAGCATTTTTTCATATGATTATAGCTATCTTTAATTTCTTCCTCTGAAAATTGCCTATTCATATCCTTTGAACATTTATCAATTGAGAAATGACTTGTATTGTTGTACATTTGACTTTGTTCTCTATGTGTTCTAGAAATGAGGCCTTTATCTCCGAGATTAGCTACAAAATTTTTTTCCCAATATACTACATCCCTCCCAATTTTGGTTGCATTAGGTTTGATTGTGAAAAAACTTTTCAGTTTAATGTGATCAAAACTATCCATCTTGCATTTCATAATGCTTCCTATCTCTTCTTTAGTCAAAAATTCTTTCCTTCTCCATAAATCTGATAAATACACTATCCCTTGTTCCTCCAGTTTGTCCGTGGTATCAATCTTTATACCTAGATCATGTACCCATTTGGACTTTACTCTTGTATACGGTGTCAGGCATGGGTCTATGCCTAGTTTCCACCACACTGTTATCCAGTTTTCCCAGAAATTTTTGTTGAACAGTGAGTTCTTATCCCAGAAGCTGGGGTCCTTGGGTTTATCAAACAGGAGATAGTTATATTCATTGCTTACTGTGTCTTGAGTACCTAGCCTATTCCACTTGTCTACCCTTCTCTTTCTTAGCCAGCACCAAGTGGTTTTGATAATTGCTGCTTAATAATAGAGTTTGAGATCTTCCCCACTGTTTCTTTTCATTAGCCACTGTGATATTCTGGACCTTTGTTCTTCCAGATGAATTTTGATATTATTTTATCCAGCTGTAGAAAATAGTTATCTGATAGTTTAATTAGTATGGCACTAAATAAGTAAATTAATTTAGGTAGAATTGTCATTTTTATTATATTGGCTAGGTCTACCCATGAGCAACTGATGTTTTTCCACTTACTTGGATTTGATTTTATTTGTGCAAAAAGTGTCTTGTAATTGTGTTCATATAGTCCCTGGGTTTGTTTTGGTAGGTAAACCCCCAAATATTTTATAGTGTCTACCCTAGCATTAAATGGGATTTCTCTTTCTATCTCTTGTTGTTGGACTTTGTTATTAATATATATATAGGAATGCAGAAGAGTTGTGAAATACATTTTTACCTTAGTTGTTTGGTACAGAAGAATTAAAATGAATGGGAGAAATCATAAAACAAAACATAATACAAAAGAAAGTGATCTGCTACATTCTGCAATTGAATTCCATAGTTCTTTTTCTGGATGTGGAAGGTATTTTACTTTAAGATACCACTGAGAATTTTTTAAGCCCTTGTATTGCAATAAAGTTCTAAGTCGATCAGAAAAAGATCCTCGCATGCTGCAGTTGTTGCTGTGCACAAAGTTATCCTGGTTCTGCTCCTTTCGTTCAGCACCAGTTCATATAAGTCTTTCCAGGCCTCTCTGAAGTCTTCCTGTTCATCATTTTTTATAGCACCATAGTATTTATATACCAAAATTTATTTCGGCAGCCCCCCAATTGATAGGTATCCCCTTGATTTCCAGTTTTTGGCCACCACAAAGAGTGCTGCTATAAATGTTTTTGTACATGTGGGACCCTTTCCCATTTTTATGATCTCTTGGGGATACAGTCTTAGGACAAAGGATATGCATGTATTTGTAGCCCTTTGGGAATAGTTCCAAATTGCTCTCCAGAATGGTTGAATCAGCTCACAGCTCCAGCAACAATGAATTAGTGTTTCAACTCTCCCACATCTTCTCCAACATTTATTGTCATCCTGTTTTGTCATGTTAGCCAATCTAATAGGTATCATGTGATATCTCAGAATTGTTTTGATTTGTATCTATTCAATAGTGATTTAGAGCATTTCTTCATATGACTATAGATTGCTTTAATTTCTTCCTCTGAAAACTGCCTGTTCATATCCTTTGACTATATATCAATTGAGGAATGACTAGTATTCTTGTACATTTGACTCAGTTCTCCATATATTTTAAAAATGGGGCCTTTATCATAGACACTAGTTGCAAAACTCTTTTTTCCAGTTTTCTACTTCCCTCCTAATCTTGGTTTCATTGGGTTTGTTTGTGCAAAAACTTTTCAGTTTAATGTAATCAAAATTATCCATTTTGCACTTCATAATGTCTTCTATCTCTTGTTTAGTCAAAAATTCTTCCTTTCTCCATAAATCTGATAAATACACTATTCCTTGCTTCACTAATTTGTGTATAGTATCAATCTTTATACCTAGATCGTGTACCCATTTGGACTTTATTCTTGTGTACCATGTCTGTTTCTTAGCCAGTGCCAAGTTTTTTTGATAACTGCTGCTTTATAATACAATTTGAGATCTGATAGAGCTAAGTCACCTTCCCTAGCATTCCTTTTCATTAGTTCCCTTGATATTATGAACTTTTTGTTCTTCCAGATGAATTTTGGTATTTTTTTCTAGCTCTAGAAAATAATTATCTGATAGTTTGATTGGTATGTCACTGAATAAGTAAATTAATTTAAGTAGAGTTATCATTTTTATTATACTGGTTTGGTCCACCCATGAGCAACTGAAGTTTTTCCACTTACTTAGATCTGACTTTATTTGTGTGAAAAGTGTTTTGTAATAGTGCTCATATATTCCCTGGGTTTATTTTGGCAGTTAGACTCCCAAATATTTTATAGTGTTTACCTGAGCTTTAAGTAGAATTTCTCTATCTCTTGCTGCTGAGCTTTGTAAGTAATATATAGAAATGCAGAAGATTAGTGTGGGTTTATTTTGTAACCTGCAATGTTGCCAAAGTTGTTTATTATTTCAAGTAGTTTTTTACTTGATTCTCTGGGATTTTCTAAGTATATCATCATATCGTCTGCAAAGAGTGATAACTCAATTTCTTCTTTGTCTATTATAATTCCTTCAACTTCTTTTTCTTCTCTTATTGCTACAGCTAATATTTCTAGTACTATATTGAATAGTAGTGATGGTAATGGGCATTCTTGTTTCACCCCTAATCTTACTGGAATTGCATCTAGCTTATCCCCATTGCATATAATGCTTGCTGAAGATTGTAGGTAGATACTGCTTATTATTTTATGGAAAATTCCTTTTATTCCTATGTTCTCCAGCGTTTTTAATAAGAATAGGTGTTCTATTTTGTCAAAAGCTTTTTCTCCATCCACTGAGATAATCATTTGGTTTCTGTTAGTTTTGTTGTTGATATGATCAGTAATGTTAATAGTTTTCTTAGTAGTGAACCAGCTCTGCATTCCTGGTATAAATCCTACCTGATCATAATGTATTATTCTCATGATATGTTGCTACATTCTTTTTGCTAAAATCTTATTTAAAATTTCTGCATCCATATTCATTAGAGAAATTGGTCTGTAATTTTCTTTCTCTGTTTTGGCTCTTTCTGGTTAAGAAACATATTTGTATCATAAGAAGAATTTGGAAGAACTCCTTCCTCAATTTTCCCAAATAGTCTATATAGTATTGGAATTGATGGTTCTTTTTTTTTTTTTTTACATTTTCTTCTTAGTCAAATTGCATAGAAAAATTAAAATGAATGGGAGAAATCATAAAACAAACCAAAACGTAATACAAAAAAATAATAATCTGCTACATTCTGTGATGGAATTTCACAGTTTTTTCTCTGGATGTGGAAGGCATTTTGCCTTAAAAGACCATGGGGAATTTTTTAAGTCCTTGCATTGCAAGGAAGTTCTAAGTCTACCAGAAAAAATCCTTGCATGCTGGTTGTTGTGGTGTACCAAGTTCTCCTGGTTCTGCTCCTTTCACTCAGCATCAGTTCATATAAGTCTTTCTAGACCTCTCTGAAGTCTTCCTGTTCATCATTTCTTATAGCACAATAGTATTCCATTACACTCATATACCACAATTTATTCAGTCATTCCCCAATTGATGGACATCCCTTTGATTTCCAGGTGTTGGTGAATTAACTGTTCCTTAAATATTTGATAGAATTCATTTGTCAATCCATCTGGACCTGGAGATTTTTTCCTAGGGAGTTCATTGATGGTTTGTTCAATTTCTTTTTCTGAGATGGGGTTATTTAAGTATTTAACTTCCTTTTTCTGTAAATCTGGGTGATTTGTACCTTTTAAAATAATCACCCATCTCATTTAGATGGTCGAATTTATGGGCATACAGTTGGGCAATGTAATTTCTTATTATTGTTTTAATTTCCTCCTCATTGTAGTTGAGTTCACCCTTTTCATTTTTGATATTGGTAATTTGGTTGTCTTCTTTCTTTTTTTTAATCAAATTGACCAAAGGTTTATAAGTTTTATTGTTTTTTCATAAAACCAACTCCTAGTTTTATTTATTAGTTCAATAGTTTTCTTGATTTCATTTTTATTAATCTCTCCCTTGGTTTTCAGTATTTCTAATTTGGTATTTACTTGGGGATTTTCAGTTTGATCTTTTTCAAGTTGTTTCAGCTTCATGCCTGGTTCCAGGAGCAACAATGGTGGAGTGATTGGTAATTGCTATTTCCCTCTTCTTGTTGATCTTGACGAGTCCAAAGAATACGTCCCTGGGAAAACCCCTGGAACAGTGGAAGCAGCAGAAGAGGTAAACAGAATTCCTAGAATTCTTGACACAATAATCTTAAGCTGTAAGTGTAATTGTAGAATAAATTTAAATGAATTTTAGATTATCTTCATGTAAAATGTCTTCAAGTTTTCATGGTGATCTGTGATTCAGGGTACAGTTCTTACTACGTAAATCTAGGAAGTCCCATCTTGTATTCTCACCCCAGATGTATAGAAGTAATGTGGCATAGCAGATAGGATAGTGAAGGAAGAGTTCAAATCCCACTTCTGAAACTTACTAGCTGTGTCACTCATGACCAGGCACTTAATCTCTGTGTGCCTCAGGCACTTTCCCTAGTATTTTTTTATTATATTATAGACAACTGTGAGCTGCATTGGTGGAGGGTACTTCTGTACTGGGAATTCTCTATATTCGTGAATTTAAAATTCCTTTGTGTATTTGTATAACCCAGAAGTCAGCAGTCACTGAGAAAACTGGAACATAATAACCAAACTCCCTGCAGATTGTCTTGTGAAAACTAGAATACCAAATGAACTTATTTACAAGGTGTAATAAATGTGGTTCATAGGCCCATGGTAGACATACTTCAGTATATAATAAATGAGAAATTAAATGAGAGAACTGGCATGAAGGGATATCATTGGAGAATTCTATCACTCCAAATTTTCCAACATATGTGTTTATATCGAGAGCAAGGGATACATGCCTTGAATGATCCATTTGTATCCTGTCCATATCAGGAGAACATTGAGGAAGGTGCCTAGTAAACAAGTTACCCACCTTATGATACATTTATGGGAGGACATGGAAGAAAGTCATGCCAGAGAGGCAGTTATAAATGGGTTGTGATTTACATTGTTGGAGAGAGTACAAATTTTGATGAAATCACATCTGAGTGTTTGATTATAATTTATCAAAAAATGACCTCATGCTTTTTCCTAAAATAAACACCAATGATAATTAATATATATATACATATATATATAACCATACATATATACACATTTGCATGTGTATATATGTATTATAAATACATAAGTCTTTTGGTGATGCTTTATGATTACATGTCAGGGACTATTACAGTTTGCAGTTTACATGTGCTTTCTCATTTGATCCTGTGAGATAAGGGTTATTATTATCTGCATTTCATAAATCAATAAACTTAAGCCCAGAGAGGATAAGTGACCTTCCAAGGGAAAAGTGGCCAGTAAGTATCCATGCAGCATCTACCACCACCTTCATCCTAAAGCCTTAGCACATTGGATATACATATTGTGGATGATATACAGGAGGACATTCATAAGAGGAGTACAAGATGAAATATTGTGAATAGGTTATGAACTGTATCACTGGCAGGAATGAGATCAAGGATCCTCTGAATAATCTGAGGTGATTACCAAATCATAATCATTATTTTAGATAAGTATTTTATTTTCTCCAATTATATTTTAAAATATTTTAACATCCTTTTTTAAAAAAAAAATCAAGTTCCAAATTCTCTCTCTCCTTGCCTTCCCCCTATATTGAGAAGGCAAGCAATTTGATAGAGTAAACCATAATCATTGTTGCCTGGTATCCTCCAACTAGCAATTTTCATTTTTAATTATAAGGCGTATCAAGACTGACTTGAGGTGACTGTGAGTAAATGGATATCTTCCCTCCTCCTTCCTCTATATGAGCTTCTTATACCAGGCTAATATCCTCTCTTTAGCCCTCTATTCCTAGCCTTAATAACTATTCTGTTGCTTCCTGGCTTCTCAGAGCCCACTAAATGCCAAGATCTGTTCCTTTAAAATTGCTAATTAAAGGGAAAGAAGGTGATGTAGAGAAGGGAGTAACCTAAGATTTTAAAATCTCAGTTTTAATGGTCCCACAATGCTGGCTCTGGATCAGTTTGTCATTTGATAAGGTTTGATATAGCTCAGGATAATAAAAAAGGATCATCATAATTATTACTTCATATCTACTCACAAAGACCAAAGGACTCAACTTTAGGGTCCTTCCTCTGATCTTATCAGGAACCATCATTATCATCATCATTCAAAAAAAGGGGGCAATTTAGCACTTCATTGGATATGGTGGATGACAGAAGGAATGGGCCTGTCAAAAAGAATTTTAGGGCCTTAGTGATGCCTACCATTACAGAAAAAGCTGACAGTGAGGAAGTTTTAGGGGAAGAAAAGAAGAGGTTCAGTTTATGCTTTAGTTAGTGTTCGGTGGTGACAGGACAAGCTTCTAAAATGTTAGTAAACTTCGAATATCATAATGTCAAAAACAAATGCTAATTTATGATAGCCACAACTAGAAGTAGACTTAAGAATTCTATCAGTGATTGAAATGTAATAACTTGCTAATGTCAAAAGCTTAAAATAAAATCACCAGGCTGGAGTTGGATGGGTTGGATAAAAGAGCTATTGTGGCCTCAAATAAGGCAGAATATTTATAAAGAAAAGAAAACAGAAATGTCATGTTCTCTGAAAAGTCCTTAGTGAAAAAAAGGATGCCTGTCCTAAGTGTAATTTCATTGAAGTCTGACAAAGATTTGTATTATTCTAGCTCAGAAAGATTTCATTGCTAATAATTTGAAATAAAAGCCCTAGAACTATGGATTATGGTTTCTCAGCACGATCTGTTCTGCTGAAGGGTAAGTTTATTGGAAATGTCCTTGTCAAACATCCTTTCCTGACTTGTATATAGGCTTGGCGAGAGGTCTGAATATGAAAACCATCTCATAGCTTTATTCCACATTCATTTCTAGCCTAAACCAGAGCTTCAGGAAAGTTGGAAAGAGACTGAAATTCTAGAGGGAAATTATTTTTCATATTTCAGTTGGATGTCAAAACACTGAAATGCCAAAAAGATATAACTTGCAAGAGATCTACCCAGTCCTTGTTCATTTGTGCAAAGGAACCGACAAAATCTCTGTTTTTCTTTAGGATTCTCAGATCCTATTATTACTTGTGGCAAAATCTTGACCATATATCACCAGGTGATAGGATATGGGAGTCAAAATAGCATTTATTTTTTCAAATCCAGAGAAAAGAGAACACCAAAATATATTCCACAAAAAAGCAGCAGCAGTCTGCCAAAAGAGCTATAGATATTCAATTCCACAAACATTTATTGAATTGCAATATATGTATATATATTGCAATATAGATAGGATGTGACATTTCTTATCTAGTATCTCACTATGATAAATATTACAGTGTGGATTTCAAATTATTTTTCTTTCAACAAAATGTAAATAGCACTCCCTTTCTAAAACACCATTATTTTAACTGTCTAATCATTTCTGCCCAATGCACATTTCACTGTGTTAAAGACAGGTGTCCTGCCTTGTTCTGTTCCACCCACAGCATTGTTATTTGATAGGGCACTTCAGTTGAAACAAAATAAATATGAGATACCTTTATGTACACAAAGATTTACTTTGATTCTTTTTTTTCAGAAAGCAAGGTGGCAGAATTGACAGACTACTACAGTTAAGGCCCCCAAATCTGGGATTAAGTCCCATATTCATCACTTTCTAGCCATATGACTTTGGACAAATTACTTAAGCTCTGTAAGGCTCAGTTACCTCATCTGTAATGTGGGGATAATAATATCCCCATTACTTTCCCTAGAAGCTTGTTGTGAGGATCCAGGGGAATAATGTATGCAAAATATTCTGTTACTATAAAATTCCATATAAATCTAGGCTATTATTATTCTTTATGGCCTTCAAAGTAGTTAGTTTTGAAAGGTCATAAACACAAATTATCTCCTTCACTTCTAAACAAAGCAATATAATACTGTTGACCATGGTGTGACTGAATGGTGTATGATTTACTTTTATCAGGGAATTTATATTAAATATTATTTGATCAATAATATAAAATGTATATAATAAACTTCCATTTATTAAGAGTCCAAAAAACTATAAATTAGCAGAATAGAGTAGAATTATACTACCACCATCCCCTTCTCAGTATGGACACTGTTTCTATGAATGTAGTTGATCATTAATCTTTCTGGTTGCCAGTCATGCTCGACTCTTTTATTTTTTATACTTGGAGGCTACTAACATCTCTAAATCTCTTTTACAATAGAGTTTTACTGTGATTCCTCCTTCACCTCTTTGCTTTGTGTAGTCGAATTCTTTTAAATTAATGCAGACTTTACTTTTGTCACATTTCAATGTTAACTTCTTAGATTTGAGCTGCCATTCCAGCCTCAATAATGACCATCCACCAGTTCTTTTAGGATCCTGGAATTATAGCTTAGTCGGGCCTGGTGGTCAGGAAGGCTCATTTTTCTGAATTTGAAACCAGCCTCAGATACTAGTTGTGTGATCTTGGGCAAGTCACTTGACTTTGTCTGTCTCAGTTTACTTATCTGTAAAAATGAACCAGAGAAGAAAAATGGCAAATCACTTCAGTATCTTTTCAAACAAAATATCAAATGGAGTCATGAAGTCATAAAGCACATAACTAACCAACATTAGGCCTGGTGGACCTTGTGTGCTAGGTGACTATAGCTTATATCCACTCTGACTTACTCTCAGTACACTTCTTTTAGTATACTTGCCAATAATAAGCCTTCCCTTTACCAATACATTATGGTATTTTGCCAGGCTAGTAAGCCCATAGTTGATGGTCTATTGTTTTTACAACTAAAAAAAAATGGGAAAAAGCAGTGCTCATTTCTAGTGCTGTGGTACTTACTTCCATCATTTCAAGTTCAAAACTCAGAAATCAAATCCACCAACTCCTTCTGGATCCTAGAATTGTGACTCAATCAGTCCTGGTGAGCCTGAAGACTAGATCTAAATTTTATTTGATTCATGAAGTCAGAAATAACAATTTACGTACAGAGTTCAATTAGAAACAAAATCCTGACCCAAATGAAGGACTCTACATCAGCTTGGAAACATAGCTGAAGCTCAGGAAATTGAGATTTGATGGCCAAATGGCCTACTCTAGATCTTTCATACCTCTTGCGAGAACCTAAATCAGTAAGTCATCCCTCCTATCAATAGAATTTCTGTAGTCAAAATCATCCCCTTGACTGCAGGAAAAACTCATATATCAGTTTCTTAGCCTGTAACATGCAAAGCTTGTGCACTATGATTTTGTATCATTGCTCTATTTTACTAGTTCCTATAGCTAGGAAAATGTAGTGATTTTTAGGCATCCTTTTGGGATGACAGTTTGGTGTTCTCTTGTATTCTTCAGGGCAAAGCTTATTGGCTTTCCTTGAAATACATTTTACTCAGAGCACTAAATTAATAATCTCTGTCAAAATTCTTCCATTTCTTCAAGTTGAGAGATACAGAATGTTTCATAAAAAAAGAATCAGGTTATTCAATATGGTAATAGAAAATGTTAGCTTTAGCAATAAGAGGAGAAGAAATTGAAGTACTAGAATAGGCAAAGAAGAAACTAAGTTATCACCCTTGCAGATGATATGATGATATACTTAGAGAATCTTAGAGAATCAAGTAAAAAAAAAACAACATGAAATAATAAACAACTTTAACAAAGTTGCAGAATACAGAAGAAACCCACGTAAATGATCAACATTTATATATATAAATATATATACGAACAAAGTCCAACAGCAAGAGATAGAAAAAGAAATCTCATTTAAAGTTACTCTTGACACTATGAAATATTTTGGAGTCTACTTGCCAAAACAAACCCTCTGACTATATGAGCACAATTACAAAATATGTTTTGTACAAATAAAGTCAGATCTACATAACTGGAAAAACATCAGTTGCTCATGGGTAGGCCAAACTAATATAATAAAAATAACAATTCTACCTAAATTAATTTATTTATTCAGTGCCATACCAATCAAGCTACCAAAAACATTTTATAGAGCTAGAAAAAATAATATCAAAATTCATCTGGAAGAGAAAAGGATCCAGAATATCAAAAGGAATTAACAAAAAGAAATGCTAAAGAAGGTGGCTTACCACCATACCAGAACTCCAATTGCATTATAAAGCAGCAATCATCAAAACCCCACTTCGTTCTGGTTAAAAAATAGAGGGGTAGATCAGTGGAATAGGTTAGGTATACAAGACACACTGGTCAATGACTATAGCTGTCTACTGTTAGATAAACCTAAGGATCTCAGATTCTGGGATAAGAACTCATTATTTGACAAAAACTTCTGGGAAAACTGGAAAATAGTGTGGGAGAAACTGGGCATAGACCAATGCCTGACACTATACACCAGAAGAGTCCAAATGGGTACATGATCTAGGTATAAAAGCCGATACTATAAACAAACTAGGAGAGCAAGGAATAGTTTATTTGTTAGACCTATGGAGAATAGAGACATTTATGACCAAACAAGAGATAGATAACATTATGAAATACAGAATGAATAACTTTGATTACAAAAACTTTGAAAAGTTTTTGCACAAACAAAGCCAATGCAACCAAGAAGCAGAAAACTGGGAAAGAATTTTTTACAACTAGTGTCTGTGATAAAGGCCTCATTTCTAAAATAGAGAACTGAGTCAAATTTACAAGAATACAAGTCATTCCCCAATTGATAAATAGTCAAAGATATGAACAGGCAGTTTTCAGAGGAAGAAATTAAAGCTATCTATAGTCATATGAAAAAAATGCTCTAAATCACTATTGATTAGCAAGGTACAAATCAAAACAACTCTGAGGTACCACATCACACCTATCAGATTGGCTAACATGAAAAAACAGGAAGATGATAAATTCTGGAGAAGATATGGGAGAGTTAGAACACTAATTCATTGTTGGTGGATCTGTGAGCTGATCCAACCATTCTGGAGAGCAATTTGGAACTCTGCCCAAAGGGCCATAAAAATGTGCATACACTTTGACCCTCTAGTAATGCTTCTAGGGCTGTATCCCAAAGAGATCATAAAAATGGGCAAAGGACACACATGTACAAAAATATTTGTAGCAACTCTTTTTGTGGTGGCCAAGAAGTATAAATCAAGGGGATGTCCATCAACTGGGGAATGGCTGAACAAGTTGTGATATATGAATGTAATGGAACGGCATTATGCTATAAGAAATTATGAACTGGCAGATTTAAGAAATACCTGGATAGACTTATATGAACTGATACTGAGTGAAGTGAGCAGAGCCAGGAGAACATTATACACAGCAAGAGTCACAGTGTGTGAGGACTGTTTTTGATAGACTTAGCCCTTCACAGCAATGCAAGGACCAAAAACATTTCCAAAGGACTCATGATGCAAAATGCCATCCACATTCAGAGAAAGGACTATGCAGTTGGAATACAGAGTGAGGCAGACTAGTTTCTACTTTGCTATGCTTTGTTTTTCTCATCATTTCTACCATTTGTTTTAATTCTTCTATGCAACATGACTAACGTGAAAATGTATTTAATAGGAATGTATGTGCAGAATCCATATAAGACTGCATGCCATCTTGGGGAAGAAGAGGGAAGGGTGAGGGAGAAAATTTGGAACTTATAGAAGTGACTGTTGGAAACCAAAAACAAATAAATTAATAAATTTGGAAAAATAGAGTCAGAATAAATACTAGAATAAGGTAAAATACTGAATTATCCTTCTTAAAGAATAAAAAAATTCCACTTCTTACTAATCTAAAAGAGAAGGAAAAGGATAAAACAAAGTTAAGAAAGGGTTCAAGAGATAATGGTATAAAAATCAGTTGGAAGAAGTAAAATGAAAGTTATTTTGAACTTCTGACATGTCTGGAGCAACTCTGGAAAGATAAATGAATAGCATTATCTGTGTGTGAAGGTGATTTTGCAACCGTCGATTGGAAAGCAACTGTTTCATGTTCAGTAGGACTCTAAGCAATTTTTGCCATTCATAATAAGTGTGTAAAGTAGCTAATGTAACTTGTAGCTACCTTTTGTCATTCTTTCTCTCCCTGCACCTTACTCCTAAACCTCTTCTTTCTCACCATGACCTCTAGTTCCTCCATCCTTCAGTTCCTTCACAGGCATCAACCCCTCTTCTAACTATACTCTCTTCCCTTCCCAATTTTCACCCCTTGGTGACCAGTTGAACTCCACACTATCCTCTGCTCTCGAATCCTTCACTCATTGTCTGATATCCCCTCAATCTTTGTCTGACTCCAACCCTAGTTTACTCCTAACATCCGCCATCTTTGCACCTGCTACTTTGTTGCTGAAGGGAGCTAGAGGAAGCCACGTTATCATGTTTATTGAGACAACTACAGATTGGTAATATGGTATCCTTACTGGGCCATAAGGATACTATGTCAATCCTTCTATTCCTTTCCAATGTATTTTTTTTCCCATTCCACACAAAAGCTATTCCAAACCTTCTTTCTCTTTAAATCTCCACAGCACTCCTTCTCTCTGCCCTCTCAATTGAAACCTTACTTCATACTTCTTTAAAAAAAGGTGAGACTTTTCACTCTGAGTTTCCTCTTCTCTCCTCATTTCACAACCTACTAACACCATCCCTCGTCATTTCCTCCTTTACTCTAGTCTGATGAAAAAAAATCATATTCCTTCTCCTTGACAGGGACAACACCGTGACTTATATTCCTAATCTCCTTCCTTCCTGTTTTCACTACTAGATGGCTCCCATTATCATCCCTTCTCTCTAATATTTGATCTTTCTCTCTAACTGTTCCTTCCTATCTACAAATCTGACCATATCTATCCCATCCTTACCAGTTAGCTGATTGTCCATTATCTCCCCTCTCCTTATGTAAACTGTGCTCAAGGGTTCCATTTCCTCTTGTTTCTCTTGGAAATCCTCTGAATTTGGTTTCTGATATCATTCAATTCAAACAGCTCTCTCCAATGGTTTTTTTCATTGCCAAATCCAGTGGCTTTTCCTTAAATCTCAGCCTTCATGATTTTTCTGCAATATGTGACACTGTTGACCACCCTGTTAGACATTTCATGGCATTTACTGGCATTTCATGATATTACTTTCTATTGATTCTTCTCCTGTTAGGCTGCTCCTTCTCAGTCTCCTTTCTAGAAAGTCCCTTTTTTCAACTGTGTGAGTGATCCATAGAAGTGGAAAGAAGCTCCAGACAAGGATATCAAATAGAAGGTTATTTCAATTATCCAGTGGAGATAAGATGAAACTCTAGTTTTGGGTGGTGGCTGTGTGAGTGAAGAGGATTGGACATATACTAGATCTTGAGGTAGAAATGAGAAGATTTGTCAACTACTTGAATACGTGGGATGAGTCACAATGTGGGATGAGTCAACAATGTCACTGAGAATGTGAATTTGGTGAATGGGGGAATAATAGTGCTTTTGACAGCATAAAGACTTGGAGAAGAGGGCTTAGTTTTGTGGTGAAAGATAATTTCTTTTTTGGATATGTTCAATTGGATATGCCTATGGAACTTCCAGTATGAAATAAGTTTTACATACACAACACAGAAAACAATCTTCAAACAGATAGATCCTTGAGTATAAGAACTGGTTTATTTATTTCTTTGTAGATTCATCAACATAATGCTCTGCACAAAGGAGGTATATTAAAAATGAACATTGGTGGTCCCATGGAAGAAGTATCCATTCCCAGTGATTGTTTAATGGTAAAGGATATTTGTATATTGGTGCCTACCTGTTTTAATTTTCAGGTTGATGTCAAAGGTTTAATTCATGATTTTTTTTCAACACCACTTGTCTTTGTGATAACTCTTTCAAGCAACACCAATTAGTTTAAAACGCAACAGCTCAAATATTAACCTCCTCAATATCTTTCATGATCTTTTTTCATGCTCTATTCTGGTTGACATTTAGAATAGCAAATTAGTAGCTATTTTTAAAGGCTGACAAAGACATTTCTCTTTTATAAGGAAGATTTAAAAGACCTGAGGTTACCATAAATGATTTTTACTATTTTTCTGTGAACTATACCAAGTCAGTAATTTTGACATTTGATATTACTGCCATTGTGTAAATATAGATTTGATGACTGCTGAAATATAGTGTAAGTATGCAATAAAGAGAGGTGTTCAGTAATGAAAGTGGGATTGGGCAGAGAGTCATAGATATGATTCAGAAAAGGGTAGAAAATAGGACCTATGGGGGAAACATAATAATATAATATAGAGGCTTTGGAACTATGTCTTTTGGGCGGGGGAATGGTTTCATAGAATGACATAAACAATGATGTATCTGTATTTCAAATATATATAGTTCTAGATGTCACTTCAGGAAGGACATGATGGCATTAACAAAGGTCAACTAAAATATAGTTTTTATTTAAATAATGGCAAATATTTAGAACTATATAATCTGGAATGGTAAATGTTGAAAGGACACATGATTAAAAAAAATGTTATGGTACCTGTGTGTACTCATCAACTTGCACAGTGGGCCTCCAAGATATTTACCCAGAACTCAAAGTATTCTTTAGGTCCATGTCCACTTGGAACCATAGTTAACAAGCCCCCACCAATTTGCTTACTTTTGCTAGTGAGCCAATGGGCACAATTATGTCAAAACAAATAATTTAATGAAAAAGAATGCTGATGTTAATGTCTACTATTAAGAGAAGAACCAATAACTGAAAACTAGATAACATCTTTCTCCTCTCTAAATTACAAAAAAAAAAAATCTATTCCTTTTTCTACTTGTACCTCATGATATCTCCATAAAACCACTCATTTTTTTCATGTTTAAATGTTTTCCTTATTTTTTTAAAATTTATTTTATCTGTGTAGGTTGTTCCTGTTGGTTTTGCTCCCTGCTAATCTCATAAGGTATGAAGCTTCTTCATGATTTGAAATTTTTTGCTGATATATTGTCTCTACTGGGCATCACTCCTGGTGATTTGGAAGGCTACTCCTCAACACTACTCCTCTTGTCTTTTGGTCCCTGTTAGTCACTGCCAGATTCTACTCCATTGAAAGTGAGGTTGTGGGTGTTTCTTCTGATTTCAGATTCGCTTCTTATCTGGCATACTCAGGTCATATCTTGTGACACTGCTTTTCAGTTTATTCTTTTGGTAACCCTTATAACATTCCTAATCAGTGGACTGGGGGATAACTCTTACTATGTCTTCTACTAAAATAGGGATCTTTGTCTTTCTCAGGCCTTGGTCTAGAATGGGTTTTTCTTTTCAAAATTTTGTTTTAAACCTGGGTGTTAGACTCTTTGGAAAACTGAATTCATACCCTTCCC
This sequence comes from Notamacropus eugenii, assembly GCF_028372415.1. Lineage (NCBI taxonomy): Eukaryota > Metazoa > Chordata > Mammalia > Diprotodontia > Macropodidae > Notamacropus > Notamacropus eugenii. The sequence continues at coordinate 190,959,939 of NC_092876.1, read as the reverse complement.
AGGTAATTTGTGTTTTTGAGATTGTCTACTTTTTAAAACGCATATTTCCTGAATATTGAGAGCAGAGTTTCTATCAGTAACTTGACTCTGGCATAGACTTGGAAATGGCTTAATTTGTGATTGCTAAATTGCATCTAAGCAACACCTATTTAGAGGGAGGATTCTTACCTTTCTGTGTGTGCCATGAATTCTTCTAGCAGTCTGGTGAAGCCTAAATGTGTAAAATAAAACATATAGGATTACAAAGGAAAACAATTATACTGATAGTTATCAAAATATATCTTTTAAAAGCTCACATCCCAGGCTAAGAGCCCTTGAATTAGAGACTATGCTTCTGGTAAACAGGCAAAGGATAGCATGGCTCCCTGCCCCCAAGTTATTCAACTCTCAAACTGCTTTGGCATCCCATGTCCAGGGGAAAAAGGCAAGGCAAATTCAGCAGATGAATAAGATAGTTATCTTCACCCTATCTGGTCACATTCGTGGCTACTTTTTTTGCCTTTAGTATCTGTATGTGGCTAGAAAAGAGTTGCCTTACAAAACCAGATAATCACCAAGTTGTGGTTGCTGAGTACTTAACTGCCTATGTAACTTTAAATCACTGTGTCCAAGAGTTGCTTCCTAAGAACTGGTAAGGTGATTGCTGACATTTCAGCTCTGAATGTATGTATGTATACATATATATATATGTGTGTGTGTGTATACACACATACATATGCATGTATATGTATATAATGGTAAAAGTATTTGAGAGGAATGGAAGTAGGTGAAATTCCTGACAAAAGAAAAAAAAGAGGATGGATTCTACAAGATTTAGACTGATGGGCATATATTTTATTTCTGGTTTGGGAATGCTTAGGAAAAGGATATGGTGATCATTAAGAGCAAGAGTTGATTGATTTATTAAGCCCAGGTCATGACAAACTAACTTTTTTTAGACAGAATATCTAGATTAGGGGATGAAGATATTGCTTCAGACATGGCACATCTGAGGCAAGACATTTAGCAAAATCTCTCATGTTATACTTTTGCACAAGATGGATGGAGGTGTGTTAGAAGATTTACAGTTAGGCAGATTGAACTGACTTTACTGGCAGTAGTTGAATGGATGAACTCAGATGGTGTGGTTAATGCATCAATGCCATTCTAGAGGGAGATCTCTTTTGCAGTTCTCTATTATTTATCAATGACTTGCATGAAGACATAGATAACATGCTTATTAAATTTGTGATTGACATGAAACTTCAAAGGAGGGGAAAAACATATATGTTGGACAACACAGTCTGTATCTAAAAACATAGTGTTATTGGTCATTCATGTCTGACTCTTTATGATTCCATTTGGGATTTTCTTGGCAAAGACCCTGAAGTGACTTGTCATTTGTTTCTTCAGCTCATCTTATAGAGAGAAACTGAAGTAAACAGGGCTAAGTGACTTGTTCAGGTCCCACAACTAGTAAGTGTCTGAGGTCAAATTTGAACTCACATCTTCCGGGCTCCAGGTCTGGTGGTCTATCTATGGTGCAACCTAGCTGTCCTGGTGAGCCATCCTGACTGCCAAAGGGATCCTTGCAATAAAGTTAAGAATCCTTGCTCTAAAGATAGTAAAAAATAGAACAATGTGCCAAACCTAATGAGGTGAAATTTAAAGGGATAATTGAAAGATCCTATGCATTAATAGTTCTTAGTATGTCTTGGGAATAAGTGGTAGCTATATCTCCTCCTCGCCCCCAACTTTCTACTAGATTCATTCCTCACATTTAATTTACCTGGGTAAAGGACTATTCTCCACAAAATTCTTAATGAGTGGTTCTCTAGCCTATACTTATTGACCTTCAATGATAGAAGCTATTACTTCTCAAAGCAGGCCATGCAACTTTTGTCTAGCTCCAGTATCTAAATAATTTTCCCTTCATAAAAGATAAATTTGTCTCTCCAACTTGAAGTGATCACTTCTTGCCTGCCCTTTAGGTCCAAATAAAACAAGTTTACTTCTTCTGAGTACCAACACTCCAAATATTTGAAGACAGTCATCATTTCCCTCATAATTCTTCTCTTTTCCAGGCTTCCCAGTTAATTCATGAAGCATAGACTTGAGACCATTTAGCACTGATTTCTTTTTTTTTAATTTAAAAAAAATGTTTATTTATTTTAAGTTTTCAACATTCATTTCCACAAAATTTTGACTTCCAAATTTTCTCCTCATCTCTCCCTTCCCCCCCCCCCCCAAACTCCAAGCATTCTAATTACCCCTCCACCAATCTTCTCTCCCTTCTAACATCCCTCCCTTCCCTTGTCCTTGTCTTCCCTTTTTGTCCTGTAGGGCAAGAAAAATTTCCATACCCAATTACCTGTATTTCTTATTTCCCAGTTGTATGCAAGAACAATATTCAACATTTGTTCCTAAAACTTAGAGTTCCAACTTCTCTCCCTTTCTCCCTCCCCACTCATCCCCATTGGGAAGGCAAGCAATTCAATATAGGCTATATATGTGTAGTTTTGCAAATGATTTCCATAATAGTCATGTTGTGTAAGACTAACTATATTTTCCATTATCCTCCTGCTCCCCCATTTCTTCTATTCTCTCTTTTGACTTTGTCTCTCCCCAAGAGTGTTGACTTCCAATTGCTCCCCCCTCCTATTGCCTTCCCTTCCATCATATCCTCCCACCCTTCTTATTCTCTTCTCCCCTACTTTCCTATATTGTAAGATAAGTTTTCATACCAAAATGAGTGTGCATTTTATTCTTGCCTTGAGTCAAATGTGATGAGAGTAAGCTTCACATTTTCTCTCTCACCTCCCCCCCTTTTCCCCTCCATTGAAAAATCTTTTTCTTGAGTCTTATGAGTCGAGATGATTTATGAGACGATAATTTTCCCCATTCCATTTCTCCCTTTCTCCTCCTAATATTTTCTTCTCTCATGCCTTGATTTTAATTTTTTTAGATATGATCCCTTCCTATTCAACTCACCCTGTGGTCTCTCTCTCTCTCTCTCTCTCTCTCTCTCTCTCTCTCTCTCTCTCTCCTCTCTCTCTCTCTCTCTCTCTCTCTCTCTCTCTCTATATATATATATATATATATATATATATATATATATATATATATGTGTGTGTGTGTGTATTTGTGTGTGTATGAGTGTGTGTGTATAATCCCACCAACTACCCAAATACTGAAAAAAGTTTCAAGAGTTACAAATATTGTCTTTCCATGTAGGAATGTAAACCGTTCAACTTTAGTAAGTCCCTTATGATTTCTCTTTCCTGTTTACCTTTTCATGCTTCTCTTGATTCTTGTGTTTGAAAGTCAAAGCTTCTTTTCAGCCCTGGACTTTTCATCAAGAATGCTTGAAAGTCCTCTATTTCATTGAAATACCATTTTTTTCCCTGAAGTATCATACTCAGTTTTGCTGGGTAGGTGATTCTTGGTTTTAGTTCTAGTTCCTTTGACTTCTGGAATATCATATTTGATCTCTTAAAGTAGAAGCTACTAGATCTTGTGTTATTCTGATTGTATTTTAACAATACTCAAATTGTTTCTTTCTGGCTGCTTGCAATATTTTCTCCTTGACTTGGTAACTCTAGAATTTGGCTCTCTTTCACGATGTGATTGGTGGATTCTTTCAATATCTATTTTGCCCTCTGGTTCTAGAATCCCAGGGCAGTTTTCCTTGATAATTTCATGAAAGATGATGTGTAGGCTCATTTTTTGGTCATGGCTTTCAGGTAGTCGCATAATTTTTTAAATTGTCTCTCCTGGATCTATTTTCCACATCAATTGTTTTTCCAATGAGGTATTTCACATCATCTTCCATTTTTTCATTCTTTTGGTTTTGTTTTGTGATTTCTTGGTTTCTTATAAAGTCATTAGCCTCCATCTGTTCCATTCTAATGTTTAAAGAACTAATTTCTTCAGTGAGCTTTTGCACCTCCTTTTCCATTTGGCTAATTCTGCTTTTTAAAACATTCTTGTCCTCATTGACTTTTTGAACCTCTTTTGCCAATTGATTTAGCCTATTTTTAAAGGTGTTATTTTCTTCAGCATTTTTTTTGTCTCCTTTAGCAAGCTGTTGACTCACTTTTCATGATTTTCTTGTATCTCTCTCATTTCTCTTCCCAGTTTTTCCTCCACCTCTACTACTTGATTTTTAAAATCCTTTTTGAGCTCTTCCATGGCCTGAAACCATTGAATATTTATTTTGGATGTTTGGGATACAAAAGCCAGGACTTTTATGTGTTTCCCTGATGGTAAGCATTGCTCTTCCTCATCAAAAAGGATGAGAGAAGATATCTATTCACCAAGAAAGTAACCTTCTATAGTCTTATTTTTTTCCCCTTTTTTGGGCATTTTCCCAACCAGTTACTTCACTTTTGAGTCCTTTGTCAAGAATAGGGTATACTCTGGGGATCTGTAAGATCTCAGTTCCTCCAAGGTGGTACAATCAAGCATGTACACTGGTGTGGGAGCAATCAGAAAGTTTTGTGTGCAGAATCTGTGAGTAGTAGGTTCCTCTCCATAGCAACTTGGCCTCCAGTCCCACCAAGCCAGTACTAGGGGCTGAGATTCAGATAAGTTGTTCAATTCCCCCAGGAAATTTTGGGCAGGGGCAAGGCTTCCATTCAATGTGGGGGCAGGGCTGACATACAGGTCTGAGGTAAGAATCACCTGCTCATTTCCCCCAGGGATTTTACAATCCAACAATGAGTGCAGGATGTTGTGGGAGCTGCTGCTGCCTGATGCAACCTCTGCCATTGCCTCTTGAGGCTGGAGCTATGGAAAGACCCTGTTCCCTTCTCAGCCAGCTAAAAAAAAACCCTCTCACTGACCTTTGACACCTGTCAGTTGAGGGGTCTGCAAAGCACTGCTACTGCTGCTGGCGATTCCACCCCCAACGCCTGCTGAGGTCCTCCTCTCAGTGCTATGCTGTGTGGCCAAGGCTGGGCTGGGCTCCCCTCCATGTTGGGTGTGACAGACCTTTCCTTCAGCCTTTCAGGTCACCCTGGGGTGGAAATCTCCTCCACTCCGCTGTTCTGTGATTTCTGCTGCTCTAGAATGTGTTGAGAGCCTTTCTTTACAGGTATTTTATGGGCTATGGAGGAAGAGATAGTGTATGTGTGTCTTTCTATTCTGCTATCTTGGCTCTACCCCCACTAATTTCTTTCTTCTGAATGACTTGCCAATCCTTTTCCTAAAATGGGAAATCTAGAACTGAACATAGCACTCCTGAAAGGGGCTGACTAGCGCAGAATCCAGGAGGCTTAACTTACAGAAAGAGTATAAACTTGTTATTTTCCATAAGAATTAGTTCTAGTCCTTACACTTTCTGAATAGTTGAGTGGTGTTTTCACTGATCCTTTTATCATATTGAATGATAAAATATACAATGAAATGAAAGTTTCTTAAAGAATGGTTCAGAAGAATGCATTTAGGATACAAGTGTCCTGAATGTTGAAATTGTCGTCATCTAGTCAAAGAATAATTCAATATTTTTCTGAATGCAAAATTGGTAGGTAATAATTGCCCTTTAAAAGTTAAAATCTATGGCAATTATAGTTAATGAATTTAATAGTACCCAGTAAAAGGTGATCAGCTGCTCTCTAAAGAGGTGCTTTTTAATTTTAATTTTTTTTTTTTTGCAGCTTTCTAGGAACCTGCAGATATTACAAAACTGTTTTAAGCTTCAGGACACTATCCAAGTTGTTCTAGTGTTGTGGAATGTCATTTACCTCATGCCTGCCTGAAAGATGATTTTCTTTATATAAACTATGTTGTTTTTACTTATCAATTCAAGCTGTTATGAATTGATATAGGAAAAAATATGTCTGTAGCTTTTAAAATTCAGACATACTGGTTTGCTAGCCATCATTTTTTTTCTTGATAACCATTTAGGAATATAATTGTTGTTTCCTTCCTCTGAGAACCCAAGAAGGACAAAAACCTATCTGATTTCTTTCAAATAATCTAGCTTATATAGCCTCCAATTTTGCATTGATCTGATGCATTTAATAAAGTGGAGTCATATATCAGGACTTTAGAGACCAATATTACAGAGACTACCAGTTTCAGAAGTGTTGTCACTTTTGATATGGATCTTGTTTTTTTTATGATTTTTATATAAACCCTCTCACAATCATGGAGATTCAACATGCTAAAAAATGAGGCAGGCTGGTGGCTCTAATTTTTAAATAAATATAATGTGACAATTCAAACAGCTACATAAACATTCATGGGTTGTTTTTTTTTTGCAAAAAATATGATAACACTATGGAAATAATAAGATGGAAAAAAGAAAGGGAAGGTCTTGGGTACTTTCAAGGTTAGGTTAAGAAAACACTGAACATAAATCCTTAAATGAAATTCCTTTATCTCAATCTTCTTTCAGAGGAATTTCAAGAGGGAAGAATAAACTGGATGAAGGGAGATCTAAATCAGATATTCTTAATAAAAAACAGTCAAATTTATGTTTATTTGACATACTTGTGGACTTAGTAAACCTGGGCATTGTCATGACTGCAGAGGGAAAAACCAGGAGATGGATGGAATTGCTATTATTTGGTTAATGCAAAACTTATTAAATTAGAGCCCAGTGTCTGAAATGTTTCAACTTTGTCTTTACACTTGTTCACCATATTTATAGTAGTAGTTAATGACTTTTTCTGCATTAAGAATATGTACACTAATTTTCTATCCTTGAAAGTAAAGGAGGGATTTGATTCTATAAATCAAGTAGTAGAAAAGCTTACTATTTCTGGAGAGATCTCAAGGAGGAAAAGGAATGATGGGCAAAATTCTGTCAGTGAAGTTTTAGTCATTGCCTTCTTCCCTGTGCTACCTTTCTCCCCTTCTTCTGAGGCAATCTCATCTCTCTGGACTTCAGCTGTAAATTGAAAGCATTGGATTAGATAATTTCCAAGGTCCCATTTCATTTCAAATCTGTGATCCTATTATTTTGCCCAACCCTCTCATTTTACAAAGACTTAGAAAAGTGAAAGTGAATGTTTATAAAGACACAAAAGTAATAAGTACTAGAAGGGGATTTGAAGCCCAGTTCTTTGATTTTAATACAGCACTAATTCCTTTATACTATTCTGTCTGACACCTATTTTCTTTCTTTAAAAAATAATTAAAATGGTTAATAAAAGATCTCTATGAAGTCTCTTTTTTTAAAAAAAGATGAATTGATGTATTGCTTTCTTGAAATTTATTATTATATTATTATACTTTGTTATATTATTATACTTTGCTTTAGAAAAAAGATCTAGATCAATTTTGAATGAGAAATTGTTTAATAATATGTTAACTTTTGAGTGATATTTTAAAATTGCCAATGTGTAACCAGTAAACCAGCACTCCAGGCTCTGACCTTCCCTAAATTGATTCTAATCTTGGGTTTCCCCTCCAAAAATTTTTTCTCTACTTTTGACTTGTTAAACAGTTACTCATATTTTTTTCTGGGAAATATATTCATACAGCTCAATTATTCCTCTTGTCCAAGTCCCCAGGGATAAGCCAAAAGTGGTTGGGAGACAGATCCTCTGTAAAAATCCAATAAACATAAGGGTATAAGAGGTAGCTTTTATTTTGCCCCAAAGTATATGCAAAAATCACAAAGGACTTCTGATAGCCCATGAATAACCAGTGAAAGTCTTTTCTCTCTCTTCCTCAGGGTTCTAAAGTCCTCATAATTCTACCCTTTGAATTCCCCTTTCTAGAAGGAATTCTCCTTGTGTCAGATAAACAAATTCCATCCAAGTCTAGCATATATTTGAGTCATGTTATCATTACCAAGAACATCTAAATCTTGTGATAAGGGGAAATAAATCCCAAGGAAATAATCCTGGATTTGCCCTGCATAAGTTGTTTATTGAAGGGGTCAGATCAGATGATGCTTAAGGTACTCATGATACCCATGATGTTTATTTAGATGGTTAGTTAATTATCTTTTGTTTATCTCTAGTTATTTCCATGTTGTCTCTCCATTAGAATGGGAACTCTTTGAGAGCAGGGACTGTCATTTGCCTTCTTTGCATCCCCAGTGCTTAGCACAGTGCCTGACATAGCAGATCCTTAAAACATGCAATTTGACTGACTAAAAATTTAGAAGTAGATCTAACTAGAGAATGGTATTTCAGTGGCAACTGTAGAAATTATGAATGAAACTCAAGGAAGAGACCTTATATTTCTATAAAATGGCTTCTTAGTACCTTATCTTAGTCTATTTTATACTTTCAATCTCATGCTGCTTCTAAGGAGCTGGTGGCACCAGTCAGGAGCTGGTGGATTTTAATGTAATTTATCCAAAGACCTTTGGAATTGAATTTTAGCCTGAGGCCAGGTATACACCATGCTGCTCCTATAATTTGCTGTCTCTCTATGAGCCTGTGGTATGTAAACAAAACACACACAAGAAGTAGTAGGAACCAGGCAAGCTGCCATAAAGTGTGTTTTAAGTAGGAAGCAGTTAGCAATACTCTTTTGAGAACTACATAGAACTCTTGCCCCAAATTTCCCCAAACAGTTTGGCCAAAGAAGACTTTTGGGCTTTTAATGTATTGATGGTCTCAATGAGTAGTTGCTCCAGAGTACTTGGGGTTTAGGGTTATAAGAACATGAAGAACCTGAGGAAATCAGGGAACAAAAGAACATAGCCTATCATAAGTTTGGAGGATCACAGATTGTAGAATCATAGATTTAGAGCTGGAAGGAACTTTTGAGGCCATTTAGTCCAAAATCTTCATATTGCAGATCAGGAAATTGATTCTAAGAATAGTTTAGTCACTTGTCCAAAGTCATAAAACAAGGTAGGCTATACAATTGTATAACTGGCATTCAAATCCAGCTCCAAAATTCTACTGAATGACAAATGTGTTCAAAATATTTTGGCTACATGAATCATTTTATGCTTAATATCTAAAAGAGAAGATGATTGCTAATCTCTTATATCATCTATTTTGACAACACACAGGGTAACTAGAGATTTGCTGCTCTAGTTTAATACAAAAGGAAGTCCAACTAATTAGTGTTGCAATATTCTTACTGAACTCCAAGACCAGATGCAGGATCTCACTTATTAACTTGTTAATAATAATAGTAATCTCCCTTGTTACATAAATGTATTACCGAAAATATTCTCTATTCAACCCTGCTGAAGTTTTGATCCTACCTATCACTAGTTCTACTGGCATGCCTTACCTATCTTTCATTACAAGAACTTTCCATGGCACAGTGGATAGAGCTCTGGGCTTGGAGTGAGGTAGCCTCTGACACTTTTTGGCTGTGTGACCCTGGGCAAGTTACTTAATGTCAACTTGCCTCAGTTTCCTCAACAGTAAAATAACGATCATAATAGCAACCCATTTCACAAGATTGGTTTTATTTTTAATTAATTTATTTGTTTTCAGTTATCCACAATTAATTCCATAAGTCTTAAATTGTCTCCCCATCCCTCTATGCTCCCTCCTCCAGATGGCAAGTGATCTTATATAGGTTCTACACATACATTCTTATTAACCATGTTTTCACATGAGTTGTGTTGTATAGAAGAATTAAAATGAATGGGAGAAACCATGAGAAAAACCAAACCAAAACAAAACATAACACAAGGGAAAACAGTCTGCTTCATTCTGTGTTCCAGTTCCGTAGTTCTTTCTCTGGATGTGAATGGCATTTTGTCTTGAGTCCTTTGGGAATTTTTAGGACCTTGCATTACTGTGAAGGGCTAAGTCTATCAGAAACAATCCTTGCACACTGTGGTTATTACTGTGCACATTTCACTCATTTCACTTATCATCAGTTCTTATAAGTCCTTCCAGGCCTCTCTGAAGTCTTGCTGTTCATCATTTCTTATAGCACAATAGTATTTCATTATTTTCATAAAGTACAACTTGTTGGTGTATTGGTGGACATCCCCTCAATTTCCAGTTCTTGGCCACCACAAAAAGAGTTGCTATAAATATTTCTATACACATAGGACCTATTCCTATTTTTATGATCTCTTTGGGATACAGTCCTAGAAACGATATTGTTGAGTGAAAATGTATACACATTTTGGTAGCTCTTTGGGCATAGTTAAATTGCTCTCCAGAATGGTTAGATCATCACGCAGCTCCACCAATAATGAATTAGTGTTCCAACTCTCCCACATCTTCTCCAACATTCATTATCTTCCTGTTTTTTTCATGTTAGCCAATCTGATAAGTGTTATGTGATATCTCAGAATTGTTTTGATTTTCATTTCCCTAATCAATAGTGACTTCGAACATTTTTTCATGACTATTGATAGCTTTAATTTCTTACTCTGAAAACTGCCTGTTCACATCCTTTGACCATTTTTCAACTGGAGAAACAAGATTGGTATGAGGACCAAAAGAGATAATGTTTAAAACACACTTAGCATAGTGTGTCTAGCAAATAGTAGGTTCTAAGAAATGCTTGTTTGCTTCCTTTCCTCTTCCCCTGGTTGACTGCAAATTTGTACTGCTCTTCCAAATTTCCACAACCTAAGTTCCCTACATCTCAAAAGCCTATATACACTTAAAAACAAGCAGACAAAAAATCTAACTCGATGAGCACTGATAATTTACTCCGACTTGATATGGTCACTATGAAAAAATTCTTTCAATTAATGTGTGTGTGTGTGTGTATGTGTGTGTGTGTAAGGACCTATCTACTTAGAGTTAGTCATTTATCGTCATACACCTGTTGTCTGTTTTCAATCATTCACCAACCAGCAGGTGGTGGGAGATGTTCATTTTTATTAGTATCACACAGTTATTTGTTATAGTTTTGAATCTGAAGACTGATTATGGAATCATCTCTGGCAACAAAAATACTACAGAAATTAGGTTTTTAAATAAGTGAAAAAATGCAAGGATTTTTTTTTGGTCATGTTTTGCTCGAAAAACTAACTGTGAATCAAATCCAGTGAGAAAACAAAATACCATGAAAAAAGAAAAGATTTCTTTTTGTTTAGAGAGATTTAACTTATTACCCATGTGACCTTGAGTCATCTATCAACTGACTCAAATGTGCTATGTACTTAGCTAGTAGTGACAGATAGAAAGACCAAATTCAGGTAATCCTTGACCTTATGGGGCTTATATTCTAATAGAAGGAGGTGATATAAAATCCCCAGTGCTTAGCACAGTGCTTGGCACATAAATGTTTAATAAATGCTATTTGACTGACTGGAAATCTATAAATAGATCTAATTATAGAGTAGTATTTCAGTGGAAAGTTTTGAAATAAACAAACAAAACTCAAGGAAGGGACCTTAAACTTCTAGTGACAGGGACTGTGAGTAAAGTCATATTATAGTAGACACATCCTTTCTATTGGCAAGAGTAGTTTTGATTTGACTACTGTTCTCAAAGTAAAAGCAAGTGGTAGAAAAGATGAGGTTTGTGCACAGCAATAGAGCACATGGGCAAGATGCCCAGCCTAGGTAGGTAGGACTTGCTGTCCTAGTGGATGACAGGATAGGATGTAAAGCATGCTCTCGTTCCAGCTAGATAAACTATGTTGGGTGAGTCTTAGGTCAGTTTGGAAAGTTCAGTCCTATGGTAGAATCTAAAGTGTCCCTGAGGTGAGGATGTAGAATCCAGTTATCCAGAGGATGTTTTTTTAAAATTTCTTTTTTTTCCTTCTTTCTTTATTTATCCATTTATTTATTTATTTAACTTTTAACATTCATTTTCACAAAATTTTGGGTTCCAAATTTTCTCCCCTTTTGTCCCCTCCCCCCACCCCAAAACACCGAGCATTCTAATTGCCCCTGTCTGCCAATCTGCCCTCTCTTCTATCATCCCTCTCTGCCCTTGTCTCCATCCTATACCCCTTTACCTGTATTTCTTGTTTCCTAGTGGCAAGAACAGTACTCAACAGTTGTTCCTAAAACTTTGAGTTCCAACTTCTCTTCCTCCCTCCCTCCCCACCCCTTCCCTTTGGAAGGCAAGCAATTCAATATAGGCCAAATCTGTGTAGTTTTGCAAATGACTTCCATAATAGTAGTGTTGTGTAAGAACTAATTATATTTCCCTTCATCCTATCCTGTCCCCCATTACTTCTGTTCTTTCTTTTGATCCTGTCCCTCCCCATGAGTGTTGATCTCAAATTGCTCCCTCCTCCCAATGCCCTCCCTTCCATCATCCTCCCCACCCTGCTTATCCCCTTCTCCCCCACTTTCCTGTATTGTAAGATAGGTTTTCATACCAAAATGAGTGTGCATTTTATTCCTTCCTTTAGTGGAATGTGATGAGAGTAAACTTCATGTTTTTCTCTCACCTCCCCTCTTTATCCCTCCATTAATAAGTCTTTTGCTTGCCTCTTTTATGAGAGATAATTTGCCCCATTCCATTTCTCCCTTTCTCCTCCCAATATATTTCTCTCTCACTGCTTGATTTCATTTTTTTAAGATATGATCCCATCCTTTTCAATTCATTCTGTGCACTCTGTCTCTATGTGTGTGTGCGTGTGCGTGTGCATGTGTGTGTGTGTGTAATCCCACCCAGTACCCAGATACTGAAAAGTTTCAAGAGTTACAAATATTGTCTTTCCATGTAGGAATGTAAACAGTTCAACTTTAGTAAGTCCCTTATGACTTCTCTTTGCTGTTTACCTTTTCATGCTTCTCTTCACTCCTGTGTTTGAAAGTCAAATTTTCTTTTCAGCTCTGGTCTTTTCATCAAGAATGCTTGAAAGTCCTCTATTTCATTGAAAGACCAATTTTTCCCCTGAAGTATTATACTCAATTTTCCTGGGTAGGAGATTCTTGGTTTTAGTCCTAGTTCCTTTGACTTCTGGAATATCCTATTCCACACCCTTCGATCCCTTAATGTAGAAGCTGCTAGAACTTGTGTTATCCTGATTATATTTCCACAATACTTGAATTGTTTCTTTGTAGCTTCTTGCAATATTTTCTCCTTGACCTGGGAACTCTGGAATTTGGCCACAATGTTCCTAGGAGTTTCTCTTTTTAGATCTCTTTCAGGCGGTGATCTGTGGATTCCTTGAATACTTATTTTGCCCTCTGGTTCTAGAATCTCAGGGCAGTTTTCCTTGATAATTTCATGAAAGATGATGTCTAGGCTCTTTTTTTGATCATGGCTTTCAGGTAGGCCCATAATTTTTAAATTGTCTCTCCTGGATCTATTCTCCAGGTCAGTTGTTTTTCCAGTGAGATATTTCACATTATCTTCAGTTTTTTCATTCTTTTGGTTTTGATTTGTGATTTCTTGGTTTCTCATAAAGTCATTAGCCTCCATCTGTTCCATTCTAATTTTGAAAGAACTATTTTCTTCAGTGAGCTTTTGAACCTCCTTTTCCATTTGGCTAATTCTGCTTTTGAAAGCATTCTTCTCCTCATTGGCTTTTTGAACCTCCTTTGCCAATTGAGTTAGCCTATTTTTCAAGGTGTTATTTTCTTCAGCATTTTTTTGGGTCTCCTTTAGCAGGGTGTTTACTTGTTTTTCATGCTTTGTTTGCATGTCACTCAATTCTCTTCCCAGTTTTTCCTCCACCTCTCTAACTTGATTTTCAAAATCCTTTTTGAGCTCTTCCATGGCCTGAGCCTATTGAGTGGGCTGGGATACAGAAGCCTTGACTTCTGTGTCTTTCCCTGATGGTAAGCATTGTTCTTCCTCATCAGAAAGGAAGGGAGGAAATGCCTGTTCACCAAGAAAGTAACCTACTATAGTCTTATTTCTTTTCCCTTTTCTGGGCATTTTCCCAGCCAGTGACTTGACTTCTGAGTGTCCTCTCCACCCCCACCTCACCTCCAGATCTGCCCAGCCAGCACTTGGGGTCTGAGATTCAAATGCTGCTTCCCAGCCTCAGGGCTTTGGGAGGGGGCAGGGCTGTTATTCAGTGTGAGATTAAGTTCAGGTGCTCAGGTCAGGGCAGGGCCACCTCATGGGCTCAGTTCCCTCAGGGGGTTTATGCAGAGACCTTCTACAATGGATCTGGGCTCCTGCCTGCTTGGGGAGCCCAGGTCTGCTCCTGCCTCTGCTGCTGCCTCCTGAGGGGGCCTGAGTTATGGAGGCACCCCACACCCCTCTCGACCCACCAAAGAGACCCTCTCACCAACCCTTGTCACCTGTGGGTGGGGGACCCACACGGCCGCTGGAGATTCTGTCCCTGAAGCCTGCTCAGATCTGCTCCTTTCCGTGCCACGCCCCCAAGTCAGGGTTGGGCTCTGCTCTGGGTCTGGGGCAGGAGGGACCTTTTGAGAGAGGTTTTCAGGCTTTCTGGAGCAGAAATCTCCTCCACTCCATTGTTCTGCAGCTTCTGCTGCTCCAGAATTTGCCAATGGTTCTTTTTTTACAGATATTTTATGGGCAGTGGGTTCGGAGGTAGTGTATGTGTGTCTTTCTACTCTGCCATCTTGGCTCTGCCCCCCCATCCAGAGGATTTTTTTCCAGAATGACAAGGCACTTAAAATCCCTGGTACTCAATTTCCTCATACATAAAATTAGAGGGTTGGAGAAGCTGAATTCTACAATTCAGGAACTTCTGATAACCTATAGAATTACATACAAATTCTTCTACTTGACATTCAAATTTTTAAGGTCTGACTCCAACTTATCTTAGGGTCAAATTATTGAATAATAGATCAATTTATCTTCCCTTTCACTCATACCTTTCAGAATCCCCTTTTTTCCTGCAAGACACTAATCAAGTGCAAACCTCTACATGAGGTCTTTCCTGATGCCATTGACTGCTAGTGCTAGTGCATACCCCTTGCCCCAAATACCTTTTTTTTCTCTTCTCTATACATCCTTAGGAATATATGTACCAGTTTGTTTCCCTCACAGAATGAAAACTTTTTGAGGGTAGTAGCTGTTTCATTTTGTATCTGTTTACCTATAGAATAGGGGGCATTGTGATGTGAACAAAGGATTGCTCTCAGTTTGAGGCTAATATTCCCCATATTTCTTTAAAACAAATATTTTGTTGGTGCATTTTGTACATTTATTTGTTTATATTTAGATATTTTTCCTAATTTTGTATGAAAAACAATTTTAATATTCATTAAAAAAATTTGAGTTTCAAATTCTTTCCCTCCTTCCTTCCCCACTCCCATTGTTGAGAAGGCAAATAATTTGATATAGGTCATACATGTGCAGTCATGCAAAACATAGCTTTATATTAGTCATGTTGTGAAAGAAGACATAGGTTTAAAAAAGCTAAGAAAAATAAAGTAAAAGTAAAAATATGCTGAGAAGTACATTCAGATTCCATCAGTTCTTTTTCTGGAGGTGGATAGCATTTTTCATCATAAGTCTTGGAGCATTATTTTGGAGATTGTGTTACTGCTTAGTCATCCACAGTTGATTATCGTACAATATTGCTACTACCATGTATATTGTTCTCCTGGTTCTGCTCACTTGACTTAGCATCAGTTCATGTAAATCTTTCAAGGTTTTTTGGAAAGCAACTTGCTCATCATTCCTTGTAGCGTGACAGTATTCCTCAGTCATATACCATATTTTGTTCAGCCTTTCATTCCCCAATTGATGATTTTCTCCTCAAGTCAAATTCTTGGTCACTACAAAAAAAGAACTGCTCTAAATATTTTTGTATATATATGTTGCATAAATAGGTCATTTTCCTTTTTAAAAAATATCTCTTTGGGATACAGTTCTAGTAGTGGTGTGTGTGTGTGTGTGTGTGTGTGTTTGTGTGTTCATCCTATGTTGCTGAAGAAGACTATGCCATCAGAGAAATGACAACAGGACTTGTACATGACTTTGTTTTGAGTGAGAGAGGGCTGTGCAGGTCACCAGCCTCACTTCTCCTCCAGAGCCACCTGAACCCAGTGACCAGATATTCATCAGGATGACTAGAGATGACCCAGAATGAGGCAATTAGGGTTAAGTGACTTGCCCAAGGTCACACAGCTAGTTAGTGTCAAGTGTCTGAGGTTAGATTTGAACTCAGCTCCTCTGACTCCTGCACTGGTGCTCTATCCACTGTACCACCTAACTGCCCTTCTAGTAGTGGTATTGCTGTGTCAAAGGGTGTGCATGGTTTTATAAACTTTTGGGCATAGTTCCAAATTGCTGTCCAGAATGGCTGGATCAGTTCACAAGTCTGTCAACAGTACTCTAATATCCCAATTTTTCCATATCTCTTCCAATATTTGTCATTTTCCTTTTCTGTTATATTAGTTAATCTGATAGGTGTGAGGTGGTACCTCAGATTTGTTTTAATTTTCATTTCTATGATCAATAGTTATTCAGAGTGTTTTTATATGATTATAGATTCTTTGATTTCTTCACCTGAATACTTCTTTTTCATATATTTTTACCATTTATCAGTTGAAGAATAACTTGTATTCTTAAATGTGAGTCAGTTCTCCGTATATTTGAGAATTGAGACCTTCATCAGAGAAACTTGATGTAAAATTTTTTCAGTTATGATTAATGTGTATTTCCCTCAATCCTATTTCCTCCTGCCCTTATTTATCCTTCTCTCTGTCTCCTTTCACTCTGTCCCTCTTTATTTTGCTTCTGACTACTACCTTCTCCAATCTACCCTCCCTGTTATCAGCCTTCTATTCCCTTGTCCCCTTTCTTTACTACTTCTCTACAGAGTAAGATAAATTTATATACCCAAATGAGTACCTATGTTATACCTCTTTGAGTCAATTCTGATGAGATTAAGATTTAAGTATTGTCTACCTTCCCTATCTTCGTCTCCACTGTAAAAGCTCTTTTGCATCAATCTAGTCTACTTCTCTCTTCCCACTTCTCCCAGTGTGATTGCATCCTGGGCCATCTCCATTCATCTTGATGAATATCAGACCCCTGGAGGGAAAAGTGAGGTTGGTGACCTTGCACATCTCTCCCTCCCTCAGATCACAGTCAACTGCAAGTCATATCATTGTCTTGATGCTATAGTACTGAGAACAAAGGACAAACACAACAACAATCTCCCAGTGTAGCCTTCTTTCTCATCCTTTAATTTTATTTTTTAGATATCATCTCACCACAGTTAACTCACAACCTGTGTCCTCTGTTTATGTACACTTCTTCTAACTGCCCAATAATGAGAAAGATTTTAGGAGTTACAAGTATCATCTTCCCATGTAGAACATCTTCCTATGTTACAGTCCATGTAGGACTATGACAGTTTAACCTTATTAACCCTTAGAATTCTCTTTCCTGTTTATGCTTTATGCTCCTCTTGAGTTGTATCAAATTTGAAGGTCAAATTTTTCTTTTCAGCTCTGATCTTTTCATCAGGAAGGCTTGAAAATCCTTTATTTCATTAAATATTCACCCCCTATCCCCCAAAGGATTAAACTCATTTTGCTGGGTAGTTGGTTCTTGCTTGTAATCTTAGCTCTTTTGACTTCCAGAATATTATGTTTCAAGTTCATAATGTGGAAGCTGGTAAATCATGTGTAATCCTGACTGTGACTCCACTATATTTGAATTGTTTCTTTCTGGTTGCTTGTAATATTTTCTCTTTGACCTGGGAGCTCTGAAATTTGGAGAAAACATTCCTGGGAGTTTTCATTTTGAGTATTCTTTCAGGAGGTGGTGATTGGTGGATTCTTTCAGTTTCCTTTTTGCTTTTCAGTTCTAGTATACTAGGGCAATTTTCCTTGATAATTTCATGAAAGATCATGTCTAGGTTCTTTTTTTGATCATGACTAACGCAGTACAATAATCCTTAAATTATCTCTCTTTGTTTGATTTTTCAGGGCAGTTTTTCTTCAGGTCAGTTTTTTTTCCAATGTGATATTCCACATTTTCATCTAGTTTTTCATTCTTTCAATTTCTTTTGATTATTTCTTGATGTCTCATGGAGTCATTGATTCCACTTGCCCAATTCTAATTATTAAGGAATTACTTTCTTCACTGAGCTTTTATACCTCCTTTCCAACTTGACCAATTCTACTTTTTAAGGAATTCTTCTCTCCAGTGACTTTTTTGTATATTTTTTTCCCATGTGACTAATTTTGCTTTTCAAGGAGTTCTCCTCAGTGAAGTTTTTTTTTTTTTTTTTTACTTCTTTTACCATTTGGCCAATTCTGCTTTTTAAGGACTCCTTTCAATGGATTTTGGTGCCTCTTTTCATCATTTATCCCATTTTTTGAGGTCTTATTTTCTTTGGTATTTGTGTGTTTGTCTCCTTTATCAATATGTTGACTTTTTTCATGATTTTTCTTGCATCATTCTTTTTTTTTCTTTATTTTTCTTATACCTCCATTATTTGGTTTTTTAAAAATACTCTTTAAACATTTCTAGGAATTCCTCTTAGGCTTGAGAACAATTCAATTTTCCTATGAGGCTTTGAATGTAGCTGTTTTGTCCCCTTCTGTGTTTGTATTTTGATCTTCCCTGTTACTACAGTAACTATCTATGGTCAAGATTCTTTTTTGTTGTTACTGCTTGCTCATTTTCCCAGCCTATTTGCCTTTTAACTTTATTGTCATTTCTTTATAGCTGTGTCCTCAAATTTGTACCTTCCCCTGTAGCAAAGAAAAGCTATGGGGATTGAGTAGCAGCTCCAGAAGGTGATGGACCAACAGGAGGTGTCCTGGAGAAGAAGCAAAATACCGAGCTCCAAGTCACTGGTCAGCTAGAACACAGCTAGGCAGTCAACTCCTCCCTAGAGTCTGTCATTTTTGTGAGAGGGGTTCATCAAGATCAGTCAGCTTGGGGAGCCTTGCCCTCCACTGTTGACAGAGACAGCAGGGCTTGGGCAATATAGTAGGTGACCATGATGATCAGATGGTGTGAAGGCAGGGATCTGACAAAGGTGTCCCAGGACAAGATGGCATCAGAGATGTTAAAGAACAGGCCACCAAGTGCTGCAGGTCTCCCTCGGGTCAGTGCCTGCCACACCATCAGATCCATGATAGCCACATAGATAAGCACAGGGAGACTCAGGCTGGAAGGGAGGTGAGGCTGCAGGAGCCCAAAATAGAGGATGAAGATGGCTACCCCAGGCTCCAGGAGGGCCTGGAAGATCAGGAGTCAGCCTAGGACTCTAAGATGAGATAGAAGAGATGAGCCAGGGCAAAGGTTGTGATTCCAAAGAGGAACTGGTTGGGCCAGGTGAAGAAAATATCCCTAAGGGAAGAGCAGAGGATCCCTATCCCAATAAATGGGCCATATACATATATATGTATATATATATATGTGTATATATATATATACATTTGAATGTAGATATCCTGTCCCCGATATCTGTCTCTTCTTTAGGCTTATTATTCCCATTTCTTTCAATCAACCATCATATGGCATGATCTTGAGAGCACAGTGCTGGCCACCTTCCTCAGGTTGTTCTTCAGTTTGTTAATTCCTTCTTAAAATGTTTACTAAACCAAAATTTCTGGTAGCTTACCACTAATCTCTACTCACACCTACTGGACTTGAAACACCATTTTCCTACTCTGAAATCAGAAGAAATAAACCCCTATAAAAAAACAACAACAACAGAGGAAGCAAGTCATGTTTTCCTTCTTCCTTTAAATTTCAAGTATTCAATTAGTTAAAAAAGATTATAAGATCATTGTAGAGTGTTTTGTTTATGGAATGTAAAAGAAAAATCAAAGGCAGTTTGCTTCTACATTTCATAGTAGCCTTTGGTGTCTTAGAAATTGTGATTAATGGAAGGGTTTCCAAAGGGGCTAGGAATCATGTCTTATCATTATTTTGGCCTTCCCACATTCATTCTCAGGACATATAGAGTAGTTATAAATATTCATGGATATTTTTTCATTGGCTTACAATAAAAAGTAAAGATGAACATGCTGTAATCTTATCCTGCTATCCAATGGTGTACTGTTCGATATTTGTGACTCCCTCTCCCCTCATACTGAGGCTGCCTTTTTCCATAAATTATTATTGACACCATTCTATATCAATTATCACCAACTTATTCATGACTAGCCCCTCTTCTTGACAATCCGAAATAAAGAGGCTGTCCACATCACACATACATTGGAAGCTTCTGCATCTTGCTATTGTTCCATAATTTTATCCTGGTTATATTCAGCCTAGATCTATGCCAGACAAGTATAACTAACAGTAGATTGCTATACTGAGAAATCTGAAGTTTCAGGAGAAGTAGCTGTCTGGGTTGGAAAGAAGCCAGTATAGGAGTTTTTGTGAATTCTTTAATTGACACAGATTTTAAGAATGATAGACAACTTCAAGTCCATGAGCAGATTTGACTTTTATCTAGATTCATACTAATCTGCCTCTTTCATTAACCTGAACTTGTCCCATGACTATGTTATTTTGCATGAAGTTAAGAGGAAAGATTTCATTAGCTTACAGAGCCCCACTAAATCCAGGCAAAGGTCTTATCTTTAACTGAAGGGATAGGAAGTTCCAGAGTTCTCCATTAAAATAACAATATTCATTTGGGAAGGGAGTCTTTTCATATAGTCTCTGTGATAAGGTAAAGGAGGAGAGTAGGTGCTAGACAGATTTTTTGATGAAATTTCACCAATTTTGAAGTTCTCTCCTACACTGGTAAGGTTTGCCTGTCTGTGTCTTCCCATAATTTTGCTACATGTTATGTTGGAATGAATTCTAAGTCAGAGTGGACCTGGACTTAAATCCTGACTGACATTTACTAACTGTTTGAATCTGGGAAATCCGTTTAACCTTTAGTAGTCTCACATCCTTTAACTATGAAAAAAGAGTGTAAGAGGGTGATTGATACTCGATCTACCTGATGGTTGTTGTGAGGAAAGTGCTTTGAAAATCTTGAAACTTGATAAATGTGAGCTATTATTTTATGCATATATTAAGTATTTTCTCCACAGACTCCTATTTCAGTGCCTTATGATGTAGTGGTGACCCTGGATTCTCAAAGTTTGTGCAAGATGAGTAAAGGCTTCACCAACTTATGAAAAACTTGAATTGGGGAGACCAGATAGCTATTCCAACCATCTGGAAGGCAAGTGATGAAAGCCCAAAGTCGACCATATGAATAGAGAGAATGGTATGGATATGAGGGATATTTAAGAATAGAAATGAGAATATATGTTAATTGATTGGATATGTGGGGTAAATAAGAGGGAGAAATTGAGGATAAACTAAGGTAATGAATCTGTGTGATTGGAAAGATAGAGGTATTCTAGATAGAAATAAGGAAGAAAAGATGGTGAGATTTTAGTGAAAGACAGTGAGTTCTGTTTTGGACATGTTTTGGGCACAGAGATTTAGACAGATTAAATGAGATTCATTCTAGTGGCACATAAACTGTCCATTAGTTGTCTCTTGCTTTCACCACATGAGCTGACCATATTTTTTTTGCTCAAATATTTCTTTTACAACTGTTCTCTTTAAATTCCTTGTTTTTCATGTAACTAAACATCTTCATTGTCTTCATGACATTGTCTGCCATGATGTTAATAATTTTTAATTCTTTGGAAATGGTAGCATACTCTAACCATCAGTCATATACCAACACTGGTAAAACACTGACATTGAAAAGATGAGCTTGTGTGGAAGGAAGACACATAGGATGAGGGACTTAGACTTTTTATAGATGTCTTTGTTTCCGCCACAGCCAAAGAATTCACCACAACATACTTAGTTTACCAGTAATGAAAAGCTCTGCTATTTACTGCCTATGTTACCCTGTAATTTGTGATCCTTTCTATACTTAGCAAAGATAATCCTTGGAAATCTGGCAGTCTGTTACTAGGATTGTACTCAAAGCCTTTTCAGCAAAGAACAGATACTGAGACAGTTTTGTGATTTCATCTATTTGGGAATTCTTCCTAACCACACAGATTGAATTTCATCCATGCCTTCCCATTCTGTGTGACTACTGCAAATATCCTTCCAGAGTATGCCACAGATGATCCATTCAATCAACTGGAAACCTTTCTCCTGTTAACTCTATACTGGGAGGATACCAAAGGAGCACTTTCTTCTTTACTTCTACCTCTTAGAATCCCTTGTTTTATTCAAGATTCAGCTCAAGTGGCATCTTCTACAACAGGGATTCTAAATCTTGAACCCATTTAGCAGTCTTGTAAAACCTGTGGACCACCCCTTCTCCAAATAATGCTTTTAAATGCATAAAATATGTAGGATTACAAAGGAAGCCAATTTTATTGAAACACAGTCATCAAAATTAAAAACTAAAAGAAACACAAGTCCACAGATCCCAGGTTAAAAACTAGTATTCTAAATGAAGTTTCCTTTGATATCTTCAGCTACTAGTAGTACCCTCCCTGCCAAAATTACCTTGTGTTTATTTTGCTTCTATTTTCCTGCTTTCTACTAAACTAACCCAATACCACATTTGCTTTGAAGTTGCTAACTATATGTTAATTTAATTTGGAGGCTCTTATTTAGCTCTTCACATAAATTTTATTTTCAATAGATATTAGTACATAAAGTATAATTATTTTCATGGTTATCATTTTTTTCAAATACTGATCATGCGTACTACAATAGGAGGTGACCAGATGCCCCATAAGCTCATTTTTCTTATTGACTTAGATGCACCAATATCTCTCCCTTTAGAATGTATGCTTCTTGAGGTCAGAAATTGGTTTTAATTTTTTTTTTTTTTGCATTTTTTTGTATCCACAGCACTCAATACAGTATCTGGTACATAATAGATACTGAATGAATGCGTGTTGACTGACTGACTACACAATAAAGTCAATTTTAGCACCATATCTAAGAAGAAACTATAAGCTATCCTCTCATTTGGTTCTGACTTCCTTCTGTCTGTTGGCTTCATTTATAGGTAGAATGTCAAGATTACTATGCTTTATTTCTCTAGTAATATGTCTGAGAGCTGATCATTAGTTTTTTGTACTAACAGTTAAGTTAATGTTTATAAATGGCTAAAACCTGTGACTTTTAAGACCCTTTGTCTCCCTTTTATGCCACCTTGCTGCTGCTACTCTAAAAGAGGCAGGAAATCACACAGAACTGAAAACCATCTCTTTGTTTTCTCTGCTGCTGCTTTGGCCAAAGAATATATTACACACTGTCCATGGGGCTACTCGTGATGAGTTGGTTAGCCTGATCCTTAGAAAGCAAATGTAGTATATTGTCATAACCACACCTGAAGCCTTCCTAGTATCATAGAATTTTTCAGAGTTGTTACTGTTCTCATTTAACCTTTGAAGACTCAAGATCACCTCCAAACCATAATGAATCATGGAAGTAGGAGTCTGTGGGGAGATATTTAGTGTATATCTAATAATAGCTCATCCTTATTAAATGTTTCAAGATTCACAAAACACTTTCCATATAGCCCCTTTAAGGCAGGTGGTACATGTCCCAGTATCCTCCTCATTTTTTAATTTTTTAAAAAACAGATGAACTAGCTATTGCTTACAGAGGTGCAATGATTTGCCTAGGGTCACTCACCCAGCTAGGAAATGCTAGATAGGATTTGATTCCAAGTCTCTCCAGACTTCAGATCCAGTCTTTATTCCATTAAAGTACAAGTGCCTTCATTATCAAGTGACTATTATGTTCTAAGTACACACAATTTCATTAGTACGTATACTTTCCTCACCAGTGCAGACCCTAACCCCTCCAAGCCTTTTTTTTCCTTTGTGATTCTTGCCCAACTTTACATGAAAATTCCACATTGAACATCCACTCAATGTGCCAGAGACCTTGTTCTTTAATTTTCAGGTAAAGCAAAGTACCACTAAATCTCAGAGACAAAATGCCAAATGAGTTTTTTCTACAAAGTGTTTATTAACAGAAAAATCTCTTGTGAAGACTTTCTATTTAATTGCTTTTCAGATTGCTGTCAGCAAGAAACCATTTTGACAATAATAAAATGAAGGCAAGGAAACTAGTTGGCGCCTGGAGCTGTGCTGGGTCTCACAGTCATCTCTAAAACTCCAAGAATAGAAAAATTAAGGAGGGAGAAAGAACAACAACAATCATCCTGATTGTCTTCAATTTCCACCACTTTTTATCATATGTATTTTATGATACATTTCATTGTTGACTATAATTTCGCAGTATGTTTTGTGTTTTGAAACTGTCTCATTTGTGTTGTATTTTGGAGAATAAAATGCAAGAAACTTTTGAAAAATACTTTGTTTGTGGAAGAATAATCTATAAATATGCACATATGTGTATATCCCACATGTATATCATTTTAGCAGACTTCATTAGAGAATTAAGGTATTTTGCTGGTCCAAAGTATAGTCTGGTACAGGCTGGTAAATATAGTATTACAGAACTAACTGCACCTGGTGCTCCCAGTACCATCAGCCTGAGAGAATTTCTCCCACTGGCCAAGTTGGAACTTGATGTAATTTATCTAAAGATGGCTAGAAATAACACTTTGCAACATAATGGAGAAGGGTAGGGAATAGCTTCTGGGAAACCATAAATCACACTAAAACAAAAGGGAAAAGATCTTGCTGAAAGTGATTTGCACGTGTGGGGGGCCTCAGATCCATTGCTCCAATATGAAAGAATGAGGAAAAATAACTGAATGAAAGAAAATGTCTGCAGTTGGCTTAAGTGATCATTTGCAAAAGGTAACCATTTTAGTAATCTGAATTCTCTGCCATGTTATGTGTTTTCCAGTTGCTAATAATCATGGTCTTCAGAGGCAGCATAGTTCACTGCATTAAGAAGGGGAATAGAAGCCACAAGTCTCATCTTAGTCTAATGCCTGAATTGAAACATTTGAGGTAAGTGCTTCAGCCCTCAGTCTCTTCATCTCTAAGATGGGGATAATAACTGCTGCTCTAGCTCAAGAATAGCCTGAGGATCAAAGGAAAGCATCCATGTTAAACTATTTAAAAAGCAGAGAACACTTACGGGAACCCTAGGAATCATCCAGGAGGCATGATTTCTTTCACACACTGCAGTGGTATTAAAAGACTTAGGATTGTTTACAGATAACTTTAGCTCTTTTGCTTTTTTATAGGATAATGTGAAAAACATATATACCTATTCTCATTTTAATACTAAAAGCAAGGACAAAACTGCCTTAGCTCTAAGGGATTTTTACACCAAAGTTAGAAACAAAATCATCCTTTTCTTCTCCCTTCCCATGGGCAACACTCTGGTTCAGTCTCTCTTTACCTTTCACCTTAACTATTATAATCTCCTAACTGGTTTTTTCTATTTCTACCTCTACTGTTCCCTCTTTCATTCCTTACTATATGGCTAGACTATTCATTTTCCTAAAATGAAACTATTATATTATCACTTTCCTGCTAAAATGGAAGCATAAAGGAAAGAAAAGGAAAGGAAAAGAAAGGAAAGATGAAAACAAAAGAAAAGAAATTATTTCTTGTCTTTCCTTACCTTGGCATTCAAGACCCTCCAAAATTTGACTTCAGCCTATTCTACAAGCCTAATCACACAATATTTCCTCTTATATGCCCAATGCTCCAAACAAATTGTACTACTCCTCACTAGTCAGATATGTACTAAGTTTTTCCTCTACCGGTTGCTTTGTTTAATAAAGCTGACTTTCTCCATCTAGAATGCCTTCCAATCTGTGCTCACCCTATTACTGGTTGAAATCCTATCCATCCTGTAAGTCACAACTCTAATGTTTCTTCTTCCGTGAAACTTCCCTTGTTTCCTTCCAATGAGAATTGATGCCCTCTTTTGAACTATCATCAATCAATTGAAAAAACATTTAAGTACATACTATAGTGGCTCAGTGAGCCTGGAATCAGGTAGATTAACTTCCTGAGTTCAAATCTGTCCTATGACATTTACTAGTTGCATAAGTTACTTAACCTTGTTGGCTTTTCTACAGTTTCCTCATCTACAAAATGAACCGGAGAAGGAAACGGCAAACCATTTGAGTATCTTTGCCAAGAAAACCCCTAAAGGGGTCATGAAGAGTTGAAAATAAGTGAAACAACTGAACAACAACAACCATATTCTAGGCATTATCTTAGTCTCTGTGGACACAAGTCCTTCCACCAAAGTTTGGATTGGCTGCCTTCTAAGGGGGTCTGAACCATTAAGCACCCTAGGGATTATATTAATTCCTAGCTCAAGAAAAGTGGGAGGTAATAACAGATACCAAAGTGAAGGTTGGAGCTTTTTCTCCAACAGAGTTTTAAGATTTTCTCTCTTGAGAGAATCTCTGTCTCTCTTGACAGACAGACAGACAGACAGACAGACAGACAGACAGAGACAAAGAAAGAGAGTCAGAGGGAGTAGGGAGGTGAAGTTCCAAAGCTTTCCCTGGGCATACAGAAACTGTTACTGCAACAGCAGTATTCACAATATTGGCAGTTCCCTTCCTACTCAAACCTGGATGGCAGAGGTCAAAACTAAAGGGGAAAATCAACAAGGAATAAACCTCTCCTTCTCTCTTTTCCTTTTTCTGTCTCTCTCTGTCTTTTTGTTT
The DNA here is from genome assembly GCF_028372415.1 of Notamacropus eugenii. NCBI lineage: Eukaryota > Metazoa > Chordata > Mammalia > Diprotodontia > Macropodidae > Notamacropus > Notamacropus eugenii. Next base: position 190,933,593 of record NC_092876.1, on the reverse strand, counting down.
CTCTCTGTGTGTCTATGGCTCTGTTTGTCTTTCTCTGTCTTTGCGTTTCTGTCATTGTCTCTCTGTATGTGTCTCCCTCTGTTTCTGTCTATGCACATGTGTTTGTGTCTGTCTTTGTCTGTCTGCCTCTCTTTTATCAAACGGGGCTCACTGAAATTACTAGAGAACTGAGTTAAAAATAGATATGGAGGAATTGGTGGTGGTCCTTATTCCTCCCTCTTTCTTTCACATTTCTAAGTATGCCTTTTTGTTCTCTTGCAGATGAATCTGACTGACCTAATCTTACTTCACAGGAATACCTTTGGTTGATCATGTCCTTTGTATTTCCTTGTGTTGCTTTGCTAGTTATATGAAAACGTAGGACAATTCTGAGAGTCGTACAGGGAGGAGTAATTTTCTCCTAGCACATGGATGGGATCTAAACCTTCCAGTCCATTGTTAGAGAGTTTTATGTCTCAACTAATGGCACAATAATGAGCTATTCATATGTATCATAAATATATGTGCCAGAACAGAATTACTACACACCTGGGCATTTAAACAGGACTCATCCAAACAACGAGCATAATATTGTTATATTTTTAGATTATAAAAGTATAAAGAATAAAATAATTCTTACTCCAAAGTACTTTACATTCTAATTGTAGAGACAGAATACATTCTAAAGGGAGGTAACATTTATATATTTGCTGTTGTTCAGTCATTTCACTTGTGTCTGATTCTCCATGACCCCATTTAGAATTTTCTTAGCAACGATACTGGAGTGGTTTTCCATTTTCTTCTCTAGCTTATTTTACAGACAAGGAAACTGAGACAAATGGGGTGAAGTGACCTGCCTGGGGGCCACACACCTAGTAAGCGTCTAAGGTGGGATTTGAACTTGGATCTTTCTGAATCCAGGCCTGCCACTCTATTCATTGTGCCACCTCTCTACATTTATATCTATATGTATATATAAATATATGTACATACAAACACAAATATATGTATATGTAAATATAAAACAAAAAGATAAGTATACACAAAGTGGTTTGGGAGGAGGACACTAGCAGTCGGGGGAGACAAGGAAAGCTGTCAGGAATAAGCTCCGTCTTCAAGGAAGAGCGGGATTCTGTGAGGCAAATGCAAGAAGGGAAGGCATTACAGGTATGGCAATGGTCAATCCAATGACATGGAGACTGGGGCAAGAGTGGCATGTATGAAGGCCAAGCTGACTGGATTGGAAGTTATGGGAGGGGAAATGATATCCAATGACTTTAGAAAGACAGGCTGGGACCAGATTATACAAGGTATGTAAAGATAAACAGAGAAGTTAATTTAGTATTCTAGGAACAATAGGAAGTCACTAGACTTGAACGAGGAAAATTTCATGTTCAAATATTAGGTTAAGGAAAAGTATTTTGCCCTTTCCCCCAAGATGGCGCCAAAGGCAAAGAAGGAAGCCATTGTCCCCCCAAGACAGAAACCAAGTCCAAGGCCTTGAAGGCCAAGAAAGCGGTGTCAAAGGTGTCCATAGCCACAAAAAGAAGAAGATCCAAATATCCCCCACCTTCCAGCGACCCAAGACACTAAGACTAAGAAGGCAGCCCAAATACCCTCGGAAAAGTGCCCCTCAGAGAAACAAGCTTGATCACTATGCCATCATTAAGTTTCCCTTGACCACTGAGTCTGCTATGAAGAAGACTGAGGACAACAGCACCCTAGTTTTCATCGTAGATGTCAAGGCCAACAAGCATCAGATCAAGCAGGCAGTAAAGAAGCTGTATGACATCGATGTGGCCAAGGTCAACACGCTGATCCGGCCTGATAGAGAGAAGAAAGATTATGTCCGTCTTGCTCCAGATGCTTTGGATGTTGCCAACAAAACTGGAATCATCTAAACTGTGTCCAGCTGTCTCACTGCACCTACAATAAAAAGTTTTCTTGGATAAAAAAAAAAAAAAGAAAAGAAAAAGTATTTTGGCTATAGTGATAGGATGGACCAGACTCTACAGCCTCAAGGACACACATAACCCTCTAGTTTCTTAACTTTGGCCCTTTGATTGAATCCAAGTTTCACAGAACAAATCCCTTTAATAAAAGAATTTATTCTGTAAAACTTGGACTCAGTCAAAAGGCTACCCCTGAGGAGCTAGAAGGCCACATGTGACCTCAGGTTCCCCAGCTCTGGTAGAATGATGAGAAATCCATGGAAATCAATTAGGATATTGTATCAATGATCTAAGCAGGAGTTGTTGGGGGTTTGCAATGCCAATGAGATATCAGCAGCACCCACCATGGATATGCATGTGTATTTCCAGGGTAAATTCACAAAATATAAACTCTCTTCCTTAAAGATGAAACCAAGATATTTATTCATATACTAGAAAGCCAATTCTACTATGGAAACAATGAAGTTTGTATGCATTACCAATAAAGAGAGCACGGTCATTCCTAAGCCTTCCCTCTGTCAGACCTTCCCACAAACAAGCTCCCTTAGCAAAATCACTCCCTCTCTCATTCATGCTATCTGCTCTGCTCTGTTCTGCCTCCTCTCTCTCAGCTCTATTTCAATCTCTCTTCCTGCTGTACCCTTTCAGCTCCACCCATTCAGCAAGCTCCTTCCACTATGGGCTTCATGTGACTCAAGCTGTGGGCTGGGTCAAGCTCAAAGCAGGTCACATGGGCCTATTAAGAGGCAGGGAAGATCTTCAAATTCCCTTACCATTACAGGGCCTGAATGAGGGAGGTAGCTATATGAGTAGAGAGAAGTTGACAGTTACAGTAGATGTCATGGAGGTAGAAATGCCAAGATTTGGTAATTGATTTGATATGTAAAGTTAAGAGAGACAGGAGTTGAGGAAAATGCCAGTATATGAGCCTGGAATATTAGAAGAATAGTGATACATCTGAGTGAAATAGGGAAGTTTGAAAGAGGGGAGAGGGGCAGAGCCAAGATGGCGGAATAGAAAGACGCAAATACTCTAGTTCTTCCCCCACAGCCCATAAAATACCTGTAAAAAATTATCCTCAACAAATTCTAGAGTAGCAGAATCAACAGAATGATGGAGTGGAGGAGACTTCCCGTCAGGGTGACCTAGAAGGCTGATGGGAAAGGTCTGTTGCACCTGATATGGACACAGAGTGGAGCACAGCCCAGCCTTGACAACTCAGTGCAGGGAGGAGGCCCAGAGCAAGCCTTGGGGGCAGAATTCCTAGCAGCAACAGGGGCATTTGCATATCCCTCAACTCACAGGAGGCAAAGTGAGAGGGCTTTTTAAGCTGGCAGAGAGGGACCAGGGTCCCCTGATAGCTCCAGCCCCAGGCAGCAGCTCCCATAGCAGGCATCAGCCAACCTCCATTGTTGCAGGTCTCATTGTAAAGCCTCTGGAGGAACTGAGCAGCTGATCTGAACCTCAGCCCTGAGTAGTGGCTCTGCTCCTGCCTAAAGCCCCTGGGGGAATTGAGCAGTTGATCTAAATCTCAGCCAGGTGCCATACCAGGGAGTAAACTCCTCTCTTGTGATTGTGCCAACATGGAGGAACTAAGATCTTACAGGTCCCCAGAGTATACCCTACTCTTGACAAAAAACTCAAAAGTCAAGTAACTAGTTAGGAAACTGCCCTAAAGGGAGAAAAATAAGTAAGACTACAGAAGATTACTTTCTTTGTGAAGAGGCATCTTCTCTCATCCTTTCAGATGAGGAAGAACAATGCTTACCACCAGGGAAACACATAAAAGTCAAGGCTTCTGTATCCTAAACATGCAAAGTAAATATTCAATGGTCTCAGGCCATGGAAGAGCTCAAAAATATTTTGAAAATCAAGTAAGAGAGGTGGAGGAAAAATTGGGAAGAGAAATGAGAGAGATGCAAGAAAATAATGAAAAGTGAGTCAACAGCTTGTTAAAGTAGACCCCAAAAATGCTGAAAAAAATAACACCTTTAAAAATAGGCTAACTCAATTGGCAAAAGAAGTTGAAAAAGCAAATGAGGAGAAGAATGCTTTAAAATGTAGAATTAGCCAAATGGAAAAGGAGGTTCAAAAGCTCACTAAAGAAAATAGTTCTTTAAAAATTAGAATAGAACGGATGGAAGCTAATGACTTTATGAGAAACCAAGAAATCACAAAACAAAATCAAAAGAATGAAAAAATGAAAAATAATGTGAAATATCTCATTAGAAGAACAACTGACCTGGAACACAGATCCAGGAGAGACAATATAAAAATTATGGGACTACCTGAAAGCCATGATCAAAAAAAGAGACTAGACATCATCTTTCATGAAATTATCAAGGAAAACTGCCCTGTTATTCTAGAACCAGAGGGCAAAATAAATATTGAAAGAATCCACCAATCACATCCTGAAACAGATCCAAAAAGAGAAACTCCTTGGAATATTGTTGTCAAATTCCAGAGTTGCTAGGTCAAGGAGAAAATATTGCAAGCAGCTAGAAAGAAATAATTCCAGTACTGTGGAAGTACAATAAACATAACACAAGATCTAGCAGCTTCTACATTAGGGGATCAAAGGGCATGGAATATGATATTCCAGAAGTCAAAAGAACTGGGATTGAAACCAACAATCACCTACCCAGCAAAACTGAGTAAATAGTTCTGGGGAAAAAATGGTGATTCAATGAAATAGAGGACTTTCAAGCATTCTTGATGAAAAGACCAGAGTGGAAAAAAAAAAAAAGCTTGGCTTTCAATCACAAGAATCAAGAGAAGCATGAAAAGGTAAACAGGAAAGAGAAATCACAAGTGACTTACTAAAGTTGAACTGTTTACATTCCTACATGGAAAGATAATATTTGTAACTCTTGAAATTTTTCTCAGTATCTGGGTAGTTGGAGGGATTTTACACCCACACACACCCACACCCACACCCGCACACACCCACACATACACACCCACACACATATATAGAAACAGAGCACAAGGTGACTTGAATAGGAAGAGATCATATCTAAAAAAAATAACATTAAGGAGGGAGAGAGGAATATGTTGGGAGGAGAAAGGGAGAAATGGAATGGAGCAAATTACCTCTCACAAAAGAGACAAGATAAAGCTTTTTCAATGTAGGGAAAAAGGGGGGAAGTGAGAGAGAAAAAGTGAAGCTTACTCTCATCACATTTGGTTCAATGAAGGAATAACATGCACACTCAATTTGGTATGAAAATCTGTCTTGCAATACAGGAAAGTAGGGGAGATGGGGATAAGTAGGGTGGAGGGGATGATGAAAGGAAGGACAAATGTGAGGAGGGAACAATTAGAAGTAAACACAAGGTCAAAAGAGAGAATAGAAGAAATGGGGGACAGGATAGGATGGAGGGAAATATAGTTAGTCTTACACAACATGACTTTTATGGAAGTCATTTGCAAAACTATACATATATAGCCTATATTGAATTGCTTCCCTTCTCAGTGGGGATGGGTAGGAGAGAGAGGAAGGAAGAGAAGTTGCAACTCAAAGTTTTAGGAACAAGCGTGGAGTATCGTTCCTGCATACAATTGAGAAATAAGAAATACAGGTAATGTGGTACAGAAGTTTATCTTGCCCTACAGGACAAAAGAGCATATGAGGTTAAAGGAAGGGAGGGATATTAGAAGGGAGGGCAGATTGGTGGAAGGAGTAATCAGAATGTTCGGTATTTTGGGGTGGGGTAGGGGAGAGATGGGGAGAAAATTTGGAACTCAAAATTTTGTGGAAATGAATGTTGAAAACTTTAAAAAAATAAGAAAATAAGAAAAAGGTGAGGATTTTTTGAAGAAGATAATGTACTGCTTTGTTCATGTTGAATTTAAGATGTTTATGGGACATCCAGTGTATCCTTTTATGGTGCTTTACATCTGTCCTATGCTCTTATGACTTCATATTTTGTGTTAATTGTAATGTGTGTACATATTTTATTCCTCACAATCTATTGTAAACTCCTTGAGGACAAGAATGACAACATTTGTCTCTATACCTCCCTAGGTAATATGGCTTCTCTTTCTTTTTTTCTTACTATCCCCATTCTCCAGATAACTTTTCTTGCAATTGTTTACAAACATTGATCCTGTAATTATATTTTCTTCTTTTTTTTTTTGGTAGGAGGAGGGGTTGGTTTTTCACTTACTAATTTCCCTCACAGAAACATTACCTTTTTTACTTCAAACTTCTGCCTTATTCTCACTCAATGCTTATATTCCTAACTATACTAATAGTATAGTAGCTTTATGCACTATTCATTCTTACCATTGTGAAAGGTAAATGGACCACCAAAGTAAAGATATAATACCCTGCAGATAAGGTATCTATCTCAGTGAAGCAATGTTGTTTCTAAGAGCTATATAGTTGTGTCTATTAGGTTGTTTAGTTTTCTAGAATAAATCAGTTCTTTGAGTCTATTGGTGTCTACGATAAATAAAATTTCATATTAGCGGTTGAGAAAACAATATATTGTTATAGTGAGACTGACAGCTTATAACCCTTTTGTGAGTGGAATACTCCAAAGCCCAAACTAATGTTCAGTCTTCCAGATGTTTCATCTTATCATACTGATAAATTCCTTTGCAGTCAAGCCTGATAATCTCTTAATAATAATGGCTCACATTTGTATACCACTCCCCCTCCCAAAAGTCTGAGAAATAAATAGTACAAGCATTACTATAGAAGGGTTAACAGAAGACCAGAGAGGTACATTGACTTGATCCAGATCATATGAATAGTTAGTGACAAAGATGATGCTAGAAACCAGAGCATAGAATCATAAGGTCATAGATTTAGAACTAGATGGAACCTTTGAGGAAATGTTGTCTAACCCTCTCTGGTTTCCTGATTCTTAGAATGGTAAATATTCTTTCTACTTCCCATGGTGCCTCTCTTGACATTATTCAAAGTTCTCAAACATTTCTGAGGAATTCAGTGAATAATAATGCTCAGAGTTTTGTTTTTGTTTTGTTATGTTTTGCAAAAATGAAATACTTGAATCTGTTCACTTACATGTATTTTCAATGTATGTCTAACAGTTTAATAATGCTATTCAAAAATTATAATTCCTGATAATTATTACCTGAAACAATAGTTAATTGATTATTACATTAATCCAAGCATTTATTGTGTGTTTTACTTATTTTTGCCACATTATATTAAGTATATTCCTTGATCAGACCTGTCAGGTAACCTAAAAGGCAAAAGAATTATTCATAGGGGGGCGGAGCCAAGATGGCGAAGTAGAAAGATGCACATACACATAGCTCTGAACACACAAACCACAGAACGGCTAGAGGGGACTAAGCCAGGGCGAATTCTGCACCCAGAGACCACGGAGTATTGGAGCGAGGGAGATTCCTGCTCCAGAGAGACCTGCGGACCTCTCATGGGGGGTCCTTCGCGCCGCGACTGGGCGCTGGGATGGGGAGAGGAGTGCGGCCCTGCTGTGGCCGCGACACTGAGGGGAGGAGATCCGAGAGGGCTATGGAGATGGGATCTCCAGCGGCCACGCAGGTCCCCCCACTCACAGAGGGACCTGCAAACCTCTCGCAAAAGGTCCGTCGCGCTGCAGACGTGGAGCCCAGCCCGGACCTGCGGCGGTGGCGGCGGCAGCCACGGCTCTGAGAGGCACAGATCTTAGAGGGTTCCGGAGGCGGGATCTTCAGCAGCGGCACGGGCCCCCCCACCAACAGGTGACTGACGGGGGTGGGTGAGAGAGTCTCTTTGGCGGGTTGAGTGGGGAGTGGGGTGCCCCCAAGGCTCGGGCCCCCCCAGGAGGTGGGGGCTGAGAGGCAGCTGCGGACAGGGGCTCCCCAAACGGGCAGAAGCTTGGATCCATTGTGGAAGGTCTGTGCATAAACCCCCAGAGGGAACTATGCCTGAGAGGCGGCCCTGCCCCTGACCACCTGAACTTAATTCTCACACTGAATAGCAGCCCTGCCCCCTCCAAAAATCCTAAGGCGGGAAGCAGCATTTGAATCTCAGTCCCCAAACGCTGGCTGGGAGGACCAGGAGGTGAGGTGGGTGTGAGGAGAACATTCAGAGGTCAGGCCACTGGTTGGAGAAAATGCCAAGAAAAGGGAAAAGAAATAAAACTATTGAAGGGTACTTTACCGGAGAAAAGACACTTCCTCCCTTCCTTTCTGATGGGGAGGAACAATGCTTGCTATTAGGCAAAGACACAGAAATCGAGGATTTTGTGTCCCAGCCCACCCAATGGGCTCGGGCCATGGAAGAGCTCAAGAGGAATTTTGAAAATCAAGTTAGAGAGGTGGAGGAAAGACTGGGAAGGGAAATGAGAGGGATGAGGGAGAAGCATGAAAAGCAGATCAGCTCCCTGCTAAAGGAGAACCAAAAAAATCTTGAAGAAATTGGCACCTTGAGAACTAGACTAACTCAGCTGGCAAGGGAGGTGCAAGGGGCCAATGAGGAGAAGAATGCTTTCAAAAGCAGAATTAACCAAATGGAAAAGGAGATTCAAAAGCTCACTGAAGAAAATAGATCTTTCAAAACTGGAATGGTACGGATGGACGCTAAGGACTTTTTGAGAAAGACAGATATCTCAGAACATACCGCGCAGATTCGAAAAATGGAAGATAATGTGAAATATCTTATTGGAAAAACAACTGACCTGGAAAATAGAATCAGGAGAGACAATGTAAAAATTCTGGGACTACCTGAAAACCATGATCAAAAGAAGAGCCTAGACATCATCTTTCATGAAATTATCAAGGAAAACTGCCCTGAGATTCTAGAACCAGAAGGCAAAATAAATATTCAAGGAATCCGCAGAACACCGCATGAAAGAGATCCAAAAAGAGAAACTCCTAGGAGCATTGTGGCCAAATTCCAGAATTCACAGGTGAAAGAGAAAATATTGCAAGCAGTTAGAAAGAAACAATTCAAGTATTGTGGAAATACAATCAGGATAGCACAAGATCTGGCACCCTCTACATTGAGGGATAGAAGGGAATGGAATAGGATATTCCAGAAGTCAAAGGAACTAGGACTGAAGCCAAGAATCACCTACCCAGCAAAACTGAGTATAATACTTCAGGAGAAAAAATGGTCTTTCAATGAAATAGAAGACTTTCAAATTTTCCTGATGAAAAGACCAGAGCTGGAAAGAAAATTTGACTTTCTAACACAAGAATGAAGAGAACCATGAAAAGGCGAACAGCAAAGAGAAATCATAAGGGACTTACTAAAGTTGAACTGTTTACATTCCTACATGGAAAGACAATATTTATAACTCTTGAAACATTTCAGTATCTGGGCACTGGGTGGGAGTACACACACACTCACATGCACACACGCACACATACATAGAGACAGAGTGCACAGAGTGAATTGAAGAGGATGGGATCATATCTTAAAAAAAAAATATGAAATCAAGCAGTGAGAGAGAAATATTGGGAGGAGAAAGGGAGAAGTTATATGGGGCAAATTATCTCTCATAAAAGAGGCAAGCAAAAGACTTATTAGTGGTGGGATAAAGAGGGGAGGCAAGAGAAAAACATGAGGTCTACTCTCATCACATTCCACTAAAGGAAAGAATATAATGCACACTCATTTTGATAGGAAAACCTATCTCATAATACAGGAGAGTGGGGGACAGGGGCACAAGCAGGGTGGGGGGAAGGATGGAGGGGAGGGCATGGGGAGGAGAATGCAATACGAGGTTGACACTCATGGGGAGGGAAAGGACCATAAGAAAATAGAAGTAAAGGGGGACAGGATAGGATGGAGGGAAATATAATTAGTCCTATACAACACAACTAGTATGGAAATCATTTGCAAAACTAAACAGATATGGCCTATATTGAATTGCCTGTCTTTCAAGGGGAAGGGGTGGAGAGGGAGGGAGCTAAGGAGGTTAGAACTCAAAGTGTTAGGACCAAATGTAATGTTCTTACCACTGGGTAACAAGAAATACAGGTTAAGGGGTCAAGAAAGCTATCTGGTCCTACAGGACAAAAGAGAAGACGGAGACAAGGGCAGGGAGGGAGGATAGAGGAGAGAACAGGTAGGTCACAGGGGCAATTAGAAAGCTTGGGTTTGAGGGGGGGAGGGTAGAAAAGGGGAGAAAATTTGTAACCCAAAATTGTGTGAAAATAAATGTTAAAAATTAATAAAAAAAAAGAATTATTCATAGTGGATATAAATAATCAACTTATGCAATCATTATATAATCTATTATAAATATATTATATTAAGTTATCATATATAGATAGATAATAAATTATTAAGGATGATTTATCCACAAGAAATGGTGTGAAAGCAATTTGAGAGCATGTATAATCATAAAAGGAGGTAAGCTCACCAGCTAGTGAGAAAGAATACCAGATGGACAGCCTGAGTAGTGCATTAATATCTACCAAAAGATAAAAGACCTTGAGTTAGGCCTCCAGACTGTTGGGCAGGATTTGTAAAATTATGGACGATAGTTGCTTAGGATGAGAAGGAGATTTGTGATTAGCACCAGTAGAATGAAAGCTCCTTGAAGACAAGGATAGTTTCAGTTTATCCTTAGGTCTCCAGGTCTAGTGTAGCACTTTGAATTGAATGAGTGTCTACTGAATAAGTCTTGAATTGAATTAAGAGATCATCCATCTTGGATGGATCAAGTTATGATGCATTAAAAGCTATTAAATCCTTGACATGGCTATATGTGGGAGTTCTGTATGAGTGGGGCTCCTAAAAGAGTTAGAGGCCATTAAAATGAAAGCATCTAGTTAGAGGGAAGTATTCTGGATATACTCTAAAATGAAATAATTCTCACAAATGCTTCTATGATGTGGTGGTACCTTTATTCTCGGATTCTGCTGGTGGTGGTGATGGTGAGGATGATGGAATAGCACTGAATTTGGGATCAGCAAGACCTTTATTATCATTCTGCCTCAAACACTTGCCAGTTGTGTGACTTTGGGGTAGTCACAACTCTCAACTTGAGTTTTCTTATCTGTAAAAGGGGATATTAATAGTCCCTATTTCATAATTTAGTGAGATAAAATTAGTAAGATACTTAGAATCCCTTAAAATTTTGTATAAGCAGGAGTTATCATCATTGCCATTATTGTGATTGCTATCATTATTATTATATGACAGAAATGAATAGAGAACCAGTCTTGGAGTCAAGAAGATGTTGGTTCCAGTCTTGTCTCTGAAGATGGTGCAATACTGGGTAAGTCACTTAACAGCCAAGTCTTCCAAGCCAATTTCTAAATCTAGAAATTGCTGAATACTTTGTGATCTGTATTGGTGGAGTAAGTTTCCTCAAGAGTTGTCCTCTACATCAATGAAATCATAGGCCCTGACCAATAATTATTAAAATTAATAATAGTTGTAACAACATCATTAATAATACTTTTTCAGTGATTCATGATGTCTTCACTAGAGGTGCTCCTTTCTCCTGAGGTACAAAGTACCTCTGCATGTTTTAGTAGATGGTCATTGAGAATTACTGAGACTGAAAAAGTTCATTATCTTGTCATATTTCTGGTGACAGAGCCCCTTTGGACCTTAATGAGAGGCTTAGAGATTCAGAATTCAGCCCTCTTGTTTTGTAGATGAGTAAAACAAGACCCAGGGAAATGACTTGCTGAAAATTACCTATATAGTAAGTAGAAGTATTGAAATTTGATCCAGTGTCTTCTGATTCCACATCCAGCATTCTTTCCATTGCACAATGATGCCACAAGAGACACACAGACTATCACTGGACTCAAAGCCTATCCAACTTGGTAAGGGTTTCTAGACTTTGCTCTTGTGCAAAGGCAGAGCCTTTTAGAAACCAGTCATCTCCATATCAAGATGAAGCAACAACCTAGGACTTAATTGAATGAATGATAACTCATATTTGATTCTTTACAGGTTCTTCCCTTCAAACAACTGTCCTTGAGTTTAACATTCTATTCCCCCCAATTCCTAGTAGTCTTATTGTAAAAATCTGGTCTCTGCACCTTTAAAAACTTACTTCACAGCTTGTTGTTAATTGCTTTTGGACTGGCTTGGTGTTACTTTGTAACAGCCTTGGGGCCCTTTACCCTCCAGTTTATCCTGTTGACATCTTTGTGTGTCAACTGGGACTACTTTTGATCAGGATTTGGATTTAAACCCTGGGCCACTGTGTAATAATCCTGAAAGTAGTTCAAGCTCTTATAAGTTATATGAAATACCAGGGGCTTTAAAACTTAGGGGATTTTTTTCATCAATCGCTGTAGGTTTCCTTCATGGTCCATAATTTCAGGGACTAGAATGATCATTTAAAAAAAAGATTATTTTGCTGTAGGTTATCCTTTTTCATTTCCATTTATGGCATGGAATCAAAATCATAGAATCACAGGATCAGAGGCCAGATAATGGAGAGGCAGAGTGCCTAGGGCAGAACATGAAGGTGAACTCAAAGAGGGATACTTTTAAATATTCTCATCAATACATATTTTTTAATGGCAGAAAGTTCTGCTCTGTTCTTCATGACTGTATTTATTTTTTCAAGTCCTAGTTGTTACAGTGAAGGTTTAAAGCTTCTAGGAGATGAGAAGGAAGAGCCTGATCACAACTATCAAGTCTTCTTGTTCCACTAATGCTGGATCCCACCCCAGCATAGGGGAGAGATAGAATTGATAGAATTAGAGTAGTGAAAGGGACTCTAGAGGTTTTTCCATCCTAATAATGAGGAAACTGAGTCCTAGATAAGCCTAAGGTCTCAGAGCTAGTTAGTAGACATTACCTTGTTGCATGTTTTAAATTTTTCCCATGTTAATTGGCATTGTTTTCACTTCATGACTGATCTGCTTTCTCTTCCCTTTCTAACTTTTCTAGCTTGTCCTTGCCATATGGATAGTTTTGGGATGAGGTGGTTTCATGCTCCAAGGAGAATCATTCAGGGTCTCTAGGTGATGAAGACAAAGAAAAATCAGAGGAAGATCTTCCCTTTACTCTAACCTGGATTGAATCTTTTGGATAGAAAATGTTTTTCATCTCTGTCTTGAACATAGTATGTATACTGCATATCTGCTGAATAAACTAAATTGGATTGTGTTAAAGTTTCATATATAGTGAAGGAGAATAGATGCTTTAAGAGGCAATAGTAACCTTTGGAATGTTAATAGGAAAAAGTAAATATGTTTATGAAAATAGTTTTCCAGATCTCCGATGTATGGAAAATGTGGGCAGAAGCATGATACAGTGGAGAGAGTGCTAGTTTAGACAGTACAGGCTTGAACTCTCTGATAAAGAACCCTTTCTACCTGCAATTTCACTTTCCTGTGCTTAGGTTTTCTCACCTGTAAAATGAGAGGGTTGGACTAGATGGCTTCTGAGGTTCCCCCTAACTCTTGATCCTATAGAGACAAAATGTAAATCTAGAGAGACTTCTAAGTCTCACTTAGCATTTGCGAACACGGAAATGAATGCTGAGTTTTGGAAGGAAGTCAGTGAAAGGATCAGCACAGTCTCTAAAAGAAGTCCCAAATCAGCCTTTTTCTATAATATTGAACATAATTATTTACCTAGCATTGGAAGTGATGAACGTTGTGAAAGAAAAACATACCAGAAAACTCTTCTTTAATCCCAGGGACCTGAGAAGGGCCTGTAGGGAGGCAGTTTCAGAGGCTTTCCAATCAAGAAACATGCATCTCCCTGTGTTTTAGATAATTAGAGCCCTATCTAAGCACTTATGGCCTCTATAAGGTCAAGAAAGAGGCAGAGGCACTGACTGGCAAAAGACTGAGAGGAGTTACTGCCTAACTCCCCAGGGGTCTGGTTCATACTTAATCTGAATTGGTAAGGGTCAAGAAAAAATACAGTGGCCCAATAGTTAACTGGTTTGGCATGGCTATCTCAACATAGTGATATATTAGTTTCATTGTTTAAAAATAAAGCTTGGCATTAAGTAAAGTGCCAAATTTTATTCGTCTATTTTTATGAAAGATGACTGATGATAAAAATCATCCATGGGTACTTATCTTTAGAATCATAACAGAATCAGAACAATAACAATTAAAATAAATTTTATTGTTGTCTTTTGTTTTTACATCATCTAGATTTAGCTGTGTATATCTCGCCTTCTTTTCCTCCCAGAGAAAAATTTTTTATCAAAAGATTTTTTAGAGAGAAAAACAATCTACTAATTTTATATCTCAAAAGAGAGAAAAAACAAAAAGAGAAAGGACCTTTATGTACAAAAATGTGTATGACAGTTATTTTCTGGTGGTAAAGAAATGGAAATTGAGGGGATACCCATTAATTGGGGAATGGCAGAAGAAGTTGTGGTATGTGATTGTGATGGAATACTATTGTGCTATAAGACATGATGCGTGGGATGCTCTCAGGAAAACCTGGAAAGACTTACATGAGCTGATGCAAAGTGAAATGTACTGTGTTCAAAGTAACAGCAACACTGTAAGATGATCAGCTGTGAATGGCTTAGGTATTCTCAGAAATACAATGAACCAAGACAGCTCTGAAGGACTTACAGTGAAAAATGCTATTCACTGACACAGAAAGAACGGATGGTGTCTGAATACAGATTGAAGTATACTTTTTAACTTTATTTTTCTTCAGTTTTTTTTGGGGGGGGTCTACATTTTCTTTTACAACATGATTATTATGGAAATGTTTTGCATGGCTGCATGTGTGTAACCTATTTCGAATTATTTGCCTTCTCAACAAGGTGGGGTGGGGAGGGAGGAAAGAAGAGAGAGAGAATTTGGAACTCCAAGATTTAAAAACAAATGTTCAATTTTTTAAAATATGTAACTGGGGTAAAATAAAATACTAATAAAGAGAAAAAATCAACAAAGCAAAGGGAAAATATGCAGTATTCCATGCTCAGAGACTCCTTTCTGCCAGTCTCTGCAAAGGAGTTGGAGGAGAAGAAACCATAGCAACTTAATAGCTTTCAACAAATTCTAGATTAACCTGCAAGATTGTACCTGGAAAATTTTCCTGTATTTGGTAACAGACTGGTGTTCCACTGACACCAGTGTCTGCCAAATCATTCAGTCTATTGAAATTCTATTTTCATCTGTCAAATTTATACTGGTCCTGTCTACTTTATTAGAGGTGTTTCTGAAATTCCTCTTCTCAGGCTCTTAAAGCTCACAAGCTGGATTCTTTTTACTTGGTCATTATTCTTACACCTTACTCCCTTTCATATACTCTGTGATCCAGGGACATTGGCCTCTGCTGTTCCTTATACAAGACACTCCATCTCCCATATCCATATGTTTTCACTGGTTGTCTCTCATGCTTTGAATTCTCTTCCTTTTCATCTTAGCCTCCTGCCTTCCCTGGCTTCCTTCAGATTCAAGCTAAGATTTCACTTTCTATTTTTTTATTGTCACCCTCAATACTAGTGGCTTTCCTGTAGGATTAGCTTCAGTTTATGGTACACACACACACACACACACACACACACACACACACACACATTATTTATACATAGTTTTTGTTTTTTGTTTTTTGCTGTTATCTCTCACATTAGATTGTGAGCTCTTTGAAAATTAAGGACTGTTTTTTGACTTTCTTTGCATCTCCAGGACTTAGCACAGTGTCTGGTATGTGGTAAGCTTTTAATAGATGTTCACTGATTTATCTTGACTTCACTGCTGCTGTACCTCTTCCTCTTTTTCCTTCCATCACTAGGTGAGAATAGCAAGTTAGTGGAAACAATTTTCTGTAAGATTTTAACAACAAGCTTCTACAAATACCAAACCAAAAGGAAATGGCAAAGGCAAAGTTGTACCCTGAGTCTTGGTCCATATCTGACTCCTAAACAAGAAATTCCAGGGTAAAATAAATGTGTTTCCCAGAATATCAAGTGGCACAGTTAATAGAATGCTGGGCCTGGAGTTAGGAAATCCTGAGCTCAAATTTAATCTCAGATACTCACTAGCTACATGATCCTTGCACGTCACTTTACCTCTATTTGCCTCAGTTCTTCACTTATAAAATGCAGATAATAATACCCCCTACGTCCCAAGGTTGTTGTGAGGATAGAGTGAGAGAATATACCTCACGCATAGGAGGTGCTAATAGCACCTAATAGTTAGTAATAGCTAACAAAAGTGTTAGCTATTCTTATTATTATTAGAAATATAAATGTCTTATATATTTCTTATAATAATAACATGCTTTCCTTATAATACCTCATTTGATTGTAATCATCAGCAAATGGAGACAGTACAAAAAACAGATACAATTTCCCTCTCCTAATAAGACTAAGGAAAAAGAGTGCTCAAAGCCACAATGTTCTTCGAGAAAAAATAAAATATCAAAAATTTATCACATCTTGAATTATATAATATTATGATTTATGCTCTTGATAGAGCATGCCATACAGTTTTATAAACAGAATGGTGCATGTTTTAAGATGGATTTTAATTTTAACCATGAAGGGATCAATAAATAATAAACATTTATTAAGTATCCTCTACCTCCTCAGGGCAGACTATTGTGATGCAGAAGAGGATGGTGATTGATGGATATGCATAATATATTGGATGCTATAATTATAAACCCAACCCTAGAGGCTAGAACCAAGTCTAGATATTGTATCCAGCAGAGACAAATGAGAGAATTATGCCACTATATTTTGATTTTTTGATTGTTTCTGTTGACTAATTACTACTTCTTAGATCTTGTGTCAGCTGTTGGATATTCTCTGAATCACTCCTAGAGATAAAATTCCTGCCTGAATGATTTTAAGAAGATGGAGTTCTCTTTGACCCTCCTGAGTCACCAGCTTACCTAGCTGCCAAGTTCTGCTTTTTTCCTAATTTCTCCTGGGAGAAAAAGCTGAATGAATGAATCAGATGCTCCCTGGTAACTAAGTGTTTTATGGTGAGAAATAAGTAAGGTGGTTAACAGGGCTGCAGCTGCCATTGGAAGGATTTAGGAGAGGGACACAGAAGTCAGATTGGAATGTTTGGCTCTACTGAGTCCTTCTTCTCTTCTTTTGTCTCTGTAGTTCTCATCTCACTGGGAGTATGGTATTCTCATACCATGCCCTGGTTGTTCATTGCTTCCCCCTCTAATCCAATCCAACTCAACTCAGCCCAACTCAAGCCAACCCAAACCAATAAACATTTATTAAGTATCATTTATTAAAGTCATTCTCAAGACCTTTTTTACCACTCTCTTCCCACAAAAATGTACTTATCATTCACTTGGGGCAAGCTTATGGCACATTGGTTCCAACTCAATCTATTAAAATAAGCATTTATTAAGTACTTACTATGTTTTTGAAACTGGGTTCAGAGTGAGAATCTAATCCCTGCCTTCAGGGAGCTTGCATACTGTTGAGGATGGAGGAGTCATGTGTACATAGACCAATACAAAATATATAGGAAATAATTTCTGGGATTTTGAGTAGAGCCATGGGGCAATATATTTTTTATATCCTTTATAGTAGCAATGATATTTTTGTTACATTGATTGATAAGCAAGAGTTGGGACAGTATGCATGAGTAAGAGAACCAATGGTAAGTCTCTGGTCCTACCTGATGATCTAGGCAATTGTCAGTGGAATTCTGAAGCTTGGCTAATTATAGAAAGACAGAGCATAATTGAAGATATTAACTCTCCAGTCCTCAGCTAGGTCACCTCTGTACCAAGAATCACTTTAATATTGAATAGATTATCTCTCTCAGGGTAGGAGTCTTCTGGAATATCTTTGACTTGCCTTTCAAAATTATATTTTTAAACATTCATTACTTAACTCAGGTTTTGAATGATTTGGTTTAGTGGAGTCCCATGATGCCACAGACAATTGCTTGGATCATATGGCAGGACCAGATGCTCATTGTTAGTTCCCTTGCTGCTTAATTACCTCTGGCTGCACCAGTTTTGTAGCCCTCTACCTCAACTCCTTCCCCCTAGGTACCCCTTTCTTTAATCCATCTTTTATAAAACTTCCAAAGTAATCTACCAAATGCATGGATCTGATATTGTTACTCCACTCAAAAATCTTCAATGACTCCCACCTATTCCTTCAACTTTATATCACACTGCTTCATTTTATGTGTGTTGTACTACAAGAAGAATGGACTACCTACTGTCCCCAGAGCTTGTGGTACTCTTTACTAATTTTATATCTTTGTGCATATTGCCCCCTATTCCTGGAATGGACCCTGTTGCTCTCATTTTTGCTTTATGACTTCTTCCTTCCTCAAAGCTCAGGTGTCATTGTTTTCATTTGATCTCTCCCTCATTAGAACTAATCCCTCCTTTCTTGACCTCTCAGGCCACTCTATTCTTTCCTATAAACTCAAACATTTTAAAATATGCAATGTAACTATCTGTGCATGCGTCTCATAATCATCCACCTCTCCATGCTCCAACTATGCCAAACAGCCTTTATTCCCCTCTCAGCTGTGTTTTTGACTTTCTGGATTTTGATACCATGTTTTGACTTTAATCTCAGCTTGGAAACTTTCTTAGTGCCTTAGGGTTCCTTGCCCTGGAACACCTCCCTTACCTTACTGCCCCCATTTATAACTGTGAGCTCCTCCACTGTCTCCATTTTGGGGAGGGGCACAGGCCAGTCCACTCTCATTCCCCTCTAGGATGTGCATCTGACTTCCTGGATGTATTTCAGTACATGCCCTCATATGGGTACCTCTATCCCCTGTTCCCACTTTTTACCTTTCTCTTGAGTATTATCTTCCTCTATTACAATCTAAGCTCCTTGAAGGCAAAAACTATCATTTTTGCTTGTATTTGTGCACTTAGTGCAGTATATAGCAAAGACTAATTGCTTAATTAATGCTTGTTACATATCTCACTGTCCTTTTACTAAACTATAAACTCCTTGAGGTCAAGTATTTAATCAAATTTATTATTTTTGCATTTCTAGTATGTTTTATAAGATGCCATGGCCAAAACAATCATCACCTTGTATACTAACTCCTGATGATTAGCCTTTCTGTGACCAGTCAGATTAGTCATCAAGTATCAGGTAACAGATAACAGCTAGGTGGTGCAGTGGATAGAGTGCTCATTTTCCTGAGTTCAAATTCTGCCTCAGATAGTTCCTGGCTGTTTGACTGCGCAAGTCACTTTAACCCTGTTTGCCTCAGTTTCCTTATCTATAAAATGAACTGGAGAAAGAAATGACAAGCTACTCTACTATCTCTGCCAAGAAAACTCCAGATGGGGTCAAGAAGGGTTGAACACAACTGAAAAATGACTTAATAGAAGAAAGGCAATAGATGAATGCTGGATTTGGAATCACAGGACCTGGGTTTGCAGCCCTGCTTTGACTCAACCTATATGTCCTCGAGTGAGTAACTTAAGCACTCTCAGTCTGTTTCTTCTGTAACATGACAGGTTAGCCTAGATGCTCTCTGGGGTTTTTGAGCTCTAAATCTGTGATCCCAGACTGATAGGTCTTTGAAGACTTGCACTAGGCTGCATGGAACAAAGATCACTTTAGTGATATGATGAGGCATTAGAGGAATTAAGTCTATTTTTGTACTCAGTCTATTACAGTGTCTTGCACATATTAGCTACTTAATATTTGTTGAATTGATTTAATAATAACTCACCTTTTTATTGTACTTTAAAGTTTCCAAAATACTTTCTTCATACTCAACCAGTGCAGTATGTTATGCAATGTGAACTAGTGAATAAAGTCCTGGCTCTGGATTCAGATGACCTGTGTTTACACTCCAGCTCCACCATTTATAATCTGTGTGATCTTGGGCAAGTCACCTTGTTTGTTTGGATTTCAATATCTTAATATGGAAAAGGAAAGAATTGGACCCAATGATTTCAAAGGATAGCTCCAGTTCTAAACCTAGGATTCTATTTTATAAATGAGGATACTGAGAGGTTTGATAACTTGCTAGGGCACACAGGTGGAAGAGCTGAAATTCTATCACAAGATCACATATCCAGTAAATATCTGTGGAAAAATTCAAACTCAGCTCTTGATCCCAGGATCCGTGCTTTCTTTTATTTTAACCTGTTTAAATGAAGATCTTATTGCTCTTCTGTCACTCTGAAAATGACAAGTTAGAATGGGTCAAGGTGGGAGGGGCGGGGGGACTTGCAGCCTAGAGGCCACATGTGACCCTTTAGGACATTAAGTGCAGCCCTTTGACAGAATTTGTGAAGCTTGTATTCAGTCAAAAGGCTGCACTTGAGGACATAGAGGGCTACATGTGGCCGCTAGGCTTTAGGTTCCCTACTCTTGCATCAAGGGTTTGGGAGGAGGGTATCTTGGGTACCATGATAATCTGCACAGAGTAGCAAACTGCTTAAAAAAAATCTAGTTCAGGATGTTATCACATTGAGCAAAGTTCTGACCTTAAGGAGGTAACAACCAAAGAAAATCAAGAACCCGGCTGGTTTTTCTCTAATTGAATTTTGTCTGAGGCAGGCTGGGAGGTAGAGTTACCTGCTCACTTGTAAAAGGGGAATGGCCTTGAAGGTTGATTCCTGGGAGAAGATGCAGAAATCCAAATAAAGGAAAAGCAAGTCCTATAAAGGAAAAGCAAACGTTTCTACTTTATACAATGCCTTTGGGATAAAACAAGTGACTAGTCCTAGGGCAGCCCCCAAACAGGTTTCCTATTTGTTTTCAGTTGTGTAAGAATTTATTTGGTTGTAATTATGTGTGGAACTCTGTTTGAGGGCAGGGGGAAATTCAGAAATGAAATCATTCATTCTTTGCTTCTCCAAAAACACTAAAATGATTTATGTTTCTTTTTTTTACCAGTGGTCTCCAAACTTCTTGAGTGTCAGAAAATTCAAAAACTTTAATTCAAACAGGAAACCTGCCCTAGTATCTTCTTCTGAGTGATGCTAGCATCTCAAAGTAATATATTTATGTTTTATCACTTCCATAACAACACCTTGGGGTTCCCCTTTTCAACCTACAGGGAAGGGGTAGGAGCTGTGCATCCTTCCTGCACAGTTGCACTGATACCTTTAGGCAGTAACTGAAATATATTTAATTACACCTTTGTGACTAGAATACATTGCAATGCTTCCCTGAACGTTTAGGCCATAGGAAGAGACTTGGAATATGGAAAGAGGTAGTTAAGTATAGTTAAATATATGTGAAAAAAGGCAGAATCATTTGGAGGTTACATATGTAAATCACTACGAAGAGACCCTATTTCTTTAGGCAAATTTCTATGCTCAGAGGATGCCTTTATTTCTAAATGACTTAGGTTTCTGCACTGGGAGACGGTGTTACAGATGAATGCATTGCAGCTAGAAGCTCTTTTTTATGTGAATTTGGAAATAGTTAGGGTTAACACCTGCCAGCCAATCTTTGGGAGACAAGGAATTTTTTTTTTGTTGTGATGGCAGAAAAGATAGAAAAATGATCATTTTCAAAGTCAGAGACAAAGCAGGGTTCCTTTGCAGTAAGTATTCATTCTCCTTTGGTCATGAAGCCCTGATGGAAACCCTCCAAGCGCATGAGGACTTTAAAGGACCTTCAGGAGTGACTGGGAGTCACAGAATTCAAGTGATCTTCCATTACATGTCTCAGAAATCTTGACAAGACGTCAGAAATACCAGCCTTAAAAGAGCACCAAGATGCTTCACCATCTCTCCTGCACAGGCTCTTCAGTAGAAGGTTGAATACATATAATCTCTTGAATTCTGCTAAGTTCACACTCTGCCAACTGTAAGCATGCTTTTGTTGACATCACTTTTGCTTTAGGCCTTCTGATATTACCCTTTCTATTTGTACATAGATGCTCTATGAATGTGGCCTGGCATATGATGGCTAGGAAACAAGGCAAGAGATGGGCTGCCACTGA
Organism: Notamacropus eugenii; assembly: GCF_028372415.1. Lineage (NCBI taxonomy): Eukaryota > Metazoa > Chordata > Mammalia > Diprotodontia > Macropodidae > Notamacropus > Notamacropus eugenii. The sequence continues at coordinate 190,911,853 of NC_092876.1, read as the reverse complement.
TGCTGTCTTTTAGACTGAGCCTTGTCTTAGAAAGGTATGAGTGTGTGTGTATGTGTGTGTGTGTGTGTGTGTACATGTGCTTATGTGTATATGTCTGATATAGGTGGAATAGACACAGACACAGAGCTAGAATGACTGATGAGTGATGAGTATGTTAGTGGTAGACCCCAACTCTAAAATAATTCCACCAACCTAAATATTTAATCAGTGTTCCCATAAATACTGTATTCAAAGATATGGTAGGGAGCACTCTGCTCATTGTGGTTGACATTCCCTTTTCTATCCTCTGACACTGTCACCACCCTGGTGCAAGACCTCATCTCTTCACACCTGGACTAGTGCAATAAGCCTGCAGGTGGGTGGGTTTTTATTAATTTTCTCCTCACTCCAGTCCATCCCAATAAAAAACTAGGCTAAAGTGGTCATCCAACTTCTGGTTGAAGACTTCCAGTGAAAGGGAACCTACTACCTCCTGATGCAATTCATTCCACCTTTGGAGAGTTAGAATTTTTAGGAAGTCCTTCCTAATATTAAACTTACATTTGTGTCTTTGAAGCTTCTACCCCTTGGTTTTAGTACTTCCCTCTGGGAAAAAAGAGGAAATAACTTAATTTTTTCCCCATATGATGACCCCTCTAATGCATAAAATAAGCTACTGCATCCCTCCTGAGACATCTCTACCTAAGGCTAAACACTCTTTAGCCAATCTCAAACTAGTAGAGAACCTATTCTGATTGCTCTCGTCTGGACACTCCCTAGAATGCCAATGCTTTTTCTGTATTGTGACACCCAGAAGTGGGCACAGATATGGTCTGACAACGTCCAGGTATATTGGGCCTATCGTAACATTATTCTGGAAAGCTATACCAATCTTGACCCCACTTTTCCTTCAAGGTTTTGCTCTGGATTTTCTATTCTCTCATAACTAAACTCCTAGCAAAAGTTATCTACACTTGGGACCTCCACTTCACTTTTTGCTTATTTCTTAACCCTTCTTAATCTGGCATCAATTTTCAGACCAAAATCAATAATGGGATTTAAATGGTAGAATTTTCTGTCTGTTTACCATTTCTGCTAATGCTGATATTACATAATGCAAAGGGGACTCTACCTAAAGATAAATGTCTCACTGAAGAGGAAGGTGGGCACAATAAAAGTGGATACACCAACCAAGAATGAGACTGTGTTCTAACATAACATAACATCTAACATAAATAGAACTAGAAAAAAATAAAATATCTAATTATCAGAAACTCTAAAAGATCTCAGTTTCTCTTCTGGCTTCATCAACTGAAAATGCTTTCTCTGTATTAGTCTCTTTTTAGTTTTTGGCACTGTGGACTACTCTCTCCTTCTGAATGCCATGTCCTTTCTAGAATTGTACTATACCAAATTTGTTTGGTATTTGTTCTCTAATTTGTCAGATCATTCCTTCTCTATGCTCTTTAAGTACATCATCAATTATGTCCAAATCTTGAAATGTGGGTGTATTTCAAGTATCTATCCTGGTTCGTTTTTTTTCTTTCTCACAACTTCTCTTTCAGTGACATTATCACCAACTATAGGTTCAATTGTCATCTGTGCTTCTTATGTATGTAGGCATATATATGTACGTATGTATATGTATACACACACACACACACATATATATATATACAAAACACAGTATATATGTATATATGTGTATGTATCCAGTCCCAGTATTTCTCTTGAAATCTGTTCTCAAATAACCAACATCTCACTATCTTTTCTATAAAATGCTTTGCTAGAATCTAGGCAAACTATTGGTCATTTCCAGCTGTAAGTCTTAGGTATCATAAATTCAACATGTCACAATTAGGACTCATTCCTTTCCTCCCTAAACCTATCCTATTGAGTGGCAGAGCCAAGATGGCAGGGTAGAAAGATGCATATACTCTAGCGCTTCCCCCACAGTCCACAAAATACCTTTAAAAAAATGAGTCAATACATTTTAGAGCAGCAGAAGCCACAGAACAACAGAGTGAAAGAGATTTCCAGCCAAAGGTATCCTGGAAGACCAACAGGAAAGGTCTATCTCATGGGATGCTGAGCAGAGCAGAGTCTAGCCCTGGCCATGCAGCACTGGGAGGAACAGGACCTGAACAGACCTCTGGGGCAGAGTTCTCAGCAGGGAGGGTCCCAGATCCCTCAACCCACAAGCAACAAAGAAAGCTCCAAAGGTCAGTGTAGGAGGGCTTTCCCAGCTGGGAGAGAGGAGAACAGGGTTCCTCCAACAATAGCACCAGGTGGTGGCAGCAGCAGCAGCAAGCTACAGGTAGCTAAAGTGGATGGGAAGCAGCCTGGGTCCACTGTTCAACTAGCTCAGTTTAAAGCCTCTGGTGGTAGGGAGCAGCTGAGCTAAACCTCAGCCCTCAGTGATGGCTCCGTCCCCACCCAAAGCCCTAGGGAATCGAGCAGCTGAGTTGGTTCTCAGCTTTGAACACAGTACTGGGGAGAGGAGGGGTAATAGGACCCTCCTTTTGACAAAGTATTCAGAAGTCAAGTAACTGGCTGTGAAAATGCCCAAAAAAGGGGAAAAAAAAATAAGACGATAGAAGGTTACTTTCTTGGTAAACAGGTGTCTCTTCCCATCCTTTCAGATGAGGAAAAACAAAGCATACTGTCACAGTAAGTTGAGACCCCTGCCTCCAGTGGCTCCAAAATGGATGTCAAATAGGCTCAGGTGATAGAAGAGCTTGAAAGGCGAGTTAGCAGCTTGCTGAAGGAGAACCAAAAAAATGCTGAGGAAAATAACACCTTTAAAAAGAGGCTAACTCAATTGGAAAAAGAGGCCCAAAAAGCCAATGAGGAGAAGGAGTCTTTAAAAAGCAGAATTAGCCAAATGGAGGAGAAGGTTCAAAAGCTCACTGAACAAAATAGTTCCTTAAAAGAGAGAATTGAGTTCAGGGAAGCTAATGACTATGACATAAATCAAACAGTTAAAAAACAAAACCAAAAGTTTGAAAAAATAGAAGATAATATGAAACATCTCATTGGAAAAACAACTGACCTGGAAAATAGATCCAGGAGAGACGATTTAAAAATTATGGGACTACCTGAAAGCCATGATCAACAAAAGAGCCTAGACATTATCTTCCATGAAATTATCAAGGAAAACTGTCCTGATATTCTAGAACCAGAGGGAAAAATAAATATTGAAAGAATCCACCGATCATCTCCTGAAAGAGATCCAAAAAGAGAAACTCCTAGGAATATTGTGGCCAAATTTGAGAGTTCCCAGGTTAAGGAGAAAATACTGGAAACAGCTAGAAAGAAACGATTCGAGTATTGTGGAAATACAATCAAGATAACACAGGATCTGGCAGCTTCAACATTAAGGGATCGAAGGGCTTGGAACAGGATATTCCAGAAGTCAAAGGAACTGGAATTAAAACCAAGAATCACCTACCCAGAAAAACTGAGTACAATACTTCAAGGGAATAAATGGACGTTCAATGATATAGAGAACTTTCAAGCATTCATGATGAAAAGACCAGAACTGAAGAGAAAATTTGACTTTCAAACACAAGAATCAAGAGAAGCATGAAAAGGTAAACAGGAAAAAGATATCATAAAAGACTTTCCAAAGCTGAACTGTTTACATTCCTACATGGAAAGACAATATTTGTAACTCATGAGACTTTTCTCAGTATTTGGGTAGGTGGAGGGATTGTACGCGCGCGCGCACACACACACACACACACACAGAGTACAGTTTCAGTAGAATCAGAAGAGATGATATCCATAAAAAATTAATAAAATAAAAATTAAGGGGTGAGGAAGGAAAATATTGGGAGGGGAAAGGGAAAAAGGAAATGGGGCAGGCTATAACTCATAAAAGAGATAAGAAAAATCTTGTTCAATGGAGGAGAAAAGGGAGAAGGGGAGAGGGGAAAAGTGAAGCTTACTCTCTTCACATATGACTTAAGGAGGGAATAACATGCTCACTAAATTTGGTATGAAAATCTATCTACAGGATAGGAATCTATCTACAGGAAGGAAGAAGAGGAGGTGACAAGTGGAGTGAAGGGAATGATAGAAGGGAGTAACTAGAAATAAATACTTTTGGGAGGGGACAAGTTCAAATGAGGGAATAAAAAAATAAAGGGCGAATAGGGTAGGATAGAGGCCAATATAGTTAGTATTACACTACATGATTATTATGGAAATCTTTTGCAAAATGACACACATTTAATCTGTATTGAATTGCTTGCCTTCTCAGTGGGGATGGGTAGGGAGAGAGAGAGGGAGAGAAGTTGGAATTCAAAGTATTACAAATGAATATTGAGAATTATTATTGCATATAACTGGGAAATAAGAAACACAGGTAATGGGGTATAGAAATTTATCCTGCCCTGCAAGAAAAGAGAGAAAGTGAGGAGAGGTAAAGGAGGTGTGTGTAATAGAAGGGGTAATCAGAATGCAAGGTATTAGGGGATGGGGGGAGGGGAGAGATGGGGAGAAAAATTGGACATGTTACAAAGTGATATAAAAGCAGTTAGTATTAAAACAATTAACTGAATTCATTACTGAGACTAAATCAGAGACATCTTTAGTTTGGGGAAATGAATTTTAGTGTAAATCTCCTAGAGGCAGGTAACTTCGAGTAAAATTTGGCATTGATGGAAAAGTTAAGGTTTTAATGGTAAATTTGATTTTATGATTATTATTTAAGCAGGAACTAGAACAGGTATAGAAAGACATGTGAGCCACTTAAGACTTGCCTCAAAAGATGTTCCTTAGCCAATGTGAAATTATAGTCATATCTGAAACCTGGTTATTAGAACTTGCTATTTTAAGATTTTTATGGGACTATTAACTGACTGTTCTTCTGAGTCTTACTCTAGGTATGGAAAGCGAGAAAGGCGATCTGAGCCTGCAATCCATGATGCCAGTAAGCCTGTGAGATGCAAAAGGTGATCTCATGGGAATGGTGGGAGAGTGGCTGTTTAGCCTGGCCTGAGGCAGGATTCTCTTGACTCAATTTCCCCACCGACACCTGGCAGAATTTAAGCCTGACTGAATGCAAGTTGACAATCTACTCTTGCCTGGAACTGACATGAAGTTGGGGAGATATTGTTTCTCTGCAATGTCCCTACTCTTAGTGGCAATTTCCTATAGTCAAAAGGTTTGTAAGCTTAATACCAGATCTATTAAATTATAGATTGTTGGTAGGGGAACATTTGAGGTTAAGTCTAAAATTAAGCTGTTATCTTAACAGTTTTAGAAACTAAAGTTTCTAGTTTTAGAAACTAAAGTCAGATCATTATAAATAGATATTGTTCCATTAATATCATTTGTATCACAATGCCTAGTACATACACACAGACGTACACACAAATACATACACTCACACACACACTCAATGAGTTTATATTCTTTTGGGAGAAACAACATCTACACACACACATAGTAAACTACATATACAGTTGTTGTTGATGCTGTTGTTGTTGTGTTCATCCTTTGTTGTCGAAGAAGACCATACCATCAGAAAAATGATGACATGAGTTGCAGACACTACAATCTGTGAGTAGATACTACCTGAATGGGGACCCAGCTGGCAGGGTAACTCAGTTTCTCCATTCCTGTCTGTCTCCCTCTTCCCTTCTTTCTCCTCTCCAAAGGAAGGTAAATTTGGATGGCAGAAGATGCCCAGTTAACTTGGATTTTACTGACTACTTCCCTTCCCTTCCCTTCCCTTCCCCTCCCTTCCTTTCCCTTCCTTTCCCTTCCCTTCCCTTTCTTTCCTTTCTCAAAACCTTAAACCCACTGCACATATACAGTTAGTAACATTTAAAGTAACTTAGTTTTACTAATAGAATTTAAGTCAGGCTTATGCATTACAGATAATTTCTTTTCTCTCATTCAAGTCATGGATAAAAATATCCAACAGCACAAATTAGGCTAAGCATAGATCCTCATGGCACTATACTAGAGATCAGTTGCCAAGACAGCATTGAATCATTAACAATTACACTTTGGCCATTCAATCTGGTTCAAATCTAATTATGCTGCCATAGAGCCCACATATCACCACCTTTTCTACAAAATACTTTGCCAAAATTTAGGTAAACTATATTCGTATCATATCATTAATCTTAGCATCTCTGTCCAAAAGGGGAATGAGATTACTCCAACATCCTTTACATTCATTGTCTTGTTCTAGGTGAAGTCATATTGTTTCTTTGTAATCATTTTGTTTCCTTTTCTAGATATTAATGAATCATTTTTTAAACTATGTATACTAGAATTTTTCAAGGAATTGAAGCCAATCTCTCTGAACAGAAGTTTAAAGCCTCTATCCTCTGCCTCTTTTTGAGAATTAGAATAACATGGGCCTTTCTCACATAATATGGGATCTCTCCTGTTCTCCACATTCTCTCAAATATCATTGTTAGCTGCTCAGAAGTAGTCATGTTTGCCAGTTCATTTAGGGGATCTCATTCATCTGGAGAAGCTCACTTATCATTAAACTTAATTAATTGATTAGCCATATCCAGTTAGCCCAAGTTCAGACAATGCTTCTCATACCACAGAGCTATTTGCGCTGGCCATATTGCCATTTGTCTCCCTCTATTCTTTTTTTTTTTTTTTTTTTTTTTAATCTTTATTCTGCCATTCAATGTGTTAGCTATTTGTGACCTGAGAAAACTGGAGAGGAATATGATCTATGATCTTATCCTGGTCATTGATAGAAATAGCATGGAGCCAAGGACTGATCATTGAGTTGAGTTGGACCCTTGAGACCTCCTTTCAGACTGACAAATTATGAACGGCTTTTTCATCCAGCTTGTTCTGAGTCTACTAAACTGTAATATAATTTAGCCTATCTGGATAATATGAGAACCTTGTTTAGAAATGTTTTGCTGAAATTCAGGTGTCTACTTGGTACCAGTGGTTCTCTGTGCTTCTCTGAGTTACTTGTCTAATTACCCTGTAAAAAGGAATTTGGTTTGAGTCTAGTATGAGTTGTTCTTGAAGAGGAGAGGCTGGCTCAGTGTTCACAAGTTCTTTCTCTAAAGGGTTACAAACCATCCCTTCAAAAATATATTCTTGAATCTGGACAGGAATTGACATTAAGATCACTGCTGTAATTTGAAATCTTCACCCTCTTCCCTTTCTTTCTTTTCTTTTTTTTTTTATTTAGCTTTTAACATTCATTTTCACAAAATTTTGGGTTACAAATTTTCTCCCCTTTTCTCCCCTCCCCCCCCAAACACCAAGCATTCTAATTGTCCCTATGACCAATCTGCTCTCTCTTCTATCATCCCTCTCTGCCCTTGTCTCTGTCTTCTCTTTTGTCCTGTAGGGCCAGATAGCTTTCTATACCCCTTTACCTGTATTTCTTATTTCCTAGTGGTAAGAACATTACAGTTGATCCTAACACTTTGAGTTCCAACTTCTTTAGCTCCCTCCCTCTCCACCCCTTCCCTTTGGAAGGCAAGCAATTCAATATAGGCCAAATCTGTGTAGTTTTGCAAATGACTTCCATAATAGTTGTGTTGTATAGGACTAACTATATTTCCCTCCATCCTATCCTGTCCCCCATTACTTCTATTCTCTTTTGATCCTATCCCTCCCCATGAGTGTTGACCTCAAATTGCACTCTCCTCCCCATGCCCTCCCTTCTGTCATCCCCCCCCACTCTGCTTATCCCCTTATCCTCCACTTTCCTGTATTGTAAGATAGGTTTTCATACCAAAATGAGTAGGCATTTTATTCTTTCCTTTAGTGGAATGTGATGAGAGTAGACTTCATGTTTTTCTCTCACCTCCCCTCTTTATCCCTCCACTAATGAGTCTTTTGCTTGCCTCTTTTATGAGAGATAATTTGCCCCATTCAATTCTCCCTTTCTCCTCCCAATATCTTTCTCTCTCACTGCTTGATTTCGTTTTTTTTAAAGATATGATCCCATCCTCTTCAGTTCACTCTGTGCACTCTGTCTCTATGTGTGTGTGCGTGTGTGCATGTGTGTGTGTGTAATCCCACCAAGTACCCAGATACTGAAATGTTTCAAGAGTTACAAATATTGTCTTTCCATGTAGGAATGTAAACAGTTCAACTTTAGTAAGTCCCTTATGACTTCTCTTTGCTGTTCACCTTTTCATGGTTCTCTTCATTCTTGTGTTTGGAAGTCAAATTTTCTTTTCAGCTCTGGTCTTTTCATCAAGAATGCTTGAAAATCCTCTATTTCATTGAAAGACCAATTTTTCCCCTGAAGTATTATACTCAGTTTTGCTGGGTAGGTGATTCTTGGTTTTAGTCCTAGTTCCTTTGACTTCTGGAATATCCTATTCCATGCCCTTCGATCTCTTAATGTAGAAGCTGCTAGATCTTGTGTTATCCTGATTGTATTTCCACAATACTTGAATTGTTTCTTTCTAGCTGCTTGCAATATTTTCTCTTTCACCTGGGAGTTCTGGAATTTGGCCACAATGTTCCTAGGAGTTTCTCTTTTTGGATCTCTTTCATGCGGTGTTCTGTGGATTCCTTGAATATTTATTTTGCCCTCTGGTTCTAGAATCTCAGGGCAGTTTTCATTGATAATTTCATGAAAGATGATGTCTAGGCTCTTCTTTTGATCATGGCTTTCAGGTAGTCCCATAATTTTTAAATTGTCTCTCCTGGATCTATTTTCCAGGTCAGTTGTTTTTCCAATGAGATATTTCACATTATCTTCCATTTTTCCATTCCTCTGGCTTTGTTCTGTGATTTCTTGCTTTCTCATAAAGTCCTTAGCCTCCATCTGTGCCATTCTAATTTTGAAAGAACTATTTTCTTCAGTGAGCTTTTGAATCTCCTTTTCCATTTGGCTAATTCTGCTTTTGAAAGCATTCTTCTCCTCATTGGCTTTTTGAACCTCTTTTGCCAATTGAGTTAGGCTAGTTTTCAAGGTGTTATTTTCTTCAACATTTTTTTGAGTCTCCTTTAGCAGGGAGCTGATTTGCTGTTCATGCTTTGACTTCATGTCTCTCATTTCTCTTCCCAGCTTTTCCTCCACCTCTCTAACTTGATTTTCAAAATTCTTTTTGAGCTCTTCCATGGCCTGAGCCCATTGAGTGGGCTGGGACACAGAAGCCTTGATTTCTGTGTCTTTGCCTGATGGTAAGCATTGTTCTTCCTCATCAGAAAGGAAGGGAGGAAATGCCTGTTCACCAAGAAAGTAACCTTCTATAGTCTTATTTCTTTTCCCTTTTCTGGGCATTTTCCCAGCCAGTGACTTGACCTCTGAATATTTTCCTCACACCCACCTCACCTCCTGATCCTCCCAGCCAGTGTTTGGGTTCTGAGATTCAAATGCTGCTTCCAGCCTCAGGGCTTTGGGCGGGGGCAGGGCTGCTATTCAGTGTGAGATTAAATTCAGATGCTCAGGTGAGGGCAGGGCTGCCTCTCAGGCTCAGTTCCCTCAGGGAGTTTATGCACAGACCTTCAACAATGGATCCAGGCTCCTGCCTGCTTGGAGAGCCCTGGTCTGCCGCTGCCCCTCAGCTTCTGTCTCCCGAGGGGGCCCGAGCCATGGGGGCACCCCACTCCCCCCTCGACACGCCAAAGGGACTCTCTCACAGACCCCCGTCACCTGTGGGTGGAGGTACTTGTGTGGCCGCTGGAGATCCCGTCCCTGAAGCCTGCTCGGATCTGTTCCTCTCGGTGCCGCGGCCACGGCAGGGCTGTACTCAGCTCCCAGTCCCGGCGCCCAGTCCGCAGCATGAAGGACCTTTTACGAGAGGTTTGCAGGTCTCTCCGGAACAGAAATCTCCCTCGCTCCAATGTTCTGTGGCCTCTGGGTGCAGAATTCGCCGTGAGTTATTTCTTTGTAGTTGTTCTATGGGTTGTGGGTTCGGAGCTATGTGTATGTGCCTGTCTCCCTCTATTCTTAAAAGCTCCTTTCCATCTTCCTTCTTCTGCATGGTAATTAAATGAATGCTACCATTGACTGGAAAGGGCACATCAGTTGGTTGCTGGATGGATCAATTTATCATCCTTGTGATTACTAAGTCCAAAACTCTGTTCCTTGGATACCCTCACCTCTATCCCATGCACATTGCCTTCTTTTATTAGAATGTAAACTACTTGAGAATGAACTTATTTTTCTATGGGTGTCCCCAGCACTCAGCAAAGTGTTTTGCCTATGGTGAGTGCTTAATATTTTTTTCATCCATTCAAAAAACATGTCATCTGTTTCAGAGACTATTCTATGCATTTGGAACACAAATAACAGTCTCTAACCTCAAATAATTTACTTAATGTGGGGGGAACAGTACAAATGGGGGTGATGGTGTTTGTGACCAAAGAAAAGAGTCACAAGGGTGGTGAGTAGATCCATCTGGTGGCCAACTGACATGTCTGTTCCTGAAATAATGACAGTATTAATTTGATTCCTGGGACCAGAGAATGAGGCAGAAAGTAGGGTTTAGGGTAAGGAGGAGGAAACTGCTGTTTCTGCACTTTACTCCTAGTAGTCTTTAACTAGAAACAGTATATCTATTTGTATTGGTAATTATTTTAATGTGATTCAAGATCTTCCCCAAGCCTTAATGGGCCTGCTCATTAAGGGGAGTTTGATTAAGGAAGATTTGTGGGAAGGCTCACACCTCTTGTTAATGAGGCACTGGTTCTCAAGGGCTGTGATACCCTCTGGCTCTAAAAAAAGGTATAAATACTCTGAGTTGGAGGTTTTACTTTGGGGTTTACTGACTGGAAGTGTTTGTTTAGCAGGAGGAAGTTGCTAAGGATTCCAGTTATGGAAACCCAGATGTCTGTGCTTCCCTCTCTGGTAAATATTGTCAGACGGTTGGACCAGTATGTTGATAGTCAGGCAGATGAAACTGTTTCTGTTGGTCTTTGATTTCTCTGTACTTTCTTTGAAGTTCAGACTCAAACTTTGAAGTTTGAATCCCCTGAACTAAGCAAATGATACACACACACACACACACACACACACACACACACACACACACACACACACACACACACACACACACATATGCTTGGTTGAAGGAATGATATGTGTGCTACATTAAAGTGATTGTTAATCCCTCAAAAAAAGTTGCCTTTCCTTTTATGAATGCAAATGTAAAAACCTTTGCTAGCAGGCCCACCTGTGTATGTTGGGGTGCTTACTGATACAGATGCTTAGCTCGGAGAAGATAAGATCTAGAGGAGTATAGAACAATTATCTTCAAATATCTGAAGGATTGTCATTTGGAAAAGGGGTGTGTGTGTGTGTGATCTCATTCTTTTTTTTTTAGTTATTTTTTTTAAGTGTTCAACATCCATTTCCACAAAATTTTAAGTTCCAATTTTTCTCCCCATATCTCACCACCCCCACCCCAAAACACTTTGCATTCTGATTATCCCTTCCACCAATCTCCCCTGCCTTCAAAAATCCCTCCCTTCCTTTACCCAATCTTCTCTCTTGTCCTGTAGGGCAAGATAAATTTTTATACCCCATTACCTGTGTTTCTTATTTCCCAGGTGTATGCAAAAACAATTCTCAACATTTCTTCCTAAAACTTTGAGTTTCAACTTCTCTTCCTTCCTCCCTCCCCACCCATCCCCAATGAGAAAACAAGCAATTCAATATAGGCTATATATGTGTCGTTTTACAAATAACTTTCATAATAGTCATGTTGTGTAAGAATAACTATATTTCCTTCCATCCTATCCTGCCCCCATTTCTTCTATTCTCTTTTTTGATCTTGTCCTCCCCAACAGTGTTTAGTTCTAATTGCTCCCTCCTCTCATTTGCCCTCCCTTCCATCATCTCTCCCACCCTTCTTATCCCATTTTCCCTTACTTTCCTGCAGTGTAAGATAGATTTTCATACCAAATTGAGTGTGCATGCTATTCCTTCCTTGAGCCAAATGTGATGAGAGCAAGCTTCACTTTTCCCCTCTCACCTCCCCCCTTTTTCCCTCCATCTCTTTTGTGAGAGATAATTTGCCCCATTCCATTTTTCCCTTTCTCCTCCCAATATATTCCTCTCTCACCCCTTAATTTTATTTTTTAGATATGATCCCTTCTTATTCAACTCACCCTGTGCTCTCTGTCTCTCTCGCTGTACACACACACACACATACACACACATACACATATATATGTATATATATACATATGTGTGTATGTGTATGTATGTATAATCCCTTCAACTACCCAGATACTGAGAAAAGTTTCAAGAGTTACAAATATTACCTTCCCATATAGAAATGTAAGCAATTCAACTTTAGTAAGTCCCTTGTGATTTTTCTTTTCTGTTTGCTTTTTCATGCTTCTCTGGATTCTTGTGTTTGGAAGTCAAATTCTCTTTTCAGCTCTGGTTTTTTCACTAAGAATGTTGAAAGTCCTCTATTTCATTGAAAGACCATTTTTCCTCTGAAGTATTATACTCAGTTTTGCTGGGTAGGTGATTCTTGGTTTTAATTCAAGTTCCTTTTACTTCTGGGATATCATATACCAAGCCCTTGGATCCCTTAATGTAGAAGCTGCCAGATCTTGTGTTATGCTATTTGTGCTTCCACAATACTGGAATTGTTTCTTTCAAGCTGCTTGCAATATTTTCTCTTTGACCTGGGAACTCTGGAATTTGGCTACAATATTCCTAGAAGTTTCTATTTTCAGATCTCTTTCAGGAATCTGGTGGATTCTTTCAATATTTATTTTACCCTCTGGTTCTAGAATATCAGAGCAATTTTCCTTAATAATTTCATGAAAGATGATGTCTAGCCTCTCTTTTTGATCCTGGCTTTCATGCAGTCCTATAATTTTTAAATTGTCTCTCCTGAATCTATTTTCCAGGTCAGTTGTTTTTCCAATGAGATATTTCACATTATCTTTCATTTTTTCATTCTTTTGGTTTTGTTTTGTAATTTCTTGGTTTCTCATAAAGTCATTAGCTTCCATCTGTTCTTTTCTAATTTTGAAAGAACTATTTTCTTCAGTGAGCTTTTGAACCTCCTTTTCCATTTGGTTAATTCTGCTTTTTAAAGCATTCTTCTCCTCATTAGCTTTTTAGACCTCTTTTGCCAATTGAGTTAGCCTATTTTTAAAGGTGTTATTTTTTTCAGCATTTTTTGGGGTCTACTTTAGCAAACTGTTGACTCACTTTTCATGATTTTCTTGCATCTCTCTCATTTCTCTTCCCAATTTTTCCTTTACCTGTCTTACTTGATTTTCAAAATCCTTTCTGAGCTCTTTTGTGGCCTGGGACCATTACATATTTATTTTGGAAGTTTTAGATGTAGAAGCCTTGACTTTTCTGTCTTCCCCTGATGGTATATATTGTTCTTCCTCATCTGAAAGGATGGGAGAGAATACCTGCTCACCAAGAAAGTAACCTTCTATAGTCTTATTTTTCCCCCTTTTTTGGGCATTTTCCCAACCAGTTACTTGACTTTTGGATCCTTTGTCAAGAGTAGGGTATACTCTGGGAACCTGTAAGTTCTCAGTTCCTCGGTGACACAATCAAGGGAGAGGAGTTACTCCTCAGGGGCCTCTAGCTCTGCCATACCCCAGGACCATGCTCAGGGCTGAGATTCAGATAAGCTGCTCAATTCCCCCAGGGGCTTTAGGTGGGGACAGGGCTGCCACTCAGGGCTGAGGTTCAGATCAGCTTCTCAGTTTCCTCAGGGGCTTTATGCTGAGAGCTACAACAGTGGAACACTGGATGCTGGGTGCTCCCTGCCAAGGCCACAGGCACCCCAGCTCCTGCTTCCACTGCTGCCACTGCTGCTGCCACCACCTGGGGCCAGGGCTACGGGAAGACCCTGGTCCATTGTGATGGAGGTGAAAAAGCTCTCTCACTGACCATTGAAGTTTCTTTTTTGCCTGTTGGTTGAGGGATCTGGAAACCTCTGCTACTGCTGCTGGGGATTCCACCCCCAAGGCCTGTGCTAGCCCATGAGATCTCTTTCTGACTGATCCCAAAGACCCAATAGGATCTTATAAAACCTGTCAATTTGTATCCCACTGGCTTAACTTTTAAGAATTATCAATCTTAAACTGCAATGAAGCATCAGCATATGATTTGAGGAATGGAAAAAGGGCAATACAATTGGAAAATGTGTTTTTGAGTTGAATTTGTGCCATAAATGCTAAATTGAAAGAAATATTTAAATATAAAAGTAGTGAATAATTGAAGAATTATTTAACCAAAAAACATAAACCTGAAAACAATATATTAATTCTGCTGTCTTCCTACAAAAATGTCAATGAAATGGTATTTCTTATTAAAGAGAAAGAAAAAGAGATTTTTAAAAGTCGGTGATAGTGTATGGAAATAAAATGATTAGGGTAATTAGAAAAGTTATAGCCCAGAAAAATACTTTTTTCAGTAAATATAATGAAAGAAAAATTAAGTATTTAATGATTCACTGGCATGGAAACTCTTTGGAAGTATTATTTTATTTAAAAATGATATGCTGATGAAAATATTAACTGACATTAAGTACATTCAGTGTTTTGAAGACATTTTTGGCTTAGGAATATTTTTAAACAAGTCAATCAAATTTCCATTGTGGAGGATATTTGAAGAGTGTGGGAGGGTGGGGAATGGACCTTTAATGGAATAGAGGACTTTACTGATAAGGTATTCCTGATGAAATGACCAGAACTAAATAGGAACTTTGAAATGTAAACATAAGACTCAAGAAAAAAATCTTGAAAGGTAAATTTATTTGAGCAACTGGAAAGATTTTTATAATGATGAGTCAGTCAGTCAGTCAGTCAATAAACATTCAGATACTATGCCAGATACTATGCGAAGCTCTGGGAAGGAGGCAAAAGATAGTCACTGCCCTCAGAAGATCAAAAGTTCTGATGTGGGAGAAAAATCAAGTGTCACTATAGAACTTATTGTCTTCAAAAAATGTTCAGGGAGAGTTAAGAAAAAGAACTTGGAATTTGATTGATTTTATTCTAAGGACTTTAAGAGGGAAAAGAAAAGGGAGGGCAAAAGAAATACATGAGTGAAGGAAGGAATTAGGAAGTAGAATTTAGTTTTTGTTATAATTGTGGTACTTAAGATAAAAAGTACACAAATATGAATGAAGGAAGGACACATACTAGATGAAGTTCACTTTTATATGAAAAAGAAAAAGAATGGTTGAAAACATAAATATATCTACATATGCAGAATTTTCAGAGTAAGACATGACAAAAAAGATGATTCCTGAGATACCTGGGAAGTATGAAGTTATACAGAGCAAAGTGAGCATAATCAAGAGAGCAATGTATAGTGAGAACAACATCTTAAAGGAAAACAACTTTGTAAGACTTAAGAACTTTGATTAAAGCACAGAATAACCATACCTCCAGAAGACCTATGATGAAGAATGTTTCCCACCTCCAAATGATCTATGATGAAGAATGTTACCCACCTCCTGACAGAGAGCTGAAAGGAAACATATATTTGGACATGGCCACAGCTCTACAATTGTTTTGTTTGTTTATACTTACATGTTGCATGTTTTTTCTGTTTTTTTTTTTTAATTAGGAGGAGAAGGCTAAGCCAAAAACAAAACAACACAAAAAAAGAAGAAAAGGAAAATGAAGAGAGTCATAGAAATATTATTTATAATTGTCAAAGTATTTTATTTTATTTATTTTTCATTAGGAAGTTATAGTCTTTTAGTAATTAATTTGTTTTTAGTTGTAAACATTCATTTCCACAAGATTTTGAGTTCCAAACTTTCTCCCCATCTCTCTCCTCCCCACTCCAAGAAAGTGTGCATTCTGATCACTCCTTCCTCAAATCTGTTCTCCCTTCTATCACCTCTCCCTTTTCTTATCCCCTTCTCTTCTATTTTCCTGTAGGGCAAGATAGATTTCCATTCCACATTACCTGTGTATCTTGTTTCTCAATTGCATGTAAGAACAATTTTTGACATTCATTTTTAAAACTTTGAGTTGCAAGTCCTCTCCCTTCCTCCCTCCCACCCACCCCCTCCCTTGAGAGGGCAAGCAAATTGATTGCACACATATAATCATGCAAAACATTTCCATAATAGTTAGGTTGTGAAAGATTATATTTCCTTCCATCCTATCCTGCCTCCCATTTATTCTATTCTCCCATTTGACCCTGTCCCTTCTCAAAAGTGCTTCTGATTACCCCCTCACCAATTTGCCCTCCTTTCTATCATCCCCCATCTCTTATCCATTTTTCCCCTACTTTCTTGTAGAGTAAGACGGATTTCCATACCCACTTGAATGTGTGTATTATTCCTTCCTTAAGCCAAATCCAATGGGACTAAGGTTCAGTCATTCCTGCTCATCATCCCACCTTCTTCCTCTCTACTGGATAAGTTGTTTCTTGCCTCTTTTATGTGAGAAAATATACCCCATCCTACCTCTCCAGTTCTCCTTCTCTCATTACATTCCACTCTCACCCCTTAATTTTGTTTTTTTTTAATCATCCCTTCAGGGGCAGAGATAAGATGGTGGAGTGAGAGCACATACTCACCTAAACTACACCACAAAATCCTTCAGGTATAACCAAAAAGAGAGTCTGAACAAATTTTAGAGTGGCAGAATCCTCTAGGAAACAGAGTGTGACAGATTTCCAGCGTAGGACAGCCCAGAAGGTCTACAAGAAGAATCTGTTACATGGGACTGGGGAGTGTAGAGTGCACAGACTGTAACAGTATGGATGAAATAGTGGAGCCAAGCAAGAACTGCCAGGGCAGATTGAATTAAAAGCAGCATTGTAAATTCTCAAATATATCAGCCCAGGGTAGAAGTCTAATGAAACTGAGTGAGAGAGAAGTGCAGGACCCCAGTTAACAGCAGCAGTCATTTCCAAGACTATCACTTTGTAGATTATATGTTTGTAAGTCATCTACTTGAACTTCGAGAAGCCAAGAAGGCAGAGGGATGTATAACTGCTCTCCTACTCCCCTTGGTGACCTTGAAAAACCTAGAGAATATTTGCTTAGGAAAAATTCTGGAGTAGTGTGATCAGCTGAAGGGGTAAACAGTCTCTTAGCTTGAGAAGCTAGGAAATTTGTTAAGGAGAGACCCTCTTGCTGTGACTGAAGGGTACCAGTGCAGGACCAGAGATGTCCCAGATAGTCCCCCCTCAGTCAATCAGGAGGAGATCCTGAGCCCCAAGGATGTAGAGCCTGTAAGCACCAAAACCAGGACCCCAGGTGTACCTTGGCACAGCCAGGGGAATTGGGAAGACATTAGCTCAGAAGGGGGTTGACCAACTGCTGAGCCTGCCAGAGCTCTAGCCCAGGAGAGGAGACCTCCTGCAGCCAGACCACCCATCCTCCACACCTCATGCAACTATGCTCTGGGGAAATTCAGAAATACTTCACCTGGCCTCTTCGTAGGGACACCAGCCAGCTCAGCACCAGGTAAGCTGCAGCATTCTAGCTTCTAGCTGAGAGAACTAGAGGCCACAACATGTAAAGCCTCAAGTTCTCAGCATAAGAACTGTGGAACAGAGCCCCTTGTGGTCCAGAAGCAGAGATCCACTTTAAAAGCCATAAAAAAGGCAATCATTATGAGCAAGAAGCAAGCTAGAAAAGAAAAGACCACAGAATTTTACTGTAAGGATAAAGACCAAAACACGAATAGAGAAGAGGTCAACGTTGAGAATGTACTCCCATCTGAAACCTCAGAAGGGAATATGAACTGGCCCAAAGAGCAATTCTGGAAGAGCTCAAGAAGGATTTTAGAAACCAAATTAGAGAGGTAGAAGAAAAAATGGTCAATGATTTTAAAAAATGTGAAAAAAAAAAAGAATTCATGGAAGAATTTAAAAGGAAAATTGAGTAAATGGAAAAGGAAGTATAAAACCTAACTGGAAGAAAGAAAACCTTAAAAGGAAAATTGGACAAAAGGAAAAGGAGATGTAAAAGTTAACTGAAGAAAACAATGTATTAAAAATTAAAATTGAGCAAGTAGAATCTAAGGACTCTATGAGGCATCGATAATTAGTCAAACAGAATTTAAAGAATGAAAAAATAGAAAATGTGAAATATCTCATTGGTAAAACAACAGACCTGAAAAATAGATCAGGAGAGAAAATTGGGGGGCAGAACCAAGGTGATGGAGTGAGAGCAACTACTCACCTAAGGTCTTAGACAAAGAATTATTGGTCTACCAGAGGGCAATGATGAAAAAAGAGCCTAGATCATATCTTCCAAGAAATCATCGAGGAAAACTGCCCTGAGGTCCTAGATCCAGATGGCAAAATAGTCACTGAAAGAATTCACTAATAACCTTGTGAAAGAGATCCCAAACTGAAAATGCCAAGGAACATTGTTGCCAAATTCCAGAACTATCAAGTTAAGGAGAAAATACTGCAAGCAGCGAGAAAGAAATACAGGCCCTTGCAGCTTCTACATTAAAAGATTGGTGGGATTGGAATATGACATTCCATAAGGCAAAGGAGCTTGGAGTACAACCAAGGATCAAGTACCCAGCAAAACTGAGCATAATATTTCAAGCAAGGAGATGGACATTCAATGAAATAAGGGATTTTCAGATTTTTCTGATGAAAAAGCTAGAGCTCAATGGAAAATCTGATCTTCATCTACATGTCTTAAGGGAGGCGTAAAACCTGTTACCCAATACAGGCAAACTTTTTACATCCCTATAAGGGAAGATGACACTAGTTAATCTTGAGAATTTTATACTTATTATGAAATTTAAAAGGAATATACACAGATAGAAGGACTGGGTATAATTAACTGATGTGATAATTAAAAAATGTGATGTAAGAATGAGAAGGGATTGTAATGGGAGATGTGAAAAGGAGGAGGCAGAAAAAGGTGAATTACATCACAGGAAGAGACACAAAAATGTATTTGAGTAGAGGAAAAGAGGGGAGAGAGATAAGGACTGTTTGAGATTTACTCTCATCTGACTTAGTTAAAGGAGGGAACAACAAACTCAGTTAAGTATAGAAAACCTATAGGCAGTAGAAGAAATAAGGGAAAAGAAAACAGAGAAGAGGTTAAAAGGGAGGGAAGAAGTAGTAAGAGAAAAGGGAAATAAAAGAGAGGTGGGGATAATAGAAGGAAGAGAAGGCTGAGGGAGGTGGTAGTAAAAAATTAAATACTCTATTCTGGAGGAGAAAGGAGAGGTAAAAGCATAAAGGAGGGGAAATAAGGTGGGGAGAAAGACACAGATAGTTATCATTACTGAATGTGAATGAGACTAACTCTCTCATAAAATGCAAGTGGATGGCAGAATGGATTAAAAACCATAATCCAACAATATGTTGTTTACAAGAAACACATTTGAAACAGGGTTATACACACAAGATGAAGATAAAAGCTTGGAGCAGAATTATGTTTAAATTGATGTAAAAAAAAGCAACAGCAGCAATCTTTATTTCAGACAAAGCAAAAGCAGAAATAGGTCTAATGAAGAGACAAGAAAGAAAGCTATATCCTGCTAAAAGGCACCATAAAAAATGAAGCAATATCATTACTAAACATATATGCATCAAGTGGTATAGCATCCAGATTCTTAGAGGAGAAGTTAAAGGAGTAACAGGAAGAAATACCCAGCAAAACGATATTAGTGGGGGACCTCAACCCCGCCTCCCCAAACTTGATAAACTAACCTCAAAATAAACAAGAAAAAATGTAAGGAGGTGAATAGAATTCTGGATAAGGTAGATATGATAGTTCTCTAGAGAAAACTGAATTGGGATAGAAAGGAATATACTTTTTCTCAGCAATACATGGCACATATACAAAAACTGACCATGTATTAGGGCATAAAAACCTCACAATCCAGTGCAGAAAGGCAGAGATAGTCAATGAATCCTTCTCAGATCACAACGCAATAAAAATTATAGGCCATAGATAGATAGATCAAAAATTAATTGGAAACTAAATAATCTAATGCCAAACAATGAGTGGGTTAAACAACAAATCACAGAAACAATCAATAACTTCATTCAAGAGAATGACAATAAGGACACAAACTACAAAAACTTATGGGATGTTGCAGAAGCAGTTTTCAGGGGAAGTTTTATATAATTGAATGCCTACATGAATAAAATAGAGAAAGATGAGATCAATGAATTGGGTATGTAGCTGAAAAAGCTAGAAAAAGAACAAATAGTAAATCCCTAAGTAAATACCAAATTAGAAATACTGAAAAAAAAGAAGAGATTAAGAAAATTGAAATTAACAAAATTATTGAACTAAGAAATAAAACTGAGGTTTTTTTTTTTGAAAAAAAAAACCAATAAAATTGATTAACCTTTGGATTTTAAGAAAAGAAAAAAGAAAACCAAATTACCAATATCAAAAATGAAAATGGTGAGCTCACCTCCAATGAGAAGGGAAAAAAAAAACAATAAATAGAATTTACTTTGCCCAAATGCATGCCAATAAATATGACAATTTAAAGAACATGGATGAATATTTTTTAAAAATTAACAGATCAACAGTAGAGGAAGTTAAATACTTAAATAACCCCATCTCAGAAAGAGAAATTGAACAAGCCCTCAATGAACTCCCTAGGGAAAAAATATCCAGGGTCAGATGGATTTACAAGTGAATTCTATCAAACTTTTAAAGAACAGTTAATTTCAATACTTTATAGACTATGTGGGAAAATTGCCAAGGAAGGAGTCCTAACAAATTCTTTTTATGATACAAATATGGTTCTGATACCTAAACCAGGAAAAGCCAAAACAGAGAAAGAAAATTATAGACCAATTTCTCTAATGAATATAGATGCAAAAATTTTAAATAAGATATTAGAAAAAATAATACAACAACTTATCATTAGAATAATATATTATGATCAGGTAGGATTTATACCAGAAATGCAAGGCTCGTTCAATATTATGAAAACTAACAGGATTATTGATCATATCAGCAACATAACTAACAGAAACCATATGATTATCTCAATAGATGCAGGAAAAGCTTTTGACAAAATACAAAACCTCTTTCTATTGAAAACGCTGGAGAGCACAGGAATAAGTGGATCCTTCTTCCTTACAATAATAAGCAGCATTTACCTAAAACCTTCAGTAAATATTTTGTGTAATGCGGATAAGCTAGATGAATGTCCAATAAGATCAGGGGTGAAACAAGGATGTACATTATCACCACTATCATTCAGTATGGTACTAGAAATGTTAGCTGTAGCAATAATAGAAGAAAAAGAAACTGAAGAAATTAGAATAGGCAAAAAAGAAACAAAGTTATCACCCTTTGCAGATGACATGATATATTTAGGGAATCAAATAAAAAACCATTTGAAATCATAAACAACTTTGGCAAAGTTGCAGGTTAAAAAATAAACCCACACAAATCTGCATTTCTATATATTACTAACAAAGCCCAACAGCAAGAGATTAAAAGAGAAATCTCATTTAAAGCTAAGATAGACATTATAAAATATCTGGGAGTCTACCCGCCAAAACAAGCCCAGGGACTATATGAGTATAATAATAAAACTTTTCGCACAAATAAAGACAGATCTAAGTAACTGAAAATACATCAGTAGCTCATGGGTATGCCAAACTAATGGAACAAAAATGACAATTCTACCTAAATCAATTTACTTATTCAGTACCATACCAATCAAACTACCAGAAAATTATTTTCTAGAGCTAGAAAAAATAATATTAAAATTCATCTGGAAGAACAAAAGGTCCAGAATTTCAAGGGAATTAATGAAAAGAAATGCTAGAGAAGGTGACCTAGCACTACCAGATCTCAGATTGTATTATAAAGTAGCAATCATCAAAACCACTTGGTACTGGCTAAGAAACAGAAGGGTAGACCAGTGGAATAGGTTAAGTAATCAAGACACAGCAGTCAATGAATATGTCAGTTTATTGTTTGATAAACTCAAGGACCCCAGCTTCTGGGATAAGAACTCACTGTTTCACAAAAACTGCTGGGAAAACTGGATAACAATGTGATAGAAACTGGGCGTAGACCAACACCTGACACCATACAAAAAAATAAAATCCAAATTGATGCATGACCTAGGTATAAAGGGTGATACTATAAACAAGTTAGGGAAGCAAGAAACAGTGTATTTTTTCAAATTTATGGAGAAGGGAGAAATTTATGTCCAAACAAAAGATAAAGAACATTATGAAGTACAAAATGGATCATTTTGATGATGTTAAATTGAAAAGTTTTTGCACAAACAAATCCAGTGCAATCAGTATTAGGAGGGAAGCAGAAAACTGGGACAGAATATTTACAACTAGTGTCTATGATACAGGCCTCATCTCTCAAATATATAGAGAACTGAGTCAAATTTTCAAGAATACAAGTCATTCTCCAGTTGGTAAATGGTCAGAAGATATGAACAGGCAGTTTTCAGAAGAAGAAATTAAAACTATGTATAGTTATTTGAAAAAGTGCCCCAAGTCCCTATTGATTAGAGAGATGCAAATTAATACCATTCTGAGATGACACATCACACCTATCAGATTGTCTAACAAGACAAAACAAGAAGATGATAAATGTTGAAGAAGATGTGGGAGAGTTGGAACACTTATTCATGGTTGTTGGAGCTTCCAGCTAATTCAACCATTCTACAGAGCAGAGACTACAAAAATGTGCATGCCCTTTGACCCAACAATATCACTTCTAGGACTGTATCCCAAAGAAATCATAAAAATAGGAAAAGGTCCTACATGTACAAAAATTTTTATAGCAAGTCACTTTGTGGTGGCCAAGAACTGGAAATTGAGGGGATGCCCATCAACTGGGAAATGGCTGAACAAGTTGTGCTATATAAATGTAATGGAATACTATTGTGCTATAAGAAATGATGAACAGGGAGAATTCAGAGAGGTCTTGAAGGACCTGTATGAACTGATGGTGAGCAAAAGGAGCAGAACCAAGAGAACTTTGTACACAGTAACAACCACAGTGTTTGAGGAATTTTTCTGGTAGACTTAGCCCTTCACAGCAATGCAAGGACCTAAAACATTCCCTAAGGCTTCTTGAGGCAAAATGCCATCCATGTCCAGAGGAAGAACTATGGAATTGAAATGCAGAATGAAGCAGAATATTTTCTCTTGTGTCATGTTTTATTCTGATTTGTTTTTTTCTCATGGTTTCCCCCATTCATTTTAATTCCTCTGTGCAATATGACTAATGTGAAAATGTGCTTAATAAGAATGTATGTATAGAAACTATGTAAGACTGCATACTGTCTCAAGGAGAGAGGGGGTGGGAGGGGTAGAAAATCTAAGACTTATGGAAGTGATTGTAGCAACTGAAAACAAATAAATAAATTAAAAAAATATATATCATCTCTTCATGTTCAATTAACCCTATGCTCTGTCAATATAGAGAGATAGATACATACAAATATTGACAGATTCCCTCCATCTACTGTAATACTGAGAAAGGTTTCTTAAGTTACAAATATCATCTTTCCATGTAGAAATGCAAACAGTTCAACTTTAGTAAGTCCCTTATGATTTCTATTTCTTGTTCACCTTTTCATGCTTCTCTTGAGTCTTGTATTTAAAAGTCAAATTTTCTATATAGCTCATCAAGAATGCTTGAAAGTCCTCTATTTAATTGAATACTTATTTTCCTGGAAGGATTATGCTCAGTTTTGCTGGATAGGTGATTCTTGGTTTTTATCCTACTTCCTTTACTCTCTGAAAAATTGTATTCCAAGTCCTCTGATCCCTTAATGTAGAAGCCGCTCAATCTCCTGTTTTCCTAACTGTGGCTCCACAGTACTTGGATTGTTTCTTTCTAGCTGCTTGCAATATTTTCTCATTGACCTGGGAACTCTGGAATTTGACTAAAATATTCCTAGGAGTTTTCCTTTTGGGATCTCTTTCATGAGGTGATTGGTGGATTCTTTCAATTTCTATTTTACCCTCTGGTTCTAGAATATCATGGCAGTTTTCCTTGATGATATCTTGAAAGATGACATCAAGGCTCTTTTTTATATCATGTCTTTAAGGTAGTCCAGTAATTGTTAAATTATTTCTCCTGTGTCTACTTTCCAAGTCAGTTGTTTTTCCAATGAGGCATTTCACATTGTCTTCTATTTTTTCATTCTTATAGTTTTATTTTATAATTTCTTGATTTCTCATAGAGTCATTAGCTTCCATTTGCTACATTCTAATTTTGAAGGAATTATTTTCTCCATGAGCTTTTGACCTCCTTTACCATTTGGCCAATTCTGTTTTTTAAGGTATTCTTCTCCTCATTGGCATTTTGGACCTCTTTTGTCATTTGGGTTAGTCTATTTTTTAGGGTGCTATTTTTTTCGGCAAGCTGTTGACTTGTTTTTCATGATTTTCTTGCATCACTCTCATTTCTTCCCAATTTTTCTTCCACTTCTCTCACTTGCTTTTCAAAATCATTTTTGAGCTCTTCCATGACCTGAGACCAATTCATATTTTTCTTGGCAGTTTTGGATGTAGGAGCTTTGACTTCCTTGTCTTCTGGTCATATGTTTTGATCTTCTTTGTCATCAAAATAAGTTTCTATAATCTGAGTTTTTTCCACTTTTTTCCTTTTCCCAGCCAATTGCTTGACTAACTCTTTTTTAAGATAAGATTTTGCTTCCAATGTGGAAGGTATACTGTCCCAAGCTTCCAGAACTTTATGCAGCTGTTTTCAGAGATACTTCTAGGAACCTGTAAATTTTTTGTTTTTCTGTGATGGTATGATCATAGGATTGGTGTCTGTTCCTCCCCTGGCCTGTGCTCTGGTCTGTGAATGACCACAAGCAATCTTTTCTACCTTGGAACTGTGAGGAGTATTCCCTTTCCACTTCAGCCAAAAGCTCTGCCATGCCACTGTTCCTCTTTGCCCAGGACTACCACGCAAGACTGCAAGCCAGATCCAAGCATGGGCAAAGCAAGAGAATCCTGCCTCAGTGCCAGCAAAGAGATCCCTGCAGTCCCTGTCTGATCAACCACTTCATCCCCCCACTGTCTGCTGGCAGAGAGCCCAGCAAGCAGTCACTTGCTGCAACTGCCACTGCCTTAGAGCTGGGGCCACACCATGTGCCTTTCTTACACAGGTCAAACAGACCTTCTTACTGACTTTCTAAGTTGTCTTTGGCATTTGAGGGTTGAGAAGTCTGCAAACCACCACAGCTGCCAGTGATTCAATGCCCTGAGACCTGCTCTGGGTTTATTGGGGCTGATTCTATGCTGGTACATTTTGCACTGGACTGTGATCCTCTCTCAGACTGGTGCAACAGATCTTTCCTGTCAACCTACTAGGTTGTCTTAGGATGGAAATTTGTTTCAATCTATCATTTTGTGGGTTCTGCTCTAGAATTTTAGTAATTTTTACAGGTATTTGGAAGGGCTTTGGGGAGAGTTCAAGCAAGTCCTTACTTTTACTCTGCTATTTTGGCCATGCCCCACCCTATTGAAATATTTTTAAAAGTACATAAAGAACTCCTGAAGGAAGCATAGACAAGCAGGGCAATTTTAAATTAACATGATGAATTTATTGCACAATATTGTTTTACACAAGTTGTATGAAATCGAGATCCATGGTCTCATGTGAAATTTTCTTTTGAGGCTTTATTTCTTAATATAGAAAGGCTGATTTTTAAAAATTTTTGCTGAAGGCAGATTTTTTTTTTTTAAAGTTTACTGATGACTATAAAGTTAATAATACATTTTAAAAAGTTTGATGTCTACTTGAAAGGAAATTTTCAACACCTTTTCCCAGAAGTCTGTGTTTGACTATCAAAAAAAAAACCCTCAATAACAATTTCATAAGTTATTTGTACAAAGGGCTAGAGTGTATGCTTTTCAAATGAGCAGATCATGCAAAGGTGATTGAAATAGCTAAATAATGAATAAAAGAGTCAGGATTCTAAAAAGCTCTAAAAGGCTAGACTGCTAGGCCATCGAATAATAGGAAATTTAACTGAAATGAATGTAAACTCATACCTGAATGCATAATCTTTTGAATAGCTTTGATTATTAGGAAGCTTGGTATTAGAAAACAGCAGCAGCAGTAGTAACAACAACAGCAAACAACCCCAACTTCCTAATAATCAAGCTACTCAAAAGATTATTTTGGGAGGCAGTAGATTGCTCCTCAGTTCTTCGAGAAAAGGCTAGATGATAAATCAACATGTTCTAAGAAAGATTACTGCTCAGCTTTGGGTTGGACCAGGTGACCATTAATTCTCTTTTCACCTGTGATATTTGTTGATTTGGTAAATGGTCTGTATAATTTGTTTTCACTTTCTTCTTGACTAATTTCAAGATGGCTGTTTGATGTCATATTTGTTGTTCAGTCATGTCTAGCTTTTCATGATCCCATTTGGGGTTTACTTGGTAAAGATGCTAAAGAGGTTTGCCATTTTCTTCTCCAGCTCATTTTACAGATGAAGAAACTGAGGCAAACAGGGTTAAGTGACATGCCCAGGTTCACACAGCTAGTAAGTATCTCAGGTCAGATTTGAAATCATGAAGATAAGTCTTCCTGGGGAGAATGTGATGAGACTGGTTCTGATCTTAATGTCCTTTTGCCAACTGTAAGCTTATAACTGATCTGGGTGATTCCCAGTTTAGATATTTATTAGTTGTTCTACAGAAATCATCTCAGTAATGTAATAATTTTGAAGTCCCTCGTGATCATGCCTACATATTCATGATGTGTAGTACTGAAGTAATTATCCAGATAATATAATCACAATGACCTAGAAAAATTTAGGCAATTTTTAAAATGACTTGAATAAATTGCTGATTTGTTTTCCTTTTCACTGGCATATTTGTGGAGATAGGGGTCTGTTTGTTGAAAAAGTCAATGACTCACCCTTAAATAAGAATAGAAACTGTTGCTAATAATTGTCATGTGAATTTCTACAATTTGTGAGCTAGGCAAACTTCCAACAACTGTCACTGTGTGTCCAAAAATTGATGAAGTAAATCAGCTTCACCTGAGACCTCATCAGTCAAACCTGACATTTTGGTACCTGAGTGGTATTATTTAATGTTGTTCTTCTTTTCATGAAGTAAGCTCCAAGTGTTGGGACAACTCATAAGTATGACATGCTGTGAAAATTGCAAAAGAAATTAAATGAACTTGTTTGAAAAAATAATTAATTAGGCCATAAAACTGTCCCCAGCTTGTTTAGCTAAAAACATGAGTGGGCATTGTTCCCAAAACAGAAGTGGCCACAGTAAAGGATGAAACAGTATATCTTCTACATTGTTTTTGAAAGGGTGAATCTATTTTGTGTTGATTTTGGCACTGGCTATTAATGATTCATGTCAGTACAATATATACACTATGACTGGACTGAAAAAGTATTGGGATATTAGGGGGCAATACTCTTCTTGAGCACATCTGGACACAAATGGGAATTCATTTTTCATAGCAACTTGCCTTTGGGGGCCTCATAATGATGGTGACCCACTTTTCTCTAAGCAAAATAGGGGCATATGATTGGACATAATGCTTTCTTGCACAGCCTTTCTTGACATTGACATTGCTGGAAAATCTAGGACATGCTATACTCTGGTACCCTTTACTATTCATGGGATTCCATTAGCTCAGATTTAACCAGGAGGTTATATTACTAGTCACTAGCCTGAATTTATAGAACAAGAAAGATTAGGTTCTGGGTAAATACTATGATCACTTTTATAGTTAAGCTATTTCATTTTGCTGAGCAGAAGAGCAGGGGAAGAACTGAGCTTGTCTTGGTTCGCAGATATTAGATAATTTTCTATTGTGAATTACCCAATCAGAATCAGATCTGATTCTGCCTATCCTACTAGGATACTCAGCCTCTTCTCTAAATTTGCTATCTTTCTTGGAATTCCAGTTATGTGACCTTTGCACTAGTGAAATGGTTTCTCACAGGAGTGAACAGAATGTGTTTAACTATATAACATCTTTTACTATTGGCAAAGAAACAACTAAAGTGAAGAGTATATTCATAATAAAATATCTGCAGTATTGTTGCATACTCTTAGATTCTCCTAGACTCCATTGTCCCTCAGACATTACGTTGGCCACTCTTAAGTTCAGGATTTCTAGATTTATTTAGTCCCCTGTGGCCACTCCTGTTGAAAGTGGTCAAAGAAAACAGACACATTCTACAAATGATATTTGACTCATGCTTCCAGGAGAACCAATCCATAGGTGGAGGCTCAGAAAATTTGGAGCCAGGACTCAGGATTCAATGAAAAACTAAAGTTACTGAGATGTAATACTTTTCTATTTCTTGTCCTATTGCATCTGGGAATCTATTTTTCACCAGGAGTAGCTCATCACTTGTGAACCTAGGGATTGGTTCAATGGTAGAGCTCAACAAAAAAAGCCTACTGGTTCCTTGGAGTCTTTCTGACTTTGAGACTTTCTGGTTTTGATAACACTATGAGAGGTGTGCAGTTCAAGTATTCATACTGTAATTTTACCAAAAAAAATGAATCTTAGCAAGATTGCATATTTGCCAATTGCCATAAAACTGTTAAGTGATAGAGCCCTGCCGCTAGGACTCCTCCCTACTCTGATTGGAAAGGGTGAAAGAGTATATCTCAGAGTATCTCTCAGACTCTCTGAGGAGAGAAACAAGGGAATTAACCTCATCATTTCCCACCCTGATGGCCACCCATAGTTCATAATCTCCAGAGACTCATCATTCTACAAGACAAAATCAACTCTGAAATTCTCACATGCCCAGAACATTTCCTACCATGGCTGCATTTTGGGTATTTTTCAGTTTCTGTGTTATGCTCCCCCATTAAACTGAGGTTTTTTTAATTTATTTATTTGTGACAGGGACCTTTTTTTTTCGGAGGACGAAGGTGTAATAGTAATTTAAAGGAAAGGTCTTTCTCATTAAGTAATAGGCCTACATGATCTGTTTAAATCACCTGGAAGCCTGGGTCACGTGATGGGAGGAGCTTGTTGAAGAGGCAGAACAGAAAGGGTGGAGCAGAACCAGGAGGAAGCAAATGAGTGGGGTCAGGTCAGAGGGGAAAGAATGCAGGCCAACTGACACAGGCCAACTACACATTGTGACAGTTGATAATGAGAAGGCCCTGGTTGAGGGAGGGGAGGTTTGAGAATGGGTTTTCCCTCTGCTGTGATCATGTTTATTAACTTCTTGGATATCATGATGGATTTTACTTTCTGGTTCTGGAATTTGGCTTTCTGATGTTTAAATAAATGTTTTTCTTCTGCCTTCTATATGGAGAGGTTTTTTTTAATATTTTGCAATTGAGAACCATGCTGGAATATTTCTAGTCACTTTTGGTGCTGTGAATATTGCCTTGAATATACATTTGGCATCACGAATAGGATCACAAAGTAAAAAATCTCTGTTTGGAGGCAGAAATGATTTAGAGGAAGACATTCATATCCCAGGATGGGAGAATTTACCATTTTCCTCACTAGCAAGGGAGTGGGCTAAAAGACTCTGTGAAAACTGGGAAGCAAGGTTACAGGAGGGGAAACCTGGAGATTTGGGAAGGTGTTTGCAAGGAATACCAATAAGGCCAGGGAAGGCGTTGGCAGGGGTAAGTAGCAGAGGCTGGATTTTACTAACAGCTTACTGTATTATGTGTAGCAACAGAGATGAGCTGCTTAAGAAAAATAATTCAGATGGAAAAAAAGTACAAGAGCAGCCTGGGGGGGGGTCTCAAGCAGAAGGAAAAGCTGTTTATTTAGCTCAGAAGAAGAAGAAGGCTAACAAAAGAAATCTGACCTTTGTGCAGACCCAGCCTAGTTGCCACAGTGAAAAAGGAAGTGAAATAATTTTAGAGGAAGAAGTTTCTCAGTCAGAAACATGCCCAATAGTGAGGCACAAACAGGAGAACCAAGGAGGTTACTCAGTGTTTAGGGAAATAATTGAGGATTTTACTCAGCAGGAGGTCACAGAAATTTTGATTTGGTTCACCCAAAGGATGGGAGAAATGTTAATATCTTGGATAGTGAGAATCAGTGATGATGGAGCTGGAGGAATAGCTATAGATCCTGTCAACTGCCTGAAATTTATAGGTATTAGTCAGAATCCTTTTGTAAAGCAAACTTTTAGAGAATACAATATGCAAGGAAGTAACAATACAACTAATCTGTTAGCTTTGGCTGCAGAAGGCTGCAGTAGGCAGTATCCTACTGACTCTATGTGGTCTAGTGGAGACAGACCCTGGTACTCACTTAGGGACTGTATAAGGAAGTTAGAGGAGGAGGTGATGAAGACTACCATAATGATCAGAAATGTTGTGCATACTATGATATTCCCTTTTCAGTTTACCATAGGAATATAATAGTGAAGATGGTTCCTCCTATTTACAAGCATTTTATTTTGACTCTAATAATTGGCAAAATAGTGCACCCTCTTTCAGAGGTGCTGGACAAGATTTCACAGTAAGTTGACTGAGGAGACTGAGGAAAAGACAACATTGCTAGAGAGAGAAGAGTAAATACCCAGTGGATTCAAAATCAGAATAAATTGACAAGGAGAGAATTGTTTGCTGCTGTATTGAGATCAGGGGTAGATTTTAGAAGCATAGATGGTATTCCAACTAACGAATTATACAGAACGTACCAAGAAAAGGGCCTTCATACTAGACAAAATAGAGAACTGCCCCTACAGATCCTGCTGAACCCTTGCATCCAAGTTTGTTGCACCTTCAGGGGAGAATAGAAAGTGGGCCAAACTCCAGCTCAAATTAGGATTAGAAGCTCAAGGAATACATGTATTGGCTGGAGTGATAGGTTCTAATTATCAAGGAGAAATTATTGTAACATTCCAAAATTTAGGTGATGGACCCATACAGTTTTGCAAAAATGATAGAATAGTTCAAGTGATTATCAGTCCTTGTGAAACAAGACCACTTGTAAAAACTTACCCTCCTTCTGAAATAACTAACAGAGTAACTGAAGGATGGATTCTACTAGTAGAATAAAATTAGGAGCTAAAATATGGGTGAAATGGAAGCCAGATGTTGTTCCAAAGGTTGCGGAAATTACAGCACATGGGGAAGATAATACCGTAACTGTTGTTTATTCAGGAGAGGATGATGACCAAATTGTACCCTTAACTCATATATTCTACTGTGAATGAGGTTGTGATAGAGGGTTTATGGACTCCAGAACCACATCTGACCCTATATTTACCCTGCTTCTGACTATTGTTTCCTTGTTTTGTTTGTTTGTTTTTTGTCTTTTCATCTGTTAAACTTGTTTGCTAAATTTGCTTCCTATAGGTTTAGTACCCTCCACCTACAGATGCCCGATTCCTTAAGCTGGATGTCACCTCCTATCCATGACAGTGATGTATCATCTCTAGACCTGAAGTTGACCAAACTCCAGATGCCAGCTAAAGAACTAATCTCTCAAATTGGATCTCTTGGGCCAGGGACAGTTATATGTCCAATCTCAGCACGAAGTAGTTGTGGAAGAAGAGACCTTCACCCCTTACCCCAAGATTTTGGGCCCCATTTGTTAAGGGGGAATGATGGAGTGCTTGTGATACCAGTTGCCCCACCAACCTATGTAATCAATATGAAAGATCTTGGGCTGAATGGAATAGTAATTTAAATGGAAAGTTCTTTCTCATTAATTAATAGGCCCAGATGATCTGCTTAAATCACCTGGAAGCCTGGGTCATATGTGGTGGGAGGAGCTTGTTGAAAAGGCAGAACAGAAAGGGTGGAGCAGAACCTGGAGGAAGTGAGTAAGCGGGGTCAGGTCAGAGGGGAAAGAATGGAGGTCAACTGACACATTGTGACAATTGACAGTGAGAAGGCCCTGGCTGAGGGAGGGGAGGTTTGAGAATGGTTTTGCCCTCTGCTGTGATCATGTTTATTAACTTCTTGGTCACCATGACAGATTTTGCTTTCTGGTTCTGGGATTTGGCTTTCTGGTGTTTAAATAAAAGTTTTTCTTCCGCCTTTTATATGGAGAGTCTTTTATATTTTGTGATTGAGAACTACACTGGTATGTTTCTAGTCACCATCAGTGCTGTGAATATTGCCTCAGTGATACAGAAGGCAAGGCAATTGGGAATAAGTGAGTTGCCCAAGGTCACACAGCTAGTAAGTGCCAAGTGTCTGAGGCTGGATTTGAACTCAGGATCCTGCTGACTTCAGAGCTGGTGCTGTATTCACTGCACTACCTAGCAGCTCCAGGGATGTGGATTCTGATGGTCTCTACCTCTATAGTGAGAGACTTCCAGCTCTCACTCTACAAAGATGATTCTGTGATGACAAGTCCAGTACTTTGCACACTATGCTGTGTTATCATTCAATCGTATAGGATTGTTGGAGGACCAACTGAAATATTCTCTATGGAAGTGCTTTGCAAACTATAAACCACTATGCAAATATAAACTAAGTGGCATAGAATATAAAGTAGAAAACTTGAGCAAATTAGTAATCACTGTGAAAAAAAATGCTGAAAAAACCCGCTGAAGCAAAAGGAGGTGGACCTCAAAAATTCACTGCCACAGTAAGAATTATTACAGCAAAGTAATAAAAAGTGCCAAATTTGAAGAATAGGTCACTAACATAAGACCATGGAATTGCCTTAAAAAATAAGACTCAAAGACATATTCAAAGAATTGCTAATCTTTCATAAAAATATGAGGAAAGAAAAATCTGAATATTATTTCAATTAATCAAAAAAGAAAATTTCCCAGATAGAATTAAAGCAAGGCAAAGTTCAGATTAATAGAACTCACAGGACATCAACAAAGGCAAAGCTAAGTTTTCAATTATTCAGATACATAAGAACCAAGTTCCAGAACTCCCAAGTGGAAGAGAAAACATTGAAAGTACCAAGAAACTAAAGAAGTAACAATACAGGAACTCATGCCACCATTAAGAGAGCAACAACAGAGGCTAAAATATGATATGCCAATGATAAATAAAAATGAACTATATTGAAAATTGAACATAATCCTACTTAGGAAATAAATTAACTTTTACCAAAATTGATGGCTTTAAAGTATTCCTTTTGTGAAAACCAGAGTGGAAATTCTTTGAAATGCAAACATAGTAGAGAAAATATATGAAAATTAAGTAAATCCAAATATGTTGAAATGGCTAGGAGATGATATAGTGCAAATATAATGAAAGGGGGAGAAAGCTCTTGGGAATATCATCTTTTCTATAGGTTACTGAGGAGAGAGAGAGAGAGAGAGAGAGAGAGAGAGAGAGAGAGAGAGAGAGAGAGAGAGAGAGAGAGAGAGAGAGAGAGAGAGAGAGAGAGAACCTCCCAGATTGGGTATAGAAAAAAGATGTATTTTAAGGGAACAACAGAAAGGGAGGAAGAAACTTAGTATTAATGAAATTACGCACAGATGATGATTATTCAAATATAAATATGCTTGTTAGAAAGGAAGGAAAGCTCATGAATTTCACCTTATCTGTGTTGGGCAACAGGAAAGTATTGCTGTTGTTGGTGGTGTTAGTTTTATTTTATCATATAGGTCGTGCTTTCACTCTATCTTAAAAAAAAAAAATTCCTCTAATCATGGGATAATAGATTTAATTACTCATTATATCCTTTATAGCTAGTTGTTTGCTTTTTAAAATTTTAGTTGTTTGGTGTCATTGCAAACTGAATATTCTGTTGACGGAAATGTTTTTTCCTCTCCAAGTGTGCCTCACATGTCTTTTCTTATCTAACATTTATTATAATTAGCTCAGGCTATGTCATTTAGGTTGCAGCTTGATCACTTTTAGTTTTCAGAATATTCTATACTCTTCCCTTCTCTTATCTCTTACAGTGTCAAGGAAAAAAAATGTGTGTTATAAAATTTCCTTTACTTTTATATATGAAGGCCTTTCCCCTAGATCCTTGTAAAATTTGTGTTCATCACTGGAACTGCCAAATTTAACCTCTATGTATCTATTGAAGTGTGTGTGTGTGTGTGTGCGTGTGTGTGTGTGTGTGTGTGTATTCCTAGAGGTGATTTGTGGAATACCTAAATTGATTTTGTTCTCTATTTTCAGAAATTCTATATAGATTTCTTTCTTATTTTCTGCATTACTATACTCAGGTTTTTTTAATCTATTGTTTTCCTTATTAGACAGGATCCTTGTCTCTGTGAATCTATTTTAAATGTATCACTTTGACATGTATAGAATTATTGTGTTGTTTTGATGTCATTGCATTTTGCTTCCTTCCTACTCATTTGAATTTTTTTCAGTTGATTATCAAAATAGTTGGGGGAAGGGTCATAGGTATCTACATATCATAAGACATTTCTTTTCTTAATGAAAATGGCATGAGCTATTTGGTGTCTTCAGAAAGTGCTTATAATCTTTTATTTTAAAGGTTAATTCCATTTTCCTTTAACTTGTGTATTTCTGTTATATTGACAACATTTATGTGACAAAATGGATTAGGTTATACCTAAATATCACTAGAACATATTTAAAACATTTGTTTGGGGAAATGATTCAGAAAAATGTCTTTTCCTGGAGTGAAACGAACTCGTTATTTTTCTGAGGTGATTAATTAGCTAAAAGATTCTGCTCTGAGCATTGTATCATGCCATTCTTAAGGACTAAATCTTCACAATTTTCTACAATTTTGAAGAACAATTAGAATATTAATACTCTTAAATTTATACTTTTCTTTTCAAAGGTAATTCCTTGAATAAAAGAAACCTTATACCTTGGTAGCTCATTTCAGTAAGCAAAACATTGGTAAGATTTGCTCTGGAGAAGAAAAGAAAAATCTTGAGAAATTCAAACTTATTTATGAAATATAAATCTATTTTAAATTGCTGCATGTTTATTAAGAGGCAATGAGTCATAGTGGATGGAGAACCACCTTCAAAGCCAGAAAGAGCTGGGTTCAAGTTGGGCATCTCACAAACTCTGCCTTTGAGGCCATGGGAAAGTAACTAACTCTAGGCATCTCTTTAAGGCTTTTAAGTTACAGAGAAAGTGTTGATCTTCATTAATGGAAGAAATTTCCTTATCTAGGAGAGTTCCCAATACCAATGGAATCATAGATCCAGTTCCTAGCTATTTCCCTACTTGTCTACTGTCAAAGCAAAAAGGTTTACTAAACCTAAATAAAACTCTCAGAATAAGGAGTATAATTAAATAATTTTCAAATTGTTCTTTCCTACTGTGACTATTAGCTAATTTGGGGGCAGCTGGGTGGTGCAGTGGTTAGAGCACCAGTGCAGGAGTCCGGAGGACCTGAGTTCAAATCTCACTTCAGACACTTGATGCTCACTAGTTGTGTGACCTTGGTCAAGTCACTTAACCCCAATTGCCTCATCCTGGGTCATTTCCAGTCATCCTGATTAATATCTGGTCACTGGATTCAGATGACTCTGGAGGAGAAGTGAGGCTGGGATCCAGCACAGCCCTCCCTCACTCAAAACAAAGTCAAGTGCTAGTCATGTCATTATTTCTCTGATGGCATGATTTTCTTTGGCAACAAAGGACAAACACACACACCACACACACACACATTAGCTAATTGGAAACTAGTGAGTATCTATCAAAGGTAAAAAAAAATACCAGTAGTTTCAATACTTGTACCTATGTTGATCCTTCGTTCTTAGGTCTACTTATTTAAATGATGTCTTCTGAGTTTTGCGGTGCTAATGTTAGCACACTGACATGTTTGGTTTTTTTTTAGTATGACAATGTAAATTTTAAAAAGCACAATGATTTATTAAATGATTAGATGATCATGACAAGAACCTTACTAATATGATGATTGCTGATGTACATGAGACTGTTTGATAACTTTTGCTAGAACATATTGCCATACCATGACTGCATTTTCTACTGGGGAAAGTTGCCTTTTATTAATTGCATTATGTGTAAGATAATTTTTCCAGTTATAAAACTATAATGAGAGTTTTTTAGAAAACTGAACTGTGATGATGCAGGCCCATGAGAAGGAAAATGCAGGCAAATGGTAGGAACTTGCAGCTGAGTCAGGAAACCTGTGAAATATTCATTGGTCACAGGCTGAATTTGTTACACTAGTCCTGAAAATGCCTGAGGCTAGAAACAGGAAATTGACCGGAGGTCCCATAGGGAATATGGGCCTTGAACAGAAAAGAGGTTTAGTTTGTTGCAGGTCCTTTAAAAGCCCAGGGCTATGGAATCTAGATTCTAGATAACAGTAATTTAAGCCTTGGGCCCACTGCCCAAAAGAGTTTAGAAAGGACCAGGTAACCATATGATAATCTAGGGCAATAGGTGAAAAAGTAAGTGTCAGCTATAGGGAAGTACCTGTCAAAGCAAACAGTGAATTAATTTCTATAAAACCAACCAGGACAAAAGAAACAAGAGGTTTGAATTTCCAAGAACCAGAGTTACCAAAGTCTGTAGGATGGTAAAGGGCATGACTTTCAGAGCTATGTAGATGACCTAAAACTGAAGGGAAGAGTCTTTGGAGAATGATAAAGAAATATATCCTATAAGGTAGAGTTTATAGCAACTGGAAAGAAAACTAGGAAAGTGCGAAAGTGGTTGAAAATTCTGAAAGCAATGGCAATTTAATCAACCTTAGATAGAAAACTTATAATATGCTCTAGAGTCCAGCCTAGAAAAGATGTTATATCTGACAATTTTGGAGATAATAACTGAAAAAAGTATGTTAGTCACAATGTAAATGGGAACTAAAAAAGAGGCATGGAAAATCAGAATCAGTTTCCAAGACACAACTTTCCTCTGTTTGCATAATATTTACTCTCATGTGAACCCCCCCCCACACCCAAAAAGCTATCTCAGGTTCAAAGCACTACGCACATCAAAATACACTTAAAACTGTGCATCATGAGCCCCCACAGATATGCTTACATTTACCAGTATGCCAGAGGATATATTGATTTAAGACATTTAATCCAAC
Source organism: Notamacropus eugenii (assembly GCF_028372415.1). Taxonomy (NCBI): domain Eukaryota; kingdom Metazoa; phylum Chordata; class Mammalia; order Diprotodontia; family Macropodidae; genus Notamacropus; species Notamacropus eugenii. The sequence goes on along the minus strand of NC_092876.1, from coordinate 190,875,041 downwards.
AGCACATCAAGTAAAAAACTAGAACAGATATCCTCTTGTATATACATGGTGTGTACTCCCAGAGATTATCACAGTGATGGGAAGTAGTTAAGTATACAGAAAACATGTGTAACCACAGACATGCACTGTAGGGGACATGTGTTGAAGGAACATATAGAAAGACAGCCTGTTGGCTACAGTATATTTGTGGAGACCACATATGGAGAAAAACAGTGAGCTCATACCTCCAATAGTGTAGGGCTGCTCATGCCCCATGATAATATCATCACATTGCTTCCTGTGCTCTGTCAATCTTCTATCTCTAGATAATTTTCAAAATTTCAAAAACACTATCTTTCCAGTTCCTCAATCTATTCAATGTCCATGGTTTACATTCTACCTCAGCTACACACAAAATGAACATAGTTCTCCATTGTAAAAATATTTCTGTATATGTTCATGAACTCTGAAATTCCATTATCAAAACCTATTATCTGAAATTCCATAATCTTTTCTTATTCCATCTTTCTCCATATCTAAGGAAATAGAAGTTCTCTACCAGCCAACACCTTACCATTCAGATGTGGAACCATCAGGTTACAGCAAATGGAGAAATTTTGAATGCTCTGAATAAGTTCATTTACCTTGGCGGATGATGAGGTTGATGTGTGCTTTGCTAGACCTAGGTCAGTATTTGGGAGGCTCCAAAAGAAAGTTACAGAGACAGGATGCTGACCTCATTGTTGTATGCCTGTGAAACCTGAACAGTCTACCAGTGCCATGCCAGAAAAATTGAACTACTTCTATTTGGTTTGTCTTAAGAAGATTCTGAACATTCCCTCTCATGTTAAGGCACTGGACACTGAGGTCCTTTCTTGAGCTGAACTACCAAGCATTCAAGTTCTATTGCAGAGAGCACAATGGGTTGACTATGTCATTAGAAAATACCAAATGTGTGTTTGCTTAAAAGACTATTTTATGGAGAACTCATACAGGGTGAGCACTTACACACAGGTCAGCAGAAATGATACAAGGACTCTCAAAGTCTCTCTGAAGAACTTTAGTATTGATTATAAGTCAAGGGAGACACTGGCACAGGACTGCCCAGTATAGTGTGTCCACATCAAAGAAGATATTGTATTGTATGACCAAAGAAGAACTGCAATAGCTCAAAAGAAATATGAAATGAGCAAATTTAGAGACATCTGCACTACAAATATTCAAATGCACTATTTGTACTTGGTCTGTGGTAGAGCCTTCTGTTTCTGCATTGATCTGATTAGTGACAGCTGGACACACTGTACTTTCCCCCCTCCCAACATTGTGGTGTCATTTTGATCCTCTTCAAGAAAGGACAACAATATGACCCAAATGCTGTTCTTTTTTTCCCGTTAATCCTTCCACCCTTTAGTCCTTTCTAGGTCATCACCTTTGAACTGACTCTACTTTTCTCTCTTCCCTGTCTTTACATATTGGTAAATTAGTTCAACTACACAGTATCTTCTATACACTACAAAATAGTGACCTAATTTTAATGGGACCCTCACAGCAGGAAGGCAATCCCATATACCTTCTTAATGGATTCACACTTACCACTGTGGCTATTCCAAGTCTTTTCTTCCATCCTTAAGACTCCCACAGAACCTTTCCCCCTCACCATCTCAGCTGATGACCTTGCCTCCAACTTTACTGAAAAAAATGAAAACATTTGAGGAGAGGTCTTTCTTTCTCTATCCTCCTCATCTTATTTAGACATGTTCCCCTAGTATCTCATCTTTCACTCCTCTCTCTCATGAAGAAATGGTCCTCCTTCTAAGGTAAACATCTGTAAATGCAGCTTTGATCTGATTTCTTCCTATCCTTTCCAGCATATCATCCCTTCTGTTATCCCCACTCTAATATGCAATGCCATCCTTTCTACTGGCTTTATCCCCATTGCCTACAAAACCAATGTCTATTCCATCCTTAAAAAAAAAAAAACAAAACAAAACAAATTAAGAAACAACTCAATATCACCATCACCAACAAAGTCAAATTCAAAACCAATCCAAACCCTCTCCCTCTCTCTCAACACTACTATCCCTGCTAGCTATCATCCTATATATCTTTTATTCTCAGATAAATTCCTTGAGAAAGCTGTCTTTAATCAGGCCCTCCATGTCCACCCCTTTTTCCCACTTCTAATTCTTGTTGTCTGGCTTCCAAATTTATCATTTGACTGAAACTACTCTCTCCAAAGTTACCAATGATCTCTTAATTGACAAATCCAATGACCTCTTCCCAGTCCTTATCCCTATTAGCCATTCTCCATGCTTCATCAATGCTGGTTACCTCTTCTCCTCCCTAGGTGTTCAGTGACATTTCTGTCTCCTAGTTTTTCTCCTATGTGTTTGACCACTCCTTTTCAGTTTCTTTTACTGGATTTTCATCTAGGTAATGTCTAGTAACTGTAGGTATTCTCCATAGCTCAGCACAAGGCTCTCTTCTTTTCTCTCTCTTACCATTTCCATTATCATCTCATCAGCTTTCATGGTTCCAATTATCATCTCTATGAAGATCATTCTGAAATCTATGTATTCAGCCCTAAGATTTCTCTTGAGCTCCAGGCTTATCTCACCAACTGTATTTTGGACACGAGGAACTAGATATCTTGTAGTTGTCTCAAACTGAATATGTCAAAAAAAAACCCCAAAACAACAACCTGATTATTTTTTTCCCAAACTCTCCACTCTTCCAAAAATCCCTATTATTGTTGAGGGAAACATCATCATCCATCATCCAGGCTCCCAACCTTAATGTCATTCTCACTGCTCTCTCAGTCCACATATCCAATCTGTTGCCAAATCTTGTCATTTCTACCCTCACATCTCTTGTACATATTCCCTTCTCTTCACTCCCACAGTGACCACACTAGCATAGGTCCTTATCACCTCATGCCTGGACTATTGCAATAATCTGTTGGTTGGTCTGTTTCAAGTCCTTCTCAACTCTAGTTCATCTTCCATCCTCTGTGTATATTCCTACAATCTTTTGAAATCTCATGATCTCCACTTTCTTTCTATCACTGAGCAGTAACCTATGTTTGCTAGCTCTCACTACCGTTTTTGTTTTAATCTACCATTCTTTCTCTTCCTAGCATGTATTTCATGGACCTCAATTCACCTGTGCTTTCTCATCCTCTAAATTTTTCACAAAGAAGCCATCAAATGTGTTGGAACTTCCTCATATTCTTCTGCTTAACAAGAGGGCCAATGGGTCACTGACCCTGTTATCCCTTTCCAGTGATCTGTGACAATACCTTTTATGTGACAATCTCCTTTTCTTATTGTAAAATTCCTTGATGGCATATTTTGCTCACACAATTAGATTGCCTTAAGTGTAGTCTTACTATAATTTCAGTTAAATTAGATTGTCAGTTCTAATATGGGATCCATTAGGTAAATCACATGCCACAAAGGAAAAAAAAAAGAATTTCAGATTCAAAAATGATTCATGATTGTGGAATTTTTCTATGAAATAATTCTGTATCAATAGATATTTCCTGACCCAAGCAATACCAGTACCTTGCATGGAAATAAAATTTAGCAACTGAGCTGTGACTTGAAAAAAGAAGAAAAACAACCAAGTAAACAAAACCTCTAGTCAATAACATCATTAATAGATTAACAAAAAAATAAAAAAGCATTAAGCCAAGAAGCAAACCTTAAGGGAATACTTCAAAGACACGAGGAGATGCAGATCACTGCTCTTTACAAAATAATTATTTTACTTCAATGTGATAAATAATCTCTGAGTCATTCTAAGGCTAACCCATGACAAGTAGCCACATTTATTCACTTGGAATTATCAGTTCTCTACAAGAATCTTCTGGGCTTAAAGAAAAATTCATCCAAAGAAGTGTAAAAGGGAGAACACTGTCATTAGTCACCTTGTATCTAGGCTTATATGATTTGGGGAGAATAAATCCAGAATGTTGCTAGCAATGGTGTATGTTACAAATAGATAATTTTCCCATCACACTGATTTTCTCCAGACCTCTTGCAGCTACCAGGATAATGGAAATTTAATGATGATTGGCCATATCCTAATGTCATCAGACCCTAATGGGGACACTGAAATAATTCTCCCATCTATGGGAAGCCTATCAATCAGCTTGGACAAATGAAATACTTAAGATGAGAGAGCGGGGGAGTGTTTCACAGCAAAGTCAGGAGATATCTTTTGGGAATATAGATGTCCCCATGCTCTGTATTTAGTTTTAGGAGATTTAAATTAAATCCATAGTCATTGAAATGGAGATATTTTACTAGTGGAGTGAGTAGAAGAATTAATATGAGCTGCTGGATGTAATTGGTTTCACTATAAGTATTTGGGGATAATCACCTTGGGAAGATAAAACACTTAGATAGTTAAAAGAAAAAGTAGGTTTTGAAAGAACTCCAGAATTTCCATGATTGGCAGCATCCTTTTTCTGAAATTCAAAAATTATGGTCCAAATTTAATTTAATTTACTACTTTTTTTTGAATCTGTAAAGGTTTAGAAGTTGCAAAGGCATGTGCTATAGGAAGAAGAGGCAGTACTTTCCTAAGCTTCTTAGAACATGAAATCTGTCTGTTGCTTGGGATTTGTATATTGTCAATCTCCCCCAGTCATAGGATTTAGTGTGATAGAAGATGAAAGCCACAGTTTGCTTTCTGTGCATAGTCAGTAATATCGATTCTTTTCAGATTATTGGTTACAAAATCCTACACACTAGGAACCAGGAACATTTACTCGATGGCATTGCACACGTTTGTATAGCAGTATTTCAAAGATCAAATATGGACAGGGACTAAGACAATCTGGATAACTCAAGGTTAATGTAAAGAAAATACTTTGAAAACTGCAACGTCCTAACGCAATGTAAGCTATTTAAATCAGACCCATAATTATCAACATTTTTTATGTTAGCCCTTTCTAATGGAAATCCTTCCAAAATGTATTAAATAACTACTTGCTCAGCAAATATGGCATATTCAACATAATTTAAACCTTTGCTTGATGACTCAGAGTCAACATAGTGATAATTTCTTGGATTTTGTAATAGACAGTGTGAGATACAGGGATGAGGCTGTATTGACTCAAATGCATGCCTCATAATTTGCTTTCTTGAGTAAAGCCATTTTATCAGCTTGTTTTCCTTTCTTTCTTCCTCCTTGTATTTTTATTCTCACAAGAGGAAGAGGAGAGTGTGCAGCTATATAATTTGTCCTGAGTAAAGAAATATGCTTATTTATCTGCCAAAAAATGATTGAATAATGGTAACACAGAATCCCCAAATCAGAAGATTCTTCAAAGGTCATCAAATACAAACCATGTTGTTGTGTCACTCAATCATGTCTAAATCTTTGTGACCCCATTTGGGGTTTTCTTGGCAAAGATACTGGCATGGTTTGTCATTTCCTTCTCCATCGCATTTTATAAATGAGAAATTGAGGCAAACTTACCGAGGGTCACACAGCTAGTAAGTGTTTGAGACCAGATTTGAACTCATGAAGAAGAGTCCTCCTGATTCTAAGCCCAGTGCTCTATCCACTGTGTCACCTACTTAACATAACCCATACCTTTAAAGAAATCTCTTCACTTACATACTAAACAAGTTGGTACTCAGCTTTTGCTTGAAGACCTCCAGTAAGGGAATACTCTCCACAGGGGAAGGTTTCCCCATTTTGCTTTTGATGGGATTCTGTCAAGATGCTTTTTTCTTTAAATCAATCTTAAGATTGTACCTCTACAATTCCAATCATTGCTCCTAGTTCTGCTCTCTTGGGTCAAGTAAAATAAGCTTTTACTCTACAACGCTTCAAATATAAGGTATCCCAAAAGTTTGAATGCACTTGTATATTTGCAAGCTTTAGATAAAACTTATAAACATACTAAAACTTTTGAGATAGTCCATATTTGAAGACAGAAATCATGCCCTTTTAAATAATTGGGTGGGAACAATACCTAATCGGAGGATTTGGGTCCTATGAACATATTGTAATACATTGGAAGTAGAGGAAGACTTTTAGGTGATTTGATCCAAACTCGTCATTTAATATATGGGAAAACTGAAGCAGGGAGACTTATCCTATCCTCGGTTACATAGCTATTAAGTATTATTACTACAGCTAGGAATTGTACTCAGTTCTCCTCACTCCAGGTCTAGGATCCTTTCTACTATATCTTACATGCTTTAGAGCTGGATTTGATGCTATCTAATTCAGCCTCCTCATTTTACAGATGGAAAAGCTAAGTCCTAGGGAGGTTAAATTACTTGCCCAAATTTACTCAAATAGTTTAGGCAGCCCTGCGATTTGACCCTTGCTTTTTTGATTCTAAAGTCAATGTTCTTTCTATTACATTACACTTCTTTCCATTCTATAGAACTGTAATCCCTGAAGATAAAAGAGTTTGTAAAATATTCAGCCTCATCTTTACATTGCTTTAATAGATCCATTTTTTAGGGGGATTGTCTACTACTTCACTTCACAAATCCAATCAGTTGCCAGATCTTGTGGCTTATACCTCCATGTTATATTTCACATCAGTGTTTTCCATCTTTAACTGCCACCTGCCCAGTCCATCTCCCCATTGATTCCGCATGTTAGTTCTTTTTTTTTTTTTTTTTGCAAGAAACAAATTTTATTGGTATTCAATTTAACAGCTTTTCAAAAACAAATGCTGAAATGCCTCATCAAAAGGACTATCCTTGTTAAATGGACAAATGCAGCATAGGACTTATTATTTTTTTTTAAATTAGGCCTTATATTTAATTTATTCAATCTCAGAAATGAGGTTTCTCACATGTTAATTTTCTGGAAAATTGAAGTTCATCATGTAAAGTATTAACTTAAAAATTTAATCATTTTAAATAGAAATCTTTCTCTAACTGTGTCTTGTATTTCCCCAACCTCTTAACCAGTGTATACTTAATACTTTCTTTGACTCAGGGTAATAATGATGTACATCAATTATTATTGTACTATAGTAGGTATAGGTTCACCAGCTGCTGCATCTGGTGTTGGAGTGACAGATGTAGGTGTAAGGGTGGGAGCTGAGCCAGGGGAAGGAGTTGGGGTTTGAGCCACAGATGCTGCTAAAGATGAACTGACTGTAGAAGAAGTAGCAGGACTTGATTGTTGAGTTGTAGCTGGATATGGTGCTGAAGTAGCTGATGTTTTGGTTTTTGTCATCCTGACCACCACAACGTTCTTCCCATCAATTTTGTATCATCGTTGAGGATTTTACCTGCATAAATTCAGTTTTGGCCTGCTCCTAGAAAGGCATCGTTTTCCTTTTCAGATTCAATCTTCTCTTTCAGTACTCTCCTCAGTGTCCTCAGACAGACAGAGTTTCCTCAGGGTTGATGTCGATCTTGAAGGTCTGTTGCTGGAGGGTCTTCAGAGGGATCTTCTTGGTGTCACCAAGGCCCCTGGACACTGTAGTTGCTGTGGGCTCGGCTGGCCTTTAGAGCTGCTGGGAGAGGCGTTAAGGTGGCAGGTGGGGTTGGTCACATTCACCCTTTGGGGCAGGCTTTGTCCCAGATCTAGGCTGCCATTGCTCCCACTGTCTCTTTCCCCCTGTGTGATCAACCACGATCTCCTTCTCCCCAAGGCATGGGGCCAGCAGGGAGTCTGTCCTTGGGACCTGGTCCTCACCATCATTACTTGTTTCCATATGCCCTCTCCCTACCAAAGAAGTTGGGAGAGGGGTCCAGAGGATGTTGGTTCTTTCAATAGTTGTTCTTGTTAATTTATACATTTTTATTTATTAAAGTATACACTGTATACATGCCAGTATTATTTATTTATACACTTAAGTCTCTATGCAGGTAAAACTCCTCCCCTTCTCCACCTATGGGCACTGATCTCATTGAACTCCCAAGGAAACTATAAAAAGCCTTCATTCACATCTGTGTTGCAGGGAGGGAAAGGAGGGGACCTTCATCGTTCTTTCAATTAGGAAAAGAGATGTCAAGTATTAAGGAAGAAATGTAAAACATTTTTTTTTTACACAATTTACATGTAAGAAATGGTATCACCTCCCCACCTCCACCCCCTTTTCTGGATTTATGTAATTTGCTCTTTTTTTTGTTTATTTTTTTTTTTTTTTGTAGAGTAGGGCAGTATTCATAAAATAAAGTAAATCTGTAACAATGAATTGTACAGTTTTTGCAAGGACTATTTTAAAAAAATGTATGGTCCTGAAGACACACTGAAGAACTTTGGTGATGTTTCCCTCAAACATATATAAACTACTTGAGACATTTATCATTTCAGTTTTTGAATTCTGAGTCAAGAGCCAAAAATAAATCCATGACAGTCTCATTTCTTTTTTGGACAATGGTCATGCCACGTTGCTGTTCAGTCATTTCAGTCATGTGTAGCTCTCTGTGACCCTATTTGAGTTTTCTTGGCAAAACTACTAGAATGGTTTGCTGTTTCTTTCTCCAGATCATTTTACAGAAGAAGAAATTGATGCTAACAGGATTAAGTCACACACTTAGTAGGTGTCTAAAGCTGGATTTGAACTCAGGAAGATGAATCTTCGTGACTCCAGGACTGGTGCTCTAGTCACTGAACCATCTATTTGCCCTATCATGCCATCCTTTGATAAAACAAAATATAATGAAAACAAAAACAACCCAGTAGTGCTTTTATAAGCACTTGTAGAGGATAATGGGGGGCCTCAATTCATTATGCTCTTCCTGGCTGATCCATATATACTGGAAGGTAGACAGAGAGGCTAGATCAAAGGTCTCAAAAAAGTTCTAAGTCATTTTCTCTGTTGGTTTGGGGCCTTAGAGGGCTTCAATGAGTAGTGTAGGGTGCATTTCAGGGACTATAGGAACTCATTGCAAATATGTCCCCAGATCTTCTCCATGTCATCCTAGGTCTTGACAATACCTTGTTCAGTGAGGGTACTTTAGGGATCATGATACCTTTCATCCCACGTGTTTTTCCAGGAGATACCCATTGGCACATACTAAGTTCTAGAACAAGCAACAGTAGAGAGAAAGATAACCCAAGAGGTATTATCCCCTGAAAAGTTAGTCTTGCACAAACCATCCAATGATATTGTCAACAGTGAGGACAACATTATTATCTGTGACAAGTTTTGAAGGGACAACTGTAAGCCCTTAAAACCAAGGTGTTGCCACTGAAGGCAGGAAGAGAGGAAAGAGTAGAGGAGCTCATAGTTACCTTGCAACAATCATTTTAAAAAATAGTTTTATTTATTTTGTTAAATATTTCCTAATTACATGTAATTTTTCAAAACAGTAATATTTAAAAATTTTGAATTCCATATTCCCTCCACTCTACCTCTCCCCTTCCTTGAGAAGGTAAGCAATTTGATTTCAATTATAAATGTGAGGTCAGGCAAACAAACTCAAATACAAATACAAACAAAATTCAATAAAGACAAAGAAATTTGTAAAAGGTATGCATCAGTCTGCATTCAGAATTCATTAGTTCTCTCTCTGAGGGTAGATGGCATTTTTTGTCATGAATTCTTTGAATTCTCTTGGGTCATTGTATTGATCGGAATATGTGTCTTTCATAGTTGATCATCCTTACAATATTACTGTTACTGTGTAAAGTGTTCTGGTTCTGCTCACTTCACTTTGCATGAGTTCATATAAGTCTTCTCAGATTTTTCTGAAACCATCCTCCTCACCATTTCCTACAGAACAATAATATTCCATCACAGTCATATACAGTAGCTTGTTCAACCATTCTGCAATTGATGAACATCCCCTCAATTTCCAATTCCTTGACACCACAAAAAGAGCTGCTATAAATATTTTTGTACATATAGGTTCTGTTCCCATTGCTTTGACATCTTTGGTAGTGGTGTTGCTGTGTCAAAAGGTATGCACAGTTTTATAGACCTTTAGAATTAGTTCCAAATTGTTCTCTAGAACAGTTGGCCTAGTTCATAACTCCAACTATTTTGCATTGTCTGCAGTTATTTTAAACAGAATTTCTCTTTCTATCTCTTGTTGTTGGGTTTTGTTGCTAGTATATAGAAATGCTGATGATTTATATATGTTTTATATCTTGCAAGTTTGATAAAGTTACTTTTTCAACTAGATTTTTAGTTGATTTTTGGAGTTCTCTAATCATATCTACAGTCGTATTATCTGCAAAGAGGGATAGTTTGGTTTCTTCATTGTTTATTTTTATTCTTTCATTTTTTCTTGTCTTATTGTTATAGCTAGCATTTCTAGTACAATATTGAATAATAGTGGTGATAATGGACATCTTTACTTCATCCCTGATCTAACTGGGAAAGCTTCAAGTTTATCCGCGTTATAGATTATGCTTGCTCTTGGTTTTAGATAGATGTTACCTACCATTTTAAGAAAGGCTCCATTTATTCTTACACTATATTGTGTTTTTAATAGGAATGGGTATTGTATTTTTTCAAAGAGATTTTCTGCATTTATTGATTTTTCTTGTTCATTTGTTTAGTCATGTCTGATTCTTCACGATCTCATGTAGTATACAGGGTCCTTCTATCCTCCATTACCTTTCAAAGTCTCTCCAAGTTCATGTTCATTGCTTCCATGTCACTATCTATCTGTCTCATCCTCTGCCATTCCCTTCTCTTTTTGCCTTCATTCTTTCCTAACAGCAGGGGTTTTTCCAATGAGTCCCATCTTCTCATTACGTGGCCAAAGTATTAAAGTTTCAGCTTCAGTATTTGACTTTCCAGTGAATAGCCTAAATTAATTTCATTAAGTATTGAATGATTTGATTTGCTTACTGTCCAAAGGACTCTCAAAAATCTTCTCCTGCACCATGATTTGAAAGTGTCAAATCTGAGACACTCATCTTTTCTTAAAGTCCAACTCTCACGATCATACATTACTATTGAATAGACATAGCTTTTACTCTACTGACCTTCTTTGGCAAGGTGAGGTCTCTGCTTTTAAATATACTGTCCAGATTTGTCACAGCTTTCCTTCCAAGGAGTAAGTGTCTTTTAATATCATGGCTGTAGTCCCTGTCTACTGTGATCTTTGAGCCCAGGAACATAAAATCTGACACTTCTTCAATTTCTTTCCCCTCTATTTAACAGGAAATGATGGATCAGTTGCCATGGTCTTAGGTTTTATTTTTTTTAATATTAAGCTTCAAGCAAGTTTTCACCCTTTCTTCTTTCACCCTCATCGTCTTTTTAATTCTCCCTCACTTACTGCTATCAGACTGGTATGTTGCCTGCATATCTGAGATGGTTGATATTTCTCTTAGCAACCTTCATTCTAGCACTAGATTGATACAGTTTGGGATTTTTCAAGATATAGTCTGTATATAAGTTCAATAAATAAGGTGACAATATGCAGCCCTGTTGTACTCCTTTTATACTCTTAAACCATGGCTTGCATACAAGTTCCTCAGGAAAAAAGTAAGATGATCTGGTACTCCCATCTCTTTGAAGATTTGCGACACTCTGTTGTGATCCACACAGTCAAAGGCTTTAGTATTGTCAATGAAGCAGAAGTAATTTTTTTTCTGGAACTCCATTGCTTTCTCTACAGTTCAGCTTATGTATGCAATTTAGTCTCTAGTTCCTCTACCGCTTTGAAAACCAGCCTGCTCTTCTGGTTATTCTAGGTTCACGTATTGCTGAAGCCTAGCCTGCAGAATCTTAAGCATAACCTTGCTGGTGTGTGAAATCAGGGTAATTGTAAAGTAATTCGAACATCCTTTGACATTTTTCCTCTTTAGGACAATCAGTTTACAAACTGATCTTTTTCCAATCATGTGACCCCTATTGAGTTTTCTGAATTTGCTGGCATGTTGAGAGCAGCACTTTAGCAGAATCATCTTTTAGGGTTTTAAATAGCTCAACTGGAATTCCATCACCTTCACTAACCTTACTGTTAGCAATGTTTTCTTCCTAAGGTCCACTTGACTTCATTCTCTAGGATGTATGACTTTAGATCAGTAACCACACCATCATGGTTATTAGTCATGTCTTTATATTCTTATCACCTCTTCATAATCTCCACTTGAGGGCTCTTTTCCAGATACTCTTGGCTTCAGAATGATTACCAATAGTAACTGTTGCTCTTTCCCTCCCAGCTCCATTTATTTATTTTTTCTTTCTTTTGTTCATTAAAGGGGCCATTCCTTGTTTACTTCTTAAAGAGGCCTATTCACCAAATGGACATTACCTCTCTCTAAATGAGTACCTAAATAGGCCAAGGTCTCCCAGTGCCTCTTGGGTCTTCTCTAGTCATCTTGATGAATATCTGGTCACTGGATCCAGATGACGCGAGAGGGGAAGTAAGGCTGGAGACCTTGCACAGCCCTCCTTTGCTCAAAACAAAATCAAGTGCAAGTATGTCATCATTTCTCTGATGTCATGGTCCTCTTTGAAAATGAAGGATGAACACAGAGAGACAGAATTTCCTCTGTTTCTTTTAAGTCCCTATTATTTTTGTTTTTTATCATGTCCATGTCTTCATGAGACATTTTCTTGATATCTCTAATTTTCTTAAAGAGATCTCTCATCTTTCCCATTCTACTCTTTTCACCTATTTCTATGCATTGCTCATTTAAGAACATTTTATCTCTCCTTGCTAGTCTCTGGAATTCTGTATCCAGCTGGGTGTACCTTTTCCTTTCTCCTTTCCCTTTTGCTTTTCTTTTTCCTTTAGCTATTTATAAAACCTCATCAGATAACCAGTTTGCTTTCTTTTTTTTCTTTTCTTCTTTGGGATGTTTTTGTTGCTGCCTTCTGCACAATATTGCAAACCTCTTGTCCATAGTTCAGGCACTATTCCAGATGTATTCCCTTAAAACTGTTCATCACCTCCACTTCATATTCAAAAGATGGTATTTTGGTCACACCTATATGGTCTGTTGGTTTTCCTATTTTCTTCAATTTAAGTCTGAATTTTGCAATAAGAAGCTCATGATTTGAGCATAGTCAGTTTTAGGACTTGTTTTAACTGACTGTATAGGGCTCCCCCACCTTTGGCTGCAAAGTATATAATCAGTCAGATTTTGAAACTGACCACCTGGTGATGCCCATATGTACAACATGGATTGAGTTGTTGAAAAAGACAGTATGGTATGATCAGAGAGTTATTTTGACAAAACTTTATCAGTCTCTGCCCTGCTTCATTTTGTAGTCCAAAGTCAAACTTGCCTATTACCTCAATTATTTTTTGATTTCCTAATTAACATTCCAATGCCCTATGATGAATGTGACATTTAAAAATATTTTATTTCTAGAAGTGGTTGTAGGTCTTCATAAAGCTAATGAACTTCTTCTCTTTTACCATCAGTGACTGAAACATAGACTTGTTTTACTGTGATGTTGCACAGTATGGACTGGATTCAAACAGATACCATTTTGTCGTTTTTGGAAATTATACTCCAGTACTTTTCTCACCCTTTTATTGACTATGAGGGTTACTCCATTTCTTCTAAAGGAATTCTTGCCCACAGTGGTATGTATAGTGATTATCTGAGTTAAATTCACCTAATTCCCATCTATTTAAGTTCACTAACACCCAAGTAAGACAATGATGTTTGAACATTTTTTCCATCTTCTTTCTGACCACATTCAGTATGTTCCAGATTGCTGTGCTATATTGAGCTTTACAGAATCAGACTTTCCTTTTGTCACTAGACACTTCCACAGCTGAGCTTCCCTTTGGCTTTGGCCTATATACTTTCTTCTTATTATTATTTTCCTCTTCTTTTTTTTTTCTTCTTTTTCTCCACTCTTCCCCAGTAACATGTTAGAAACCTCACTTGAAGGACTCATCTTCTGGTATCATATCCTTTATTATTTTAATATTTTCCATGGCATTTTCTTGGCAAAGATATTGGAGTGGTTTGCCATTTCCTTCTCTAGTGGATCACCTTTTGTCAGAACTCTCTACTATGACCTGTCTGTCTTGGGTAACCCTGCATGGCATAGTTTAAAGTTTCATTGAACTATGTAGCCCCACTGGCACAACAAGGCAGAGATCTAGGAGGGGGGCATCATCTATTGATATGATATGATCTTTGTTGTTGTTGTTATTGATATGGTCAACTCTACTAATATTTTCCTAATATTGAGCCAGCCCTACATTCCTATTGTATAATCTTTGTGATACATTGCTATAATCTCCTTGCATTTTATTTTTTAAAAATTTGCATTGGTATTCATTAAGGAAATTGGTCTATAATTTTCTTTAATTTTTTTCTCTTTTCCTTGTTTAAGTATCAAAACCATATTGGCATCACAAAAGTAAATTGGAAGGATTTCTTACCTATTTTTTCAAATAGTTTATATAGTATTGGAATTAATTGTTCCTTAAATGTTTGTTCAAATTCACTTGTGAATCTATCTGGTCCAGAGGACTTTTTTTTCCTTAGAGAGCTTACTGATGGATAATTCAATTAATTTTTTTCTATGATAGGATTATTTAACTATTTTATATCCACTTCTGTTAATCAGAGCAGTTTGCATTTTTGTAAATATTCATCCATTTCACTTAGATTGTCAGTTTTACTGGTATACAGTTGAGCAAAGTAACTTCTAATGGTTGCCTAAATTTCATCTTCATTGTTGCATTCCATAGGTGCATTCACCCTGTTCATTTTTAGTACTTGCAATTTTGGATTTTTTCTTTTCTAAATAAAATTAACCAATGGGTTACCTACATTTTTGTTATAAAACCAGATCCTAATTTTATTTATGAATTCAATAGTTTTCTTTTTTACTTTTAATTTTGTTAATCTCTCCTTTGCTTTTCAGGATTTTTATTTTGGCATTTAAATGGGGATGGAATAGGCCTTTAACTAATCTTCCTATCTCTCCTGTCTCTCAACCAATTTACATAACATACTGATGCCACTTCAGTTTTGTAAGGAACAGATCTGGTCATATCACAAGTCAATCTAAAAGCATTTTACTGACTCCCCATTACTTACTGATTAAAAGTCAAAACTCCTCACCTTGGCATTCAAGGGAAGAACTTCAAAATATTGCCTCAATCTATACTACTAGCCTAATATTTTCTTAGTATCCAACAGATATTTTATCCTCCAACCAAATTGCTGTCCTGTAGGTTGCTAGAACCTACACTTTGGGAACTTTCCCACCTTGGAGCCTTTGTTTATGTTGTTCTCTCTAACTTCAATTCCCTTACCCAGCATCTTTATCTGTAAAAATTCTACCCAACTATCTTCTTAAAAAGTAAATAGAAGATAACATGGACAGCAAGAAAGAGTCATAGATAAGGACAGCTTAAAAGGCGACAGTTGAGGTTATGATATAATTAACAAGAAAAGAAAGCCAATGATAAAAATTCTACCCAAATTTTCAAAAATGCATTTCTAATACCAACTATTTAATGAAGCCTTCTCAGGTACCCCACTGCAAATCTGGTTGTGACCTCTTACCAGACTATGCTCTCAGTCATCCATCCTCATGTATACTGCTACTCCCTAACTGTAATCAAACCAAAGCTCCATTGCTTCTGGAAAGGAGGATTAATGGCTTCCTCTATGGCTCTACACACTATATAACTTCCCAGCCAGTCACTCTATGTCTGTTTCCTTACACACACACACACACACACACACACACACACACACACACACACACACACACACACACAGTCTTCTTTATTAAAACTCCTTGAAGGCAGGTACAATATTGTTTTTGTATTTGTATTCCTAGCATTTAATACTTACTACATTTAGCATTACTATACAAGCTACATAGTAAATACTTTATTATTCAGTCACTCATAGATTCAGTCATATATTCATTCCCTTTGTTATATTAGTTTCTTGGGTCACTTATATTCTATTTAATACTTGATTTATTTGTCACATTCTTCATCTTCCTATTCACTTGTAAACCTTTTAAGATCAAGGACTATATTTTTGTCTCTGCTTATATTTCCTGCAGCATGTACCTCATTGTCTAGTATTTAGCTGAAACTTAATAGACATATAATTAATTGAACTGAATGGAATTCTGCTTTATAATGACTGGTAAGATAGTGGAAAGTTAATATATTTTGTAGTGGCAATCAATTTGGAGAAAAAAATATGGAATAGTAGAGTATTGAACTTGGAGGCATGAAAAGCACAATGAAGTACTGCGTCTTACATTTCCTAGCTGGATTATCATGGTCAAGTCACAACCTCTTTGATCTTCAGTTTCCCCATCTGTAAAATGGATGTAATAATAACTGTAGTATTTACCTCATAGAGTTACTGTCAGGCTCAAATGAGATAAAATACATAAAGCACTTTGAAAAATTTATAGTGTATCAATTATTATTATTAATAATGCCTGGATGGTATTACCATCAATGTCACTGGCATAATACAATCCAGCCCCGCTGTGAGAGAATCTGCATGTGTGTGTTTATGACTTTCAATGAGTATCAACTAAATAAACTCTTTAACAACAGTCAGGATTTCTTTTTCTTTTTTTGATTCTATTTATTTTGTCACATTCTAAACTCTGAACTGTCTCCCTCGCTCCCTCTCCACTTCATACTAGAGAAGATCTCCATTTGACACATATATGTGTGTGTGTGTGTGTGTGGGTGTATGTGTGTGTGTGTGTGGGTACAAAACCATGCTGTAAATACTTCCTTTTATCAGTTCTTTCTTTGGAGGTAGATAGCATCTTCCTTCATAGGTCCATTGCACTTGATTTTAATGTCTATAATATTCAGAATAGCTTAGCCATTCAGTTATTCTTCTAACAATTTTACTGTTACTGTATACAATGTTTTCTCTTGCTCTGCTCATTTCACTTTTCATTATTTCATGCAAATTTTTCCATGTTTTTCTAAAATGATCCTGCTCATAATTTCCTACAGAACAAACTTTCAGAGTTTGATAATCAAATTCACATTTCCTTTTCTTCTGAGAAGGATATGATGATCCACTGCCTCTTCACAGTTTTTCATTCATATATCTCTCCTGTTCTCCATTCATAAAGCCACCACCCTGGTGTAGGCTTATGTCACATCATGCCATGACCGCTGAAATAAGCCTTCCGGTTAATCTCCATGCTTCAAGCATGTCCTTTATCTTGGAATTCTGTCAATGAGTTTCCTCTTTAGTTAAGGCCTTGACTCTCTTCTGGCAGGAGATTGTTGTTAAATTTATAAAGAATAAACAGGATATTTTCACCTTACCATCTCATTGTCTCTTAAAAAATATTAACACTGATAGTTAGCAAGTCCACAAATTTCATAAGATCCCTGAGAAAGTTCATCAATTGTACCAAAGATTGAAATACTATGAGGAGACTCAAACTGAAAATAATTTGAAAGTGCAAGATTAGGCTGTTTGTTTTGATTTCTGCATCCTAAGGAGGCCAATACATGGCTTTAAATAGCCTAATTATTCCTTTCATGAGCCTAACTTTCATTACCACTAATGGAAAAGTAATACGGTAAAGGTGGGGAATGTGTGGGGGAAGGAAGGCAAATCCAAAATGCATTTGTGGGAGGGAAGCAATGTTTGCTCTTCATGTTGCGAGTGAGCCTAGGATGTGATAACCTTTTAAGCCTGTAAGAAAATGGACTGCATTGGCAATACTCCCTAGGCTGTTTGTGATAACTACATGTAATTTTTAAATGGCGAGTATATTTTGACCCTTAATTTTACATGGTTGTTAATCATCAAATGGACAGAGTAGATGATGAAAAGAAAAAAAAAATAGTCAGGATACAAACATTACCGAAATTTGATCAGTTGTAAGACAAATTTCTGAGAACAAGTTCAATAAGAAAAAAAAAAAAAGGATAAGAAAAAAAAAGTGGAAGGGCAATGGTAATAAATACTGAGGTTGGGCTTTTCTTTAAAAGTACATGAACCAAAAAATGTAAAGAGACAAGAATCTATGGAGACATAATAAAAAAAGAGGGAAAGAAAGGAGCCAAGCACTGCCAGATCTAACAATATAATACAAAGCAGTAATTCTCAAAACAATTTGGCGATGGTTAGACAGGTGAATCAGTGGAACAGAGCAGGTACAAAATATGGTGAATCAAATGAACAATGAAATAAAGAATTCAACAAATGCAAAGAACTGGGCTGCTGGGTAAGTACTTTATGTTGTGCTGAAAAAAATAATAAATTTCCAGGAAAAGTGGAAAGCAGCCTGGCAGAAAATAAATTACCTTCAGAATTTATAGATAGTGGAAGAGTTCATGACCAAACAAGGTATGGAGAGGAAGATCATAGAAGCTGAAATAAAAAATTTTGATCATGTAAAATGAGAAAAGTTTTTTAACCAATAAAGTCAATCAAGTTTAAATTAGAAGAGAAACAGGAAAGGGGGGTGGGGGTGGGGAAGTTGCAATAAATTTTTTTTCTCTCATAAATTTTTTCTCTCATAAATGACTCCTTTCTAAGACATATAAAATTTATTAAAGTTTATAAGAACAACAGGCATTTCCCCAATAGATAAATAAAGGATAACTATAGTTAACTAATTAAACTTAAATGATGTTTCAAAGGATGAAATTCAGCCTAAAAGAAATAAGTTCCAAATCACCAATAGAGAAAAGCAAAATAAAGCAAAACTAAGGTTCTGCCTCATACCCATAAGATTTGAAAAAATGACCAAAAAGGAAGATTGTACTTATTGAGGAGTGAAGAGCTGCGGGAAGATAAGCATAGTAACACACTGTTTCTGGAGCTGTGAATTAGAATAGTCATTTTGGAAAACAATTTGTAACGTAACCTCCCAAATCACTAAATAGTGCATATACACCCTTTGATCACTTCTAGGCCTATAACTCAAAGAGATCAAAGCAAGGAAAAAGACTCACATGTATAAATATATTCATCGTAGTTCTTTTTGTAAAAGTGGAGAACTGGAAACTAAGGGGTGCTCATCTATTGGGAAATGGCTAAACACATTATAGTATATGAATGTAATGAAATGTATTGACTCACAAAAATGGTAAAATGGAAATTTTTTGAGAAACTGGGGGAGACTGGAATAAACTGATGCAGAGTGATGTGAGCAATATTACAATATTAAACAAAACAAAAGAAAACCAAGAAAATTTTCAAAAACTTGAGAATTCTGATCAATTCAATGATCAACTACAGTTCTAGAAAACTGATGATAAAGAATGTTTGTAGAGAATAAAGGAATTTGGGGACACAGACCAAATGTGAAGATTTGTTTTCCATAATTTACATATTGGTTACAAAGACTTTTGCTTTTATTATCTAGCTGAGAAGGAGTTGGCTACCTTGGAGGGTAAAGAGGAATAAGGAAAGATGGTCATGAGACATTCTCAAGTCAATTGCACTAAGTCCTTTAACTGTATGGTGAACCTCTTCTGCCTCTCCCCTCCAAGGAAGCTACCAAGCTCCTTGAGGAGGGATGAACTGGCCCAGGTTAGAAACATAGCAGTTTAAAGGTTCTGTGAGAATTAGCAGTAGGATCAAACCTATTAATAAATACCATTCTTTCAGACCATTTGAAACAGGGACACCCAATCTCAAAATAAAAGAAATTATAATAAAATAGTTCACATAAAAGAATAGACAAACATCAGGAAAGCTGAACAGACAAGCTGGGCAGCCTTGAAAGCTACAGCCTTAATTTATATACTTAAAAAGGAAAGCAAGCTGAATGCACATAAAAGAGATCCGTAGTTTCATGTACAATCTTTTTTATGTTCTACCAAGTGCAACCTTAGGGGTCACTGTGTTAATGTCATCACTGTGTTGATGAGGCAGATTTAAAAAGACCTCTAGCCTGTTGTAAGTCTGCCTTTGGTAGTACAGTTGCAAAACATACGAATCGCTTGACATGAAACCCTTAGTTAGAAAGCCAAAAACTCTAACAACAGGCTAGGAATTTGGGGAAAGGTCATTCTCTCCTATGTAGCTCCCTGTTCCATCCAGCTCCCTCATGCCATGAACAGAAGAACACCAGGAAATGCAAAGACAGGATCAACCACACTGGTTTATGAGAAATAAGGTTAGATCAACCATATTCATTAACAGAATGAAAGAACAACTAGAAATGCCAGGCATACTCATCTGAAACTCTGTTTGGGGAAAGAAAAGTAGTGAGGACCACCAGCTCTTCATTTCTGTTTATTTCTCAGTATTCCAGCCACCTGAATGAGTTCCTGAGATTAAAAATTAAAACTAAAACAAAAACACAGTTTATTATTTCCCAAGATCTTTTTGTCTTTTGACTCTCATGATCTTGCTGAGAGGCTTTGGTTTGAGAAAGGGAACTGTTGATGTCGATTCCACCAGGTCTGGGTCCCTGGTACTCTCTGTGTGTTTTAGGGGAAGGGTTCCAACCACCTGCCTTTCCTCTCATTCTCAAGAGATCCTCAAGAACTCCCATGATAGAGGGAAAATCTGCCTGCCGGTTATGATCTCAAGGAAGTACTCTTTCTTCCCAAGCTGGGAGAAAATATTTCTCTCAGGATCTTTACTGATTTAGGACCCTTTGTAGGCCTCTAGCTGAAGCATTGTTAGAGGGCTGTTGTATACACTGTGGAAATTGCTATTTGCTTGGTGTTTGCTATGTTTAGAATAAAATATTTTAAGTAATCTTTGAGTCTATCTAGAGTTAATGGCTAAAGTTAACCAAAGAGGTTACAAGTTCAGATGAGGCTTTTGAGATGTGACTAAATATATTTTAGTTTAATTACTGTACTGTACCCAAACTTACAATCAATATCTTCTCTGGAGTGAGCATTTGAAGCTTCAGATACACCAAAATTAGATCACTCTCAAAGGTAGCTCTCCCCAAATTTCACTGATCTGGACTGCACCAGTTCAGAGGTAGGAATAATCAAGTCAGGTTGGGTATCTCATGTTATAACTTTTGTTGGCAGTGGAGTATATTGTCTCCTTGTCTAATTTTGAGTGTCTCAGTTTTGGTCCTAGCTATGTCGCTAACTAGCTGTGAGAACTCAAATAATTTGCTTACACTAACTGACCAGAACCAGCCTCTAACCTGTGGGTGGCTGGAGCCAAACAGAACAGGCTAGTGACAGGACAGTCAGGACACAAACAGAAGGTCAATGTCAGAGTGAGGAAAGTGACAGATGTGTACGGAAGCTTCCCTTCTTAGAAGGAGGGCTGAATATGCTGGGCTAAAGGAAGGTCTTATGTACATTCCAGGCTGAATCTTGACATAATTTTCATGTCTTAAGTTACTATTCCCATAGGCTTTATGGGAACCGTATTGTCTCAAGTCTTGAGGGTATATGATGGATGGCCCTGGGGAAATAGGGGGATCTAAATTCCTCAGTGAAAGACTGGTTCTGGTCCAAGCAAGACACTTTGCCAGAGGATGATATCATCCTGAGTACAAAGGATTATTGTTATGCCATGCTTAGGATACAGTCTGCTTGCTGGACCTTAGCTTTGGGAAATAGTGTATGTCCAAAATATTTTGACACTAGGCTGCAGTTTCCTTATTCAGAAAATGAGGGTGCTCAACTAGACTCTCTCTAAGGTCCCTGATATTTCTAAAATTCTATAATATATCTAGAAAGGTCTGCACATGCATTGTTCCTCCCTCCCCCCTCTCACTTCCACCTTCCCTGGGATTCTCTACCTTGCTTGGTACTGACCTCTGTATTTAGGAGAGGAAAAGCTTTGTGCTTGCACTTCTCAGAATCACATCCAGATCTTCTCATCATGATTCCCGGAGAGACCTGAGGAGAGACAAATCACACCCTCACTTGTACCCTTTGTCCATGAACAGACAAATCAAATATGACCCTGACCCTAGAGATTCTTGCTCTCCTAGAACAAACCCTAGTGTTCTAAATCTCTCAGACAAGCTATCCCCATGCCTGAAACAATGGTTCTTCTCATGTCCTCTTTTAGAATCTTTTGCTTTCTTCAGGCTCAGCTCATAAATCACTGATTTGAAGCCTTCCTTGATCCAGTCCTCCCCCTCCCCCTAACATTTAGAATTGTCTTCCTCCTCATATTTGTTTGTATTTACTTATCTGGGCACACATTGTATGCCCCTAATCTATCTGGGCAGCTAGGTGGCACAGTGGATGGAGTGCCGTGCCTAAAGACAGAAATACTCATCTTCCTGAGCTCAAATCCAGTCTCAGACACTTATTAACCATGTTACCCATCCATGTCACTTAACCCCATTTGCCTCAGTTTCTTCATCTGTAAAATGAGCTGGAGATTGAAATGGCAAATCACTCTAGTATCTTTGCCAAGAAAATCCCAAATGTAGTCACAAAGAATCAGACATGACTGAACAACTATCATCCATCCATCTATCTAATTTTCTATCTATCTATCTATCTATCTATCTATCTATCTATCTATCTATCTATCTATCATCTATCTATCCTTGGTGCATAGCATGACAAAAATATAAAAATAATATCTATCTCTCAAAGTTGTTGTAAGCATCACTAAGATATTATATTAAGATACGTAAATTACTTCATGAATCTTGAAGTTCTATACAAGTATTAGCCAATATATTATCAGTATTGAATTTAATATTTGCTTAATTAATTACATATATACATACACACACACACACACACATATATATATATTTATAGTACAAATGGGATGAAAGTCTATGTGCAAATTCTAAGTCTGGCACATGCTCATGGAGGCATTATCTCTCCAAGAGGATATGTTAGAAAGTTTGCTTCAAAGAAATAATGAGGATGTTAAGGAAAGTGACTTGAAGGGACAGTGAAGCAAGTGTAGATATTCTCTAAATGATTGTGACTGGGTGTCCACGTGGTAGAGAGGAGACTCTTTAAATGGTTGTGGCCTATCAGTTTCAAGTCTAACCTCTTTTGCTCCATTCACTTTTATCTTTAATTGGTGACTCAGCTCACAGCATCTGGTGAGCAACCATATGGTAAAGGGAAAGATCTTCTCTTTGAAGTCACAGAACTCCAAGAAACAGGTCTTGATCCTAGAGATTTTCATTTGTTTTCATTCTAGGTGAAGGGATCGAAGACTCATGACTCAGTGAGTTTGGAAGGCTGTCAAGAGGGCCTTCTTGTCCTGGCATTCCAGAATTAGAGTCTAGATTGGGGGATGCAGACAGCACTGCATTGATGCTTCCAAAAGAACTGACTGACTCCTCTGATCTCTCAAAGCTTCCAAGGTAGAGATTCCAATCTCTTTACCTAGAGTTGAAAACAACTAAGAAAAAGGGTAAGGATCAAGGCCTTATAACATGTCGCCTCAAATGGGAAAAGGCCCTAAAATCTTTCACTCTACTTCATGGTGAGTGAGGCAAAGAAGAAGTAACTAAAACTCACAGGCCTTTTTAAATGTCTCTACAGTCAAAGAGCCCTTTCTTCCCTATATAGTTAGCTAACCAGAACCAGTTACAGAATTCTACAGTGCTCTGTGGTTTCATGATCACTGTCTCAGGGGTTCTATGCCTGTCAGACTTCCATTACATATTATCAGGAGTACAAGCGTTTCCTTGGATCTAAGACATTATCTCGATTTACTTTTTAAATAATATATTTCAAAGGGGCTACATGTTTGTTCTGGCTTCTCTCGAGCTAAAGTAGTTGGTCTGAGAATTAGAGAATATTATTCCAGTCTTATATAGGTCTGCTATTAATCACTGGCACTGAGAAGGGATTATTAACACTTTCGGTGACAATGATCTAAGTAATGACAAACCTTGTACATCCAGTTCCCATCTCTGCCATGTCCCACTCTATCGTATTGATAGAAAGGCTATCCACCTACTGAATTTCACCCAGAACTCTGCTTACCCTATATCCCCAAGATGACAGAGCCTTCACTTTCTTTAATAGCGCTAAACTTAAGTCTTAGTAGCTTTGAAACTCCCAGGCCATGCTTCTTCTTAGAGATGTTCCTATAGTTATAGTGACAGTTACAGTGTGGTTTAAAGCTAGACCAGGAATTGGGAAATAAAAGAGTTAAAGTCATGATTCTGATGTTTACTATAAGATACTACATGACTATGGAAAAATGACAACTTGTTTTCTATTTCAGTTTCATCATCTATAAAACAGGGATAAAATATTGGCAATAATACTGCGAAAAGCTGTTGTGAGGATCAAATGAAATAATGTATGTAAAGTGGTTTATAAATATTAGCTATGATCATTGCACTTGGTCTGGACCTGTGTCTGCCTCCTATGACCAGAGTCATAACTCACCTAGACCACCAGGGTTTTCACTAGAAGCACTAAAATTTAAAGGGGAAGAGGTGTTGGGAAATTTAAAATACTGATTTTAAAAGATCACGTATTTTAAAATTTTGTTGCATTTATATTTTGATAGTATTTTTTTGCTCCTTTACTGTCATGGAACTATCTGAGTTTGGCACCCACTTATCAAGAATAAATCATTAAACTAGAAAGGATCAGATGGGATTGTTCTTTCCTCTAGCAAAAATGTTAGGTGAGCTCTTCTCCGTCCTGGTCCTGATCTGTCTGTCTCAGACAATGGCCTCACCAGCAATGATCTCAGGGTGAACTGGAGTTTCTCCCCACTGCTCCTGGTAGCTTTAGGTCTCCCTTAGGTGGGGAACTGTGCCCCTACCACCTTCCATTCAACCGAATTTATCTGAATTACTTCGCGTACTTGTTTTTATACCACGTATTACAGAGTTGTTTGGAGGGTAGATTCTGTGCTGTTTAACCCAGGCCCCAAAATGATTCGTTATGGGTGTGATATTTCTTGTACCTAATAAAAACCTTTTTTTCCTACCATGCCAAATACAAGAAAGGGATGCTAACCTAAATAATAGATGTTAGGTTTTTATATTGAACCCTCAAGGATATGCAATTTCCTTGGTGCTACAACCTTAGAGGCCATCTAGTCAAAACCACTCCTTTGCCAGGTGAGGAAAGATGCTCAAGTTGATCAAATTACTTTCTCAAGGTCATATAGATAATGAACTTCAGAGGTAGCATTTTGGACCCAGTCCCCTTGACTTCAAAGTCAGTGGTTTTTCCATTGTCATGGTCTTCAAGAGTTGTTATGTTTAAAAAACCAAACAAACAACAATCCTCACCTTGAGAGCAATATGGTGAATAACTTCTGTAAACTTAGGTAAGCTTATCTTTAGACAACTCTAGTACTATATGAAAAATCATTTCATTATGTGTTTTAGTGACCTGAAGGGCTTCCTTCATATAATGATGAGGTACAGGAATAGGACCTTATTGAAGGATTTATGTTTTTTTTTACTCTTCATTTTTATCTGTTCTTTAAAGTAGGCTTAATGAAATCAAGTTGGCAAAACATCTTTGTATCAATGGACTTAAAAGTAAGGAATCTGCATTTAAAAAAATACAAGATTTTACAATTTAGGATTTTCATAATTTCTGGCACAGTATCCTTTCCAATAGTCCAGATTAATGAGGCTGTACTTAATTTTAACAACAAAGAGCTCTGAATATATTCTTGCTATACACAAGTTTTACACTTTCAAGAGGGTTTGGCATAGATAACAGTATATTAACCAAAGGGGAATGATTCCTTGTAACCTTGATAATGAGTCCAGGATCCAGAGGGGAAAGTCCTCTCATCATTGTTAGAGGTTTGCTTGCATTGTGTTTTTAGAGAAATTACCTAACTGAGTAAATTTAGGAAGAACCTGATGGGGAAAACAATAAGGGAAAGCTGTTGTTTAAAACAACAGCAGCGTTAATAGCAAAAGAATTAACAGCAAGAGTTACAACCAAATTCATTACCATCTCTCTCCCTCCTTTCAAAAAGACTTTTCTGAAATGATGATTATTTTCCCAGCTTGGTGTCATGCAACTCACCAACACACCTGTATAGAAAGCAAACCCTTCCTGGAATAGACAGGTCAGGTGCTACCCGCTATAATTCTTCCTGGTGAAGAAGATTGTTATATTATTACAATACTCTAATATGTTATAGTATTCTCTGGTATATTTAGTTTATCTGTGCATACCTAATCCCATCTAATACATTATAGGCTCTTTCAAGGTAAGAGTCAAGCCTTACTTATTTCTGTGCTTTTTGTACTACCTTCCATAATGACTTGATTTGTATTGGAGTGAGCTGGTAGTGGAGGTGGGACAGGGGCATTTATTAGCACCTTTTCCAAAATTTGTACTCTTAGCTTCCAGGGGTGCTGACACCTTAAGCAGCTTGCCCATGGTATATATGGCAATATGCTTTAAAGGTCCAACTTGAATGCAGGTCTTCTTGAACTGGAGGCTGACTCTACATCTACTAGCCATAGTTGCCTGTCATACATATTAAATGTTTAACTAATATTTGCTGAATTGAAATTTTATTATGAACTTACTGTGTACTTTTTGTCAATGTAGGCTTTTTGCCCAAGATGAAGCAGGCACTGGAACTCATAGATTTATACTCAGAAGAACCACAGATTTTGAGCTACCCTTATTTGGCAGATAAAGAAATTGAGATTTTAACAGGTTAAACCACAGAGCTAATGGTCATACAGCTTATGAGGATCTCAAGTAGAATTTAAACTTGAATTGTTTTGACCCTAAGCCCATCACTTTCTCCACTGAGTCACCCCTGGTTAGTTTTGAATGGAACAATGATAATTATTACTTCCTTCAGGGTTCAATGAGGATCCTTAAAGGGTTGGAATTTCCTAATATTTTTATTTATAAGTTCCATATGGTTCACTCCAAACTATCAGTCTAGGATATTAGCATTTAGAAAAGGGCATCACAGAAAGAATAGTTACAAAAACACTCCCCTCAACCTGGGGGGATATTTCCTTTTGCACAAATAAAGTCCCTGGAGATAATAGGCTCACACTTAGAGTATGATAATAGTGTTACATGTGTAAAGGATGTGTGTGATCAAGGAACTTCATTTATCAGATGGATCTAATAAGTCTTCCTTTCACCTGGACCCTCCCCTCTCAGAATACTCATTCATCTAAGATCAGGAAAGAAAAAACAAAAGAAAAGGAGGTGCCATATTCTGATGGATCCATGGTGACTGGGTGGGAGAAAAGAGACCCGTATCTCCTACCCTAGCCAGAAGCTCATACTATTTCTGACCCATTCCAAGAGAAGAAAAGAAGCACAATGAGTTAGATCACTTTTTTTATATTCATGCTGAGATCTAGTTCAACAACTCATGAGCCATCAATGCTTTTTAGCTTTGCAGTCACCCAGAAGACTTTTTGTTACCAGAAAGTACCAGTGTCATATTTACATGTATCCAGAATAGGTTCTCCAAGTTATCATGTGTTAGAATAGAGACAGGCAAGTAACATACATGCATCTTCTTTATAAGACACCGGGAAATGAATATCTGTGTATACTCCAGGGAATAAGTCCTCCCTGTCCAGCATCCCCACTACCTATACACATTGAAATGGTAATTTAAAATGGGAAGATCTTTCTCATTCATTAACAGGCCCATAAGACCTGCCTGGATCACATGGAAGCCTGAGTCACATTTGTCTGAATCACATGGAGCCTGGATGGGAGGAGTTTGCTGAATGAGTGGAACAGGAAGAGGTTGAGGTAGAGTAGAACTGAAAGGAAATTAGTGAGACAGTAGTAAGAACTGAAGGATGCAGGCAAGCCTGCAGCTGCCTGTGAATGAGAGAAGGGCCTTTTGTTTAAGGGAAGCCTGCTTGTGATTTATTTAATGCAGCTAGTTTGTGGGAATCTTAGCAGGAGGAAGGCTTGGGGATGGTGTTGTCCTCTGCATTGCTATTGTGTATAGATTTTTATTGCTATGATGGATTTGGCTTTCTAGTGTCTGAATAAATGTTTTAGTTCTGTCTTCCATGTGGAAAGTCTGTTGTATTTCTCAATTCAGAATTGTGCCAGCATATTCATGGCTGCTGTGGGGTGCTGTGAATTTTGCATTGGCACTAAACAATATACATATACATACACATGTGTGCATGTGTGACACATATGACATAATAGAGAGAGCTGTCTTGGGGGTCAGGAAAAGTTGGGTTCAACTCTTGACTTCTACATATTGATTATGTAATCTTGGCTAAATTACTGAACCTCTTAATGGCATAGGAAACTCTCTGAATCTTAAGTTTCAGAAATGGTATAGATCAATATCAATGGGAGTGATTTCTTTACATTGGTGAAATCACAAGCCCGAATCTAAGTCCAAAAGAAAGTCACAATTAGAAATAATTGTATGGAATTACCAAAAATATAGATTTATTTTGAAAATGGTTCAGCTGCATGAAATTCTCTCTGCCATGGCTTTCAAGGATAAGGAACAAGAGATAGCTATTTTCTAAGTATTTTATTGGTAGTTATGATCAGAAGCAGTTGAATGCACATGTATTTGAGTCCTAATTTCCATGAGAATACCACACATCCTATTCAAAAAGACACATCCTCCCTTCAATATATTGTCTATAAAAATGTTCCTCCAGCCATCTCCATATATCGCTTAACTGAGTTCCAAATTTCCCATCTTTTTTGTTCACTCTTATTACAAAATAATTGCCATTTATAGTCCTGTGCCATGCCCAACCTAAAATCTAGAGGCAGGGAGAAAAGGAGTGCTGTCTTCCATCTTCTTGGAATACAATGGCTTCTTTATTTTAGCAATTCTACTCATCTTCTGGCTAGCTTACCCAGGTCTCTGCTGGTTTTGCATTCTTGTGCCCATCCTGGTGGCCAGGTCTCCTATAGGAAAATGATGAATCCTGCTATGTTGTCTCTTTAATATACTGTGCTTCCATCTGTCCCATCTTTAACTTATTGGCATTCCTGCATCCTTGCTTCTTCTTGAGATAAGATGTCTCAGAAAAATAATGAGGCCAAGTGTGACCAAAAATAAAAAAAAGAAGATAGCAAGGTTATTTTATATTTAAGGGATCAAGCCAATCACTGCCTATCCTGTCCTTCACTCCAAATCAGCTACAAGTCATGTCATCATTCCCTGATGTCATGGTCCTCTTAGAGAATGAAGAACAAACACAGCAACAAACTGTCTTCCAGTCTTCCAGTCCTTAGCTACTGCAACAGTAAGATGATTGTACTTTTGAGGAAGTGTGTTGCTACCTAGCTAGTTTGAAGTTGGCCTAAGCAAGGGCCTAGGGAAGGGATATGGGATCTGACATAGTGTCAGCACAAGTAGGCAAGTAGAAACCACTCACAAATTCACAGAGTCAAATTTGTATGGAGTGGGGTGGGGGCTAAAAGAGGCTAATATAGATTAAAGATAAAGTCCTCACTGAACCTCCATCATTAATCATAGGAATTAGATGAGACTGATAAAAATTTATTGTTACTAGTGCCTTTCCCCGAGATTATCTCTAATTTATCCTTCATTTATTTTGATTTTACATTATTACATATATTTTCTGTCCTGTTATACTACGGTCCTTGAAAACAGTGGATGTTTTTGCCTTTCTCTTTATTCCCAGAACTTAACACAGTGACTGACATATAGTAGTGGCTTAATAAATGTTCATTACCTTTACCTGATTTGACCAATTGGAATATAATTACAGGTAGCACTTAGGCTTTACACAAGATAGATTTTGGGAAAAGATATGAAAGATTTTGATGGTGTTCAATGATATTTTTTGCTGTTATGTCAGATGAACATTTTACTTCATTAAGCTTGAGTTTAATGTGATAGTAGGGGAGTCCTTTTGGATTCAAATGTGGATGAAGACCATCCACAGTAGGAGGCAATGGAACCCACTTTGGACCATGCAAAGAATCCCATTTTGCGCTGGTTTAGATGACCTCTTCTCAGGTTTGTAATGCTGGCATTCCACTAGATAGCAGAAGTACTCCCAGTGCCTTGGCTTTGTCTTCCATTCTCATGGATCCCCAGAAGCATTGTGGTAGTCATTCCTGTGTTTGAATACTTATTTGGTTGCTTTTAAGGTGGGCTTCAAGTCATCCTTTGGAGATAACTGAATAATTGATTATAATGTTAGTATTTTATAGGGTGAGAAGAGGGAAAACCGTTATGATTAGAAATCATAGTTAACAAATACTGTATCTGGGGTGAACTAATGACCCACGTAACAAAATTTTTGAGTGGATAAGTGGGGCTCTGATTAAGATAATAAAAACAATAAAATTGTGCTTGCTATATCCACACCCTCTGAACAGTTCCTTTTGTGTTTATAATAATTACTCTCAGCACCAGAGGGCTTCAGAACCCTACCTACTCATGACATGGTTATTTCTATGACAGCCAGTGAAATCCTCCCCTCTGCCCCTGGAAAAATGATTAGATTTATCAAGTTGTTTTGTCAAAATGATGCCAAAGAGACTTGATTATTCTTTCCCTATTAATGTCACTCACCCTCCTTCTGCCAATCCAATCAATTGCCAAGTATTATCAATTCTGCCTCTACAGCATCCCTTTCTCTCATGCCACAACTACCCTAGTTTTGGTCCTCTCCACCTCTTACCTGGACCACTTCAATAACTTCCCAATTGGTCTCCTTTCATAGAATCTTCCCTCACCAATGCAGTCTTAACACAGCTGCCAAACTGATATTCCCAAAACATAGGACTGACCTTGCCACTTACCTTCAAGAGAAGTGGCTCCCCACTGTCTCTAGGCTAAAATACAACCTTCTCTCTTTGGTATGTTCATAGCCAGGTTGCAATCTGTCTTTCCAGGCTGATTACATATTAATCTCCATCACACATTTTACTTCTTTGCCAAATGGGTCTACTTGCTCTTCTTTGTATATGACCTTCCATTTCACACCTTTATGAATTTTCTCTTAGTTAATTTCTTCATGGTATTCATTGTAAAAATCTATTTTTACCATTTATCTTTTCTCAAGACAATTGCATTTATTAGCAAGTTACTTTCTCTTTCTAGGATGGATTTTTGCACATCTCTAGATTTATAATAAAAAAACAAATATATTGACTGGTGCCTTTCTCTTTAGTCCTTGTTCTTGAATTGGGGCTTTGTGTCAGGGCCAGACTCCACATTTTGGAGGGGTAGTTGACCCTGCTTGGTCTTTCCCTGGGCCACCTGGGTTCCTGTATTGATTTCTACTACTCAAGATTATGTTCCCACTCCCTGGATCACTAAGGCTCAGAGTGCTGGTACTTTTGAATTCTCTATGATGTTTCAAGACAGAACTCTTGTGAATGTGATGCTCCATGTGCCTCAACCATCCCAGTTTGTGTGCTGTTACACTTCATTGGTTGATTTTCTTCCTCATGACTTCCCAATGACCAACTATTGATTTCCAATAACCCTGGTGATTTTCTGACAATGCTGGGGCTTTCTCAGAGAAGTGTTCTGGTGCTGATAACTCTGGACACAGAGCTCTATAGGCTACAGTTCTTTTATGGTGGTCCACATTTCTATTGTCCACAGGCTTCTGGATGACTTTTGTGTAGTTTTGAGATAGAAGAAGTTACTGTACTTTCTCACTGGATTGCTCAATCATTATTTAGTCTGGTCTGAATTTCAGGGGTTTGCTGGAGCTAGTATGTGGGATTCTGTCATCCATCTTCACGCATCAAGATACCTTCATGCCTTCCTAAAGGCATGTGCCTCCATGCCTGAGGTATTTTCCCTTCTTGCCTCTGCATATTGAGATCCCTTATTCCCTTCAAAGTTTAACTCAATTGCTACCTCTTGAAGAAATCTTTTCTGTTCCTCTGTTGTTAGCACTTTCCAAAGTAATTTTATTTTTATTTTCTATGTATATTAAACTTTCTTATCAGTAGATGTGTGGTATGAACACATGAATCCCCATTCTCTCTCCACCCTTGGGATCTCAAAAAAAAATGTGAACTTCTTAAAGGTAGGAACTATTTTGTCTTTTTTTATTCCCAGAATTTAGGAGGGTGCTTGTCACATTGGTAATACTTAGTAAACGTTTTATTGATTTATTTACTAATCACTTATTAGTACATGAACAATGCTCATGGGGTCATCTACAATTTTCAGTTCTCTGATATCAGCTGCATCCATATGGATACATGAAATAATTTTATTCCTCCATGATTGTCAAATTCCTCAAACTAATAATGCCAAATCATCTCTCTTCAAGGCTTATAATCTAGCTATTTCTCCGGCAATGTTATAAAAAAAAATCTTTTAGTCTATTCTCCCTGTACTCTTCAAAAGTGATTTCATCAGTTCCCCTGCATTCAAATATCATTAGAAAGTAAAATACCTCAAAATCTATATATTTAACTTTAATATTTTTACTGAACTTGTCATGCATCATATCTTCATTTGGATTACTTTAGACATCTCAACTCAACTTGTCATAAATAGAACTCATAATCTTCCCTAAATTTGCTATTCCACTAAACTTTCCTGTTTTTGTTAAGAGTACTATTATGCTTCTAGTTGCCTGGTTTCATTAACTCAGAGTAATAATAATAATAAACTCTCTTATCTTTCTCATCCTGCATATCCAAGCAGTTGCCAAATCTTGTTAACTCTACGTTCATGTATCTCTTGTATTTGTTATCTCTCCACTGGCAAAGCCACCACTGCCCTAGCTCAAGTCCTAATTGCCTCTCATCACCACAGCAATAATTTCCTGGTTGATCTTTCTGCCTCCTGGCTGTATCTTTCTTCTGATTTTCCAACCCAACTACTCCAGATTTGCTAGACTATGCATTTGATGATGTCACTGCCCTGCTCAAGAATCTTTAGTATCTCCCGATTTACTTTATGAAAAAACATAAACTCCACAGCTTGTCATTTAAAGCTTGTCACAATCTAGCTATAGCCCACCTTTTCAGGCTTATTTCACATCACTCTCTTTTTACACATTCTATGTTCCTACCAAATTATCCTAGTTGGTGTGCACTCAAAACAGCATTTTGTCTTATATCTCCATGCTTTCATAAGGTATCTGCAATACCTACAATTACTCCTGCTTCACCTCTGTCTGTTAGAATCCCTAGTTTCCTTCAAGTCTCAGTCAACAGAATCCCTACTATATGAAATCTTTCTTGATTCTCCCTAGTGGTTAGAACTGCCTTCCTTCTCAAATAATGCTGTATTTACTCATCATTTTATTTGATATTTTCTCCAATACATACATACACATGTAATATATGTTGCATATTATATATGTGTTATATATAACATATAATATATTGCATGTTATATATAATAACACAGATCCCCATGTATTCACTAGATTCAGACTTAAATATAATGAATGCTTTCTTCAAGAAGGGAGTCCAGTGGTGATAAACATGGTTTAGCATTATTTTATTTTATTTTTTTTATTTTTTTTAATGTTTAACAATCACTGCCATACAATTGCGATTTTATCCCTCCCCACCCACCCCCCTTTACCTCCCTCCCTCCCCACGACTGCATACAATTCTGTATAGATTCTACATATACTTTCCTATTGAGAATATTTTCACTATAGTCATGCTATGTAGTCAGACTAAGATAAATGAAAGAATCCGTATAACAAATCAGAACATGATACACAAACAGGTACACATACACAAACATGATCTGCTACATTATGTGAGTGACTTCCATATTTCTCTCTCTGAGTGTGGAAGGCATTTTGCCTTGAGGTCCACCATTGGGATTTTTTTTTTTTTTCAGAAGTTCTTGTGTTATTACAAAAATCTAAGTCTACCAGAAAAAAACTCTCACACACTGTGGTTGTTGCTGTGCATAAAGTTCTCCTGGTTCTGCTCCTTTCACTCAGCATCAGGTCATATAAGTCCTTCCAGGCCTCTCTGAAGTCTTCTTGTTCATCATTTCTTATGGCACAATAGTACTCCATTACATTCATATACCATAATTTATTCAGCCATTCCCCAATTGATGGACATCCCCCTGACTTCCAGTTTTTGGCAACTACATAGAGTGCTGCTATAAATATTTTTGTACATGTGGGACCCTTTCCCATTTTTATGATCTCTTGGGGATATAGTCCTAGTAGCGATATTGCTGGGTCAAAGGGTATGCACATTTTTGTAGCCCTTTGGGCATAGTTCCAAATTGCTCTCCAGAATGGTTGGATCAGCTCACAGCTCCACCAACAATGAATTAGAGTTCCAACTCTCCCACATCCTCTCCAGCATTTATCATTTTCTTGTTCTGTCATGTTTGCCAATCTTATAGGTGTGATGTGGTACCTCAGAGTTGTTTTGATTTGCATCTCTCTAACCAATAGTGATTTAGAGCATTTTTCATATGATTATAGATAGCTTTAATTTCTTCCTCTGAAAATTGCCTGTTCATATCCTTTGACCATTTATCAATTGGGGAATGACTTGTATGATTATACATTTGGGTCAGTTCTCTATATATTCTAGAAATGAGGCCTTTATCCCCGAGCTTAGCTGTAAAAATTTTTTCCCTATTTACTACATCCCTCCAGATTTTGGTTGCATTGGGTTTGGTTGTGCAAAAACTTCTCAGTTTAATGTAATCAAAGTTATCCATTTTGCATTTCATAATGCATTCTATCTCTCCTTTAGTAAAGAATTCTTCCCTTCTCCATAGATCTGATAAATACACTATTCCTTGCTTCTCCAGTTTATTCATGGTATCAATCTTTATACCTAAATCATGTACCCATTTGGACTTTATTCTTGTGTACGGTGTCAGGTATGGGTCTATGCCTAATTTCCGCCACACTGTTATCCAGTTTTCCCAGCAATTTTTATCAAACAATGAGTTCTTATCCCAGAAGCTGGGGTCCTTGGGTTTATCAAACAGAAGGTTGCTATATTCCTTGCCTACTGCATCTTGAGTGCCAAGTCTATTCCACTTGTCTACCTCTCTGTTTCTTAGCCAATACCAAGTGGTTTTGATAATTGCTGCTTTATAGTACAGTTTAAGGTCTGGTAGCGCTAGGCCACCTTCCCAGGCATTTCTTTTCATTAGTCCCTTTGATATTCTGGACCTTTTGTTTTTCCAAAGAATTTTGATATTATTTTATCCAGCTCTAGAAAGTAATTGTCTGATAGTTTAATTGGTATGGCACTAAATAAGTATATTAATTTGGGTAGAATTGTCATTTTTATTATATTAGCATGGCCTACCCATGAGCAACTAATGTTTTTCCACTTACTTAAATCTGACTTTATTTGTGCAAAAAGTGTCTTGTAATTGTGTTCATATAGTCCCTGGGTTTGTTTTGGCAGGTAGACTCCTAAGTATTTTATACTGTCTACCCTAACTTTAAATGGGATTTCTCTTTCTATCTCTTGCTGTTGAACTTTGTTGCTAATATATAGGAATGCAGAAGATTTGTGTGGGTTTATTTTGTACCCTGCAACTTTGCCAAAGTTGTTTATTAATTCAAGTAATTTTTTACTTGAATCTCTGGGATTCTCTAGGTAAATCATCATATCATCTGCAAAGAGTGATAACTTAGTTTCTTCTTTGGCTATTCTAATTCCTTGAATATCTTTATCTTGTCTAATTGCTACAGCTAACATTTCTAGTACCATATTGAATAATAGTGGTGATAATGGACAACCTTGTTTCACCCCTGATCTTATTGGGAATGCATCTAGCTTATCCCCATTGCATATAATGCTTGCTGAAGGTTTTAGATAGATACTGCTTATTATTTTATGGAAAGTTCCCTTTATTCCTACGTTCTCCAATGTTTTTAGTAGGAATGGATGTTGTATTTTGTCAAAAGCTTTTTCTGCATCTATTGAGATAATCATGTGGTTTTTGTTAGCTCTGTTGTTGATGTGATCGATAATGCTAATAGTTTTCCTAATATTGAACCAGCCCTGTAGTCCTGGTATGAATCCTACCTGATCATAATGTATTAATCTCGTGATAAGATGCTGTATTCGTTTTGCTAAAATCTTATTTAAAATTTTTGCATCTATATTCATTAGGGAAATTGGTCTATAATTTTCTTTCTCTGTTTTGTCTCTTCCTGGTTTGGGTATCAAAACCATATTTGTATCATAGAAAGAATTTGGGAGGACTCCTTCTTCCCCAATTTTCAAGAATAGTGTATGTAGTATTGGAATTAACTGTTCTTTAAATGTTTGATAGAATTCACTTGTGAATCTGTCTGGCCCTGGAGATTTTTTCCTAGGGAGTTCATTGATGGCTTGTTCAATTTCTTTTTCTGAGATGGGGTTGTTTAAGTATTCAACTTCCTCTTCTGTTAATCTGGGCAATTTGTATTTTTTAAAATATTCATCCATCTCATTTAGATTGTCGAATTTGTGGGCATAAAGTTGGGCAAAGTAGTTTCTAATTATTGTTTTAATTTCCTCCTCATTGGAGGTGAGTTCACCCCTTTCATTTTTAATGTTAGTAATTTGGTTTTCTTCTTTCTTTTTTTTGATCAGATTAACCAAAGGTTTATCAATTTTATTAGTTTTTTCATAAAACCAACTATTGGTTTTATTTATTAATTCAATAGTTTTCTTTATTTCAATTTTATTAATCTCTCCTTTGGTTTTCAGTATTTCTAATTTGGTATTTACTTGGGGATTTTCAATTTGTTCTTTTTCTAGCTTTTTCAACTGCAAGCCTAAGTCATTGATCTCCTCTTTCTCTATTTTATTTATGTAAGCATTCAGAGATATAAAACTTCCCCTAATAACTGCTTTTGCAGTGTCCCATAAGTTTTGGTATGTTGTCTCACTATTGTCATTCTCTTGAATGAAGTTGTTGATTGTTTCTATGATTTCTTCTTTAACCCAATCCTTCTTTAGAATTAGATTACTTAGTTTCCAATTGATTTTTGGTTTCTCTTTCCATGGCCTTTTATTACATGTAATTTTTAATGCATTATGATCTGAAAAGGATGCATTGATTATCTCTACCTTTCTGCACTGGATTGTGAGATTTTTATGTCCTAGTACATGGTCAATTTTTGTAAATGTTCCATGTACCGCTGAGAAAAAGGTATATTCCTTTCTATTCCCATTTAATTTTCTCCAAAGATCTATCATATCTACCTTATCCAGAGTTTTATTTACCTCCTTAACCTCTTTCTTGTTTATTTTGAGGTTGGATTTATCGAGTTCAGAGAGGGGGAGGTTGAGGTCCCCCACTAGTATAGTTTTGCTATCAATTTCTTCCTTCAACTCCCCCAACCTCTCCTCTAAGAATCTGGATGCTATACCACTTGGAGCATACATGTTTAGTAATGATATTGCTTCATTGTCTATGGTGCCTTTTAGTAGGATATAGTTTCCATCCTTATCCCTTTTGATTAGATCTATTTCTGCTTTTGCTTTGTCTGAGATTAGGATTGCTACTCCTGCCTTTCTTACATGAGCTGAGGCACAATATATTCTGCTCCATCCTTTGACCTTTATCCTATGTGTATCCCCCCATTTCAAATGTGTTTCTTGTAAGCAGCATATTGTTGGATTATGGCTTTTAATCCATTCTGCTATCCGTCTCCGTTTTATGGGAGAGTTCATCCCATTCACATTCACAGTTATGATTACAATCTGTGTATTTCCCTCCACCCTCTTTCCCACCATTTGTGCTTTTAACTCTCCCATCTCCCTTCCCCTCCTCAATAGTATTCACTTTTCTCCCCCTCCTCCTGCAGCCTTCC
Organism: Notamacropus eugenii; assembly: GCF_028372415.1. Taxonomy (NCBI): domain Eukaryota; kingdom Metazoa; phylum Chordata; class Mammalia; order Diprotodontia; family Macropodidae; genus Notamacropus; species Notamacropus eugenii. The sequence continues at coordinate 190,837,513 of NC_092876.1, read as the reverse complement.
CCTCCTTCTTTTAGCCCCCCTCCCTTTTAGTCCCCTTTACTCTTATTGCTTCTTTCCTCCCTTTTAGCCACCCTCCCCTTTCTTCCCCCTTCCCCTCCTACTACCTATAGAGCTAGTTAGGATTATCTGCTTAAGATTATTGTTCCCTCCTTTGAACAAATCAGATGAGAGTACCTCTCAAACAATGCTTATCTCCCTCCCCTCCTTCCCTCTACTATAGTTTTGTACTTCTTCCTGTGATATAATTTGCCATTTTCTGCTTCCCCCTTTCCACACCTCCTATTACATTCCCTTCTCATACTTAAATCATATTTTTGACATGACATCATTTACTTTATGCCCGTTCCCTCTACATATATCCCTTTTATCATAATAGCTGCACAGTTCTCAAGATTAACAGGTATCATCTTCCCTTATAGGGAGGTAAACAGATTGCCCTAATTGAGTTGCAAGTTTTTGTTTTTGTTTTTTCCCCTCTGTTTACCTTTTTATGATTCTCTGGAGACCTGCATTTGAAGATCAAATTGTCTACTGAGTTCTGGTGTTTTGGTCAGGAAGCTCTGGAAATCCCTTATTTCGTTGAATGACTTTCTCCTTGCCTGAAATGTTATGCTGAACTTTGCTGGGTAGTTGATCCTTGGTTGGAGTCCCAACTCCTTTGCCTTACGGAATATTGGGTTCCAATTCTTTTGATCTTTTAATGTAGAAGCTGCAAGGTCCTGTGTGATCCTGACTGTGTGACCTTGATATTTAAATTGTTTCTTTCTGGCTGCTTGTAGTATTTTCTCCTTCACTTGATAGCTCTGGAATTTGGCAACTATATTTCTTGGGGTTTTGAGTTTGGGATCCCTTTCTGGTGGGGAACGGTGGATTCTTTCAATGACTATTTTGCCCTCTGAGTCTAGTACTTCTGGGCAGTTTTCCTTGATGATTTCCTGGAAGATATTGTGAAGACTCTTTTCTTCATCATGGGTTTCTGGCAGGCCAATAGTTCTTAGATTTTCTCTCCTGGATCTATTTTCCAGGTCAGTTGTTTTTCCAATTAAATATTTTAGATTTTCTTCTATCTTTTCATTCTTTAGATTTTGTTTGACTGATTCTTGTTGCCTCATTGAGTCATTAGTTTCTACTTGCCCAATTCTAATCTTGATCGTATTGTTTTCTTCAGTTAGCTTTCGCATCTCCTTTTCCATCTGGCCAATTTTTCCCTTTAAGGAGCTATTTTCTCCATTTAATTTTTGTACTTCTTTTTCCATTCGACCAATTTTCCCAGTTAGGTTTTGGGTTTCCTTTTCCATCTGATCAATTTTCCCTATTAGGTTTTGAGTTTCCTTTTCCGTTTGATTAACTCTTCCTTTTAGGGAATTATTCTCTCCAGTTAATTTTTGAACTTCCTTTTCCATTTCTTCAATTTTCTTTTTCAGATTGATGTTCTCATCAGTGAATTCTTTTTTTATAGTTTTAAAATCATTGGCCAGTTTTTCTTTTATATCCTTCTTCAGACGTTCCAGGTAATCTAGTTGTGCTTGCGAGAAATTCATAGTCCCATCTGAGGTTTCAGATGGAAGTACAGTCTCAGCTCTGACCTCTTTGGTGTTTGTGTTTTGGTCCTTATCCCCATAGAAAGATTCTATGGTTTTTTCACTTTTCGTCTGCTTTTTCCGATTCATGATGTTGGCTGAGTGTTGTAGCTTTTGGTTCTTTCAGTCAGAAGATACAGATCTTTTAAGTTGAGTTGATGTTTGTCTAGGCTAAAAGCAGGCTTTTTTTTTTTTTTTTTGTTGTTGTTGTTGTTGTTGTTGTTTCCCAGATCAACCCTGGGGTTAGCTTGATAGGTGTGTGGGAGGTGTGGTCTGGTCTCAGGATATCTCCTCAGCTGGCCTGAGGCAAAGGCAAGGTCCGGGGATGGTGATCCCAGCTTCCCTATTGTCTTCCCTTTCCCCTGGAGGGCTGGGGCACACCTAGAGGCTAATGCGTGTTCCCGCCCCTCCTGGGGCTCGTCTCCCGGGCTGAGGCTTGCTTGGGTCTCAGTGCGAATTTTCTCTGCCCTGGGTTGTCTGTCCCTCCAGATAGCCTCCACCACAGTGGGAAGAATCTCCCTTTGCCACTTTTCCAGCCTCTGGTGTTATGAGACCACCCGCTCCCTTCTGCTGTTCCCACTGATCCAGGATTAATCTGGGGAAGAATTTTATGGTTCCCTCTGGGTCATGGGGGGGGGGGAGGGGAGAGCACTTACTGATCACTCCGGCATCCCAGCTCCTGGATGTTCAAGTAGTGACCCACTGAAGTCCCGTCTTTAGGCTGATGATTTCAAAGGCTGTTGCGCTGATATCGTTGGCTCAGCCTGGCTTATCTCCTGCTCCGCTGGTCTCGCCCGCCACTCTCGGGCCCCTCGGGTCGCCTCCGCCCTGCCGCGCGCTGCGCTGTGCGCCGGGGTCTTACCCCCGCGGAACAGATCCCTCCCGTGGACCTTCCAGTCCAGCCTGGGCTCCGAATCTGTCAAAGTCCGTCTCCCACTGGATTCTACACCTCCAAAGTCTGGTCAGACTCTCCCCCCAGAGATATCCAAAGGAGTTTTTCCAGGAGCTTAGGTGAGTCGTTGCTTTCACTCCTCCATCTTGGCTCCGCCTCGAGATACTTCAGCATTATTTTAAAAACCATGAAATGGACTGTGACTTAATAGACAAGAAAAAAATAGGTTTGATTAGACTAGAGACTTCCCCTGGAGGCTGGAAGAAGAGTAAAAAATAGACAGATCTCATACCCCACTGGTACACATGCAATAGCAAAAGAACTAGTCAAAAGCTCCCAGCACCTTAGGTGGAAGATTTACGTGAAGACATATGCAAAAGTTACATAGACTGAAAAGGCAAAGATAGGTCAATATCTGCACTACTGGCAGTGAACACATGATCAATAAGCTCACTTGTTCATCAAAGCAACAACATTTCAAAGAGTCCAACCCTATAAGAGAAGCCAAGTTCCAGGAATTGTTGGGATCTTCAGGTACAACAGAAATGATTGCAAGTCCACAGAAAATGGGAGAAGAGCTCAAATGGTGTAGAGAAGAAGTAGACAAGTCTGGGTTTTAAAAGTATTGCACAAGTGGAAGGTTCTGTCAAAAGAAACAAATCAGCTACTGGGTTGGGGGTGGGATTGTGGGAGCCAAAGCAGGGAGAATGGCAATCTCTGGGAACAGCTGCCAAAACTTAGTGTTTGTAGTGTTTGTCATACCAAAAGTTCAGTAACATGTGAAGACTTTCCATTTCTTATTTTATCTTAAAAATATTAGATATTCTATGGATAAAAAAAAAACAACATATAACGATATATTCTGCTTAAAAGATTTAGGTTGTTTTTATATAATTTCAAAACAACAAGATGAAAAATGAAAATAGCTTGATTTTCCATATTTGTAAAATAGCAGATTTAACAGATTCTTCATCATTGAATTCATTTCAAATAACACCAAAAAATCTTCAGTGATTGAAATGACAAATTGCTCTGATACAATGTAGACAAAGCTACAGTATTAATTGAAAAAAATTAAGAAAAAGATGAAGACCTTACTTACAAAATATGACTATTAGATCTAAGGCCCCCAGTCATTTAACATCTCTACGGCTCAGTTTTCTCATTATCTAAATGGGAATAACAACATAAACCTTTTATACTTCATGGAGGTATTGTGAATCTAAAATGAGATAATATATATGAAAAATTAAGCATGCTATACCAAATGTAAGATAGTATTTTTCAGTGAAATGGCTGTGAGAAATCTGTTGATTAAAGAAATACATGAGATTGTATGGGGTGACACTGGAATGCAATAATAAATATTTTATTTTCTGTATGAATAATCACAAGAAACAGCATGGCATAGTGCATAGAACGTTGAATTTAAAGTGAGAAAGACCTCAGTTGAAATCTAGCCTTGGACACTTACTAATTGTGACCCTTGAGTAAATCATTTGACCTCTTTTATGCCTCAGACAACTCATTAGAATTTATTACTAAGCCAAAGCCAGATTACAATCTGTTTTGGCACAGGGAGTTCCCACACAAGAAATTTCTTGCACTGGTAAAATGGAAGATTCTTGTCATATTCATGTATGATGATCATAGAAACATATGCGCAAGAGACATTCTTTTTGTATGAAAACAGGTCCATCTTTAGGTTGACTCAGGATCATCTTTTATATATACATATAAATCATATGTACATATGCATGCATATATCTACATGTCCACAGACATGTGAATACACATATACATACATGTGCATATGCATATACACATACATATATGTCTATGTGTATATATATACATATATATGCACATATAAATGAAAAATTATCTTTCATTTTGAACCCATGCTGGCTAATCTGAATTTTATCCTTGTGTTTGAAATCTGAGCTGCTCTAATGAAGATTCCAGAATAAATAATTCTGTCAAATGCTCTTGAAAAGCATTAAATTCACTTATAGCTGGGAGAAATAAGGAAGGAAAGAGTCAGTTTCTCTGAAATACTACAATAACATGGGGAAAATAAATCAGAGATGATGCATATAACCTTTCTGTAATCATATTTCTGAAAAAACCAACAAAGCCAGACAGAGTGAAGGAAACAAATGAAACTTTTGCTTGTCTGATTAGGCAGGTCATAGCCTCAGTTGTGCATGGGTTTTCCCCCCAGGTGAGATCTCTGTTTAAAACTAGTTGTGCATATTCTTTCATTTGTCTCTTCCCAGCTTCATTTAAAGCTTCCAAGTGAGTTTTCTATTTGCATATTCTCTTTCTGCTAATGAGTTAATTGAACTGTTGCTCCCCATCTCAAACTCTCTTAAAGTCAAAGAACATATTGTGAGGGATAACTTAAAATATGGCACTCGTCAATTTCTTCATTAAAATTAACTAGTACACTTTCTTTTCTGTCATCTCCAGGGTGGCTGTAGAAATATAAGCACATAATTACTGTTTTTCATTATTATTGTAAATATGCTGTTCCTTCCATATTAAATTACTTGTTTTATAAGTTCTCCTGCTGCTGCCATACTTCAAAGGTCTAGATGAAAATGTCTTCAGGAGTTTATTGCAAATGTAGGCTTTTATACCTTTGGACCTGTGTTATTATTATTAACCTCACAGGAAATGGGTATGGAGTAACTAAAATTGCAACATGGTTTAAAAATCTATGCAATTTTGATTTTAATATTTACAGATACTAATACTCTCACAAAACACCCTGTGGTCACAAAACAACCCTGTGGAATTGCACAGTCTTATTACTTATAGATGAGTCTGGACATGTGAAACTAAACCCTATTTTCTCACCAGAACATGTTCTACCTCCTAACATTTCTATCTGTGTGGATGACATCACCATTTTATCAGGCACTCAGACTTAAATCCATGCAATAATTTTTTCTTCAACCTTTAAAATCGATTTGTCCAAGTCCAGTCAATTCTGCCTTCCTAATCCTTTTTGAATTCACCTTATTCCTTCTGGAAATAGATTCCATTTTACATGAATTATAATGATCATTTTAGCATCTCCTTATTCATTAGTCACCCCTACTTCCTCAAACCTCTTAGGTATTTACCTAGTGACTAAACAACAAAATTCAGTCTTTTTAGACTGGCATTCAGGGTCCTCCATGATCTGTCTCCAATGTGACAGGACCATAGTAATCTAACCCAGTTTACCTGGCTTCCCTGCATTCCCTGTTGCTTCTCCTTGTATATGTAGCCTGATTATTCCCAGCTTTTCTAATGCAGCTTTCTAGTCTGGGGACATAAAATTTCCTGGTCCCATGTAGTCAGGGCTTCTCAGACTAGATAGGTGCCCTACACCAATGAAAGTCATTATGCTCTGATGCCTTACTTAGATGCTGATCCAAATTGAGACAAGGGAGTGGAGTCTTATCCAGAAAATAAAAGTACAACTGTATCCTTGTTACATATTCTCATTGTATTAGGGCAAAGTTAATATACTTTTTTAAGTGTTCAGTGACTTGTGAGTGCCTCATTTAGTCTCAACATCAAACTTGAACTAAGAGGGTGTTGGAGCTCTCACTAGAGCACCAACCAAGCTTTTCAGCATTACTATTCCATACTATTGCCATCCATCTATTCATCAAACCTGTCAAAATATCCCACTTAATGTTTCTTAAAGTCATCTTTTCCTTTTCACTTCTGTCTTTGCTCAAAAAATCTCCCATGCCTATTATGTTTCTCTCATCTTGATCTGTTAACATATTTTTTGGTGTAAGTCCTAATAACATACCATGTCATAGATTTTATTTTTATCCAAGGCAATTTGGACAAAAATGTGATTGAATAATTATACATAATTGTTCAAAAACTGGTTATTTTATTGTGTCATCTTCCAATAAATATAAGGTTGTGAAAAAACATCATTTAAAAAAAGATTATTTATTGGTTTCTGTGGATGGAGGGGACATTTATTTCCTAATAACAGTAGTATGAAATAATGTATATTGCTCTCATTTAGTGTAAAAGGTGCACTATTCTAATAATTCTATTCTTTAAATATGCAGCAAACCTGCATAAATTCTCTCTCTCTCTTTGTCTCTCTCTCTTTCTCTCTTCATATGTGTGTATGTATATCTATGTTATAAGGGACATGTGAAGTCATTTGGAAGTGACAGAGATGTAAAAAAAAATTAAAAGACTAGGTGCCAAAGGGAGAACAGGAAGAAGGCTGAAGTCAATGCACAGAAGCATACTCAGATGTACCTATGTTACCAATGACGTGTACATGAGAAGTGGTATAAAATATTTCAATAAAGACATGAATGACTGGAAAAGAAGTATACTGTATATGGTGCTGAGAGGGACAGTTGAAATATTGGTTCTTCTGAGTTATGAAAAAACCCCCTCAGCAATAGCACAATGAGTGAGTGTACAGTAGAGAGGATTATGGAAAGTATGAATAAAAATTGTGTTTCATGAAGAAGCTTAGAGAAGTTCTCTCATTGAAAGATCTACTCTTTTGTCAACAGTACTTTTTCCTTTGTCAATGTATATTCCCTCTGCATCTTAATAAATAGATGAATGGATATAAGTGACTCTGGGAATAATTGTAAACTATCTAGCAGATAACTTTCTGATAATGAGCTTCTCTGAGTTTATGACCCACAGTACATCATGGAATCTGCTTTCAAAGCATTCCAGCTTCACAGGATCTGCCTGGCATCTTTAGAGAATTCATGTCAATATTGAATTCAAGAAGAAATTTTTACTTCAGCAATTCAGGTATCAGTCTGGTATTCCCTATACCTTTCTAGCTTTCGTATATATTTCTAACCTCCCTATTTTTCATACTCACTCCAGACTCTGTCTACTCACTTTGAGAATTTTTATTGACTGTTCCCCATGTATGGACAATTTTCCCTCCTCATCTGCACCTAGCAGTTTCCTGATGTCCTTTAAATTTTAAATTACTACCTTCTGCATGAAGGCTTTTCTAGACTTCCTAAATGTCCTCTGAGACTATAGGCAATTTATCCTGTATATAGCTTGCTTGTACTTAGTGGTTTGAATGCTGTGTCATCCATTAGACCTTGAACTCATTGAGAGCAGGAACTGTTTGTTTTCTATCTTTCTTTGGATCTCCAGTGCTTAGCATAGTTTTTGGAACATAATATATGATTAATAAATGCTAATTGTGTGGCTTAATGATGTGCACTACACAGTATTTCTTAGTTGCATTGATTTTGTTCATGCAAAAGTTTTATAAATCTATATAATCAAAGTTGTGTTTTTTATGTTTTATAATCACTTTGATAACTTGCTTGGTTAAGGTTTCTTCTAATCATAGTTTTCTTATATTCTTTTCTATTTTTGTAAAAGCTATAACCTTTTATATTTAGGGCATGGATCTATAGAGTCCATTGTGTTAAATGGTATAAGTTGTTGACCTAAAACTAACTTCTGCCAAACTGTTTTCCCAATTTCTCAGATCTCTTATTGAAAAGGAAATCCTTCCTGAAATAATCTGTGTCCTGGGACTTCAGGAATGCTATACTACTATCAATACATTTAGTTGTGTTGCAATCAAAATTAAGGCAAGCTGAGGCAAAAAGTTGTATTTATTATCAATTTATTGACAGTGCAAATTTGCTAATGAGTGGGGGTTCACACCCCTCAGAAAAGCCTCAGATCCTGAATGAAGGAGACAACTTCCTTTTAAAAACAATTAAGAGGAGCATACAGAATAGAGGGCAGCATCACAGATGGGAAAACAATATGATTGGTTAGAAAGTTTGTAGCATCAAAAGTCTGAAGAACAATATGATTGGCTGGAAATTGGAAATAAGGGGCTAGCAACAACCTCTCCTTCTGTCCTGTCATTAAGGAATGTTAATTGTTTAAGTCCAACTGTAAGGACAGTTTAGTGACAGTGGACCAAACTACCTTGAATAACAGAGCAGATTCTCTGGTGTCCACTTGTATTCTTCAAGGAATAAATTTCCTCGAGGCAAGAATAGGACAGTGATTTGCAAGAATGAAATTTTGAACTTAACTCAGACACAATGAGTGATTTACAGGAAAGTTGAATTTCTAAACTTAACTCTGAGACAAGTGAAGCATGACTTAGGCAGTTACGAAAACTGCCAACAGTGATATGAAATGAAATCAATAACAAAATAAAATCAATTTGATCTTCTCAATTGCACACTGAATTCTGAGTCTTACTTACCTAACTTGTTCTACTCTTTAACTTTTCTGATTCTTAACAAATGATATGTAGTTTCAATAGTTTCTTTTTTATAATATAGTTTGAGATCTGTTAATATGAGCACCATTCATTCCTTATTTGCCCCATTATTTCCTCTGAGCTTCTTAATCTTTTCTATTCCCCAATGACTTTTATTGTTATTTTGTCAAGCTATACAAAGTAACATCAGCATTGTTTGATTGGAATGGGGCTATTTGTAGTTGAAATCATTAGTCTGATTTGGTTAAGCTGGGTCTCACATAAATTGCCTTTGGTTTTTCATTTGACAAAAAAATTACATGCTTTCCTGGTTGGCTAAGAGAATTTCTAAGTTCTTTTTCCTTTGCATTGAGAGTGCATCAATTAAACTTCTTCAAGAAATGATAATAATCTGAGTCAACTCCTTTGTCTTTGTCCATTTCTTACATTTTTATAGTTTACTGCTTGTTTAAACAGATTGAGTTGGAGCTTCTACAATTGTAGGCAGTATCTTTTCACAGTTATCCTTCTAATTGGCAATTTCTTTTGCCCCTTTCTCTACCCAGTTGATGATCTGACTGAACATAGACTTCTAATTCTTTAAAGCTTGCTAAGCCTGAACTACTTATTTCTTGCTTGTTAAGATTAATATGATTTCCTTTTTGTGTGTCATGTTTTGGTGTCAACAACTTTTGACTTCTTGAATACGGAAGTAATGATGTGCTACCTTTAGGCTCCTGAATAATTGTCAAGTCTATGACTTTCCTTTCCCTTCCTCCCCTCCTTGCCCCCATTCCTCCCCTTACTTTCATTTCCTCTCCCTTTCTTCTGACTTAGACCCACATTCTACAAATGTGAATTTTACCATTCAAGTAAATATATTTCAATAAATGCTTATTAAATACCTATTATGTCCAAGGCATTGTACTAGGTACTGCATATAATAGAAAGACAAGAACAAAATAATACTGTTGTTTAAGTAGCTTACATTCTGCTAAGTGGGGGAAGTGAGACATGTCTTCAGATAGATACAAAATACATGTGAAGCATTTTTTTTTGAGGTAGGGCTAGAGATCTAACAACTTGATGTATTAGGATTTTAGTCAATCCAAAAGTACTTAAACATATACCCTCTGCAAAGCACTGTGATAGATCAGGTATTGTCTACATACAAACACACACACACACACACACACACACACACACACACACACACACACACACACACACACACTGACCTAGTATATGAATATGAGCTGGGACTTAAAGGGAAATAGTGATTTCCAAAAGCTGAGTTGATTTCACACATGTGATAGATTGGGAAAGACAGCCTACTCAAAGGCCCTGAGGTAGGAAAAGGAATATCACATAAAGGGAAAAGCAAGCTGAAAATCAGCATGCAATTCATGAAAAAGGTTTGTGCACAGTCAGTTCTATAATTCTGTGTTCCATCTCTACCAGGTCCTGGCCTTATGCCAGGCATGCAAGCCGTTTCTTCAGTTCTTCATTTTTTTCTTTCTTCTACCCAGTTATTTTGCAGTATACTTCAATAATGTATCACTTTTGTTTATACTTCTATTGAGGCATTTTCACCAAAGTGTCTTCTTTTTACTTAAAAGCTCTCTACAATACTGTCATGTTTTTGCTGCTTCCTAATGCTTATTTTACTTTTTTATATACAAGGTATCCCTAAAGTCTTAGTGCTACTAAGCCTTAAACTGTCCTTTTCCACTATGCTGAGGCTTCTTAAGAATCAGGTATGTACTAACAAAGTCATTTTGAACAACAAACTGGAGACATTCAACCTGGAGAAGGCTCAGAAAAGGCATGATAATTATGCCCAAGTATTTGAAGAACTCTCAAGTGGAGAAAACATTAGATTTTATTGTTTGGAACCAGGAGGTTAAACCAAGAGAAATGAGTGTAATTTTCAAAGAGGAAAATTAAGGCTTGATATCAGGAAAACACTTCCTAACAATTAAAGCTGTCCTAATGTTTATTGGGTAGTTTTAAGATCCAGTCATTTCCCCTTTCTTGAAGATCTTCAAGCTGATACTCAGTGGCCACTTGTTGCATATTTTATAATTAAGATTTCTTTTCTGCAGAGGTTGGTTAGATGGCTGCTGTGTTCATTTGTTATTTTCAAATTATGTCATCCTGACTCACCTCCCTTCCCTCACTCAAGATTCAAGAATGATTGTGCATTCAAGGCAGGCAGAGATTCAATAAAGTATGGATCCATTCTCTAATGCTTGTACTAATTTTGGCCTAACAATCAACAATAAGAAAATGCAGGTGCTCTACCAGTCAGCACCACACCATCCATACATGGAACCATTGGTTAAAGCAAATGGAGAAGTTTTGAACACTAGATAAGTTCACTTACTTTGGCAGAAATGGGCAACCAAACAGGAAAGGATGAATATCAGGTCACTGGATCCAGATGTCTCTGGAAGAGAAAGTGAAGCTAGTGACCTTGCATAGCCCTTCCTCCCTCAAATCAGAGTCAACTGCAAGTCACATTGTCATTTTCCTGATGTCATGGTCCTCTTCAAAAATAAAAGACAAACAAAACACACAACAACTTACTTTGGCAGTATGCTTTCCAGGGATGAAGGTTGAAGCACTTGTTGCCAGAGCTAGCTTAGTGTTTGGGAGGCTCCAAAGGAAAGTGTGGGAGAAAAGAGGTATTAGAACTGCCCACCAAACTGAAGGCCTACAGCGTTGTTGTGCTGACATCCTTGTTGTATGTCTGTGAAACCTGGACAGTATAACAGTCCCATGTGGAAACTGAATCGCTTCTATTTGAATTGTCTCAGGAAGATTCCAAAGATCACCTGGTAGGATAAGGTACCAGACACTTGATATCCTTTCTCAAAATAAACTGCTAAATGTTCAAACTCTACTGTAGGAGTGCAGCTGTGATGGGCTGGCCATGTTGTTTGAATTCCAAACATACCCTTGCCTGAAAGACTGTTTCACAGAGAGTTTACACAAGGCAAAATATTCACATGGTGGTCAGAAGTGATGCAAGGACACTTTCAAGATTTCTCTTAAGAACTTTGGAACTGATTGCATGACATGAGGAATATTGGCACAGGACCTCTCAGCATGGCATGTCCTCATCAAAGTAGGCACTGTATGCTATAAGCAAAGCAGAATTGAAGTAGCTCAAAAGAAACATGAGGTGTGTACCTTTAGAGAATTCATCCCAATTGTTCACATGGACTATTTGTGCTAGATATTTGGTAGAGCATGTTAGGCTCATATTGGTCTGATCACCCACAGTGGGATACTCTAGCACGGTGATGTCATTTTTGTCCTCTTTGAAAATTAAGGACAACCACCAACTCACATTTAATGACTTAATATTTAGTTTGTATTTATTCTGTGTATTCTTATATATGTATGTGTTGCTTCCTCCAATAAAATAAAAGCTCACTGAGAATAGAGATTTTTCTTTCTTTCTTTTTTTTTTAATTTTGTATCTATACCACCTAGGATAGCACTTGGCACATAGCAGGTAATTAACACGCTTGTTTAAACCAGCTGTATGAAAACTGTTAAATTGTCATCTATGAGCTCAATGGATGTCTCACTGTGAGCCTAGAGAGAGTGAAACAGCATTCTCCTCCCCCTGATCATGTTATTTGAGAGACTGGAAAAGTGGTAAACAATTCATCCAGAGGACACATTAAGACCAAACACAAGAAAGAAGGACAGAGATGAGTACGGAATGATAGTCACATCAGGGAGGAAGTGGCTGAAAGGAATGTGGTACTTTTGTACTGAAGAAGAATGTTGGCTATGGGCTAAAGAAAAAATATTCCATTAACAAGGAGATGTGGTACCCCCTTTTAAATATGTGTTATCTCCCATGTGCCTCACCTTATTGTATTCTGCAGTTAGAGCCCGAATTTCCACATTGATGGGAAATACATGTGGAACAGTATGTTCCAGACTTTTAGCGGAATGTTTTTTACTGACTATTTTTACTTTCCAATACAAGTTTTATAAATACTCTTTTGTTAAACTCAGTTGGAAATTCAATGATTGGTAATCAATAGGATTCTTTGTGAGGACTCATGAGCAACAGTCCTCAATTGTTCTCTGAGGAACCAGGCTTCTCATGCAAGTGGGAGTGGAGGTAAAAAATTAAAGTAAAGGCTTAGTGACTTGGCATAATTGGTGAATGAATAGAAAAGCATTTACTAAGTAACTACTATTTTCCAGGCACTGTACTAAACTCTAGGGATTCAAAAACAAACAAGGAAGTCAGTTCTTAAGGAACTTATATTCTAAAAGGGAAAGACAAGGTATATAGAGAAGAGGTGGTTAAAGACAAGGGAGATTACAAAGATTGGGAATGGAATCACAGAGAAAATGATTAACCTTAACTTTCAGTTGGTCAGTCTTTCCTTCAGTTGTTTATTTCCAATTTATCATATGCACAGAAGTTTTATGTATATATATATATATATATATATATATATGTATATATATATATATACACACATATGCATATACACACATATGTATATGTATAAATGTGCATATATGTGTGTGTATGTGTATATATATATATATATATATACACATAAACATATAATTTTTTACATAGTTGTTTGAATGTTGTCTTTCACGTTAGACTGTAAGTTCTTTGAGAGGAGGGTTTGGTCTTATTTTTGGCCTTTCCTTGTATCATCAGTGATTAGCATAGTTTATGGCACATAAAAGGTGCTTAATAAATGCTTGCTGACTGACTTTTTCAGAAATAATAGTATTGATTTGATTGATATTCTTAGAGCTGGTGTTAGAATAGGGGATGGAGGTGTTGAGACAGTGAGGAAGTGATCCTGAAACCAGGATGAGAGGGATAGGAGCCCAAAGAACTAATCATAAAAGTTCAGAATTAGACTTTGTTCAGGAGACTAAAAACAACCAGTGAATTAGGTTTATTTAATCAAATGAATAGCCAATTCAATGAAAATATGAATTAAATTGTTTTCCAGATGTTTGACTGAAGTTACCAGTCATTTGAGCCAAAACGGTCCCTTCAATGGCCACATGTAAGACACTTCCAAACTCTGCCTGTCTTAAGTATCCTACATTTCAAAACTGAAAAGAAAAAATAAGACAGCAAATCAGAACTAGTTACTATTGACTTAATGCTAACTAAACAAAGAGTGATATGTTTTTAAAATTAAAAATAAACTTCATAAAATTCAAATTCCTAATGAAAATTGTTTCTACTGAGAAAAGCACTCAAAATTATTTCCCTTAGGCTAATCTGGAAAATCGCGTCGGTATGAGCAATTATGTGTATTTATATGTATGGGAGACTATTCTTCACTCATGATAGCATGATCACAAATAGATTATTTAGGTTCATCAAAATGATTAATCTTTATTTAATCTTGGGGAGAGTTAACTGCCCTCAGGGTCATTGAAATGCATGATGAAGCAGGAATAATAACAAAAAACCAAAACCAAAATCACCAGTGGTATCAGAGATGCAGTGCATAATGGATGAATAAACAATGTTAATGGGCTACCAGTTCTCCCACTTATCTTCAAGGTGGGACTAATGGATTTGGAGAAAGGAATCTGAAAGGAAATAAACAGATGTAGAATTTGACTAAAAAGTAATTTTAATAGAAATTATAGCTTGGAAGCCATTTGGAGGACTAATTATTCTTGTACTTCCACCAATTAAACAGAGAATAATTTAATCCATTATTGAAATTTTATCATAGCTTGCTCATTTCTTTCCCATTCATTTAATTTTTAATTCTTGTATTGGAATCAAGTCACTTAGTTAGCTGTTGTCACAGGTGTTTCTAGATTAAAGTGTTACAGTCTTGGATCTTGACCAAGAAGTTTGACGAGTAAAAACACATTTATCTAAAGGCCTCATCACCTGTTTTGTTTTGTTTTTCAGAAGCTAATGTGGCTACCACAACATCAGAGTACTATAGTACTTCATAAGTACTATAAGAAATTAGAGATTCTTTCCGTTCTGTCTGACAGTCATCTACAAAATTAGCATTTTGTACAATAAACTTTTTCTATCTAATGATATGCAATACAGCACTGTTTTTTTTTCTTTTAACATGATATACCTGCCTCTAGCATCAAATCTGTGATTCAAATCCGATTCAAATCCAAATCAATATTCCCAATCCAACATGAAGCAGCAATTCCTTGACAATAATAGTAACAATCTGCTACAAGACTTGCAGTAGTAACTCACATTTACAGAGGAGCTGTAGGATTTACCAAGGGCTTTCCTCATAACAACCTTGTGAGGAGATAGTACAAATGCCTTCATCTCTTTTTATGGATGAAGAAACAGAGGCCTCGATTGACAGCATGACTTTTCCAAGATCATACAGCCAATGTATCAAAATCAGGATTCTGATTCACTTCTCCTGACTTCCAAGTCCTCACTACACATCATGACAACATTACTAGTTTTCATGTTTACAATTAACAGTAACAAAAATGTAAATTAATATTAACACAGTTCTTTTTGTTCCCATCACTGTTAACAATGTTATAAATAATATTAAATGTCATATGTAATCTCATATAATCCTCATTGCTACGAGGTTAGCACTCAGCACAGTCTCCTTGTAGTACATATTTGATATTGAGACACTTTCAGGTCATTTACCATTTAATAAAAGAAATTTTATTTAGTTATTGTAGGAAAACAGATAGATGTGGAAGACATTTCAAGCTGATTCAGTTGAGCAAAATCTTCCCTGCCTAGGAGTTGCCATCCTGGTCCTACAGCCAAATATCAGAACATAGCTAGATCCCCCTGTAGTTGTTTTGTAGTCAGGTGACCAGGAAGTCACTTGAGCCAAACAAATCTCAATGATGCTTTTAATCCTTTTAAAGGAAAACAAGACTATTTCCAAGGGTGATAGGGGATTAAGATAGTGTTTCCATCACAAATAGGTACTTTAGCAACTTTCAAACAAGAGACAGTAAAAGGACTTGGCAATTGATCAAAAAGAGATTACAGGACACCCTGCAATATCACCCAACGCAGGAGGAGATCTTGTTTAGCAGCTCCATTGCCTATATCTGCTTCTGGGTCTTAGTTCAAGGGCTAAGAGAAGCACTTTTGGTCAAGAGGAAGCAGGAACCCTGTGAAAGAGTATTTCTTTTGATCACAAGGGATCAGGGACTCTGCAGAACAATATCGATTCTGATCCCAAGGGATAAGGGGCCCTTCTGATTACACCTCTTCCCAGATCACATTACCTCAAAAATACCAAAACTTTCGAATTCCTGGAACTACCTCCAAAAACAACAGTGTGAAAAAACCTAATGTTTAAGACCTTTCCCTTTCCTGCCTTGCCAGGAACTAAGTCCAACTTCCACACAAAGTTCAGAGTCAAGAAATGGGTTAAAAAACAAGCAAACAAAAACAACCTGACCATATAAAGCTACAATGGTGACACAAAGACCAAGACACAAACTGAGAAGAATATGAAGTCACGTATTGTTAATATATTTTTATATGTATTTTTAATTGAATGGGAAGATCTTTCCCATCCATTAATAGACCCGTATGACCTGGTTGAGTCACATGGAAGCCTGAGTCATATGAGTCTGTGATGGGAAGAATCATCTCCTGGCTGGGCCTAATTTGAGCTAGTTTCTTGTGCTTACCTAGTAAATAGAAGCAAGAGGCGTAATCCAATCATGTTAATGAACAGAAGCCTTGGGGAGTGACCACCTTAATTGATCCCTCCCTTTAGAAATAGTCTGCCCTTCAGAAACCGGGTCTGCCAGAATGAGGAAAAGGATGGATCATAGAGAAATATTGGTTAATAAAGAATATTAATTTCCTATCAGAAACAGTCTTCCCACACTGGGGTTGTTACTGTGTACAATGTTCTCCTGGTTCTGCTGATTTCATTCAGCATCAGTTCATATAACTCCTTCCAGGCCTCTTGGAAGTCTTCCTGTTCATCATTTCTTATAGCACAAGAGTATTCCATTACATTCATATAACACAACTTGTTCAGCCATTCCCCAATTGATGGGCATCCCCTTGATTTCCAGTTTGTGGCCACCACAAAGAGAAATGCTATAAATATTTTTGTACATGCGGTACCTTTCCCCATTTTTATGATCTCTTTGGGATACAGTCCTAGAAGTGATATTGCTGGATCAAAGGATATGCACATTTTAAAAAATTAAATTATTTTGTTTTCAGTGTTCTACAATCACTTCCACATACCTTAGATTTTTTTCCTCTCTCTCTCCCTTCTTCCCCCCCCTCCCTCTCCGAGAAGGCATACCATTTTCTATAGGTTCTACACATACATTCCTATTAAATACATTTTCACCTTTGTCATGTTGCATAGAAGAATTAAAATGAATGGGAGAAATCATAAAACAAAACAATACAAAAGAAAATGGTCTGCTTCATTCTGTGATCAAATTCCATAATTCTTTCTCTGGATGGGGAAAGTATTTTGCCTCAAGTCCATTGGGAATTTTTTAAGTCCTCGCATTGCAATGAAGTATTAAGTCTACCAGAAAAATTCTTTGCACACTGTGGTCTTTGCTGTGTACAAAGCTCTCCTGGTTCTGCTCCTTTCACTCAGCATCAGTTCATATAAGTCTTTCCAGGCCTCTCTGAAGTCTTCCTGTTCATCATTTCTTATAGCACAAGAGTATTCCATTACATTCATGTAACACAAGTTGTTCAGCCATTCCCCAATTGATGGGCATCCCCTTGATTTCCAGTTTTTGGCCACCACAAAGAGAGGTGCTATAAATATTTTTGTGTATGTGGGCCCATTTCCCATTTTTATGATCTCTTGGGAATACAGTCCTAGAAGTGGGATTGCTGGGTCAAAGGATATGCATATTTTTGTAGCCCTTTGGGCATAGTTCCAAATTGCTCTCCAGATCCAACAGCAATGAATTAGTGTTCCAACTCTCCCACATCTTCTTCAACATTTATCATCTTCCTATTTTGTCACATTAGTCAATCTGATAGGTGTGATGTGGTACCTCAGAGTTGTTTTGATTTGCATCTCTCTAATCAATAGTGATTTAGAATATTTTTTTCATATAACTAGAGATAGCTTTATTTCTTCCTCTGAAAACTGCCTGTTCATATCCTTTGACTACAGTTCTCTATATATTTTAGAAATGAGGCCTTTATCACAGACAGTAGTTGCAAAAATTCTTTCCTAGTTTTCTGCTTCTCTCCTTGTCTTGGTTGCATTGTGTTTGTTTGTGCAAAAACTTTTCAATTTAACGTAAGCAAAATTATCCATTTTGGACTTCATGATGTTCTCTATCTCTTGTTTGGTCATAAATTTCTCCATTCTCCATAAATCTGACAAATACACTATTCCTTGCTTCCCTAATTTGTTTATAGTATCAGCCTTTATATCTCGATCATGTATCCATTTGGATTTCATTCTTGTGTATAGTGTCAGGCATTGGTCTATGCCCAGTTCCTGCCATACTGTTAACCAGTTTTCCCAGCAGTTTTTGTCAAATAGTGAGTTCTTAATCTCAGAACCTGTGTGGGTTTATCAAACAGTAGACTACTATATTCATTCATTGACTACTGTGTCTTGAGTACCTAACATTCCCAAAGGACTCTTGAGGAAAATTACCATACACATCTAGAGAAAAAACTATGGAATTGGAATGCAGAATGAAGCAGACTATTTTCTGTTGTGTTATGTTTGTTTTTTTCTCATTCTTATTCATTTTAATTCTTCCATGCAACATGACTAATGTGAAAATGTGTTTAATAAGAATGTATGTGTAGAACCCATATAAAATTGCATGACATCTCAGGAGGGGGAGGGAAGGAGAGAAAATTTAAGACTTATGGAAGTGATGGTTGAAAACTGAAAACAAATTAATTTAATAAAAATTAAAATTAAAAAAGAATATTAATTTTATTATCAACAATTAATTTAATAAATAATAATTGATTTCCCTCAAGACTTAATTATTCAGATCAATAAAATGATTGAGACAATTCCAAAGGATCCATGATGAAAAATGCTATCCATCTCCAGAGAAAGAACTAATAAACTCTGAAGGTATACTGAAGTATACCGTTTTTAAACTTTATTTTACTTTTCTATATTTTCTTTTACAGGACAGCTTGTATAGAAATATATTTAGCATCACTTCACATATATAACTGACATCAAATTTCTTGCCTTGTGAAGTAAGAGTGAAGAATAGGAGAGAAGGAGAAAACTGGGAACTCAAAATTTAAAAAAAAAAAGAATTAAATTTTACATATAAACTGAAAATATATAATGAAAGAAAAATGGTTTAAAGTTTAAAAGCAATCAAGCAAACAAACAATAATAACTTTCTCTCAGGAAAGAAAACAATTCATTTAGAACGAGACTTACATGGAGTATGAGGTTTACTAGCTCTTCTTTTCTAAGGAACATTTACTACTTCTCATAAGACAAACCATTGAGTCAGAAAAGATGCATATCTGAATAAGGTATTCCATATAGACTTTTTCTTTGTATTATATGGAGGTAGTTTTTGTTTTGTTTGCTTTGTTTTATCAAAGAGATCTTTAGGCAGCTACTTATTCTGTCAGCACATAATCCTGAACTTGGCTACTAATGACTAATTTATATGGAATTAAAGAATTTTGGGAATCAAGGAGATCAACAAGATCCAGTATTTTAACTTGTTCAGAAATATACCCTGAGAGCTTCCTGGGAGCCATACTTGTGAACTTGACAAGTACTCATCTAGCTTTTGCTTTGGGCATTACAATAATGGGTAACTCACTAACTCCCAAGGTGAATCATTAGGTTTTTGGATACCTTTATTTACTAGGACATTTTCCATATGCAGCCTAAATCTCCTTCCCATTCATTGTTCCTGGGTCGCAAGACAGGACCAGGAGCAATCACCTACCTACCATCACATAGTCAGCATTTGTCAGAGTCTAGACTTGAACTTGGGTCTTCCTGCCTCAGAAGACAGCTCTCTATCTGCTACACTGTGATGCCTGTTAGAGCAGGAAGGTCCATCAACCTCATTTGTTCCAATTGATCATTTTACATAGGAAGTTTCTCCAAGAAAATAGAAACTAATAAAGTTGCAGATTTGACCAAGTTAATAAGTAGTAGATCAAACAACAAAAGCCAATTCCTTCATTTCAAATGTCTTGTGATTTAGAAAGTGGGTAGTTATCACTTTTCTCCTTACCATACTGATATACTATCATTATATAGTCTATTTACACTTGCCTTGCCTACTCCTCTTTCACTGCTTTAGCACAGGTTGCTCCTATCTCCAGTTGTCTCTCTGTCTCTCCCCATGAATGATTCTTTTTCTATGAAGGGGACCAGCTTTATGCCTACCTTCATTTTGAAATCTACCTTGATCAGTTCAGACCACAAGACTGGCTATTTCCTCTGCACTCCCTTAGTATGTAAGGGCTATCCTACTCATATGATTCTTGCCTTGCAAACATTCTCTTGCCTATTCTGTTTTCCCTCCAAGTTTCTTCATGTTGTAAACAATATCTAGTGCTTTGTAGTCCTCACAATCTCAAAATAGGTTCTCCATACATATCAACAACCAACAACCTATCCATTTTGACTAGAAAACAAAACTGCATATTCACTTGATTTTTTCATTTGCCACACCAGATTCCTATTGCATTATTCTTTATTAGTGATATTTACTCAGTCTAAGCTATCTATGCCTTTCTCATTTCTGTTGTAGTACACTCCCCTGGCCCCAGGGATATTCCCTCAACTCACATGACTACTCCAGATGGGAAGGGGGGGGCAGTAGCCTATATTCCTAAAATAATAATTCATGACCACTGATAGATAGATTCATCTTTAATGTTCAAGTCAACACTGTTCAAGGCAACACTAGTCATTGAAATTACATATTAATAAACAAAATGCTTCCCCTTAGGAACTGGGGTACTTTCTACTAAAAAACAAACAATAATCTGTGGGAAAAGTTGCCTGTAGCAGTTGATGCATTTGTGGAAAACTCAGTGTTTGGTTCAAATATAGTGAACCTATTCCTCCTCCAAATCCAGTCTGTTTTTCCCTACTACTCCATACCCCACACCATTACTCAGCAAAACTCAGCATCAGTGGGGAAAGTGGATGTTCAGAGAACTCAAAAGTAGAAAGGCACACATGGAGGGAGAATGTGTGGTCACAGCATATGGGTATAGTGAGAGGTCACTTACACATCTGATGCTGAAGGGTTTCTGCAGTCCTTATACTTCTCTTTCTGGGATAAGATGTCTATATGAGATGACATTCTCCTAGGTGACTTGTTCTACAGGGCCTTATGCCTTTCTTTTGCTGGAGCACATGATTCTGATGGTTAGCCATAGTCCCCATCATTTCTAGCTTTAGCATATCTCATCTGGTCTGTTACTGCTATTGTCTTTCAGGAAAAAAATGGAAGCCACATAAATCTCCATTCTGGTGAAAGAAATGATTCATAGAGGATTCGAACTCAAACTCTAATCATTGTTAGTCATTTTGTTATGATTTTATAAGGGGTGATGATTGTTAGTAATGATTTTAATATATTTATCTAGTAATACATATCTAGTCAATTACCAATGTATTAATCCATACTCTATAAGTGACATAGGGATATAGATTCTAATAGAAGGGACTTATGATAGGCCTCAAACTTTAATGTAATGTTCATTACTTGAGTAACAGCTATGGAGCTCACTTGTGTAACCACAAGAATGCTGACAAAGATATCTGGTTTTGCTCAAATTCTAGACCAAAGCAAAGATGGGGTGGTGGTGGTGGAATGGTATGGAAAGTCTCCCTCTCCATATGTTCTTGGAGCATACATATAACTTGTACCTTTCCCACTGCCTAACCTAAGGAAGAACCCATCCATCTTGTGACCACCTAGTCAGTGGAGATATTCCTTGCTCCACCTAAATTGTGACCCAGTTGACATATTATTTTTGCTTATTTCAGCTTATGCATCATATGTCAACCAATAGGATTCTGTATTGTATAGCTGACTTAGAATGTCCAGGCAATAAATCCAGTATCAAACCTTTCTAAGGTCCACTTCATTAGAGGTGAACATGGGCCCATTAATAAAGTGCCATTGGCTCACAACTTTGTCTCAGTCTCTTTTATTGTAGGTTGGACAATTTTAATCCTCACACTGGGACATATAATGCATATACCGAGAAGTGTCCTAATTCCAGATGCAACTCTCTCAACAGTCTCAACAGTTTTTGCTTCCTTGATTCAACTTCTCAGCTGGATCACTGCTCCCATGAGCAAGATATTGTTGTAAATACAAAGTATGTAAAGAAATTTCTGCCCACCTTGCTGCAAGCAGAAAGATGAAGAGAACTCTCTTTCCTTGAGAAAAAAAATATTTGGGCAAGGTCAACTTGCTTGTTATCTACGCTGAGCATATGGCTGTTCTCAGCCTTTCTTTGGAAGTTTCTCGTGTTAACCAGGTGCCCCTATCTAGTGACCAATACTCTATAATTAAAGAAAGTTGACTGAAGAACTTTTTCATAATTTTTTGCCAGGTTTGGGGAAAATTCATCAATTTAATAAAGGACTGAGCTAGTTCCTTTGCAAGATTAATAACTGCAGGCCTTGCATGGACTTTGACTAATTTATGCTTGAATACTTCTAAAATTTCAATGAGAATTAAAGGTTTTAAAGGTATCTGGTTTTAGAAGACTAGTGTAAAGTTAAGCAACTCATCAGTTTTCTGAAAGGTCATAATGGATGCCACTCCCTAATCCCAACCAAGAAAAACTGTTCCAATCTAGATTATATCATAGTTGGGAGGAAGCAACTGCTTATGTGATTTTGGGCAAGTCATTTTGATTCTCTTAATCTCAGTTTCCTTCTCTGTAAAATGAAGGGGCTGTACTAGATGCTCTCTAAAATCCTTTAAAACTCTGACAACATGCACATAAATACAATACTAAACACTAACTACAATGCTTAATAGAACATAGGTAATTGGGAGCTCTAAAGTACAGTTAGAGTGGGGAGAGAGACTGATTGTTTGGATTTTGGAGACAAGTGAGGAGGAGTCGACATTAAAGCTAGACCTTGAAGGATAGGCAGGAGTTAAAAGGGCAAAGATAGGGAGTTGAAGTCATTAGGGCATGGCATGAAAATCACACAGGCACCAACGTGTTGGATGCATCTTTATCAAGATGATCTTCAAAATTCTTTTTGTCCACTCTTTCTGATGTCTGCTGGCAATTTACAGATCGTTATATTAAAGGGATTGGTCTCTGAGAACTTAATTCATAGATGACTTGGATAACCTGAGTTTTAAAAAGCATATGTTGGCCTGGCTGTTTTTCATGTCCATATCCTTCTCTGCATCTTGGCCTTGACTTGTGGATGCTTCAATTTATTTTGCTGAAAGTTATTACCATTTTATCATGGGCCTAAAACCTTATCCCTGTCATAAATCAACTCCTAGATATTTCTGTTTGTTAAACCACACTTAATCTCTCTAACAAAGAAGGACTTAAGGTCAGTCTATAGGCTGATGGTACTTTTTCAGTGGTTATTGCCCAGTGTTTCCAGGTTAAAAAAAACTGATTTGCTCAGTTATAGATACCGGTAAGTTTAAAGGGCCTAATACTGATAATGATGCTATAATGTAAGGAAGAAAAAAAGTAATGGGTTCCTGGAAGTGCTTGAGCCATAAGGATATAGTTTTAGTCAAGGAGGTGAACTGTTGTTTCATTGGTCATGATCCAATTCTTAAATGATGAGTATTGCCGAACTGTCTCTATTTTTCTGGCATCAAGTCAGCATCATTTCAGTAAGCTCACATTTTGTTCCACTGTTCAAGAGGAAGTAGCCATAGGAAGAAAACCTGTGAGTAGAGTGCTAGGTCTGGAGATAGGAGACCTAAGCTAAATTCTAGTTTAATGTTTGCTTGGTATCCAATTAAATGGACAATTCATTTAATCTCTATGAGCCTCAGTTTCCTTATTTGTCAGTGGAGTCTAATAATATTTGTATTACCTCCCTTATACTTCAGCTGCAGCAGCAACATCCTTATCCTTATCCTCATAGCTGTTCTGAGTTGACAAAAATTAATTCTTAATGGTACCTGAATGGTGTGAGTGAAATGGTGTGCCTTGGAGTGAGGAACGCCACAGTTTAAATCATGTCTCAGATACTTAGGAGCTGTGTGACATGAACAGAGGTATTGTGAAGCTCGGGTGAGAGAACAGATGTAAAACACTTCCCCAAACTTAAAGCGTGCTATACAAATTTCAACATTCCTGCTCCTCCTTATTAGCCTACAGTTAGCAGGCCTCAAGTCAGGGGAAGATGTCATTCCTTGAGCCTTCTACTATACTCTTGATGTGCTGAAGCAATATCTGAAGAGCAGTGCAGAGATATGATAGTAAATGTTTAACAAATGGCTTTTGGAGTGGGGGATTGGGGAAAACATTTAACTCTGAATCACTGGGAAAATATTTTTTAGTTTAATGTGAATTCTTAGCAGTTTAAATCTAGACAATCAATAAAACTAAATCAATATATCAAACTCTGACTTGTAGGAATTGCTGATTTCTGAGACGTAAATATTCACTGGGAAAGTTTAACAACTGACTCTCAAAAGCCAGTTGAAGGTGGCTCCAGTATACCCCTAGAAACTAAGCAAATTACTTGACCTCTCAGTCTCCTTTTCTTTTTCATTTGTAAAAAGAGGATTGTAATGGCACACACCTCACAGGGTTGTTGTGATGATAAAATGATATAACATACAAAGCATTTTGAAAACAAGGTACTATATAAATGCTATTTTTTATTATTATAAATTATGTCATGTAAATGATATAATTATATGAATAGAAATTATAAAACAAACATAGCTAAAATACTGATAGAATATTTCTTCAAAGGAAATTATTCACTTTATGGTCATACACTTAGAGACTGATAGTTTTCTGTTAAAAAAAATTGGCTGTGCCTTAATTTTATAAGAACTTAATAGAAACCAATCAAAACTTGTTGCTGTTCAGTTATTTCCATTTGTGTCCACCTCTTTGTGGTGGACTCCATTTGGGGTTTTCTTGGCAAAGATACTAGAACAGTTTGCTGTTTCCTTTCCCAATTCATTTTATAGATGAGAAACTGAAGCAAACAGGGTTAAGTGACTTTCCTTGGATCACACAGGTAGTAAGTGTCTGAAGCCAGATCTGAACTCAGGAAGATAAATCTTCCTCCTGACAGTAGGTCCAGCACTCCATCCACTGCACCACCTAATTGGCCTTACCAAACTTATGAAATGATAAATTGAGGAGATTTCCTCAAAAGATGCTCTACATTTTTGTAAAATAATTAACTTCAGATTTCTAATAGTATCTAAAATATAATTTGACTGACAGACATTTGATTTTCATATAACTTTTCAAGAACCCAATGATCACTTAAAGAAAGATCTATGTTATGACTTGTTCTTTCCCAGGTAATTTTAATTCAACAAACATTTCACAAATACATGCTAGTTGTATTGTTCTATACATCCAACCCCATTATCTCATCTGATCTTCTACATCAGGAAATGGCTTTTGGACATTTTCAACTGGATGTCCAAAATAGAAATTATATTCTCCTACAAACGATACTACAACAGAACAATACAGCAAGACAATACAATACAAAACAAAATCACAAAACAAAACATGACATTCTTTTGAATTGCTATATTTCCCCAATAGCTAGTTCAATCTCTCAGGTTCTTACCCTTGGTCTCCTCCTTCACTCCCTGCTCTATCTCACTACATATATTAAATTAGTTTATCAGCCTTGCTTTTTCTAACCCCACAATGCTTCTTTCATTAATTCCCTTCTCTACCACCACCCTAGTCCCAGGCCTTCTTTACTTACTGGCTCTATCATAATAGCCTCTTAACTAATCTTCCTACTTCACATATCTCCCTACTCCAATCCATCCTTTAAAATGTTGCCAAATTAATTTTCCTAAGTAAACTGAAGTCTAAGTACTTAAAATTGCTAATCAGTGGTCTGAGGCTAAGCAAAAGAAAGTTCTTGTTTTAGGTAAATTCTTTATGTAAATCCTTTCTTTTATGTTACCACCATTCAAATATTTGAAGACAGTGATCTTCCCACTGAAGTCTTCTCTTCACTTAGACAAGCACCCCTCATTTCTTCCACTGATGTTGATACGAAGGATTTCAAGTTCCATCTACAATTCATTTCATTTGTCTTTGGAGGTATGGCTTACTTGTGTCTCTTCCAAAATGTGCTGCTCAAAGGTGAATGCGATACTCTAGATATGGCCTGAATGGTGCAGAGTATATGTTACTGGGCACCAAAATAACCCCACCATATGAATAATACTTCTGAGATGTTCAGCCTGACGATTTAGAGTCAAAATAATAGTTATCTTCCACTATTTGAAGGACTTTCATGGTAAAAGGAATTTGATTTTTTTCTGCTTATCTTCAGGAGGCAGAACTGGGAACAATGGATGTAAGTTGTATGAAGGAAAATCTCAGCTTGATTTCAGGAAAAGATTTCCCTGACTGTGTTATAGTAGTGGAATTGACTATCTTGTGCATCAGTGGATTTTTTCTCATTGGAGATCTCCAAGTAGAGGTTGGAGGATCTCTTCTCACAAATGTTTAGGAAAAAAAATCAATTAACAAGCACATATTTTCTCTACCTTCCAACTCTGCTACTGGGTCCTCTACCCAGGAAAGAATGAAGTCTTTGTTTTGTACCATTTGCAATTTGAAAAGTGTGTATTGTTACTCTTTATCAGCATTATTGATCAAAACTATTGAATAGAACAGAACCAAGTAAAGAACTCTGTGGCAAGTTAGTAGTGATGACTCTCCAAGTTGACTTTTATCTATTTATCCTTTAATTGGATACCTATGAATTGAATATGTTGCATCTAAAACTCCCATTGGGTGACTGTATTTGGAGAACTGTGATGACCAAATCCTGACAGTGATATGATGTCTGATTGGCATAATTTTGTTTCTGTTCTCTCCCTCTCCCTCTCCCTCCCCCACTCCCTCTCTCTCAGAAAAGAAAATATTTGAAGGACCAAAGTACCCAGAATCTGAACGTAAGTATAATTATTGATAAGTGGACAGTAACTAGAGGCATGTGGAAGGTAGTTCTGTCAGTTCTCAGTCAGTGAGGGACTTAAGGCTTAGGGTCACAAACAAATGGTGAAACCTAGATCAGAAGTGTGTATTAAATTCAAAGGAAAACTATGAAGAAATGTGGTACAAAATTCAGATACTAAAGAAATGCAGAGTTTGAGTTTCCCAGAGTTTAAACAACTGACAGCACTTGTAGGATAACTGGTGCTCTGTATAAGTTTATACCTTATCTGGAAAAGGTCAGTTCAACCCTTAGGTTTTTTTAAGCGTACTGGACAACCTCATGGTTGCCTGTAGAGTTACCATAGGGGAAATAGTTATCTGTAAAATCTACCAGGCATTCCTAAGGCACAACATTAAAAAAAAGACATTGACAAACTAGAGCATGTCCATAAGAAGATAACCAGGATGGTGAGATTTAAAACCAAGATAAATTACTTTAAGAAATCATTAGTCTTTAAAATTTTCCATTCTGAGCTTATTTTCTACAGAAATGTTGATTAGAACATTCTTTCAAACTGACCTCTTTTATTCTTTTGACTCCAAATCCTCCAGTGGTCTGTACTGATCCTTCAGGATTCAAGCTAGTTTGTCAAAAAAATACTTACAGACTATTTCCATAAAAGCATCCCGTAGCTTTTATTTTCCTGGTCTTTCCCTATAGAATTAACAAAGATGAGGTAAACAAAAAAGATCAAACATCATGAAGCTCTGTGATCAGTAACCTTGGTTCCATGATGCCACTTTTCCTGCCTCTTGTTATGATGATGATCTTAAATGCAGAGCTCTAAGTTTCTTTCTGCCTTCTAGACACACTTTCTTCCTTTGAAAAGACTATAGGCAGCCCAGAGGCTTGTCAGGTATTTATAAAATCTGACTCTTCTCTGCATCCTTCCCATGCCATTTGGTTTTGCCAAGAACCCAGATCGCAGTCAAACTATCCATCACACATTCATTCTGAAACCCCATGTCAATGCTGAATGTTAGACCCCAACCTTAAATAGCAAGGACTCATATGCTCCAATTAATTTAAATCACCATTTTATTCCCTCTTCTCCTTATTCACAATCATACATCTCTTCTTCTATATCCCTCACAAAAATGCAAGACCTCCTCAAATCCCAATCTTCCTTACACTGAACTGACTTTCATTCATGATACTGTTAATAATATCTAACATGTCTATACTAACTTAAGGGTTTCATAGTTCTTCACACACAGCTAATACAATCCTCATATTAGTCTATAAAGTAGGCACTATAGGCAGGTATCACCCCATTTGGTAGATGAGGCCCTGTGGCACAGATGAGTTAAGTGATTTGCTCATGATCATACAGTGGCCATACTAGTGGGAGCAGGAATCAAATCTACATCTAACTCCAAGTCCAGGACTCTTTCCACTAAACCACACTGCCTCCTACATATAGCCATTTTCCTCTTTGCTGGAATCCTTAGGCTTTATCCTTTCTGTCTTATTCAATTTGAGAAGGAGAAAATGTTGTAGGGAGTTTACAAATCCTCATTCATTGGCTTTTGCCTCTACTTTTTGATCTTGTGTTTTTATTAACTTTATTTATATAAGTAATGGGGAAATGGCCATCTTTCATGATGAGTTGGACATTTAGAGTAATAAAGGGGTCTAGCTAATGGGCCTAGTCCTTATGGGGAATGTACAGAGTTATTATCTGAAGCAATTACATAGAAGTGGTTGGGAATACATAAAAACATGATAATGTTTAATGGCAGGGTCTTGGAGAGATTTGGTTTAATGGTAGTGTCTTGGAGAGATCTGGTGCATGGAAAGCTATTTTTAAAAAATTGATTCTGGTGATAAATTGTAAGGGGCCCAGAGGGTCCCAGGGGGTGCAAGTCAGAGGCAAAGCCTGTTCCCATGGGAACGGTGCTGATGCACACCCTGGAAGAAGCTCTGTGTGACCCTGGAAACTGATGTTCTTGCAGATACCAATGTCCTGTACAGTAAAGTTACAAGTGAGCCTGGGAACCCAGGAACTAGCTGCAGGAACAAGATAAGCTTCCTTCCTTACTGCGGGTGTAAGGATGTGGAATAGTCATGAGATGGTGAAGTAATGGGATGAGCTCAGCATGTATGTGATTGGTGGATCAGCCTTTATAAACCCTAACCCTCAGCTGAATAGAGAGAGTTGTTGCTTGGATCATCTTGTCTCCGGTCTCCTTCCTTCAGAGCCCACAGATTAGAGGCCCGTGGGTCAGGGGGATCCAGGGGGCTTGGGTCTTGACCCTGAGCAATTGGCGCCCGAACAGGGACTAGAAGGGAAACCGAGAACCCCCTGCAAGGCGTGGGCTCGGAGTCACATGAGAGTGATGCCACCTGCATGCCCCAGTCAGTGCCCCGGTGGTTCTGCAGAGCTTGGGAGAGATGTGCACTTGGCTGACTGGGACGAGAAGAAGAAAGTTACAGACTGTGAGTAACCCTGCTTATAGATAAAACAGGTAGAGAGCTTAGTCCAGAGAGATTATATCCAAAGCTACAGAAAAAACGAACAGGACTATATACAGATGGTAGAATGGGTATGACAGGATTGCCCAGAACTGCCAGAGTGGAAGAGATGATGCAAAGGTGTGAAGATGTAGGTTCGGTAACATTTGCAGCTCACGTGAAGGAACAGGTAAAGAGACAGTATAGAACCGAAGCTGCCAGCACGAGACAAGGACAGAAATGTTATAGCTGTGGAAAAACAGGTCATTTTAAAAAATACTGTGGGAGCAGGCCAGGAGTAAGGCCTAAAACACCATGCCCAAAGTGTAGAAGAAGGGGTCATTGGCCCTCAGGATGTCAAGGAGCCCTGCCACAACAATACTCTAGCCCAGGACCTGAAGGAGGGACAAACCTTCCAACCCAAAGCTATGACAGCATGGAGAGGTAAGCCCAACAAGGAGACTCAACGCCTCAGACAATGGTACCAAGTGGCCACAGTGAAAGAAAGAAAGCCACATGCCTAGGTTGTACATAGTGTCTGTATCTGTGTTCTGTCTTTCTGTAATTTGTGTTTGTGTGTTTGTGTGTTAATACTGCCGGTGCCCTTGTGCTGGTTGGAATGCAGTTATCTCTTTTCCTCCCCCTCTGTTTCTCTCTCTCTGATGGCTGCAGCATCAGGGAAGAGAATGGGAGAGAGAAAGAGAGGAACTCCTCTTGTTTAGGTTATGACTGCTAAAGTTAGGTCTGATCAGGTCAGAAACATGTTCCAACAAACAATGTATGTGCAGTTTAATAGGGTCTGCAAGCAAAGCCCATTAGAAAAGTTGTTGGTAAAATTCTCTCTCTCTTTCTACCTTTTAACCCTGGCCAGGTTGTGAAGGTGGGGAGACAGACCAGAAATTGGGGAACTTTTTCCCCTCATCTTATGGAGGCAACCTAAAGTTTCTTTGCTGTAATTGTTTTAAGTGTATGATGTCGCTTCTCATTGGATAGTTCAGACAGGGCAGATTCACAAAGTTTTGGGGACTGGGGTAAGAACAGGGACCGTAGGCCCCCTGTAGCTGGGGAGAAGAACCAAACACCCGTTAGCGAGTATAGGTAGGTGAGCCCCACTGGGTGTGGGAAGAAGCCGCTGTTCATCAGTGCAGAGAGCCCCGTTGGGAAGAAGTCGCTGCCAAGCAGCGCAGAGATCCCCCGCGGGAAGAAGTCGCTGGACAGCCAGCGCGAGAGCCTCGTTGCTTGCAGCGGGAAGAAGTCGCTGTTAGACAGCGCAGTGAGCCCCGTGCGCGCAGCGAGAAGAAGTTGCCGTTAGTTGGGGCAGAGATCCCCACGAGCGCAGTGGGAAGAAGTCCCTGACTAACAGCGCCGATAGCCCCGCAGGGAGCGGGAAGAAGTCGCTGGTAAGCAGCGCCTCGCAGACGGGAACCATGGGTCAGGGGTATACTATCCCACTGATCAAGCCTGATAAGGAATAGATTAAGCCCCACTTAAGCCAGTGTCGAGATTTTGTTGAGCATGTCTGGAAGAATTCCCCAGTCTTCTATGAATGAGTGTATATTGGAAGTGTAAATAATGGTACCTACAGTTCACTGTTTGGGTTACTACTGTGTTCCTAAATTGTAATAACACTGTCTTGTATTGTACATTAAGTGATCATGGTAATCCAGAAATGGTGTTACAAAAGGCAATTTAACTCTGAATTTTGTTGACACTAGAGATCTTGGGAAACTCGTGTAAAACAAGTTATGTTATTGTAAACTTTACCCATCCTGTACCCTTGATTTAGAGAAACCAGGTATTTTCCCCCTTGCCTGTTACAGAAGTTACAGCTAAAATAATTTGTGTATCATTTTTGAAAGTTGTAAGAGTGTTACCTACGTTTTGAAGTTGCTGTTTTAATGCTACACCTAAAATTGTTAATTGATTACTGCATATAGAAAGAAAAGAATGGAGTAAAAATTTTATTTAGACTGGTTCTGCCCATTTGGAACAGTCCTCCTGTATGTGTGGGATTTGGCAAGCATGGGATCCATGCCAATTCCTTTTATTTTGTAAAACTGCCAAGGCCTCTTTCATGTGGACAAGGTCATCAGTCCCAAGAAAGAAATTTGTTTGGCTTATGTAATTCATAAACAATGAATGTGATTTGCTCAATAGTTTAATAGACAGGAAAGATTTTTAATAATTGACTTTGAGATCTCATATGTATGTGAGTCCTGTTAATCTTCATTGCTTATTGCAACTCCATGAGTATAGAAATACCTGTGTCTGGTTCTGCGCTATGAGCAGTGGATCTTGCTGTTTAAGGTAAAGGCATTTGGGACTATAGCTAGTTTCATTTTAAGTTTAAGTTTGAATTTGGGTATCGTTGCTTGCATTAAATCAGTATCTGAGAGAAGTGCCACAAGTTACTCAGAAGGAATGTGATCCTGCACTGTTAACAGGTGAAGTTTGTATCTGGATAGGAAACACCGAGGGGACAATTCTAGACTCACTCTAGGATGGGATCCTCCTGGTCAGTTTCCCTCTTGTGTCCTGGAAAAAGGAAGGTTTCTCACCTGACTATTCCTGAGTCTGGCTATAAAATAGATACTGCATGGTTTGGAGTATTGCACTGCTACCCAATTCAAACAGAGTCAAGGATGTTTTATCCTGTCTTATTTGGTATGCCACATGTCCCTGCTTTTCCTTCTATAGCAAATTTCTCTGAATATAGCAAGTGATCAACAACATATGTGAGCCCTTTTGTACTGGGAACACCAATATTATTTTTATTGGAACACTAATATTATTTTACATGAACTTGGTATGATCAAACATTTATGTACATTCCTTTCACCCTAAGATGTCCTCATAGTGTAGAAGCATTGTAAAAGAAGTAGCATTTTTCTGTAATCAGTCTTGTACTGTTACCAACACGAAATTCCCCTGTGCATTTTCCCTGAGCATTCTGTGATAATTACGGCTTTGGTTTGTTTGAGGAATGTTACTTTAGCTTTCACTATCATTGTAAACGGTTTTGACTCCTTTTTCTTAAAGTAACACTGTTTTAAAGGCACCGGACATTTCTGGAAGACGTGCTGACTACCATTGTCAATCTCCAAGATAAGGCATTATGAAGCAGAAAAAATCTTGCTGTTTTGATACACAACGGTTGACAGTCACTTCGTTTCTATGAGTTTTCTTCCAGCATGGACATAAACAAGCCTGTGCAATATTGCTGGACGTCTCTTCAGTTGTGCAGTTCGAGTTCGGGGCCTCTTTTGTTTATGGCCCTATAGCTCTGCTAGTGACGCTATGCCTTGTATGCTATCCTGTCTGTGGTAGGAAGATGGTGGAAGGTGAAGCAGTCTGGATGGTGGGTTCAACAGTTTTGGATGCATAATCAGGTTTGATTGACACTATGGAAAGCAGACGGGAAGGTGGGGTGTATGGGGTCATCAAGGCCCTTCATATCCCCCGATTGTTGCTCCGGGTGCTTTTGTGCCAGTTTCAGGGGGTTTAAGCAAGTAGGGAAAGTGTGGGGATGTATGTTCAGAAGACAGCAGAATGATGTAACTACCATTTTTAACCCCTTCTGGTCGATTTTGGCCTTTGCTTGCTTCACCTCTTTGCCAGCTTTGTCTCCTCCAGGTTTCGTGTCTTCCACTTTAGAGATGACTGTTCTGGCTCTATGTGACCTACTATCCATGGCTCGTTACCCTCTGGACTGCTGTGACCTCTCACTACTGTCGGGACCTTGTGTGCCTGGGACGGCTCTCCGTCCCCTCTCAGCAGGATGCCAGCTGCAGACCCTGAGACCTTCGTCCCTTACGCCGTAGATCTGGGTTCTTCTCTTTCTCAAAAAACAAAAAGGGGGAATGACGTGGGCCCTCATGGGCCCTCAGTTTGGCCGTATGTACTTGGGCCCTAAGACTGAATTCGCATTGTACACAGTTGGACATATGTCCTTGGACCCTAATACTGAAATCGCTTTTTCCAAATATGTTTCTCTCTAGCCCCTAAATACTATCTCAGGCAGTTTCTCCCTCAAGGACACAGTCTGCCCCAGCCAGCAACCGTTATCTTCCTTTCTCCTGTAGTAGTCAGCTGAACCTATAAAATTCACATGCCAGTTATGTATTACTGTTCACTGACCAATCATGTGTATCCTAGACTCAGATGTATTTGTATTGTTACTCAGGTGTATATATTGTTATTTTTATTTGATCAGGTCCCCACTTATCAGGCCACCACTCCTTCAAGACCAGACACACCACCATGAGGTATTAAGGAAGGGAATATGCTTTACCTGATGATATGTATTGTACTGTATCTCGATGTATCAATTCTCAATCAGACCCCTTTGCTATGATTATACAGCAACCCACATATGCTATGTTCCCTGCTAAGGTAAATCGTACTTGGTATCAAACTCAAGAGTATACATTCTCTGTAGAAAGAGATGGTGCAATGTCTGGCTGTTAGATGTGACAAAAACCATGTATTAGCTGTGTTGTGATTGCTTGTTTCTTTACATCTGCTATGGCCTTAGGGCCTGCTAATTAGCTATATGCACAATATGTAGGAGGGTTAGCAAGAATGTGGGCAGAGGATTCAGCTCCGATATACGAATGTGCAGAGCAGTATAATAGTAGTGATTGTGATGGGACAGATACCAGACATCACCTGTATAGGACTTGGATCAAAACTGTGGCTCCCCTGGAATTGCTTGTATGGTACCTCAGAGCTGCAAAAACAAAAAGGGGGAGTTGTAAGGGGCCCAGAGGGTCCCAGGGGGTGCAAGTCAGAGGCAAAGCCTGTTCCCATGGGAACGGTGCTGATGCACACCCTGGAAGAAGCTCTGTGTGACCCTGGAACCTGATGTTCCTGCAGATACCAATGTCCTGTACAGTAAAGTTACAAGTGAGCCTGGGAACCCAGGAACTAGCTGCAGGAACAAGATAAGCTTCCTTCCTTACTGCGGGTGTAAGGATGTGGAATAGTCATGAGATGGTGAAGTAATGGGATGAGCTCAGCATGTATGTGATTGGTGGATCAGCCTTTATAAACCCTAACCCTCAGCTGAATAGAGAGAGTTGTTGCTTGGATCATCTTGTCTCCGGTCTCCTTCCTTCAGAGCCCACAGATTAGAGGCCCGTGGGTCAGGGGGATCCAGGGGGCTCGGGTCTTGACCCCGAGCAATAAATGAAACAATGTTATAAGGAGAGGGACCATAGGCCCTCTACATCTGAGGATGATAGATGGCCTGTGAACATAGACATACCTTGGTTCTTTGCCTTGGAGTTGTGCTTTCATTCTAGGTGAAAGAGTTTAGAGCTAATTATGACCTTGTGAGCTTTGAGAAGGCCGAAGATCAAGCCATTTATAGTCCAATATACAAGTCTATGCTTGATTTGACTTCAGACACATCAAGGCTCTGAGGTAAGGAATGACCTTCAGGGTCTAGTCATTTGTGTAGCTGAGAGATTAAAATTAATCAAGTAATGATGCCACTTTTACATGTAAATTAGTTGGGGCCAATGCTTTATAGAAAGTACTTTAAATTTGAGTCTACTCTTCTTGGAGACTGAAGTTGTATTGATGCAAATGTGTCTCCTTAGTATTTGGAAAGAAATGTTTGTAATTCTGTTTTTGTTTTAACTTGGAAATAAATGATCCTTCAGAAAAGCAAATTGATGTTAATTGGTTAGATGGAACTGGGGCATTAATCACTGACAGTCAACAGGGAAGGAGAACATACCACAATAGGGGATTGAGCCAATAACATTAAAGGAGAGATACTCAACCCTCAGGTATACCCCCTAGCTCCTTGAGGAGGATATGTAGCCAATCTTATTCTGTGAGAATGAGGACCGAATACTTGATTCATACAAAGTTGCTTATTTATCTTAGAGTACTATGTTCCTCTCAGTGAAGTGAAATACAATCCTGCCTTAAAGTGTAAAAAGCAGAACTTTTTTTTAAACATTCACCTTTAAAAAAAAAAATTGAGTTCCAAATTATCTCCTTTCCTTCACTCCCCTACTTCACATATTGAGAAAACAAGCAATGATTCCTACTATATTTGAAATCAAAAGCAGAACACTTTCAATAAATATTTTAAAAAATAATTCTGAGCAGATTTAATTAGCTTCCATAATATTTCTCAACTGACACACTAAAACTTAGATGCCTCATAGAAAAAATTTGGTTGATGAATACTACAATTAAAAGGAAATATGCTTAATATATTATAAGACAAAATTTGAAAATAATGATTAATATTCAAAATTAATCACCACACTAAGATGTATAGTAATGTTGATTCCAGAAACTGGCAATTGATAGCAAAATGTGAAAAGTTAAACATATTATCCAGCCAGAGGGGAAAAAAACACTGGAGGTTTCTTTAAAAAAAAAAAAAAGCTAAATATAAATGTTTGTCTTTTTACTTATTTTCCCCTAGTAGAGTTGGGGGTAGAGGAGGAAGAAGAGAAAATAGATTTCTGTTAAAAGAAAATAATGCTTAAATATTGAGAGTTTGAAGAAGGGCTATGTTGAATGAAGTTTCAGATGAACTTATAACATTGAGTTTCACTTTGCCACAAGAGAACAATCACTGGGGAGGGGTAATCCAAAAGTCTTTGCAATGAAAAGCAAAATGTATCAATAAAATTTCATTTTAAATATGTAAGAAATGATGAAAGTGATGAATTTCAAGAATACCTGGAAAGGCTTCTATCAAGTGATGCAGAGTAAAATAAGCAGAACCACAAGTAGAAGTTATTTTATAATGACATTGTAAAGACAACTTTGAAAAACTTAAGAATTTTGATTAACTTGATGATCAGCTGTGGTTCCAGAGGACTAATTATGACCAATGCTATTTGCTTTATTGTGAAGAAATGATTGACTCAGGAAGCAGAATGAGATAAATGTTTTAGAGAGTGCCAATTTAGGAATTTGCTTTGTTTGATTATGTATATTAGTTATGAGGAGTTCTTTTCTTCCAGTTGGATGGGAAAATGAAATGGAGAGGAAATAAATTTTTGCTCATATAAAATAAATAATTTTAAAAAATCAATGTCTTTCCCTTATTGCTATCCTCATATATTTGGATTTCCAGCTTCATTCCAGTCTAAATAAACACTTGTAAAGTTTTGGTCAACATACAAATATGGTAAGAAGAAAAAAAAAAAGAAGTGGTATATGCCTCTTTAAGGCTAAGATTTCCTTCTCTGCTCCAATGATCTGAGCTGAACCCTTACAGATGGTCTGTTTACTACCTGAGAGAAAGGAAAAAGCAAGAAAATAAAATCCAGAAAGACGCAGTGAGATAATATGGGACCATCAAATTGTTCCTTTAAAGGCTGGGGGGTGAACATGGTTGTTATTCTTCCTATTAACAAATCTATTGACAAGAGGGTATGGGGAAGTGTAGTACAGTGAATAATGTTGTTTTAGAATTAGAGATTTA
Organism: Notamacropus eugenii; assembly: GCF_028372415.1. Classification (NCBI taxonomy): domain Eukaryota; kingdom Metazoa; phylum Chordata; class Mammalia; order Diprotodontia; family Macropodidae; genus Notamacropus; species Notamacropus eugenii. The sequence continues at coordinate 190,800,684 of NC_092876.1, read as the reverse complement.
ACTGGAAGCTTTTCCATTTCTAGCTTTGAAACAAAGCAAATCACATAACTTTGGGTTTTCATTTTCCTCATATTTTTTCAGTTTTCCTGTTCATTCATTCTTGGCCTCCTTCTTGCTGCATCCTATCTAGGCACATTAATTTTTGCTTAGTGTTCACTTCTGCATATACCCTTGGATTTCATATTTCATATTTGAATTTTCATATTTTTTGGGTTTCTTCTGGCATCCCTGCTTACTGTCCTTGAAATCCCATGACAACAGTAGTTTCTTACAAGAACTCCTTATTAACTCTTGCCCTTCAGCCATACTTGATGTTTCTCCCATAAGAATAAAAGGGAGGAAAAAGTGTAGAGAAGCAATCTCTAGTTAATAATATTGACTTTGAAACATGACTGTTGAGAAGTGCATGTACTTAAGCATTATATTGATGGCCCATGTAATCTGTTAGCAAGAGGCCCAGGAGGATGTATACTGGAGTCACCCCTCAGAAATTCCATCCATAACTAGTTTTGGAAGGAATGGACCAGCATTTCAATTCTTTTAGTCTTGGTGTACCTTGGGTAGATTATAGAATTAAAAAGAAAAACCTAAAACAAAAACAGAATTTTAGAGTTAAAATGGACCTTATGGGTCATCTATTCTAATTCATATTTAATAAAGAACCTTCACTATAACATATCTTCTAGGGAGTCATCCAACCCCTACTTAAAGACTTGATGTAGAGCAGAAGACTGAAAAAGTAATCACTGAATAATTGAAAAGTAACCATCTGAGGGTTATTTAAAAAAATAATATTTTCCCCAATTATATGTAAAAACAATTCTTAACATTTGTTTCTTTTTAAAGTTTTGAGTTCCAAATTCTATCTTTACCCTCCCTTTCCTTCTCTTTCCTTTCCCTTTCTTTCCTCTTTGCCTTCCCTTTCCCTTCTTTGCTTCATCCCAGTGGCTGTCAAGATATTTTTCTTTACATAGAGGCAGCTAGTGTGGAGAGATCACTGGACCTGGAGTCAAAAAGACCTGATTGCCAATCTGGCCTCAGACACTTACTGCTAGTAAATGGGTGATTCAACAATTCTCTCAAGTCTCAATGCTCTCATCTATAAAATGATGGTAAGAGAAACCTCCCAGGGTTGTTATGAAGATAAAGTGAGGTATTTGCAAAGTGATTTGTTAACCTTAAAGCACTATATAAAAGCTCATTATTATTGCCCTCTCTTTGTAATTCCATGTATCTCTGGCTTCTTTATGTTTAAGGAAGGCAGTTCATAAGAACACCCTGTGGCATCTTCGTAGTCCCCTGGGCATCTTGCATGGTCTGTAATTAAGTCCTATCTTTCTCTATTATCTGTAATGGGAATAAACTAGAAGCTTTCCCAATAAGATCAGGGATGAAATAAGAGTATCCATCATCATGATTATTCAATATTGTATTAGAAATGCTAGCTATGGCAATCAGACAAAAAATAATTTGGAGGAATAAAAATAGGCAATGAGGAAACAAAACTATCACTCTTTGCAGGTGATATGATGTTTTACTTACAGAAATCTAGAGAATCAGTTAAAAAAAATTAGTTGAAGCAACCTTAGAAAAGGTATAGGACATAAAATAAACCCACATAAATCATCAGTATTTCTGTATACTGCAAACATATACTGCGAACATATAACAACCCAACAACACCCAGAAGCAAGAGATAGAAGAAGGAATTTCATTTAAAATGACTGAAGAAAATATAAAATACTTGGGTGTCTACCTGCCAAAGGGAAACCAGAGACTATATGAATACAAATACAAAATATTTTTCACACAAACACAGATCTAAACAATTGGAGAAATATTGATTGCTCATGGGGGTAGGACCAGACAATATAATAAATCTGATAATTTTACCCAAGTTAATTTACTTATTCAGTGTCACACTAATCAACCTACCAAAATTATTTTATGGAGTTAGGAAAAACAATAAAATTAATCTGGAAGAACAAAAGGTCAAGAATATCAAGGGAATCGATGAAAACAAACATGAAGAAAGATGGCCTAGCAATACCAGATTTCAAATTATAATCCAAAGTCATAATCATAAAAACAATTGAGTACTGGCTAAGAAACAGAGTGATGAATCAGTAGAATAGATTAGGTATACAATACACTGTAGTAAATGACCACAGTAATCTAGTGTTTGATAAGCCTAAAGATCCATAATCATTTGACAAAAATTGCTGGGAAAAGTAGAAAGCAGTTTGGCAAAAATTAGGCACAGACTAACATCTCACAATGGATACCAAGATAAGGCCAATATAGATAAATGATTTATATACAATAGGCAATATCATAAGCAAATTAGGAGAGCATGAAAAAAATGTACCTTTCAAATCTATGGATAAGGAAAGAGTTTATGACCAAACAAGAGATAGACAGGATCACAAGAAGTAAAAACGATAATATTGATTACATAAAATTTTTTAAAAGGTTTTTTTTTGTTTTTTTTTTGTTTTTGCACAAACAAAAGCAATGCATTCAAATTTAGATGGGAAACAGGAAAGTAGGGAAAAAGTTACAGTTAATTTCTCTGATAAAGATCTCATTTTTTCAGATATATGGGGAATGGAGCCAACTTTATCAAAACAGGAATATGAAAAATCAATAGTAGAATCATGTGTCTAACCCTCTATACCTGAACTTATTTCCATAGTAAAGATTGCCCAATTGTGAGTAGATAGATACAACAGCTCTAATGGAGACATCCCTCCTTTCCTGATTACCCTGGAAGAGTAGTAGGTTAGTGGAGTGAAAAAATAGAGAAATAGATAACAAGTCCTCATATAGAATGGGGTGATAGCATCCACCCCTCTAACCCTCAAGTAATATTTCCATGTATTCTGGGGTATTGAGGGAAGAGTCATGAATTGGTCTTTAACATACAGTCTGAATATTTTTAACTTAAATGTACAAGCAGCTTTTAACAGGGGAAATTTAGAGAGAGTTGTGTTTGTCTGAGATATTTTTATCCTAAAAGAGAAAGGAAATTCCTTGTTAAGGAACAATTCATGATTTCAAGGGGAGTTTCTAATGTGAGTTGGATACAAAGGAAGATGGTTATAACACATTTGATATTTGGGCTCAGAAAGGGAAACAGGTTATTACTTAAATACATTAATGAATTTCAAAGACTGTGAATTCTTCTAGGCTCAGAGAAGACAGTATTAGAGATGAAAAGGTGAGGTTGAAGTGAATATATTAAACATTGCTCAGTGATCTATGTGGGGATCATAGAATCTCAAATGTAATCATAGATCTGATAGTCCATTTTAGTGACTGATTGGATATAGAAGGAAGAAGTACAGTTTTGTCAGAGAAATCAGAAGTCAGGCAGGGGAGAAGAAGAAAACCCAATCTGATGCATAAATTAGTCAATATATATTTATTAAGTATTTCTAGGCACTGTATCATGGACTGAAAATACAAATAAAAAAATAAAGCCATCTCTGTTAAAATATCTTATAGATTATTGAAAGAGACAACATGTACATACTTAAGTATATACAAAATTTTACATAAAGGAAAATTAATTGATGAGAGGATCAATGAAGATTTTGTATTTAAGGGGATTCTTTAGCTGAGTTTTGAATGAAAATGTAATTCCAAGAGGCAGAGGCAAGCATGAGGAACAGCAAGGCCATTTTGTCTGGACTCTATATTTTGTGAAGAGGAGTAATGTACAACAAGACTAGAAATATAGGTTGGGGTCAGATCATGAAGTCTTTTGAATACCGGTGTCTGTATTAAAACTTAGAGGCAATAAGAAGTCACTGTAGTTTATTCAGTAGGGGAGAGGCATGGTCAGACCTGCACTTTAGGAATATCACTTTGGCAGCTTTATGGAAAAAGGCATTGGAGCAGAAAGATGTTTGTGGCAGGGTGACCAATGAGCAGATAATTTCAGTAGTCCAGGCAAGAGGTGACAAGAGATTTCTGGTGACTGTGTGATTATAGAGAATGGGGATGGATGTAAGAGATGTTGTGAAGTTAGGAATGAGAAGATTTCTCAAATGATTTTGATATATAGGTTCAGGAAGAAAGAGGAGTCAAGGCTGACAATAGGTTTCACATCTGAGTAATTGAAAGGGCAGTGATATTGACAAAAATAGAGATTCTGAAAAGAGGACATTTTTGGTGAAAACAGATTCAGTTTCAGATATGCTGAATTTGCTATGCCAATGGAATATCTAGCTCAAAATGCCTAATAGGCAGTATATAGGTCAGGACTGTACCTCATAAGAGACAGCAAGTATGGCTAGATATATAGAATTGGTAGGGGTTTCCAGAGAGAAAAATAAGTTTAAGTTCATGTATTATTCTGATGAAGTCACCAAGTGAGAGTATCGAGAGAGATAAGAGAAGAGAGCCCAGGATAGAACCTTGGGAAACACCCATAGTTAAGGGACTGATATCGATGAGGAGACAATAAAAAGAGAATGAAAAGAAGCCATCAGACAGGAAGGAGAAGAAACAAGGATAGTGTCATGGAAAACTAAGGAGGAAAGAGTATCCAGGAGTTGGGGGGCAAGGTTCTTAAGAAGTGTCAAATGTTGTAAAGATGTCAAGAAGGAGGAATACAGAAAAGATCTGGCAATAGAAAAATCACTGGTAAAATTGGAGAGGACCGTTTAGTTCTGTGGTGAGGTCAAGACTGAGACTGTAAAGGACTGAGAAGGTCCTAGTCCTCTGGGGTAGGGGTGGAGAGAGTATAGAGAACATCATAGACTTGTTTTCATGTGTGGGAAAATCACCTGCATCAATGTTCTAGGACGAGTCCATATAGATGAAAAGAACCTTTACAAGGACAGGGAGGTGACCCCAGCGGAGAAGGAGGGAGAAACACTTAATTTGGAAAAAAGGAGCTCACTAGGAATCAGGAAGGACACTTGAAGAGATAGAGAAGTTGCACTGCTGTGCTGACTCTCACAGGAAAAGTGCTTTGTGTCCCATAAATGGATGCTAAATAGAACATCCTGGAACTTCACCTCATTATGCACCAAACTTATTCTCTAAACGAACAAAGGAGGTTAATGCTGTGGATTTATGCTAAGCGAATACCTGACATTTACCCAGAGCCGATTATATACCAGGTACTGCGCTAACCATATTACAGACATTATCTCATCTCCTCACAACTCTTGGAGTGAGGTACTATTATTATTTTCGCTTTATAGATAAGGAAAATGAGGTTTGTCCAACTTGCCAAGAGTCACACAGCTAGCAAATCTGAGGCCACATCTGAACTCAGGCCTTCCTGATCCCAGGTCCTATGTATTATCTACTGAATATAAAACAAATAATAAAATGGATAAATGAATGCAAGAGTAAATATAAACATACCAATGTAATAATAAATAAATATAAGAGAATATTACTATGAATGGAACAATATAAAAATGGGACAATGATAAATATAAAGAAGCATGGGAAGGCATAGGTGAACTGATAGAGTGTGGAATAAGAAAAATCAGAAAAAAAAATAAACCCCATGATTATGATAATGTAAATGGAAAGAAGGACAGCAAGGAGACAACTGAAGATAAATGCTCCCAAGTTACAATGACCAAGCTGGCTATAGAGAGAAGATATGAGAAGACACCTCCTCTCCACTGCTGTGCAGAGGAAGGGTGGAAGAACTGTGTGGAATACTGCTATTATAACAGATTTAAAAAAAAAATGATAGTTTTGCTGAACTATTTCCATCTTTTTTTATTCTTATAAGGAATAACTTGGAGGGGGCAAAAGAAGAGAAATGGTGAAAAATGTAGTTACAAAAATTTTTTAAAAATTTATTTTTGAACACTAGACTTTCAATAAAATGTGAAGAAAATGTTTCTGTGATAGACCCAACTGATGGCAAGAGTGCCCTTTTGTCTCCAAGAAAGAAGTTGTGTCCCTGTATGGATGATGGCAGACAAATCAAATAATTGTCCCAAGTTTTTGCCTACTATTACTCATTTTCAACTCTTGGAAAGGTTATAGGGAGCCCACATTTCTAGTAAAATGAATTGACAAGGCACTCACACTATTGTGAGAGTTGACTAGTAATGAAAGGGATTTGTACACTATGTCTTCGCATTGCCCAGTGCCCTGATAACCTTTCAGCATTTCATTAATGAAGTTCCTGCTGCCCTTCTGGATCAATTTGTTATTGTGTGCCTTGATGACATTTTGATATTTTCACACCACGAGCAGGATCAAGTCTCCTATTTCAGAGAAATATTAACGTGGTTGTGGTGCCATGGTTTATATGAATGATAGAGAAACAGCACACATTTTATTAACTCCAGGTTTTTGGGGATTCATTTTAGGACCAGATGGATCCAAGAAATGTGGAATCTATAAGAGATGGTATGGAATCTCCTGGAGAAAAGAGCTTGCAGAACTTCTTAAACTAATTGCTATTAGCAGGGAACTCAAAATTCACAGACAGAGCTCCTGTTTTAGCTTTTATGAAGGGAACTCTACTTCCCACTGGGGACTAGAACAGTGATAGAAACAGAATCATTGACTTCAGCTCTTAAAACAATACATGCAAAGAATTGCAAGGGAAAAAATTAACTATTCTTTATACCAATTCATCTGTTGGGAAAAAATATATATATTTTTAGAGATGTGGCAGCATAATTTGAAGACAAGCCCTTGTGATTCTTCAAGGGCTATACAGTTAAACCCTTCCACATCACAATTTTTCTCATTACAGTTTTGATATATCATGTATTGGCATAGGAAGTTAAATGGGAAGTTTTGGGAAGTTTTGCAAAAACTGCAGATGACATGAAAAGGTCAGCAGATAACACAGAGCTTATGACCAAATACTTAACCCAAATTTTACATAAGGTAGTAGCAGAAACACCTCAAAAGAAAAATAAATCAGATTTGTCTGGTATGAAGGAAGGCCCCATTACATGGATTTTCTAGATTGTGGGAGCACTATACCCCTAACCCTGGTAATGTGGAACTAATAATTGAACATCCATTTAAAAATAATCACTTTACATGAATGTCTATTGCAGATGGTGTAAGGAGGCCACAGGTTATAACCAGAAGTTGGAGGTTATGCCAGAAAAGATTAGGGTTTATTCATTCCTCAAAAATGCATTTTATACATATATATGTATATATATGCATACATATATACATATGTGTATAAATTATATGTACACACATACATGCACATACATACATGTATATAATATAGGAAATCCTTAACAACTGAACTCAGTCTTTTAGTACTAGAGAAGAATGCCCAGAAGTGACAGCCATTATTTCAATCATACGTAGCACTTGATAATGTTTTATATTCTAAATGGATTTGTATATGTTAAATGTGTGAAATTTTAAAAATCTTTATATATTTTATATATATTTTAAATGTCTTTATATTTAAATATCTTTATATACTGCATTATTTTTTTCCAATTGCTTCAGACATTTCTGTTTCATTTCTCCAACTAAGTTAGTTACTCCTTGAGGGCAAATACCATGCCTTCTATTTTCTTCCAGAAAATCAATCATCTAATACTTATTAAAGTGATTTAGGGAAGATTTAACAAGTATACATTTATAAAATTATAAACTGAATTTTAAACCTCTCATCAAATCAGAACTTTAAAGTTTTACAATACATTAAGTAATCAACAAATACAAAGCATTAAGTCTAATGCTTTGGGAAAATAAGAGAAAGGCATCATGAGATGACAGAGAGATACCAAGGATAAAGCAAAGTTCCACAGAAGGGGATCGTGGTCTCCTTGTTCTGTGCTCAAAGAGTAGTGGTAGCACATATTCCCCTCCTCCCCACCTGATTCATGGTCCCAAAGACATAGCCAGTGAAGTTTAACCTGTCGTATAAGATGGATCACTCTATTTATCATCTCCAGGAAGCTTCCTCTTCCAACATATCAATTTTGCTTTGCTGACACATCAGAAAGACCTGAGGGGGAAAATTCTGCTAAAGTTTTGACTTTTCCCCTCAAGTTCCATTACTACGGCAAATCACAGACACTCAATAAATACCTGTTGGCTTCTTTGCTATGACAATAAGGACTAAATTCAAGGCTGAAAGCTGAAGATATTACGGTTTGGCTGTTGGATTCTTTAGCTCAGGAACAGATGCTAAGATTTTTCTGGGCATCATGCTAAGCAACATATTTTAAGTATATAATTCACTTCTTTATATACAGTTGCTATTGTCCATTATCAAGTCATTCTAAGATGAACAATTATTATTGTTATAATGGGGGCTGTCATTTCTTATTTTTTCCTCATTCACTTAATTGCTATATAATAGAGCACAAGATTCAAGTCATAAGAGTAGGGTTCTAGACTCACCTCTGATGGGCTTAGTTTCTTCCTTCCTCACATGGTACATTGACCAAGTTACTTCCTGTCACCAAACCTCAGTTTCCTCCTCTGTAAAACCAAGTATGTGGACCAAAATACAATGACAGTCCTTTTCAGGCCTAACATTCTATGATAGGTTCATCCCTTTTAAACCAGACTCAGGTAAGCAAGAAGTACTTCAAGCAAGTTTGTGCCAGAGTCAGCACCAACTAATCCAGGAAAGCCAATGTTAAATTTTCCATGTGAGTATCTACAATGCAGAAATCAACAAATGCGCCAAATCAGAACATAATTTAGCCTTTTGTTGACTGTCTAAATGTAAGAAAGATGGAGAAAATGATAATAATGCAGATTAAACTTAAGTGTGTTATACACACAAGTTTTTCCCAGAGAGAAGGTTATTACATATTTACTAGAACACTGCTGAATACAAATTAGGAGAATATAAAAAGATGTAATAGGCTAGGTATCACTCAGGTTGGTCTTAGAGTTTGGGGCAGAAATTGGAAAGAAGAGAGACACTATTAGATTTAACAGTCAACAAAATGCAAACTCATCTAGTCATAGTAGAGAAAGGATATTCAGAGCAGATAAAGGACATGCAATAACTGTGCAGTATTGACTCCATAGAGCATATTTTCTCTGCCCTGGTGTTACCAATGTGAGATGTCAATCAGAAGCCTTAGGAAGCAGTTTCTGACTTGTCCTGTGTTGGAATTCTTGCATTTAGGCCACCTGAAACCTACATCAAGGTCTCAAGCATTAATCTTCCTGGATAATTAGTTGTCTCAATGATTATTTTTAATGGTTTACAAACAACAACAACAACAACAACAAAAAACAACAAAAACCCACCACCACAACAAAGTAGTCTTTCCTTTATGGTGTAAGGTTTGAGGACAGAGGACAGTATAGAAAATGCCAAGGAGCTGTGGAGGTTTAGAGGAAGGAGACAATAGATTTTTAGAAATTTTATAGAAATTTTGTAATTGATTTTAGGCAAAATTTTAAATGAAAAGTTCGTCTTGATCAAATGAGATCCTGCATGTTAAACACAGTGCAAAATAAAGCCTTCTCTTCATGTTGCTGTGAGGTCTCAGCCTTCTCTCTCTTCATTCTCCCTCCCTCTATGAAGACCCTCCACTTCAGATGACCAGAATCATTATGTTCTGCAAATCACTTCTCATATCACGACTTAGTCTTGGGAAGGAAAAGCAACCCATTCACAATAATACCTATATGGTGGATAAGGTTCAACATATTTTCTTTTCTGTGAGGCACTTACTTCTTACTAAGCTGTAAGTGTGGGGCAGGGCAGGGCGAGGGAGAGAAGAAGGTAACAAGTATTTATTATTTATTATATAACAGAAACTTTGCTAAATGCCTTACAAATCTTATCTCATCTGATTCTCACAAAAACCCTGTGAAGTGGGTGCTATTATTAAGTCAAAAGGATGAATCTCTAATTAGGTCCTTTTAGGCAAGCTGTTTCCCTTTCAAGTTGTCAGCAAGCAATTGTTCAGTGCATACTATGCGTACTTACCTACATGCTGCTGATTGACCCTGGAGAAAAATTGTAAAGTCCTGCTGGTTGTGTCCGTTACAAATTTGTGCCATGATCCCAGTTGAGCTCTAAGCATAGTCAATCAGTCAATAAAAACTTAGTAAGCTCTTACTATGTGCCAGGTACTGTGCTAAATTCTGGGGTTAAAAATATATATATATATATATAAAATAATCCATGCTCCCCGTGAGTTTACAATCTAATAAGGAGAGCACACACACACACTCACACTAACTTGTGCACACACACTCGCACACTCACACTCGCACACATTTGGGAGGTTTGGGAGTTGAATACTGGGAGCATGATGAATAAATCTAAAGCAGAGAAATTTCAGCCTTTTGAGGGAAGTTGAGGAAATGACTTACCTGAGCAGCTCTTCTCAAATACAAGCTTTGGGAGGATACTCTTTGCTCTATCCTCCTATGGGACTGACAGGTGGTGGCAATCTAGTAGAAAGATAAGGTTCCTTCAGGTAATCTTTTACTTCTCCATAACTGATTCAAGAAGTATTACAAGTAGCATTTCTCTTACCTCAACTAGTAAGTTGGAGGAAATGAGTGTCCAAATAATAGTGAAAAGCGTGGCTAGGGAAGCTTTGCTGGAGGGTGTCATTTCTCAGTAACATAAGAATATGGAAAGAATGACTAAGAAAAGAAGTTAAAGATGAAAGCAAGTTTGTTACCTATGGCTGAGATATCACAGAGAGCAAAGCAGAATGTGTGGGTAGCTTTAGATTGGGATATTGGCAGGGCAGAGTTGAGAGGGATGGAAGACCCTTCAGTAAGGGGACAGAGAACAGGATTATAATAAGGACAACTGCGGTTCAGAATACCTGGGATGGTGAGTGTAAGAGGCGTGTGAATATTTTAATCAATGAAAAATGAGTTCAGGTGGGTAATCATTATTCCTAGTGGTTCAAGCTCCGAATAAAATCCTTCCAGGGCATCAGGTAGCCGTGCATAGAAGAAAAGAATGAAGGAATTACCATCGATATAGCAGATACAGGCAAGGCATGTGGTAGAGGTAGAGTCATAGGAATGAGCACAGGTTGCAGGGAGGGAACTCAGTGGAAGGCATGACTCAGGGAATGCTATGATTATGAAGGTGTTTTTTGCTTTTTGATAGAGAGACCTTTAGGTAGCCATTTATTCTGCCTTTCTGTCTGCAGGAAATCCTGATCTTATCTACTAATTACCAATTAATTGATATGAAATCAAACAACCTCAGTATTTATAATCATCTAAGAGATTAATTGTCTAGGTCAACAGCTACCTTAACAAGGAACTTGCTTAAGAATTTCCACTAAAATTTTCCTAGGAGCTATACTAAGGAATTTGAAAAGTACTTCTCCAACTTATATTTAGGTAATTCCAATAATAGGGAAGTTAATGTATCAGTTAGCACCCCAACACACATGGGAGGCCTATTATCACAGGTTCTTAGATCTGCATTTATAAAAGGAAAGGTAATTTTTGAGGGGTCAACAATCAATTTAATTAGTTCAATCAGATGCTTTCAGAGATGCCTTTTTATCTTTTACATTTCCAAAGCCACCAAGCCTTCTATCTATTCAACAAACAGAGAAAATGTAAGCAGAGAAATAAAAACCAATAGACAGGCTTCAAATTGGCTGAAAATTACATACATACACATGTAGTTACCAGAGAGGGAAGCACCAACATCTGGGTTTTCAAAACCAAGGGGCTGCTTAGCAGCTTCCCAGGCACATCTGGCACACAAACTTTCTTCCAAAACTAAGCCCCAAAGCAAACCCTCCCCTCAAAGTATATATACTCTTTTCAAAGCCACAGGGCATGACCCTTCATGACCCAGTGCCTCATTAGCAATCAACAAAAGGTGTGAGCCTTCATAGGAAACAAGCCTCCCTAAGTAACCCTACCTGAGACCTATCAATGGGTAGAAGAAGATTTTTAACTCCTGTTACACTTAATTCACTACCCCAAAGGTGTCCCATTACACCTTGGGATAGTTTTATTTATTAGGAAAATTTTCCTAATAAGAAGTCTAAATTTGCCTTTCACCACTCATTCATTGCTCCTGGTTCTTTGCTGGAGCAATGGTTAGAGGTGGGTAGGTGTGAGCAAGCAGATCATGTATGTCTAATCCTTCTTTTACACAAGAGATCTTCAAATATTTGAAAGAAGCTATCAATTTCCCCTTTCTCCCCAAGTCTTCTCTTCTTTAGGCTAAACATTCTTAGTTTCTCCCAGATATCAGACAACCATAATTTAGCCTTTATATTATATATCCTAGACTACTTCTTAAAGAGGTCTATTCACTCAACAGGCATCATCTCCCTCTGCATACCTGAGAAGACCTAACCTAAAAAGACCAAGGTCTCCCAGTGCATCCTGGGCCATCTCCAGTCATCTTGACGAATTCACTGGATTCAGATGGCTCAGGAGGAGAAAGTGAGGCTGGTGACCTTGCACAGCTCTCCTTCCCTCAAAGTCAAGTGCAAGTCATGTCCTCACTTCTCTGATGTCATGGTCTTCTTCGAAAATGAAGGATGAACACAAAAACAACAGTTCCTATAAAGACCAACCTAAACTCTCTATATCAGTGACAAAATGCTCCATTCATTAAACCCTTCACATTTCTGAGTCCACAGGCCAACTCCACCAGTAAAATCCACTGGGAATATGAAATTGCTCTGAACTGGAATCATATCAGGAGATGAATTTATAATTTAACTGAGCACCTGGTGATTTCAGAAAAAACGCTGGGAAGACATATTAACTGATACATAATGAAGTGAGCAGAATCAGTCAATACATATAGAAAAAACAATATTGTAACAATGACCAACTATGAAAGACTTGACACTGATCAATATAAGATGATATATAAGACATAATCATAAGATTACATCATAATATATGATCAATAAAAGATAATATAAAATGCTTTTGAAAAGTAAAGATAAAAATTTCTATCCACTGCTAGGAGAGAACTGATGAACTCTAGGTACAAACTGAAATATGATTTTACTTTATTTTTTCTGCAACATGGGCAATATGGAAATATTTCACATGATTTCACATGTATAATTCATATTATTTTGCTTGCTTTATCCATGGGGGAGGGGAAAGAGGAAGAAAATTTGAAACTCCAAATTTAAAAAGAAAAGACAGTTAAAAATAAATAATAAATTGATGAGGGGAAAGAGAAAAGAACCAATGAGTAGACCAGTCTGGCTAGACCAAACAGCTCAAGTAAGAAAATAGCAACTATAAGATTAAAAATATGAATTGTGGTTATATTATGGAGGGTCTTTAATACTAGAGGAAGGAGTACTGAAAATTGAAATAGAAAAGAAAGGAAAAATGGCAAAAACCCAAATGACTTTTAATTAACTGTGGATGAGAAAGACAATACTTTTTTTTTTAAATCAATGAGGCAATGAATGAATAAAAAAGAATTCACTGAAGTAAGTACTTATTACTATGTCCAAAGTACTATTTTGAGTTCTGGGACATGAACAAGAAAAAAAATCTGAAATAAAATAGAAAAGTGAGACATTCTCTGCTCCCTAGGAGCTCACACTCAAATGAGGCAAAAACACAAATAGAAATTTTTAGCTACAAGTCAAACGGAAAAGTCTCACCATCATTAGAACACAAGGGAAAAACACATGATGACTTATTTTTAATGTCACTTTTACATTGTAATACTATATTTAATTTCACTAATAAAATATCAATTTATGATGAAACATTTAAATAGTGCAAAGGACTTTGGTAGCAAGAACTTCCTTTTCTGGGCCTTCAGTTGCTGTGGCTGTAGCATGCAAAGAAGCCGTTGGTATGGGGGTTTTCTTACAGGGGAGGTGGTTGTAGGATTTGGATTCAAAGAAGGACAGAATAGGGGTAGGGGCTGTCCTGTTACTCCATGAACCTGGGCCTACATGTCCATCAGTGGCTGTTTTTGGTGACAGTGGTGAAGGCAAGGAAAGAAGGCCCCTTCTCCAAACTTTGATATCAGAAAGTCCTACATAAATGTTTTCTAGGAATAGTATTCTTATGGTAATTTTACCCTCCTCTTCTTTCAAACAGTTGAGTACACTTGGCAACAAGAACTCTAGCAAACATTAATGGAAAACTCTCCATCCCTTGTCAATCCCCTCAAAAAAAAGTAAAAGAAAGGGTGAGGAAAATTGATAAATTGGATAACTAGTACCTGAATAATTGGAAGATAATTATAAAAAAATTCAATTCAACAGACATTTATTACAACTTTACTATGTTTGTTGCATAAAATTGAAAATGCATTGACTGTTTGAAATTTCTTTTTTTATCCAAATTTAACACCACCCAAAACAATTTACATATTCAAGATAGTACAGATGAAAATTCCCTTTTTTGAGGATTCATGAACCATGAGTCTTTATCAGGTATTGTTTCCTTAAAAATATTTAATAAATTCAAAGTATAATTTCAATGCTTTCTGGTTTATCTGAGTTTCCTCAGATAAACTTTCTTTCATTCTCTCTTGAACTCTTTAAGTGCTTCAGTGATTCTCTGGTTTTTCTGTTCTTTTTTGGCTTTCTTTCCAACCTTTCTTTCTAGTTTCATAATAATTAGAATCTGAAGCATAAATTTTTATATCTTTTGAAACTGTGTCAGTTCACTTATTTAACTACAATAGAAAATTATCATCTTTTAGATTAGGAGATGATGTTCTCTCTAACAATATAATTTTGATTGGATAAATTGTTCCCTGGTTCTGTTCACTTCACTTTGCATCAATTCATACAAATCTTCCCAGGTTTTTCTGAAATCATACCCTTCATCATTTCTTACAATACAATAATATTCCATTGTATTTATATGTCATTACTTGTTTAGTCATTCCTCAATTAATGAGTATACCCTTGTTTTCCAATTCTTTATTACCATCAATAGATACACTTTCATTTTTTCATTATCCATCATCCTTTCTTTCTCTACTCTTCTCCTTTTCTTCTTGCCTCCTGAGACAGAACATCAGCTAGAATTTCTTTTCCTTTCATTTTTTACTTCTCTAGCTTTTAGAAAAGGTTTAGGAGAGGGAATCAGATAAGTCAAAATCAATTTTTCTTTATTTGCAAATTTGGAAAGTACATTTTTCCATTCCTTCAAATTTGGATTTGAAGAAACAAATCCTAAGTGAGCTACTTGCCACAATACTAAAAACTGTGATTCCAATGAGATACACACCATGTTTCTTAAAGCAAATTTGAAAATCTACTGTCTGCTTATCATTACAGACATCTTGATTGATTCTTTGAGGGAGCAAGGACTGGGCCTGGAGGGACATGCACCACTTCCAGGGTCAGGTTGCTTTAAAAAAAAGTGAGACGTTAAAAAGATTTATTTTTTTTAAGAGAAGTTGAATAGACAAGTGGAAGGAGGCTTAGGGCCTCTGGGTTATAACTTCATATCAATTTTGACATCAAGGACTTTCAAGATGAGTAAGACTCATGATGCGTCTGACAGAGGACTAGCATTACACTTTACATAGATTAATGTTATTATGAAGGCACTGTCATTAGGCTAGAATCATGAGTTTTATTTCACAATCTATAACCTTTCAGAATCTCCCTATCCCTCAATTAAGTGCCATTGAGGTATCATCAATGAACACCACTAAAATCTGATTTTCTCTAATGGGATTTCAGAGTCAATGATAGTGCATCTGTGTAATTCCTTAGGAAATAGATACTGGTTTAAACTCATTATTGTCAAGGACTATTGACCAATTAGCTCCAATTCAATCTAATTGTGTAACACAGACATTTAAGCTTTCCTGGACTGATAATGAACTAAGGCTCTTCATGGGATACAAAAGAAAATCAGAACCCAGCTGGCTATTTACAAGCTGAAGCCAATTTTCAGATATGAAGAGAGACTTTAGCCATAGCAGCTGGCTGTGTCTTGAAGGAAAATGAACTTTTTCCTCATTCCACCTTTGGACAGCTCTAAGTGTCAAGTTTTTCTTTGTATTGAAGCACAGTTGTTACTTTGTGACTTTGGCACTTTAATTCTATTTTTAAATGCTCTACCTAAATTTTATGTTAAGTATATCCCAATAAGAAGTGGGAAAACTTTTAGACAGATAAGGATATTTCTATTTTACATGCTAGAAATTTAATCACATTTTTTTTCCTCTTTCTCTCTCCCTTTCCCTTTCCTTCCTTCCCTCTTTTCTTCCATCCTTCCTTCCTTCCTTTTTTTGCTATTGAGACAGCAGTAGTAAGTTAAGTTTTACAATTCAACTATTATTAACAATTTGCTGTTAAATTTAGATTTAATCCATCTTTAAACCATTTTAAGGGCAGCTAGATGGTACAGTGGACAGAGTGTTGGGCCTGGAGTCAGGAAGACTCATCTTTCTGAGTTCAGATCTGGTCTCAGACATTTACTAGCTGTGTGACCCTGGGCAAGTCACTTCACCATATTTGCCTCACTTTCCTCATCTATAAAATGATCTGAAGAAGGAAATGGCAAATCACTTTAGTACCTTTGTCAAAAAAACCACAAATGAAGTCACAAAGAATTGTATAGAATTGAGACAAAGAGACAGATATGATTGAAATGACTCAACAACAGCAAATGACTAGCTCCCAAGCAGATAAACCCTATTAAGACAAGGCAAAGAGAGTCAGAATTTCACATATGAATGGCTATTATAGTTTGAAGAAAAGCTAACCAAAATTGTTCTGCAACAAAGATATTGATACAATAAATTCTAAGGTTTCCCTACAGATCATGGAACAAAACTACAGTAAGAAACTCCAAAACAGGCAAAAGAGAAATAAAACCCTTAAAAGACGAAATCTGATGAGAATTTTGTTGAAAATTACTTTCAAAAGCAGATTTAAATGAGATAAATGAAAGACTAGATGTTAGAACACATGATAGGTAATCTTTCCAAGGGAGTGGAGAATAGCGGAAGCAGCTGACCATTCCACAAAAGAGAAAGAAATAAAATAGCTTTGAAAGAACAAAGCAATTTTCTGAAAACAAAACCCTAACTGATCCTTAAGAATATGCTTGTAGAGAAAATGTAAAGATCAGAAATCTTCAAGATAAACGAAAAATATGAATAATTCAAAGACCTAAATATTATACTGCAGGGAAAAATACCCCTCACCCCAAATGTCTAATGGTTTTAATGACAGATTACAAATTACTAATGTCAGTAATTCATGTGTAGCTTGATGAGGAAAACACAAGGCAGATAGGGATTTGATTTTGGTGTCAAACAATAAATTTTTTTTCCAAGCAGCCAGGGGAAATGCCTTCAGCCAGAGGAAGAGCCAATTTGAACATGAAAGGGTTATTCTGAAGAAGTAGAAGTAGAGATCAGAATCTTCTTCTTTTTCTTCTACTTCTTCTTGTTCTTGTTCTTCTTCTTGTTCTTCTTCTACTTCTTCTACTACTACTACCACTACCACTGCTACTATTACTATTGCTACTTACTAATATTTATATCACACTTATCATGTGCCAGGCACTGTGCTAAGCATTTTGTGATTAATATCTCTTTGATCCTCACAACAGCACTGAGAGATAAGTGCTATTATGATCCCTATTTTATAGATGAGGAATCGGAGGCAAATACCATTTGAGTGACTTGCTCAGGGTCATAAATCTAGTAAGTATCAGAGGATGGATTTGAACTCAAGTCTTCCTGATATGTTAGGCTTATGCTACCTAGATACCCCATGTTATTCCAAAGGACAAAGAAAATGGAGATGCTTCATAAAAATAACACATCCTGCTCACCTTAGCAGATAGGTGGTACAGATGTTCCACGACACTGAGAAACATGCTAAGAATTGAAGTAACTGATACAGAGGGAAGTAAGTAGATCCAAAGAACAGTACCCACACTGAGGACAATAATGTAGTTGTAAAGAACATCAAAATAAAGCTGAATGTTTTATACTTGTACTGGCCAATCTTGTCCCTGGAGAAAAGGAACCTTCTTTGTGCCTCTGATTTAATCATTAACTTTCAAATCTATGGAAAGAGAAAAAATTATAACAAAACAAGGGATAGAGAAGATCATGGGTGATAAAATGGACCATTTTAATGAAATAAACTTAAAAGTTATTTTACATGAACAAAATGAATACAGTTAAAATGAAACAGGATGCAGCTAACTAGAGGAAAAAAATTGCAAATGTTTTACTGATAACAGGTTTATTTTCAAATATATAAATAATTTATCCAAATTTATGAGTAAGAACTATTCACTAATTAATTTATACTGAGCAATTATAATGCTCCAATTTTATTTGTTTGTGTTTCCATAAATTGTGTTTTCTAAAGTAATACTCATATAGTTCCTTTATCTGTCTTGGCAGGTAGGTTCATAAATCTTTTACTATTTTTTTGTTATTTTAAATGAGATTTCTGTTTTCTCTCTCTCATGCTGAGTTTTGTTGGTAGCCTACACAAAGGCTGGGGATTTAAATGCATTCATTTTGTATGCTGAAACTTTGCTGAAGTTATTGTTTCAATTAATTTTAGTTAACTTTCTGTGGTTCTCTAAGTACAATAAAACATCATCTCCAAAAAGTTGTAATTTTGATTCTTTTTGTATGTGTATATTACTTCAATTTCCACACTAATATTACTGCTATAACTAACATTTTTACAGCTATATCAAATAATAACCTTGATATTGGGCATCTTTGCTTTACCTCTTATCATACCAAAAAAGATCTCTGTCAGGCCTAGAGGCCTAAGGGCTACCCGAGTCTTACCTTACCTATTGCAGGTCTTCGGCTGGCCAAACCGGATAAACGTATGAGAGAAGAGACTTTCCAGAGTCGAACAAGGGTTAGGCTTTATTCAGGGTCTTGGTTACATGTGTAGGGGGAATTCTTCCTTAGGAGAGAGAAATCCTCTTCCCAAGGAGACAAAGATCTTACAGTAAGAGAATGGAAGTGGAAGTGGAAGTGGGAGAGAGAGGGGAGAGGGAAGAAAGAAGAGAGGAGAGAGGGAAGAGGGGCCTTCTGTCCTCTAAGGGCCCCTCAGTGCTAATAGCACCTTCAGGCTTTCCTGACCCTACTTAAGCTCTCCGCCACATAGTTTGCACCTGAATACTGTGCCTGTTAGACAACAATAGGTGTGCTCAGACCCTGGGCCAATCTCGAGGGCGGGGATGCTCTCTCCCAGCACGTTTCTCACGGGAAGAGGCGGAAATGCATGAGATAGCCCGGTCTCACACCTCAATTCCCAGCTGTTCCCTGGGGGGCCTCATGAGAACTCTAAGGTTTAGAAGTCCTCACCTTTACCCGCCCAAGACTGTCCACATGGAACTGAGCTTACACCCCCAACAGATCTCTAACTCTAATTTTATATAGTGCTGGTTCTTAGTTCCAGAATTATACAACTTACCACATTAGAGAAAGATTCATTTATTCAGATATCTTTTAGTGATTATAACAGAAATGGCTATAGAATTATTTTTTAAAAAATCTTCAGCCTATTAATATACTCATACAAGTTTTTGCTTTTCTTGTTATTTATAGGATCTATTATATTTTCCTGAGATTGGAAAAATCTTTTTCTTTTCTTTTACTCTTTGCAGGTTTGTTTCTTTCTAACCCTCCTTCGTAGTATTGTCTTTCTACTGAGATTAGTTCCACCCATTCCATATGGCATGCATTCTGATTACTCCTTCCCCCAGTCTGCCCTCCCTTTTATCACCCTCCTCTTATTCCCTTCCCCTTTACTTTCTTGTAGGCATTATAGATTTCTACACCCTGTTTCCTATATATCTTATTTCCCAGTTGCATGTAAAACAGTTTTTAACATTTGTTTTTTAAAACTTTGCATTCCAAATTTTCTTCCTTCTTCTCTCCCTACCCACCCTCGTTGAGAATGCAAGTAATTCAATATAGGTTATATATGTGTAGTTAGGCAAAGCATTTCCATAATAGTCATGTTGTGAAAGACTATATTTCCCTCCATCCTATCCCATCCTTCCCCCCCAATTATTCTATTTTCAACTTTGACCTTGTCCCTTTTCAAAATTCCTTTTAAGGCATTCTTCTCCTCCTTGGTTTTTTGGAACTTTTTTGCCATTTGAGTTTGTCTATTTTTTAAAGTATTATTTTCTTCAGTAATTTTTTAGTCTCTTTCAGCAAGCTGTTGACTTGCTTTTCATGATTTTTTTACATCACTCTCATTTCTCTTTCTGATTTTTGCTCTACTTCTCTTACTTGATTTTCAAAATCCTTTTTGAGCTCTTCCATGGCCTGAGACCAATTTACATTTTACTTGGAGTCTTTTTATGTAGGAGCTTTGATTTTTTTTGTTTTCTTCTGGTTGTATGTTTTGACCTACTTTGTCACCAAAGTAAGATTCTACAATCTGAGTTTTTTTATGCTGTTTGCTCATATTCCCAGCCAAATACTTGACTTTCTAACTCTTTGTCAAGGTAGGACTTTGCTTCCAGTAGAGGGTGACTGGGTGGGTGTACTGTTACAGGCTCTAAGGGTTTTGTATCAGTCACTGGATCCCCCACTGTCTGTGGGCCCAGAGTTCCAGAAAGAACCACCACTACTGCCATGGCTACTACTGCTGTTGCTGACACCACCTCTTCTTCTGCCCCTGGGGCTGGGGCAGGACCCTAGACAGACCAGGTTTCACAGAATTTCCTACTGACCTTCTATGCTGTCTTTAGCTTTTGTGAGTTGAGAAGTCTGCAAACTGTCACAGCTGCCAGTGATTCAGTTCCCTGAGGCCTACTCCAACCCAGTCTGTGCTGTCAGGGCCCATGCTGGACTCTGTTCCGCTCCTAGTCCAGTGCAATAGAGCTTCCTATCAGTCTTCTAGGATGTCTTCAACTGGAGATTTGGGTTACTCCATCATTTCGTGGGTTCTGCAGCTCTAGAATTTGTTTAGAGTGATTTTTTACAGGTATTTGGAAGGGTTTGGGGGAAGAGCTCAAGAAAGTCCCTGCTTTTTCTCTGCCATCTTGGCTCTGCCCCTTAGTAAATTTTCTAAAAAGGCTTTTAGTTATATTTATTGTTTCTATGTTTTTGCTTTCAATTATATTAATTTCTTTTTTGATTTGTAATTTCTGTTTTGGCTAGAATTTGTGTGGGGGGATCTATTGGCTGTCTAGTTTTTTTTTTTTTTTTTTGATTTGTAAATCCAGTTCATTGATCCTTCTCTCTTTTGTTAATGAGTTTATGGATATAAATTTTACCCTAAGGACTGTTTTAGTTGCATCTCACAAATTTTGTCTCACTGTTGTAATTATCTTTTGAAAACATTGCCTGTATTTTTGATAATTCACTATTTGACTCCTTGATTCTACAGAATTAAGTAAGGTATTTAGTCTCCTTTTAAAATTCTTTCTTCAATGACCCTTAATTGAATCCAATAATTTTGTTTCCTTATTGCCAATAAAGAATGGCTTTAATATTTCTGTTTTTCTGCATTTCTTTGTGAGATTTTATCCCTTATAGAGTAATCAGAATGCATGCCATCTTGGGGTGGGGAGGGAGGGGAGAGATGAAGAGGCAATTTGGAACTCAAAATTTTGTGAAAATAAACGTTGAAGACTAAAATAAATAAATAAAAAATTAAAAAAAAAAGAATTTGGAAGCTATTCCACTTAGCGCATATATGCTTAGCATTGATATTACCTCATTTTCTACGAAACTTTTTAGCAAAATGTAGTTTCCTTCCTTATCTCTTTTAATTAGGTATATTTTTGCTTTTACTTTGTCTTTGATCAGGATTGCTACTCAGGCTTTTAATTTTTACTTCAGCTGAAGCAAATAGACTCTGCTCTAGCCCCTTACCTTACTCTTTGTGTCTGTCTGCTTCGTATGTTTCTTATAAATGACATATTGGAATATTCTGTTCTTTGATCCTCTCTGCTCTCCATTTAATTTTTATAGGAGATTTTATCCCATTAGCATTCACAATTTTGATTTCTAACTGTGTATTTCCTTCCATCTTATTTTTATTCTTGTTTGTCCTCTCTCTCCTTTTATTCTTTTTCTCCTTGACACTTTCCCTGGTCTGCCCTCCCTTTTGTCAGTCCCTACACTAGGTAGTGACTGTTGTTTGATTTCCTCTCCTACTTCCCTGTCAAGGAAGGTAGATTTCTAGATTCCACTGATTGTACTTATTATTCCCTCTTTGAGCCAGTACTTACTAGATTAAGATTCAAGTGATGCCCATCACCTACCCTTCCTTTCTTCCCTCCACTCCAATAGGTTTTTTGTGCCTCTTCATGTGAAATAAGGCACCTTATACTACCTCTCCCTTCTTTCTGCACCTGGTATACTTCTCTTTCTCATCCCTTAATTATTTTTATGTCATTCCCTCAAATTGACTATATACTCTTTATATATATATATATGTATATATATATATATGTATATGTATATGTATATATATATATATATGTTCTTTTTTAGCTGTACTATTAATGATACATTTTAAAAAGAATTATAAGTATCATCTTCCCATGTAGGGATATATACAGTTCAGCTCCATTGAATCCCTTATGTTTCTTTTTTTCCTTTTCCCCTTTTTAGTCTTCTCTTTGCTCTTGATACAGGAGGTCAAATTTTGGGTTCAATTTTTGGTCTTCTAATTAAAGCTTGAAATCCTTCTATTTCATCAAATGACCATTTTTTTTTCCTTTGGAGCATTATGCATAATTTTACCAAGTAAGTGATTCTTGATGATAGTCCTATTTCCTTTGCCTTCCTAAATACAATGTTCCATGACTTCTGATTCTTTGATGTTACAGCTGCTAAGTCCTGTATAATCCTGATTGTGATTCCCCTATGTTTGAATTGTTTCTTTCTGGCCACTTGCAGTGTTTTTATCTTGGTCTGGTAGTTCTGAAATTTGGCTGTAATATTCCTTGGAGTTTTTATTTTGGGATCTCTTTCCTGAGGCAATTGGTGGATTCTTTCAATGCCTATTTTTCCCTCTGGTTCCAGGATATCAGGACAGTTTTCCTTGATAATTTCTTGAAAGATTCTATCCAGCTTGACTTTCAAGTAGTCCAATGATTCTTATCATCAATACTTTACAAAGGAGAGAGTGATGAGAGAAAACTGTGCTTAACACCAGTGCTGTATGATTCATATGATCTATTCTCCTTCCCTCTCTTTTCTTTACCTCACTAATACCCCAGTCATAGCCTCTGCCCTTTTGTTCTCTTTTAAATCCCCCATCTGTCTCCTCCATCTAAGGTTAGGGGTTGTTATGCTTATGACTAATTCTTCCTTGACTCTATTATCCCTCTTATTGCCTATCTTTTCTTCCCATTAGTCATCTTTTAAAATCCATCTCTACTCCTCATTTTCTCCTAGCATGTTTTTTTTAAATTTCCATACATTTCCTTTCTTCTTTTAAGATTATCAAAATATAATAAAACTAATCCTAAGCTGTGTGCTTCATGTAGTACATTTTATGACTTTTGATAACATTATCATTTTGAGAGGATTCTTTTTTGCATATCTCTCAGAATCTCAAGACTTCATCTTCATATAGTTCTTTCTTATTGCTTGCCTTACAACTTCAGTGTTTTTATTTCCAGATTTCTACTCAATTCTGTTCTTTTCTTTTGATAAAAAATGCATAAAAATCATTTTTCTTCATTCAAGGTCCATTTCCATCATTTTGAGGATCATACTTGATTTTTATTGAGGATATTATATGTGGTTGTTAGTCTATATGTTTTCCTTTATGGAATATCATATTCTAAGAACTGTCATCATTTATAGTGGTAGCTCCCAAATCTTTTTTGATCCTAATTTTTGCTCCTCACAATTTAACCCATTTCTTTCTGGATTCTTACAGAGTTCCCCTGTTCCCTTCTCTTCCCTTCCCTTCCCTGGACTTTCCACTTTAGTTTTTTTTAGGAGGTGATAGATTGATTCTTGCTATCTTAACTTTATTCTCTGTTTCTATTAGGTACACACACACACACACACACACACACACACACACACACATCAATCAGAAATCCCCCAAACAGTAGAGTACAATAACAATAGCAAAGCTAATACCAGTGAAGTCAAATAAGACCGAACTATCAGAATACAACCAGAGGAAAACAAGAGCCAAGTATAGCCAGCAGGGTTCTCTGAGTGGACCAAGACAAGCACAGAACTCCCACAAGGAAGCCCCCAAATGGTTGGAAACACATACTGATGCCCCAGGAGTATATTTAACTAGTGAGTGAAGTTTCCATGTTATGACAAGACTCCAAGGTCTTTATTCTGAGATATCCTAGAAGGCCTTTAAGAACCAGTACTCCAAACCTCAAAGATCCTGGGATGTCCAAACCCAGGAGAAAGAGAGTAGTACAGGAACCCAGATATGCAGGTCTGAGTAAGCAGTTTATTACTTCACCCAAAAGTTTAGCAGAAGGTGAATCTGGTCTAGGCATAATGCCCTAATTCATCAACTAAAGCTGGAAATATATCCAACCACTATCAAAATTTTTAGCAAGTCTAGAGAAATGTAGGAGTAGCTCTCTAATATCTATTAGCAAAGTCTTAAAGAAAAAAAAATTCCACATGCGCTAGAAGAATATCTATTAGAAATGAAGCAAGAGGGGAAAAAAAAGAAACAAAATCTCTTGAGAAAAGAATTGGCAACTGAATAAACATTGCCCAACAAATGAACTCCTTGAATACTTGAATAGACTAAGTAAGAATTAATGACTCTATCATAGAGCAAAAAAAAAAAATCATCAAAAAATGGAAAGTATGGAAGAAATTATTAAAATACTAGATATCTAAAACAAATGACTTGGTAAACAAACCAGTTCAAGAAAACCATGATTAAAAAAAAAAAACATTTGGGACACTATTTTTCAAGAAATCTTAACTGAAAACTACCTCAGTCTAATAGAACCAGAAGACAAAGTCTCCTCACAGGAATTCTAAAAGGAATAGTTCCAGAAACATCACAGCCAAAATCTAGAGTTTTCCCATCATAACTATATCTATATTTATATCTATCTATCTATCTATCTATCTATCTATCTATCTATCTATCTATCTATCTATCTATCTCCATGTTTGTATACATATGTGTATGCATATATAGTGCATATGTATAATCACATATATACACACAAACTTCAAGTATCCGGAAATAAGCTATTCATATACCAAGAGACTATACAGTTATTTCTCCCACATCATGAATTTCTCCATAGTGGTTTCACTATTTCACAGGTCAGCATAAGAAATTAAATGGGAATTTTTTAGGAGTTTTGAAGAAACCGCATTTGATATGCAAAGATCAGCAGATGACACAGAACCTATGATGAAACCTAAATTTTATAATAAAGTATGGTAAATGATCCATGAAAGAAAAAAAGAAAAAAAATCAGATTTCTTCTGTGGTATGAAGAGAGGGCCAAAAAATTTAACAAGAATTTTCAAGATCATGGGGTTGCCATGACCACGACTCCCATGATGTGGAAGGGATACCTACAGTTGGGATGACAAAAGACCTAGAAGCTTCTACAAAATATTAAGGGAGATCTTGAAATAAAATATTCCAAAAGAGAAAAAAGTAGAGATTTATAACCAAGAATAATATTTTGAGCAAAACTGAATATAATCCTACAGGGGAAAAATGAATCTTTAATAGAACAGAGGAGTTGCAAGAATTTCTGATAAAAATACTAGAACTGAGTACCAACTTTGAAATACAAATAAAAGCTTTCAGAGAAATCAAGAAAGTTAATCTACTTGAGTAATTGGGAAGGAGCTATGATAATGTAGTGCTAACATTCAAAAAAGTAAAAAAAGAAACAAATATATTCCTTTAGACTGTTGAAACCTTCAAAAAGCATTTGGGACTTAAATAAGAAAAACAGAAATCTAGGGCATGGATTGGTTCTCTTATGAGTTTTAAAGAGGGAAAAGAAAAGAGATATATAAATAAGTATACTCGTATAAAAAGGAGGAAGAAAAGGATATGACTTGCAATTTTTCATAATTGCAGTATGTAAGAAAAGTATGTCAACATAGAAGAAAGGGTGGGGGAACAGAAATAAAAGTCCACTCTACTGAAACTAACATATGAAGTTTGAATTCAAGCATTTATACATACACACACACACACACACACACACACACACACACACACAGAAATTCACACAAAAGTTGTTGTAAAAATCCATCAGACTCAACAGGAAAACAAAGAGGAGTGGAGGAATTTGAGGTGAAATGTTAGACATACTACTGGGATACCAGCTAGGGAGGGAATTGTCTCAAGCCAAGCAAACTTTCTTGGAAAGGAAAGAAAAGGAAAAGAAACGTGAAAAAGAAAAGAAAGAAAAGTTACAATATGCTCCTTCATCTTAAGGAGGTCATATTCCACTGTGGGAATAAAAATATAAAGAAACAAATGTGCACATGATAATTTGAGGACACAGAGAACTAACAACTAAAGGAATCATAGGATGATCCATTGAGAAATAGCACATGATGAGGGTGGAGCCAAGATGGTGGAGTAGAAAGAAGGGCCTGCTGTAGCTCTCCTCACATAGCCCATAAAATACCTGTAAAAAATGACTCTAAACAAATTCTAGAGCAGCAGATGTCACAAAATGACAGAGTGAAAGATTTCCAGCCCAAGGCAGCTTGGAAGGCTGACAGGAAAGATCTATCACATTGGTCTTGGAGAAGAACACAGTCCATGGAGCTCAGCCCAAGCCTGGAATGTTGTAGCCAAATTCCAGAGTTCCCAGGTCAAGGAGAAAATATTGTAAGCAACCAGAAATAAATAATTTGAGTATTGTGGAAATACAATCAGGATAACACAAAATCTAGCAGCTTCTACATTAAGGGATGGAAGTGTTTGGAACATGATATTCCAGAAGTCAAAGGAACTAGGATTGAAACCAAAAATCACCTAACCAGCAAAGCTGAGTACAATACTTCAGTGGAAAAAATAGTCATTCGGTGAAATAGAGGACTTTCAAACATTCTTGACAAAAAAACTCGAGCTGAATAGAACATTTGACTTTCAAACACAGGAATCAAGAGAAGCATGAAAAGGTAAACAGGAAAGAGATATCATAAGGGAGTTACTAAAGTTGAACTGCTTACTTACCTACATGGAAAGATAGTATTTGTAACTCTTGAAACTTTTCTCAGTATATGAGTAGTTGGAGGGATTGTATATATATATATATATGTATATATATATATATATATATATATATATATATATATATATATATACAGAGGGCACAGAGTAAGTTGAATAGGAAGGGATGATATCTAAAAAAATAAAATTAAAGGGTAAGAGAGAAATATATTGGGAAGAGAAAGGGAGAAATGGAATGGTTCAAATTATCTCTCATAAAAGAGACAAGAAAAAGCTTTTTCAATGGAGATGAAAAGGGGGGAGGTGAGAGGGAAAAAGTGAAAGTCACTCTCATCACAATTGACTTAAGGAAGGAATAACATGTACACTTAATTTGGTAGGAAAATCTATCTTACACTACAGGAAAGCAGGGCAGAAGAGAATAAGTGAGGGGTGTGTGTGTGGGAGGGGAATGATAGAAGGAAGGGCAAACGGGAGGAGGGAGTAATTAGAAGTAAATACTTTTGGGGAGGGACAAAGTCAAGAGAGAATAGAATAAATGGGGGTCAGGATAGGATGGAGGGAAATATACTTAGTCTTTCACAACATGACTATTATATAAGTCTTTTGCATGACTACATATCTATAGCCTATATTGAATTGCTCTCCTTCTCAGTGGGGATAGGAGGGAGGAAGGGTGAGAAGTTGGAACTCAAAGTTGTAGGAACAAATGCTGAGAATTGTTTTTGCATGCAAGTGGGAAATAAGAAATACACATAATGGCTTATATAAATCTATCTTGCCCTACAAGAAAAGAGAGAAGATGGGGATAAGAGAAGGGAAGAGTGTGATAGAAGAGAGGGCAGATTTGGGGAAAGGGCAATCAGATTGCATAGTGTCTTGGGGTAGGGTTAGGGAAGAGATGGGAAGAAAATTTGGAATTCAAATTCTTGTGGAAATGAATGCTGAAAACTGAAAATAAATAAATAAATAAATAAAAGTTTCCAAAAAAAAAAAAAAAATAGAAATAACACATGAATTAACCTTTGTAGAAAATTGGGGACTCTAAGAGCTGAGATAAGGAGGGCATGTGTACCAGAAGCAGGAAACATTGTGTGAAAGCACAGAGGCAGGAGTGAAATAATTAGATCATTTTGGCAAGGATGGATGAGTGTAGGAAGAGAGATTAGAACCATGGAGTCCAACTAGAAAGCTGATCTAATAGTCCAGGTAGGTAGAGATAAGTCTTATAGCCAATTTTCTTTTTAAAAATTCCAAATGCCCTCAAAAGATTGTTTCCATGTACATGGTAGAACATAAAAAGATGATTGATTGTTTATAAAACCAGAAATCTTCATTTTGTTCTATTCGCTTTTTTTCAAAGTGTGTAATAAATCCCAATATTATTTTCAGAACTATCTTACTTGTTTGCATTTCCTTTTGAACTTCTTTCTATTCTCTTTTTCTGTATTTTAAATAATATTTCAATGACCTTTTTACATCAATATTGCTAATTCCAGTCTCTCTTTCTGAATCTCACAACCTCAAATTTTAAAAAAAGAGAAAGAGAAGAAAAAAAAAACACGTTTTTTATGTTTTTAAACAAATAATGATACTCAATCAAAGTATAGTCACCCAGTAGCCACACTAAAAGAATGTTTCTCCAGCTTAAGATAATCAACTTTCTTTCAGGAGGTAGATGACATTTTTAGTTATAGTTCCTCTGGAGACATAAATTGTTTTGTTTTATTTTGCTTTTTATAATGTTTGGATAGTATCTAAATTGCCTATAAAACATGTAAGAAATACCTGGGGGTTTGAATTCACAACAGGTTCCTTTTTCACTAGAAGTTTAGCAACAGCTAAAAAAGATGATACATCTTGG
This sequence comes from Notamacropus eugenii, assembly GCF_028372415.1. Lineage (NCBI taxonomy): Eukaryota > Metazoa > Chordata > Mammalia > Diprotodontia > Macropodidae > Notamacropus > Notamacropus eugenii. Next base: position 190,771,734 of record NC_092876.1, on the reverse strand, counting down.
GCTTCATGAATAAATAAATAAATTCATTTAATATGTAAATAATAAATGAATACATTTTATGAAGTCATTTATAAATTGTTCTATTTTTTTCACTTTACTACTTCATGCTAACCAAGAATTTCTGTATTCATTTCTTTCACCATTTCTTAGTACAATATAATATTCCCTTACATCCATTATATATACCACAATTTGTTCAGCCACCCTTCAATTGATAGACATCTCCTCAGAGAAATAAGTACACAGAAATGTACAATGAAGATCTAAGTAGAAAGTGATGAAGTTCCCAAATTCAGGCAATAAGTACTACAGATAGTGAGGAAAGGGAGTGATTGGTGTCCACTGAAGTAACAACCATCAGCTACATTGAAGGAGCAAGCTTTGAGAGCTAAATAGCATCTCAGTCCCTCCAAAAATGACCATAGCTTTTGGAATGTGTCTAATCAATCTAAAGGTTTCAAATTGAAAAACTGAACACATTACTCCAGGTGTTGTCTGATTAGCACAGAGAATGAGATGATTATTTGTCCTTATCCTAAGCTCTATATATTTATTCATGAAGCCTGAAATGACATCAGGCAGATAGGTGGTGAAGTGGATTGAGTGCTGGGCCTGGAGTCTGGAAGACTCATCTTCCTGAGTTCAAATTAGGTCTCAGACACTTAGTAGATGGGTGACCCTGCTCAAGTCACTTAACCCTGTTTGTTTCAGTTTCCTCATCTATAAAATCTTCTGGAAAAGGAAATGGCAAAACACTCCATTATCTCTGCCAAGAAAATCACACAGAGTCATGAGGAGTAGGACATGACTGAAGAACAGCAGGATGACATCTGTTTTAGCAGTTTCACTACAATGCTGGTGCAAGTGAAACCTGTTGTGAATTCAGACCTCCAGCTGACCTGATACATACTGAAGTTAAATCAGATCCTCTCTGAAGTTGTTTAATTCCCTTTAGAACTGACAGGGAAAACTGTACATTTGTTCTCAGTAAACTAAATCTTGTTTTCAATCCCTTATTTCGTTAAAAAAATTTAAATATTGATTGTTACCTATGATATTGTATATCCTACTCAGCTTTGTTTTGTCTTATGTTCCTGGAATGCTTTCACCCTTCATCTTTTTCTTTTTTAGTTTCTCTTGTTTCTTTCCAGTCTCAGCTAAATGCCACTTTCTTCAAGAGTCCTCCCTACCATCTTCACACCAACCCCTTACAGTTGCTAGAAACTTCCCTTCCCAGATTGCCTTGCATATCTATATCTTGTGTGTACCTAATGTATTTATATACATGCTGTCTCCTCTATTAAGATTTAAGACCATTCTGATACACATCTCTGAAGAGACTGATTTGAATTTCAAAGGATGAATAAAGGCCTTTGGGAAAATTCATAAAGTTCTCAAATATTTTTGCCAGGATGAAACTATTTATAACTGTGCTGTGTAAGCCAAATGTTAGGTAAAGGAAGTTACAAGCTAACACATAATTTTTTCAAAAATGATTCCCCCAAAATATGATTCCTTTGGAAAAGTTATAATCTGTAGTTTCAATTAATATCTACATTTTCTTAAATATAAAAATATACTTAATTGAACAGTTTTGAGATTAATTTTTAAGATAAAATCCCGATCTAGCTTTTTTCTTCATTTTTTATTATGAAATGCTAGTGCCTATTTTAACTGGTTCATTTTAAGTAGATTTTAAAAATGCTAATTATCCATGCATAATATAGACATTTTTCATAGAAAATAATAATATGAAACATAAATACATAGGATTTATAGAAGGAAGGAAACAATGAAATTTTAGCCTAATTTTTTTGTTCTATAGATCAGAAAACAGCACAGAGAAATTCTGTGACTTGCCCACAGTCACATAGATAGTAGCCAAACTGTGAATTAAATATAGGTCTCCTGATTTTAAATCTAGTTCTCTTTATAGTATGCCAGAATATGCTATTTCTTGTTGTTCAGTTGTTTCAGTTGTGTCTGACTCTTCATGACCTCATTTGGAGTTTTTTTGGCAAAGATACTGGAGTGGTTTACCATTTCCCTTTCCAGTTCATTTTAGAGATGAGGCAACTGAGGCAAATAGGGTTAAGTGACTTGCCCAAGGTCACACATCTAGTAAATGTATGAGTCCAGATTTGGACTCAGGAAGATGTGTCTTCCTGACTCCAAGCTTGGTACCACATCTATTGCACTCCCTAGCTTCCCCATCCTGCCCTATTTGAAATGGATTAAAAAGTTGGTGTTCATATTTAAAGTTTTTCTTTCTTTTCAAATTTCATATTAGTAGTTTAAGTAAGTTTGATTTTGGAGAAGATTTTGAGGTTCAATGGAGGAAAAGAAAGAGAGGGAGAAGAGGAGAGAGAGAGAAAGAGAGAGACAGAGAGAGAGAGAGAGAGACAGAGACAGAGACAGAGAGACAGAGAGAGACAGACAGAGAGAGAGAGAGACAGAGAGAGAGAGAGAGAGAGAGAGAGAGAGCCTAAACTGAAACCCTAAGTATGAAAGAGGAAGGGAGGAAGGATTTTTGACAAATCATCTCCTGCTCTGCCCCAGGCAAGTACTTGTTCATACTTTTAATTTAACTCTTAGACTATCTTGGCTAAACAATTTCTTTAGAGAAATTTCTGCCATGGGAGTAATTGCTCTATCTTAGCAGAAAGAGAAAAAATAAAAATATGAATCATGGAGAAGAGGATTTATGGGAAGAAAATATTTTTCTTTATTTTCTTCTAAAAGGATTATAGAGAGGTACCATGTGCAGAGGGGAGGACATATTTGAGTAAATAAGGTATAGCTAATTGTCTTGGATCCAAGGAGTAGCCAAACAGTCATAAGTACAAGTGTACATTAGCCTCAATAATCTCTAAATCACTGAGAAATCAAATTCAATTGATAATGTCAGGGAAATGAAGCCAACTAGATTCACTATAGGGAAATAAAGTTTAATTAAATGTCGTATTAAAGTTAACATGTACTCTACTGAAAATCTGTCCCTGAATAAATGCCACACATTTGCTCCTGGCTATGTTCAAATACCTTTTTTTTTTTTTTTTTGAAAGGAGACTGGTTAACCTGGAAGGATTCTGGGATAAAATGAAAGTTCATGGCCTCTTGGCTGCTTTCAGTTCTTCACAGGTTAAATCTAATACCCTTAATTTTCTCTGCTTTCAGGTCTGCAAAAAGAATAAATGTTAGTTACTCAGAACTCCTTAGCCAGAGGTGGTGTGTTTCTGTATCCGAGTATTTCTTAGAAGAGTCCTTAGAAAATGACTGCCTTTTCTGCTTTGTCATTATAATTACTAGTACTCCTGAATTACCTAAGGACACCCAATGAGATATAAAGGAAGAATTTTGGATTTGAAGTCAGGAGACCTCAGTTTGAATTTCAGTTCTGATTCTTCGTAGCTGTGTGAAAATGGATAAGTGAATTACCACTTTGTGCCTTGGTTTTCTCATTTGTAAAATGGGAATGGAAATAATGCCAACCCTACCCCATAAACTTGTTGAGAAGAAAAAGTATATTATAAAACTGCAAGGTAGTATATCATTGTGAGCCATGATGGTGCAATGGACAAATCTGGAAGCAGAGAACTGTTATTTGAATCATGGTTCTGTGTAACATGGAGCAAATCAGTGAACCTTTTTGGGCTTTGGATTCCTCATCCATTAGGTGAGAAAGGTGGAAGTCAAACTCTAAGAGTTGTTCCATCTCCTTCCCAGATCCCATTATGAAATGATTAAAAGAAATCATGATTCAACTTCACCAATGTGACATCTATGAGTACATTACTGCTGTGCCAAATTATTTTCTATTAGTGTTCAGAGAGATAGATCAGTTCACTTGTAACAGTCATACTCACTCTTTTCCTTATAAATTCTCAAGGAAATTAAGTCCATTAAAGCTTGGAACAAAGAGAAATGGAGGATACTGTTTCCTTGAGTTCTACTTCCTCATTTGCATTAGATCAGCTTGGATAATATTAATGACAACATCAATAATAAAAATAACAACAATGTGTAAGGTTTATGAATGCTTTCCTAAAAATAAACCTGTAAAATAGATACAACAACATTATTATTGCTTTTTACAAATGAGGGCATAGGAAGCTGTGCTTTCTCCCCACCCCACCCCTTTCTTTGTATTTCTAGTGCTTAGCACAGGGCTTGGCATACAGTAGGTGCTTCATAAATACTAGTTGGCTGATTAACTGAAGACAACTGAGGCTCTGAGCAGTGAAGAGATTTACTTACAGTCACATAGCTAGTAAGTTTCATAGCTGAGAGATGAACCCATGTTTCCTGGCACTAAACTTAATTAATTTTGTTCTTCTTTTAATCATTGCCCTATGCCTGCTTGCAGAATAGGTTGTTGGAGGGGCGGAGCCAAGATGGCAGAGTAGAAAGACGCACATACACATAGCTCCGAACCCACAACCCACAGATCGGCTACAGGGGAGCAACTCACGGTGAATTCTGCACCCAGAGGCAACAGAATATTGGAGGGAGATTTCTGTTCCGGAGAGACCTGCAAACCTCTCGCGGGGGGTCCTTGGCGCTGTGGACTGGGTGCCGGGACTGGGAGCAGAGGGCAGCCCTGCAGGGGCCGTGGCACCGAGAGGAAAAGATCCGAGCAGGCTTCGGGGATGGGATCTCCAGTGGCCACACGGGTCCCTCCACCTACAGAGGGACCTGCAAACCTCTCGCAAAAGGTCCGTCGTGCTGCAGACGCAGAGCCCAGCCCAGCCCAGACCTGCTGCGGCCACAGCACCAAGAGAAACAGACCCGAGCAGGCTTCAGGGACGGGATCTCCAGTGGCTGCACAAGCCCCTCCACCCACAGGTGACAGGGGTTGGTGAGAGAGTCTCTTTAGCGGGTCGAGAGGGGAGTGGGGTGCCCCCATGATTCAGGCCCCCCCAGGAGGTAGAAGCTGAGAGGCGGCTGCAGACAGGGGCTCCCCAAGTGGGTGGGAGCCTGGATCCATTGTGGAAGGTCTGTACATAAACCCCCTGAGGGAACTGAGCCTGAGAGGCGGCCCTGCCCCGACCTGACCACCTGAACTTAATTCTCACACTGAATAGCAGCCCTGCCCCTGCCAAAAGCCTTAAGGCAGGAAGCAGCATTTGAATCTCAGTCCCCAAACGCTGGCTGGGAGGACCAGGAGGCGAGGTGGATGTGAGGAGAATATTGAGAGGTCAAGTCACTGGCTGGGGAAAATGCCCAGAAAAGGGAAAAGAAATAAGACTATTGAAGGCTACTTTCTTGGAGAACAGACATTTCCTCCCTTCCTTTCTGATGAGGAAGAACAATGCTTACCATCAGGCAAAGACACAGACATCAAGGCTTCTGTGTCCCAGCCCACCCAATGGGCTCAGGCCATGGAAGAGCTCAAAAAGAATTTTGAAAATCAAGTTAGAGAGGTGGAGGAAAAACTGGGAAGAGAAATGAGAGAGATGAAAGAAAAGCATGAAAAGCAGATCAGCTCCCTGCTAAAGGAGAACCAAAAAAATGTTGAAGAAATTAACACCTTGAAAACTAGCCTAACTCAATTGGCAAAAGAGGTTCAAAAAGCCAATGAGGAGAAGAATGCTTTCAAAAGCAGAATTAGCCAAATGGAAAAGGAGATTCAAAAGCTCACTGAAGAAAATAGTTCTTTCAAAACTAGAATGGCACAGATGGACGCTAAGGACTTTGTGAGAAAGCAAGATATCACAGAACATAGCGAGAAGATTGGAAAAATGGAAGATAACGTGAAATATCTTATTGGAAAAACAACTGACCTCGAAAATAGATTCAGGAGAGACAATGTAAAAATTTTGGGACTACCTGAAAACCATGATCAAAAGAAGAGCCTAGACATCATCTTCCATGAAATTATCAAGGAAAACTGCCCTGAGATTCTAGAACCAGAGGGCAAAATAAATATTCAAGGAATCCACAGAACACCGTATGAAAGAGATCCAAAAAGAGAAACTCCTAGGAACATTGTGGCCAAATTCCAGAGTTCCCAGGTCAAGGAGAAAATATTGCAAGCAGCTAGAAAGAAACAATTCAAGTATTGTGGAAATACAATCAGGATAACACAAGATTTAGCAGCCTCTACATTAAGGGATCGAAGGGCATGGAATAGGATATTCCAGAAGTCAAAGGATCTAGGACTAAAACCAAGAATCACCTACCCAGCAAAACTGAGTATAATACTTCAGGAGAAAAAATGGTCTTTCAATGAAATAGAGGATTTTCAAATTTTCTTGATGAAAAGACCAGAGCTGAAAAGAAAATATGACTTTCAAACACAAGAATGAAGAGAACCATGAAAAGGTGAACAGCAAAGAGAAGTCATAAGAGACTTACTAAAGTTGAACTGTTTACATTCCTACATGGAAAGACAATATTTGTAACTCTTGAAACATTTCAATATCTGGGTACTGGGTGGGAGTACACACACTCACATGCACACACGCACACATACATAGAGACAGAGTGCACAGAGTGAATTGAAGAGGATGGGATCATATCTTAAAAAAAAAAATGAAATCAAGCAGTGAGAGAGAAATATTGGGAGGAGAAAGGGAGAAACTGAATGGGGCAAATTATCTCTCATAAAAGAGGCAAGCAAAAGACTCATTAGTGCAGGGATAAAGAAGGGAGGCGAGAGAAAAACATGAGGTCTACTCTCATTACATTCCACTAAAGGAAAGAATAAAATGCACACTCATTTTGATAGGAAAACCTATCTCACAATACAGGAGAGTGGGGGACAAGGGCACAAGCAGGGTGGGGGGGATGATAGAGGGGAGGGCATGGGGAGGAGAATGCAATCCAAAGTCGACACTCATGGGGAGGGAAAGGATCATAAGAGAATAGAAGTAATGGGGGACAGGATAGGATGGAGGGAAATATAGTTAGTCCTATACAACACAACTATTATGGAAATCATTTGCAAAACTACACAGATCTGGCCTATATTGAATTGCTTGCTTTCCAAAGGGAAGGGGTGGAGAGGGAGGGAGCTAAAGAAGTTGGAACTCAAAGTGTTAGGATCAACTGTAATGTTCTTACCCCTAGGAAATAAGAAATACAGGTAAAGGGGTATAGAAAGCTATCTGGCCCTACAGGACAAAAGAGAAGACGGAGACAAGGGCAGAGAGGGATGATAGAAGAGAGAGCAGATTGGTCACAGGGGCAATTAGAATGCTTGGGTCTGGGGAGGGAGGGGACAAAAGGGGAGAAAATTTGTAAACCAAAATGTTGTGAAAATAAATGTTAAAAGTTAAAAAAAAAAGAAAAGAATAGGTTGTTGGAGTTTGCAAGATATAGCCTACAAATTTTTTTTTTTTCCTGTAAGATGTAAGGAGTCTTCTTACATTTCTTACAGAGCTTTAATTTGCCATCTTTTAGAATATAAATAAATTTACATATGCTGATCTATATATCTCCTCTAGAATTCAGGAATTATATGTATTTAACTTTAATATATAAAAAAATAGACTCATGGCAAATGGTACAAAAGCTGTATCTAGAGTACTAAAAGTCAGTGATTTAGTAAGCCAAGTATTTTAGGTTATTTTAATAATAAGAATATCATTACATTGATTCATATGATTATCTACCTACCTACCTATCTATCTATATCTATGTATCTATAGCTGTATATCTAATTTTATATATCTACATATATATTTCCATGCTCAGTCAAATATTGAACTTTTTTGTATGACTCAGAATACATAGATATGATCTATAAATATTTCTGAATAAATGGATGTCTTATTTTTCTTTCTTATTTTAAATTTGATTTATTAACTTAATTTATTTATATTTCTTCAATGTATTATTTTCCCCAATTACATGTAAAAAGAATTTTGATGCTTTAAAACAATTGAGTTCCATTTTCTCTCCTTTCCTCCCCACCATTGAGAAGACAAATTGTTATAGGTTATACATGTGCAGTCATACAAAACATTTCTATATTAGTCTTCTGAAAGAAAACACAGACCAAAAAGATAAACCCCAAACCTAAGAAAGACCCCCACAAAAAATAAAGAAAATAAATAACATGCTTTGATCTGTGTTCAGACTCCAGGAGTTCTTTCTCAGGAGGTGAATAGCACTTTTCATCATAAGTCCTTCGGAATTGTGGATTACTGCATTGCTGAGAATAGCTGTCATTCATTGTCAATCACACAATACTGCTATTACTATGTGCAAAATTCTGGTTCTCCTCATTTCACTCTACATCACTTTATGTAAGTCTTTCCAGGCTTTTCTCAGAATATCCTGTGTGTCAATTTTTTATAGCCCACTAGTATTTTATCACAATCATGAAACACAACTTTTTTTTAGCTGTTCTCCAATTACTGGGCATCGCTTCAATTTTTAATTCTTTGCTATAACTAGAATTGTTGCTATATAATTTTTGGACATATAAGTTTCTTTCATTTTTGTTTTTTATTTTTTGGGGATGTAGACCTAGTTGTGGTATTACTTGGTTGAAGGATATCAATGGTTTTATAGCCTTTTGAGCACAGTTACAAATGATTCCACAGAATTGCTGAACTCTACTAATCATTCATTAGTGTCTCAATTTTTCCACATCCCCTCCAATATTTGTCATTTTTTTCTATCATATTAGTCAATCTGATAGGCATGAGGTGATAACTCAGAGACATTTTAATTTGCATTTCTCTAATCAATCGTGATTTAGAGCTAAATAGATTTCTTTTTTAAATAATATTTTCCCCAATTACATGTTAAAACAATTTTGAATATTTTTTTTTAAGTTTTGAGTTCTGTTTTGTATCCTTCCCTTCTTCCTTTCTCTCCCCACTCCCTGAGACAGGAAATAATCTGATATAGGCTATATATCTACAATCAGGTAAAACATTCCCATAGCTAAACTCATTTCTTTTTTTTTTTAAATTAATTTATTTAAGTTTTCAATATTCATTTCCACAAAGTTTTGGGTTCCAAATTTTCTCCCCATTTCTCCCCTCCCCCCACCCCAAAACACCAAGCATTCTAATTACCCCTATCATCATTCTGTCCTCCCTTCTAACATCCCTCCCTTCCCTTATCCCCTCTCTTGTCCTGAAGGGCAAGATAAATTTCTATACCCCATTACCTGTATTTCTTATTTCCTAGTTGCAAGAACAATACCCAACAGTTGTTCTTAAAACTTTGAGTTCCAGATTCTCTTAATCCCTCCCTCCCCACCCATTCCCTTGGGAAGGCAAACAATTCAATATAGGCCATATCTGTGTAGTTTTGCAAATGACTTCCATAGTAGTCATGTTGTGTAAGACTAATTATAATTCCTTTCATCCTATCCTGCCCGTTTCTTCTATTCTCTCTTTTGATCCTATCCCTCCCCAAGATTGCTCCCTCCTCCCACTGCCGTCCCTTCCATTATCCCCCCCCCCTTCTTATCCCCTTCTCCCCCACTATCCTGTATTGTAAGATAGGTTTTCATACCAAAATGAGTGTGCATTTTATTCCTTCTTTTAGTTAAATGTGATGAGAATAAGCTTCATGTTTTTTTCTCTCACCTCCCCCTCTTTTCCCCTCCACTGAAAAGTCTTTTACTTGCCTCTTTTATGAGAGATAATTTGCCCCATTCCATTTCTCTCTTTCTCCTCCCAATATATTTCTCTCTCGCTGCTTAATTTCGTTATTTTAAGATATGATCCCATCCTATTCAATTCACCCTGTGCTGTATGTGTGTGTGTGTGTGTATGTGTATATGTGTGTGTGTGTAATCCCACCAACTACACAGATGCTGAAAAAAGTTTCAAGAGTTACAAATATTGTCTTTCCATGTAAGAATGTAAACAGTTCAACTTTAGTAAGTCCCTTATGACTTCTCTTTGCTGTTGACCTTTTCATGCTTCTCTTCACTCCTGTGTTTGAAAGTCAAATTTTCTTTTCAGCTCTGGTCTTTTCATCAAGAATGCTTGAAAGTCCTCTATTTCATTGAAAGACCATTTTTTTTCCCCTGAAGTATTATACTCAGTTTTGCTGGGTAGGTGATTCTTGATTTTATTCCTAGTTCCTTTGACTTCTGGAATATCATATTCCATGCCCTTCGATCCTTTAATGTAGAAGATGCTAGATCTTGTGTTATCCTGATTGCATTTCCACAATACTTGAATTGTTTCTTTCTAGCTGCTTGCAATATTTTCTCCTTCACCAGGGAACTCTGGAATTTGGCCATAATGTTCCTAAGAGTTTCTCTTTTAGGATCTCTTTCAGGAGGGGATTGGTGGATTCTTTCAATATTTATTTTGCCCCCTGGTTCTAGAATATCAGGGCAGTTTTCCTTGATAATTTCATGAAAGATGATGTCTAGGCTCTTTTTTTGATCAAGGCTTTCAGGTAGTCCCATAATTTTTAAATTGTCTCTCCTGGATCTATTTTCCAGGTCAGTTGTTTTTCCAATGAGATATTTTACATTATCTTCCATTTTTTCATTCTTTTGGTTTTGTTTTGTGATTTCTTGGTTTCTCATAAAGTCATTAACCTACATCAGTTCCATTCTAATTTTGAAAGAACTATTTTCTTCAGTGAGCTTTTGAACCTCCCTTTCCATTTGGCTAATTCTACTTTTCAAAGCATTCTTCTCCTTATTGGCTTTTTGAACCTCTTTTGCAAATTGAGCTAGCCTATTTTTAAAGCTGTTATTTTCTTCAGCATTTTTTTGGGTCTCCTTTAGCAAGGTGTTGGTCTGCTTTTTGTGCTTTTCTTGCATCTCTCTCATTTCTCTTCCCAATTTTTTCCTCCACCTCTCTTACTTGATTTTCAAAATCCTTTTTGAGCTCTTCCATAGCCTGAGCCCGTTGAATATTTATTTTGGATGTTTGGGATATAGAAGCCTTGACTTTTATGTCTTTCCCTGATGGTAAGCATTCTTCTTCCTCATCTGAAAGAATGGGAGGAGATATCCGTTCACCAAGAAAGTAACCATCTATAGTCTTATTTTTTTCCCCTTTTTTGGGCATTTTTCCCAATCAGTTACTTGACTTTTGGGTCCTTTGTCAAGAGTAGGGTATACTCTGGGAATCTGTGATATCTCGGTTCCTCCGATGTGGCACGATCAAGCGTACACTGGTGTGGATGTAGAGAGGGATTTTTGTGCCAAGAATCTTAGCAGATACTCTCCACAGCCACCTGGCCTCTAGTTCCCAAGTCAGCACTATGGGCTGATTTTCAGATAAGCTGGATGGGCAGGGCCACCATTCAGTGTGAGACAAAGACTAGCTTCCCCAGGGCCTCCACACATCGCAGAGGCAAGAATCAGCTCTTCAATGCCCCCAGGGTTTTTATGCTCCAAAAATGCATGTGGCTGCTGAGCCTACAATGTAGACTCTGAGGTGGCTGCCTGCTGCAGGAGCTATGGGAAGGTCTTTCTCCCTTCCTGGCCAGCTGGAAAAACCCTGTCACTGAGCTTTGGCACCTGTGGGTTGAGGGATCTTTCAATCTGCTCCTTCTGGGACTGGGGATTCCACGCCTGGAGATTCTGCCCTCAAGGGCTGATCACGAGCCCTGCGCCTCATGGCCAAGGCTGGGCTGGGCTCTGCACTCTGCTCCACCTCTGGTGCAACCCATGTTTCCCGTGGGCCTTTCAGGTCACCCTGGGCTGGAAATATTCTCCACTCTGTTATTCTCCCCTTCTGCTGCTCCAAAATTTGTTGAGAGTCCCTCTCTACAGGTATTTTGTGGGCTGTGGGGGGAGCCCCTGCGTATGTGTGTCTTTCTACTCCACCATCTTGGCTCTGCCCCACTAAATGCATTTCTTAAAAACCAAAACCAAAATCTTTATTGATGTCTTTCATTTTTATATCACAGATATGTACACCATTTCTCCTACCTGACTCTTCCTTTGTACAGTTGAACCCTCTCATGTAACAAAGATAGGCAGTTTATTAAAAAAAAAAAAAATGACAATCAGGATAGTGACTGCATTTGACAATGCATACAACAATCTGCCTATGTAGCCCTTCATCTTTCAGCTGTATTTAATTTTCTTTTCTAAAAGATCATTTATTTTTCTACAATTCAGAATTTAGTTTCTTTTTAGTGTTCATTTTATTTACTTTGTTGTAGTCATTTTGTGTATTGTTTTTCAAGTTTTATTAATTTCATTCTTCATCAGATTATATAAATCTTCCCATTTCCTCCCAATTTATCACATATATCATTTTTTATAATACAGTAATTTCTCATTTCATTCATATACCACTCTCCCCCAACCATCCTGATTCAAAAGAAATTTCCTTTGTTTCATCTCATTTGCTAGTGCAAAAGGGACTAGTACAAGTTTCTGTCTATTTTTTTATCTGTCTATCTATCTATCTATCTATCTATCTATCTATCTATCTATCTATCTCTTTTGGAACTTTCCTTCTGTTGTTGGCCTCCTTGGGGTGTATTTTCGATAATAGAATTACTACGTAATAGGTTATGAAAAGATTAGTGTCTTTCTTACCATCATAATAAACTTTTCAAATTGACCAAACTAATTCAAGGACTCTTTCAAAATAATAATAATAATAATAATAATGATAGCAAACATTATATAATGCTTATTCTCTACCAACTACTGTGCTAGTTGTTTTAAAAATATTATCTCATTTGATCATCCCACAAGCACCTTGACTCCTCCACTGAGTTCAAATTTCACCTCAGACACTTGACACTCACCAGCTGTGTGACCTTGGTCAAGTCACTTAATCTCAATTGCCTCATCCTGGATCATCTCCAGTTATCCTGATGAATATCTGGTCACTGGATTCAAATGACTCTGGAGGAGAAGTGAGGCTGGTGACCTGTACAGCTCTCCCTCATTCAAAACAAAGTCAAGTGCAAATCATATCATCATTTCTCTGATGGCATAGTCTTCTTCAGCCATGAAGGATGAACACACACACAAGCACCCTGGGAGGTTAGTTTGCCCATCTCTCTCCACAGGTTCTCCAAGACAACTATTTCCATTTTGTTTTGTTGTTGCTCATTTGGAAGGTGTCAGAAGTAACCTTATGGAAGTTTTCATCATCATTTCTCTTACTAATCATTCATAGCATGCTTTCATATGGTTATTGATAGTTGGCAAATCTCTTTAAAATGCTTAATATCATTTAGTCCCTTAGAATGCCTCTTAGTCCCATAAACTTCTGCAAATTTCCCATGCCTTAGATCTAAACATTTTAGTGATATTTAAGACAAAAAACTCCCTACTCCACAGTGTCTTTTCTTGTTTTAATGATATTTTTATTCATCATTATACTTTTATATTTTGCATAGTTAAAAATCATTTTTTTGTTTCTATCTCCAGTTGCGTTAAGAACTGTCTTACTACTTAAATAAGTGGGGAGAGTGCCCTTCTTTTCTCCTCTTATTATTTTTGTTATGACTTTTTATATTCAGATCTCATATTTATTTGTCACTTATTATCAAATGTAATATGAGATACTAGTTTAATCGTATTTTCTGCTAAAGTGCATTCCAGTTTTCTCAGTGGCTTTTGTTAAAGAGTCCTTATCACAGTAATTCATGTTTTTTTCCTTCAGTGTCAAACACTAGATTACTAGTTTTGGGTATCTCTGTTTCTTTTTTACCTTGTCTGTTCTACTTCACTATTTTTCTGCTTTCTAACCAGTAACAAATAAGTCTTGAAGATTACTGTTTTATAAAAACAATGTATAGTTTGAAATATGATAAAGCAATGCCCCACTCATTTGAGATTTTTCCATCATTTCCCTAGAGATTCTAGACATTTTGTTCCTTCAAATTAATGTTGTTTTTTTTCCCAGTTCTACAAGGTGTCACATTGATGGTTTGATTTTTACAATATAAACTCTGTAATTAATTTAGGAAGTATGCTCATTTTTTTTATTACATTGGGATAGTCCAACCACAAGCACTGAATATGTCTCCAATTATTTTTTATATTTTATTTCTAAAAAGAGTGCTTTGTAGATATTATAACAATACTTATTTGTTCTCAGAGGTTAACATCAAGATATTTTACATATTTTTCTGACTCTTTTGTTTGTACTTTCTCTTGTTATCTCTGTTTTTATTGTTACTATATAGACATCCTTATGATTTTTTAAATTTTTACTATAAGATATTAAAATGCCCTTAATGATTTTAGTTTTTTCACTGATTCTTTGTAGTTTTCTAATTAATCTATTATTTTGCCTCTAAATTAAGATAATTTTGTTCCCTCATTGCCAATATTCATGTTTTAATTCCTTTCTCTAAGCTTAATGTTGGAGGTAGCATTTCTAGAATTAGATGATGACGGGTACAGAAGATATATTTGTTTTACCCTTGTTTCTAACAGTAAAGTTTCCAATTTATCTCAGTTGTAATTTTTTTGTTCCAAACAAACAATTTATTACCTCATTTACAGAATCTAAATTCACTAACAACTCCTTAACAGAGTAGATATAAGACTCCCTGTAGAATAGGGGCTAGGATCATATGCTAGGCATAGATTGGTACAACTCTCTGGCAAAACACCTGAATCAAAGATGATCCCCACCCTCCCCCTCTCCACAGGTATCCTAGAAGGACCTTAGCCAGAAAAGCAGAAAAGATTTCAGTGTGGGACCACCTCAAAGAAGATCATGTGTGATACACATGAACTATGCTGCCCTTTCACACAGCTCAACTGAGATGGATGGTAATATAATAATACTCACAGCAGAACCATGGTTGAGTTCAATTATCAAATTGTGGCCTTAAGAAGTTCTTAATAGAGTATTAACACATGATCAATATATTCTTAGGGCCCATGGTGTGTTAGGGTGGTGAGAGTAAGGTACTTGGTGGGCATCCTTGTCAAGCTAGTTGGGTGAGTTTGCTATACAATTGTTACACAGAGGTGTGAGGCTGCTGAAAACAAGAGGTCTGATATGGCATTAGAAACTGAAGAAATGATCAGGAAATGATCAGCAAAGCAACCAATACATGGATCATTCGCTGCACAGGGCAATACTTGGAACAAACTCATTTTTGTTCTGAATAATAAATACCTTATATTGGCAGAGCACTTTATTCTTTTCAAAGAGCTGTCAATATACTTTCATTTTCTTTTTGGGTACTCAGACTCACACTCTCTCCTCATAGAGACTGGTTTAGTCTTGTCAGGTTCTTGAGAGTCATGGCTGCTCCCATCATTCCCAGTATGAGTGCTTCCCCAGTAGATCTGATCTGCTTGGCTGTGTGTCCCATGTATATGGCATTCTTAATCCTGCTTTCAAGAAAGTGCCAAGTGTCTTCAAAGTCGGGAGATGAGTTCTGCATCTTCACTAGTGTTGTAGATACCAATCAATATTGCTGGACTTGTGTATCCATTAATATCACTGGTCTCCTGCATAGTACCACATGTCATCCACCATACTGGTGAGGAGGTTTAGCCTGGCTAGGAGATTATTCAGAAGTACAAGGATGCAGACGGCTGGGGCCAATGTTCAATATATAGGATCAGCATGCTCAGTCTGGTTTCCACTGTATCCCTCATGAACTAGTCTGTCTTCCTCTTGTTCATCTTCCATCACATGGCAAAGCTTACCATTGCCTACAAATAAGGACAATAAAAACAAACAAAAACAAATAAGTAAAGAAATAAAGAACTAGAAATAAAGAATTTAGCCTTTAGGTTTATCAATGACCCTAGATGATCAATGAAGAAGAGGCCCTATGATGATGAATGGATAGACAAACATAATGGAAAAATATTTATAGGAGGGAATTGATAGACATAGGGATTATTCAATGTCAGTGATAGGAAAGCATTATAAAAATGGAAAGAATTAATGAAAAAATGGATAAAGAGTGGAAGTGTGATGTGTTAGATAAAAATATATCACTACAGAAGAAATGGTTCTAGCCTCAATATGAGCACTGCATCCCACTTAAAATCTCAAGTTATTTAAAATCTCAAGTTATTTAAAATCTCAGTGTCAGATGCCTCTTTTTTAAAATGAGAGGGATTTATGAGATTATCTCTATGGTCTCTGAAAGCACTGACTTTCTATGATTCTGTAGGTAGTCTTCTAATGTGCTACCTTATCATTCAGCTTCTGGTACCACAATAATCAAAACAAAGACCATGAATTTAATACAAAAGAAAGAGAAAGATTGCTCTTATTCATTCAAGTGCATAATGCTTTTGTTTGATATATTTAATGATGAAGAAATAAACAACAGAAGAAAAGATTGAGTAGGCAAAGAGAGAATAGAACACTCTACTGTAATTATATCTTCCACTGAAAGAGAGCAGATGTTCATTGAGAAGCCCCTAATGGTCCATGCTACTTACTATGCTGGGGCTCAGAACATGACAGCATGTGTTCTCTTTCAGAATTGAACTCTTGTGAAAAGAGATGGCAGTCATCAATTTTTCAGTGATTATTGTGACTGGAATCCACTAGCAGTGCCATGAGAGGTATAGACAGAAGATTCCTTTAAAAACCTTTTCCATTCCTAATCTTGGAGTCACATTTCACTCTAGAGATGATTCTGCTTGATTTTAAATTTAGATGCCAGTTATACTACCTAGAGGCTCTTAAACATGCCCATCAGCTTTCAAACAATGTTCTTGAGACATTGGCACATAGTATGTTTTGTGAGCCATGTAAATGCTGAGGACCTAGGGGAGTTTCAAACAGTAATACAGTCAGGCTTTAGGTTTTAGAAGGAGTGAAACAGGAGTCAGACAAATGGTACATTTTCCTTATAAAACCAACAACCAAAAAGTCTATTTTATGGAAAGTAAGAAATATTGTTGTTCTGTACTAATAAAATTCATAACACTACTTATTTGTTCACAAAAGAAAAGAGATTACTTACTATAGAATGGAGGAGATGTGAGGCTGGGGAATTGCTTCAGGGTAAATGTGAAGTTTGAAAAAATCATTCAAACAAGAATCTGTAATGAAGACACATAAAAAATTGAAAAGGGGATAAACAGAGGAAGGAAACAGTGTCAAACAAGCCCCAGGTCCCTCTGGTATTGAATAAAAGCAAAGCACTAATGCAGAAAAGAGAGCTAGGGTCTCTATACCACATATAGTTCACAAAACTTATTGTGGAAAGGAGCAGGGATATCCTTGTTCTTCTGGGATTAATAAAAGAGACAATGGCTCAAAGCAGATAAGAGATAGTTGTGAGACTTGCTTATCTATATTATAGGTATTGTCAAAGAGCAACCTTCATGAGAGGAACATATTGGTTCTAAAAAGAATCAGACTCTGAACTAAATCAAGGTGATGACCTCATTTTCATGAATAGCGTAAATCTCATAACTTGCTCTTTTTAACATGGACTTGAAAAAGAAATGCCAAACATTTTCGGGTCTTATCAACTCAATAAAAAAGTGGGTTATTCAACTTTTGGAATATATAGGGAAGATTAATCCCTTTGATTCATGAGGTTTTACCGAAAATGAATCTTACTGGCATAATAGAAATGCATCTACTTGGTTTCTTCCTGTCATGTCCCAACATCATATTTAAATAGAATTGTATTCATTTAGTCTTTCAACAGTTGGCAGGACCTTTAGTTTAGTCATAGAAGGAGCACTGGACTTGGAATCAGGTGGTCCTGGGTTTGAGTCCCAGCATTAATCTTGTAAACTTTATTGGCTAATCACTTAAATCTTCTAAATCTTTTCCCCCATTTATAAAACGGAGATAATAAAACATATCCTATCTTCCTGAAAGTGTTGCAGTGAATAAAGAACTTTGCACATCTATGAGGCTTATATATTTCTGAGTAGTTATTAATAAATAGTAATTAAGGACTAACTATGAACATGTAGTGCACTATGCTAGACGGGGGGAAAGATTTCAAAAAGATAAGTATGATTTTGTCCCTGCCTTGAGAGCCTTGAAATCTGGGACAGAGAAATACAAAAATGAGTATGATACAAGTTAACATTTCACAAATACACAAGGGTTGAAATGAGATCAGATGCAAAAGATCATTTTTAGATGGGGGTGGATCCATTAAAGCTTCACTAAGGAAGTAACATTTGAGCTGAGTAGAATATCAGTAGGTAGAGATGGGAGATGGGGAGAAAATTCCAGATTTGTCAACTGGAATGTTTATTTGGCAAAAATGTAGACTTTGTGAGGAGGAAGAGTATGACATATGATTTGAAAGGTAGATTTCAGCTAGAATTTGGGTTACTTTGACTAGGAAACAATTGAAAAATTTTGAGTAGTGGAATAATGTAATTAGAACTGTGCATTAATAAGATTCTTCTGAATTTACTGCAAGGTTTATAGCCGCACTGTTTTTTTGGTAGCAAAGAATTGGAAACAAAGTAGATGCTCAGCAATTGGACAAGGGTGAAACAAATGATACTTCATACATGAACATAATGAAATATTTTTGTACTCTAAAAGCAATACATACTGTAAATATAGAGAAGCATGGAAAAATTTACATTAACTGATACAGAGTTAAATAGATATTTGTGATACATGTATACCAAGAAAATGATATATGTATACTGTAACTCCAACAATGGAAACAGGGAAAAAAAACCAAAAACAACAAAACAAGTGAAAATGAATGTTGCAAAATTACAAGAATAAGCAAAACTCCAAAAAAGGTGGTATTTGAGAAGACAATTCCTTGCATTCTTTTGCAAAGTCAAATATCCATGTGAGTGGAACATTATACATATTTTAGATTTCTTTGATGTATTAGTTTTATTGATGCTTTTTTCTCTTATTTCTCTTGCTTTTTCATAATATGAGATGGTTATTTGGGAAGGTGAACAGAGAGATACAGAAAGACATGTAGGCAATGTAAAAACAAAATAAATCAATATAATTATATTTTATAAGATTAATATGACAACAGTTTGTAAAATGGATTGGACATGAGAGACTAACTGAATAAAAGAATAATTAAACATTGATTGAGCTCTTTCTATGTGCCAAGTAGTATGCTAAAAACTGGAGATGCAGATATAGATGCTATAAGACAATGTTGGAGTTCCTAAAAATCAATGCACTATGATAATTCATGCAATAAAAACCACAGGACTTATGGAGAAAATAGATTTACAGACACAACACTTGAAAACTTCATCAATGACATGTAGAAAGATAAGAAACTAATAAAAATGGTAGCACAGTTTTACACATGTTAAATGGTTAAGAAATATATAAATACCACAATGGTAGTAGTGTTCTTTGCCTTGAGCTGCTACTCACCTACTTGCTATAGGGCCCAGGTTGTCAAAATCTAATCACAGCTGAGAGAGGGGCTGCCTCAGTGGACCTTAGCTATTGTGGAAAGTCAGAGAGAGACTAAGAACACATCCACTTTTTGCACCAGAAGATGTACAATAAATATGGTACATATTTTCCTTATGTTATGTTTCCTTATTTTATTCTTACATCCATTTCTCTCCCCCTCCTTCCGTTTACTCACCCTTATTGAAACCTGGCTTTCCCCTGATGACATAGTTTCCCTTGATTGCCCTTCTGAGAACTCAGTTCAAGTTCAATCATTATACTTGGCTCACTGGTTAAGGCAGGGGAGTTGGAGTACACCTTGTTCCTTTTTGCCACTTCTAGGTTCTTCCCCTTTTCTCCTTCATTCAGTAACCTCACTTCCTTTCTATATTATTCATATCTAGCACCCAATCAAAAATTTGGTACCTGTTTTCTACAGACCCCAAGGTCACTTTACTTCCTTCGTTAGTTCAGCATATGGCTTATAATTTTTCGTTCCTCTCCAATTCCTGCCCTCATATAAGGGGACTTCATCATACATATTGATTCTCTTTCAAAAACCCTAACCACTCAGTTCCTCAAACTACTGACCTGTCATATGTCAAGGTGGTCATACCTTTGAGCTTGCCATCACCCACAAATGTACCACTTAAGTGTTCAAGAATTCTAGAATTCCCTTATCCAACCACCATCTATTGACTTTTCACTTCTCCCTCTACTTTCCCTTACATAAACCTATTCTTCATCTATATCGTGACCTCCATTTCTTTGAATCCTCAATTTTTCCAGGATATCTCCTTTTTATCAGCCCGTCTTTCATCTTTTCCTCATCTTGACTTCTTGGTAAACCAATTCATCTCTACATTGCCCAGTTCTTTTGAATTCCTATCCCCCTTAGCATATCACTAATTACCTTTAGTCAACCTCAGCCTTGGATTACTTCTCACCATTTGTCACCTTCATACCTACACATGTGCTGATGAATTCAGGTTCTTACTAGATCCACTACAAATTGTTATTATGTGAGCTCAACTGGGTCTTCATGGTGCTAGATAATCCTACTGTGTATTCATTATCAGCTCACTATCACACTCTTCATAGTAGCTCTTCCAAACCTTTCCATTCCTCCTCAAACCTCCCATGTCTCCCTACCTCCACTTCCTCAATGGAAAACCTTACTTCATATCTTATAGAAAAAAAATTAAGATCATTCACCATGAACTCCCTCTTCTCTCTTCTTCCTCCTCTCTTGGCTAGGGATAATTGGTGATATGATTCAAAAGCCTTTCAGTACTTAGCCCCCTCCTACCTATTCAGTCTTTTCTCCCCACAAAGCATATCATTTTTTAAAGGCAAAGAATAGGTAGTAATTCAGAGGCAGCTGTATGCCACTTTTCAGAGGTCTGCATTCTCTTTCTTACCTTTTCAAGCTTCTCTTAATTCTTGTGTTTGAAAGTCAGATTTTCTATTCAACTCTGCTCTTTTCATCAAGAATGTTTAAAAGTCCTCTATTTCATTGAATGACTACTTTTTTACCCTGAAGCATTATACTCAGTTTTGCTGGGTAGGTGATTCTTGGTTTTAATTCTACCTCCTTTGGCCTTTGGAATATCATAGTCCCAAATCTCTGATTCTTTAGTGTAGAAGCTGCTAAATTCTATGTTATCCTGATTGTGTTTCCCTGATACTTGAATTATTTTTTTCTGTCTGCTTGTAATATTTTCTCCTTGCCCTGGGGGCTATGAAATTTGGCCACAATATTCCTAGGAATTTTCCTTTGGGGATCTATTTCAGGAGGCAATGGTGAGTTCTTATCATTTCTATTTTGCCCTGAATATATATATATATATATATATATATATATATATATATATATATATGTTCATTTTATTTATTTTTAATGTACAATCACTACCATAAAACTTAGATTTTTTTCCCCCTGTCTAACCCCGTCACCCCCCTTCCTCCTGAAGACAGCATACAATTCTATATGGGATCTACACATACGTTCTTATTGAATACATTTTCATTATAGACATGCTGTGTAGAAGAAGTAAAATAAATGGGAGAAATCATATAACAAACCAAAATATAATACACACATACACACACACACACACACAAATGATCTGCTACATTCTGCAACTGGATTTCATAGTTCTTTCTCTGAATGTGGAAGACATTTTGCCTTAGAAGACCATTGGGAATTTTTTTTTTTTTAATGTTCTTGCATTGCTATGAAGATCCAAGTCTACTGGAAAAAACTCCCGCACACTGTGATCATTGCTTTGCACAAAGTTCTCCTGGTTCTTCTCCTTTCACCCAGCATCAGATCATATAAGTCTTTCCAGGCCTCTCTGAAGTCTCCTTGTTCATCATTTCTTATGATGCAATAGTATTCCATTATATTCATATACCCTAATTTATTCAACCATTCCCCAATTGATGGGCATCACCTTGATTTCCTGTTTTTTGGCCACCACAAAGAGTGCTGCTGTAAATATTTTTGTACATGTGAGACCCTTTCCCATTTTTATGGTCTCTTGGGGATACAGTCCTAGAAGAGATATTGCTGGGTCAAAGAATATGCACATTTTTGTATTCCTTTGGGCATAGTTCCAAAATGCTCTCCAGAATGGTTGGATGAACTCATAGCTCCACCAACAATGAATTAGTGTTCCAACTCTCCCACATCCTATCCAACCTTTATCATTTTCTTGTTCTGTCATGTTTGCCAATCTAATTGGTGTGATGTGGTACCTCAAGGTTGTTTTGATTTGCATCTCTCTAATCAAAAGTGATTTAGAGCATTTTTTCATATGATTATAGATATCATTAATTTCTTCCTCTAAAAATTGCCTGTTCATATCCTTTGACCATTTATCAATTGGGGAATGACTTGTATTGTTGTACATTTGACTCTGTTCTTTATATATTCTAGAAATGAGACCTTTATCCCAAAGATCAGCTACATTTTTTTTTTTTGCAATATATTACATAGCTCTGAATATTGGTTGCATTGGATTTGGTTGTGCAAAAACTTTTCAGTTTAATGTAATCAAAATTATCCATCTTGCACTTTATACTGCTTTCTATCTCTTCTTTAGTCAAAAATTCTTCCCTTCTCCATAAATCTGATAAATATACTATCCCTTGCTCCTCCAGTTTGACCATGATGTCAATCCTAGATCAAGTACCCATTTGGACTTTATTCTTGCGTACAGTGTCAGGCATGGGTCTATGCCTAGTTTCCATCACACTGTTATCCAGTTTTCTCAGCAATTTTTGTTGAACAGTGAGTTCTTATCCCAGAAGCTGGGGTCCTTGGGTTTATCAAACAGGAGATTGCTATATTCATTGCCTACTGTGTCTTGAGTACCTAGCCTATTTCACTTGTCTACCCTTTTATTTCTTAGCCAGTACCAAGTGGTTTTGCTAATTTCTGCTTTATAATACAATTTGAGATCTGGTAGTGTTAGGCCACCTTCCCTAGCATTTCTTTTCATTCGTCCCTTTGATATTCTGGAGCTTTTGTTCTTCCAGATGAATTTTGATATCATTTTGTCTACCTCTAAAAATAATTATCTGATAGTTTAACTGGTATGGCACTAAATAAGTAAATTAATTTAGGTAGAATTGTCATTTTTATTATATTGGCTTGGCCTACCCATGAGCAACTGATGTTTTTCGACTTACTTAGATCTGACTTTATTTGTGCAAAAAGTGTCTTGTAATTGTGTTCATATAGTCCCTGGGTTTGTTTTGACAGGTAAACTCCCAAATATTTTATAGTGTCTACCCTAACATTAAATGGGATTTCTCTTTCTAACTCTTGCTGTTGGACTGTGTTATTAATATATAGGAATGCAGAAGATTTGTGTGGGTTTGTTTTGTAACCTGCAACTTTGAAAAGCTGTTTATTATTTCAAGTAATTTTTTACTTGCCTCTGAGATTCTCTAAGTATATCATCATATCATCTGCAAAGAGTGATAACTTAGTTTCTTCTTTGCCTATTCTTATTCCTTCATTTTCTTTATCTTGTCTAATTGCTACAGTTAACATTTCTAGTACTGTATTGAATAATAGTGGTGATAATGGACATCCTTGTTTCACCCTGATCTTACTGGAGATGCATCTAGCTTATCTCCATTGCATATAATGCTTGCTGAAGGTTTTATGTAGATATTGCTTATTATTTTATGGAAAGTTCCCTTCATTCCTATGTTTTCAAGTATTTTTTAATAGGAATGGGTGTTGTATTTTGGCAGCTTTTTCTGCATCTGTTGAGATAATCATGTGGTTTTTATTAGTTTTGCTGTTGATATGATTGATAATGGTAACAGTTTTCCTAATATTGAACCAGCCCTGCATTCCTGGTATGAATCCTACCTGATTATAATGTATTATTCTTGTGATAAGATGCTGTATTCGTTTTGATAAAATCTTATTTCAAATTTCTGCATCTGCATTTATTAGAGAAATTGGCCTATAATTTTCTTTCTCTGTTTTGTCTCTTTCTAGGTTAGGTATCAAAACCATATTTGTATCATACAAAGAATTTGGGAGCACTCCTTCTTCTCCAATTTTCCAAAATAGTCTATAAAGTATTGGAGTTAACTTTTCTTTAAATGTTTGATAGAATTCACTTGTAAATCCATCTGGCCATGGAGATTTTTCCCAGGGAGCTGACTGATGGCTTGTTCAATTTCATTTTCTGAGATGGGGTTGTTTAAGTATTCAACTTCCTCTTCTATTAATCTGGGCAATTTGTATTTTTTAAAGTACTTGTCCACCTCATTTAGATTGTCAAATTTGTGGGCATAAAGCTGGGCAAAGTAATTTCTAATTATTGTTTTAATTTCCTCCTACTTGGAGGTGAGTTCACCCCTTTCATTTTTGATATTAGTAATTTGATTCTCTTCTTTCTTTTTCTTAATCAAATTGCCCAAAGGTTTATCAATGTTATTAGTTTTTTCATAAAACCAACTATTGGTTTTACTTATTAATTCAATAATTTTCTTAATTTCAATTTTATTAATCTCTCCTTTGGTTTTCAGTATTTCTAATTTGGTATTTACTAGGGGATTTTCAATTTGTGCTTTTCCCAGCTTTTTCAGCTGCATGCCCAAGTCATTAATCTCCTCTTTCTCTGTTTTATTTATGTAGGCATTCAGAGATATAAAACTTCCCCTAAGAACTGCCTTTGCAGTATCCCATAAGATTTGGTAGGTTGTCTCATTATTGTAATTCTCTTGAATGAAGTTTTTGATTGTTTCTATGATTTCTTTTCTAACCCACTCCTTCTTAAGGGTTAGATTATTTACCTTTCAAATGATTTTTCGTTTATCTTTCCATGGTCTTTTATTACATATAATTTTTATTACATTATGATGTGAGAAGGATGCATTAGTTATCTCTGCCTTTCTGCATTGGATTGTGAGGTTTTTATGTCCTAGTACATGGACAATTTTTGTATATGTGCCACTTAATGCTGAGAAAAAGGTATATTTCTTTCTATTACCATTCAATTTTCTCCAGAGATCTATCATATCTACCTTACCCAGAATTTCATTTACCTCCTTAACCTCTTTCTTGTTTATTTTGAGGTTAGATTTATCAAGTTCAGAGAGGGGGAGGTTGAGGTCTCCCAATGGTATAATTTTTCTGTCAATTTCTTCCTTCCACTCCCCCAACTTCTCCTCTAAGAATCTGGATGCTATACCACTTGGAGCATACATATTTAGTAGTGATATTGCTTCATTGTCTATGGTGCCTTTTAGCAGGATATAGTTTCCTTCTTTATCTCCTTTGATTATATCTATTTCTGCTTTTGCTTTGTTTGATATTAGGATTGCTACTCCTGCTTTTCTTACATCAGCTGAAGCACAATATATTCTCCTCCACCCTTTGATCTTTACCCTGTGTGTATTTCCCCGTTTCAAATGTGTTTCTTGTAAACAATATATTGTTGGATTATGGCTTTTAATCCATTCAGTTATCCATCTCTGTTTTATAAGAGAGTTCATTCCTATCACATTCACAGTTATGATTACAATCTGTGTATTTTCCTCCATCCTCTTTCCCATCGTTTGTGCTTTTAGCTCTCCTATCTCCCTTCCCTTCCAGAATAGTTTTCACTTTTCACCACCACCTCCTACAGCCTTCCCTTCCTACTTTTAGCCCCTCTCCTTTTTACTCCCCTTTACCCTTATTGCTTCTTTCCTCCCTTTTAGCCTCCCTCCCCTTTCTTCCCCCTTCCCCTCCTACTGCCTACAGAGCTAGTTAGAATTATATACTTAAGTTTATTGTTCCCTCCTTGAACCAAATCAGATGAGAGTACCTCTCAAACAATGCTCATCCACCTCCCCTCTTTCCCTCTACTATAATTTTGTACTTCTTTCTGTGATGTAATTTACCATTTTCTGCTTCCTCCTTTTCGCACCTCCTGTTACAATCCATTCGCATCCTTAAATCATATTTTTAACATGACATTAGTTTATACCCATTCCCTCTATGTATATCCCTTTTATATTTTTATAATAGATGTATAATTCTCGAGATTAACAGGTATCATCTTCCCTTACAGTGAGGTTAACACTTTGTCCAAATTGACTAATAATTTCCCCCTGCCCCCATTTACCTTTTTATGCCTCTCTTGAGACCTGCATTTGAAGATTGAATTTTCTATTAAGTTCTGACATTTTTGTCAGGAAGGTCTGGAAATCTCTTACTTCATTGAATGACCATCTCCTTGCCTGAAATGTTATGCTGAACTTTGCTGGGTAGTTGATCCTTGGTTGTAGTCCCAGCTCCTTTACCTTATGGAATATGGGATTCCAATTTCTTCTGTCTTTTAATGTAGAAGCTGCAAGGTCCTGTGTGATCTTCACTGTAACTCATCAACATTTGCATGGTTTCCTTCAGGCTGCCTGTAGTATTTTCTCCTTCACTTGATAGTTCTGGAATTTGGTGATGATATTTCTTGGGGTTTTGAGTTTGGGATCCCTTTTGGGAGGTGAAAGGTCTATTCTTTCAATGACTATTTTGCCCTCTGGATCTAGCCCTTCTGGGCAGTTTTCCTTGATGATTTTCTGAAAGATATTGTCCAGATTCTTTTTTTTGTCGTGGCTTTCTGGCAGGCCAATAATTCTTAAATTTTCTCTCCTGGATCTATTTTCCAGGTCAGTTGTTTTTACAATTATATACTCTACATTTTTTTTTTATCTTTTCATTGTTCAGATTTTATTTGACTGATTCTTGCTGTTTCACAGAGTCATTAGTTTCTACTTGACCAATTCTAATTTTTATCAAATTGTTTTCTTCAGTTAACTTTTGCATCTCCCTTTCCATCTGTCCAATTTTTCCTTTTAAGGAGTTATTTTCTCCAGTTAATTTTTGTATTTCCTTTTCCACTTGTTCAATTTTCCTTTTTAAAGAGATGTTCTCATCAGTGGATTCTTTTTTTTTTTAAAATACTTTTAAAATCATTGGCAAGATTTCTTCTATTTCCTCTTTCAGCTGTTCCAGGAGAGCTGTTTGTGCAGGCAAGCAGTTCATAGTCCCTTCTGAAGTTTCAGATGGAAGTGCAGTCTCACTACTCACCTCTTTGGTATTTGTGTTTTGGTCCTTGTCCCCATAGAAAGATTCTATGGTTTTTTCGTGCTTGTTTTGCTTTTTCTTGTTCATGATGGTGGTTGTGTGTTGTGGCTTCTGATTCTTTCTGTTAGAAGCTGCAGAACTTGGTGGTGAGCTGACTTGTGTGAAAAAGCTAAGATCAAATGTCTTTTTATCTTTTTGTTTAGTGTTTTCCCACTCTGCCTAGGGGTTAGCTTGTTAATTGTTGGTTAAGGGTGGTCTTGTCATGGGAGATCTCCCCAGGTGAACTGAGGCAAAGGCAAACTCAGGGAATGGTGATCCCAGCTGCCCTATTGTCTTCCTGTTTCCCCTGGAGTGCTGAGACACACCTAGATCCTAGTGCGAGTTTCCACCCTCCTGGGGCTCCTCTTTTGGTACTGAGGCTTGCCTGGGTCCTAGTGTGAGTTTCCACCACCCTGGGTCCTCTTTCCTTCCGGTTTGCCTCTTCCACAGTAGGAGGAATCCCCCTTAGCTATTTTCCTAGCCTCAGATGTTATGAGACTATTTTCCCCCTCTGCTGCTCCTACTGATCCAGGATTTTTCTGGAGAAATATTTTATGGTTCTTTCAAGGTCATCAAGAGGGGAAGAGAGAGCATTTGTTGATCACTCCACCATCCTGGTTCCTGGAAGTTCAAGTAGGTGACTTACAGACGTTTAATCTGTGGGCTGAAAGTCTCAGGAGCTGCTGTGGCTGATATCTGGTGCTCAGCAGCTATCACTTGCTTGGTTCTGCTGGTCTCTCACCCTGGGCTGACGCTCTACCAGTTCTGCCTGCTGCTGTCTCAGGATTCCCCAGGGCCCTGCTGCTGCTGTGCTGGGTGCTGTGGGCTCACCCCCACAGAACAGAGCCTTCCCGCCCACCTTCCAGTCTGTCCTGGTCTTTGAATCTGGCTGTCTCCTATTGGATTCTGCAGCTCCAAAATTTGGTCAGATTCTCTTTTTTAGAGGTATCTGAAGGAGTTTGTCTAAAAGCTTAGGTGAGTCATTGCTCTCACTCTTCCATCTGCAAATTTGACTTTCAAATACAAGAGAGGCATGCAAAGGTAAACAGGAAAGAGAAATCATAAGAGATTTATTAAATTTGGACTATTTACATTCCTACATGGAAAGATGATATTTGGAACTCATGAGACCTTTTCAGTGTTGGAGTAGTTTTAGGAAATTAATTGATAGAAAGATAGATGATAGATAGATAGATAGATAGATAGATAGATAGATAGATAGATAGATAGATAGTACAGGGTCAGTTGAATATGAGGGGATAATATCTAAAAATAAAATTAAGGGGTGAGAGGAGAATATATTGAGAGAAGGAGAAAGGGAAAGATAGAATAGGGATAAATTTTCTCACATAAAAGAGGCAAGAAAAAGGTTTCCCAATGAGGGGAAGAAAGAAGGAATGAGTGAACCTTACTCTCACCAATTTTGGCTTAAGGAGGGAATAACATATACATTTAATTGAATGTCTTACCCTACAGGAAAGTAAGGGGGAAAGGGATAAGGATGGGGTAATAGAAGGAAGGGCAGATTGGGGGAAGTGGTAGTTAGAAGCAAATACTTCTGTAAAGGAACAGGGTCAAAGGTGGGCAGGATACGATGGAGGGAAATATGGTCAGTCATTCACAACATGACTGTTATGGAAGTGCTTTTCATAGCTACATGTGTACAACCTATATTGAATTGCTTACCTTCTCAATGAGGGTGAGTGGGGAGGAAGAAAGGAGAGAATTTAGAACTCAAAGTTTTAAAAACAAATGTTAAAAATTGGTTTTACATGCAACTGGGAAATAAGAAATACAGACAATGGGGTATATAAATCTATCATACTCTTCAAGAAAGTAAGGGGAAATGGGATGGAGGGGGGATGATAAAAAGGAAGGCAGACTGGGGAAAGGGGTAATCGGAATGAATGCCATCTCGGCATGGGGGAAGGGGAGAGATGGGGAAAAATTTGGAACTCAAAATCTTGTGGCAATGAATGTTGAAAAATAAAAATAAAATTAAAAAAAAATCAATTAAACACATTCAAAAGAATCAAACAATAGAAAAAATGTAAAATATTTCATGGGAAAAACAACTGACCTAGAAAATAGGTGCAGGAGAGATCGTATCAGAATCACTGGACTACTTGAAAGCCATATGAAAAAGGAGGACCTAAATGGCATCTTTCAAGATATTATTTTTTTAAAAATTTTATTATTATTATTATTATTATTACTTTTGGGGGGGTAGAAAGATTTTATTTTATTTTATTAAATTTATTTATTTAACTTTTAACATTCATTTTCACAAAATTTTGTATTCCAAATTTTCTCCCCATTTGTCCCTTCCTCCAACCCAAAAACACTGAACATTCTTATTGCCCCTATCACCAATCTGCCCTCTCTTCTATCATCCCTCCCTTCCCTTGTACCCATCTTCTCTTTTGTTCTGTAGGGCCAGATAACTTTCTATATCCCATTACGTGTATTTCTTATTTCCTAGTAGCAAGAACAATACTCGACAGTTGTTCCTAAAACGTTGAGTTCCAACTTCCCTTCATCCCTCAATCCCCACTCATTCCTTTGGGAAGGCAAGCAATTCAATATAGGCCATATCTGTGTAATTTTGCAAATGACTTCCATGATAGCTATATTGTGTAAGACTAACTATATTTCCCTCCATCCTATCCTGCCCCTCATTGCTTCTATTCTCTCTTTTGATCCTATCCCTCCCCAGGAGTGTTGACTTCAAATTGCTCCCTCCGCCCACTGCCCTCCCTTTCATCATCCCCCCCCCCCCGCTCATCCCCTTCTCCCCCACGTTTCTGTATTATAAGACAGGTTTTCATGCCAAAATGAATGTGCATTTTATTCCTTCCTTTAGTCTTATGTGATGATAGTAAACTTCATGTTTTTCTCTCACCTCCCCTCTTTTTCCCTCCACTTTTGCTTGCCTCTTTTATGAGAGATAATTTGCCCCATTCCATTTCTCCCTTTCTCCTCCCGATATATTTCTCTCTCACTGCTTAATTTCATTTTTTAAAGATATGATCCCATCCTATCTCTGTGCTCTCTGTCTCTCTGAGTGTGTGCATGTGTGTGTGCATGTGTGTGTGTGTATGTAATCCCACCAACTACCCAGATATTGAAAAGTTTCAAGAGTTACAAATATTGTCTTTCCATGTAGGAATGTAAACAGCTCAACTTTAGTAAAGTCCCTTACGACTTCTCTTTGCTGTTTACTTTTTCATGCTTCTCTTCATTCCTGTGTTGGAAAGTCAAATTTTCTTTTCAGCTCTGGTCTTTTCATCAAGAATGCTTGAAAGTCCTCTATTTCATTGAAAGACCATTCTTTCCCCTGAAGTATTATACTCAGTTTTGCTGGGTAAGTGATTCTTAGTTTAAGTCCTAGTTCCTTTGACTTCTGGAATATCCTATTCCATGCCCTTTGATCCCTTAATGTGGAAGCTGCTAGATCTTGTGTTATTCTGATTGTATTTCCACAATACTTGAATTGTTTCTTTCTAGCTGCTTGCAATATTTTCTCCTTGACCTGGGAACTCTGAAATTTGGCCACAATGTTCCTAGGAGTTTCTCTTTTTGGATCTCTTTCAAGTGGTGATTGGTGGATTCCTTGAATACTTATTTTGCCCTCTGGTTCTACAATCTCAGGGCAGTTTTCCTTAATAATTTCATGAAAGATGATGTCTAGGCTATTTTTTTGATCAAGGCTTTCAGGTAGTCCCATAATTTTTAAATTGTCTCTCCTGGATCTATTTTCCAGGTCAGTTGTTTTTCCAATGAGATACTTCACATTATCTTCCATTTTTTCATTCTTTTGGTTTTGTTTTGTGATTTCTTGGTTTCTCATAAAGTTATCAGCTTCCATCTGTTCCATTCTAATTTTGAAAGAAGTATTTTCTTCAGTGAGCTTTTGAACCTCCTTTTCCATTTGGCTAATTCTGCTTTTGAAAGCCTTCTTCTCCTCACTTGCTTTTTGAACCTCTTTTGCCAATTGAGTTAGCCTATTTTTAAAGGTGTTATTTTCTTCAGCATTTTTTTGGGTCTCCTTTAGCAAGGTGTTGACCTTCTTTTCATGCTTTTCTTGCATCTGTCTCATTTCTCTTCCCAGTTTTTCCTCCACCTCTCTAACTTGATTTTCAAAATCCTTTTTGAGCTCTTCCATGACCTGAGCCCACTGAATATGTATTCTGGGTGTTTGGGATACAGAAGCCTTGACTTCTGTGTCTTTCCCTTATGGAAAGCATTGTTCTTCCTCATCTGAAAGGATGGGAGGAGATCTCTGTTCACCAAGAAAGTAACCTTGCCTCAGAGCTTTGGGCTGGGGCGGGGCTGCTATTTAATGTGAGACTAAGTTTAGGTGCTCAGGTGGAGGCAGGGCCACCACACAGGGCTCAGTTCCCTCAGGGAGTTTATGCAGAAACCTTCAACAATGGATCCTGGCTCCTGCCTGCTTTGGGAGCCCCTGTCTGCTTCTGCCTCTGCTGCCTTCCGAGGGGGCCCAAGTTATGGGGACACCCCATTCCCCTCTCAATGAGCCAAAAAGACTCTCTCACTGGCCTTTGTGCCCGTTTGTAGAGGGACCTGCATGGCCTCTGGAGATTCTGTCCCTGAAGCCTGCTTGGATTTGCTCCTCTCAGTGCCACTTGGCCAAAGCAGGGCTGGGCTCTGCTTTGGGTCCGGTGTACAATGAACCTTTCGTGTCAGTTTTTCAGGGCTCTCTGGAACAGAAATCTCCTCCACTCTGTTGTTCTGTGGCTTCTGCTGCTCCAGAATTTGTTGGGAGTTCTTCTTTACAGGAATTTTATGGACTGTGGGTTCGGAGCTAGCATATGTGTGTATTTCTACTCCGCTATTTTGGCTCCTTCCTGAAGATATTATCAAGTAAAATTGCTCTGATATCCTAGAACCAGAGAGCAAAATAGGCATTGAATGAAACCACCTCAGGAAAGAGAGTCCGAAATCAGACCACCAAGGAAATAATGTAAAATACCTCGGTACCTAAACGGTAAGAGTAAAAATAGAGAAAGAAAATTATAAACATATTTCCTTAATGAATATTGATGCAAAAATTTTGAACAAAATGCTAGGAAGGTGATTACAGCAATATAACACGAGGATTATACATTGTGACCAGATGGAATTTGTAGGAGTAATGCAAAGTTGGTTCAATATTTGGAAAGCTATCAACATATTTGGTAAGAAAATCAAGACAGAGATTCAGGGAAGAAAAAGGTTTTTGTTGCTCCCAGACCAGTGCACCAGTCAGGAGAGGAGTAATACCTCTCCCTTGTTTGTGCCACTTTGGAGGGACTGAGAACTTACAGGTACCCAGAATACACCCTCCTCTAGACAAAGGTCTCAAAAGTCAAGTAATTGCCTGGGAAAATGCCCAAAAAAGGGATAAAAAAATAGACTATGGAAGGTTACTTTCTTGGTGAACAGGTATTTTCTTTCATTCTTTCAGATGAGGAAGAACAACATATAATATCAAAGAAAGTCAAAGATTCTGCAACCAAAACCTCCAAAATAAATATGCAATGCTCTCACGCCATGGAAGAGCTCAAAAAAGATTTTGAAAATTAAGTAAGAGAGGTGGAGGAAAAATTGGGAAGGGAAATGAAAGTGATGCAAGCAAATCATGAAAAGTGAGTCAACAGCTTGCTAAAGGAGACCCCCAAAATACTGAAGAAAATAACACCTTTAAAAATACGCTAATTCAATTGGTGAAAGAAGTCCAAAAAGCCAATGAGGAGAAGAATGCTTTAAAAAGCAGAATTGGCCAAATGGAAAAGGAAGTTCAAAAGCTTACTGAAGAAAATAGTTCTTTCAAAATTAGAATGGAACAGATGGAAGCTGATAACTTTATGAGAAACCAAGAAATTACAAAACAAAACCAAAAGAATGAAAAAATAAAAGACAATGTGAAATATCTCTTTGGAAAAACAACTGACCTAGAAAATAGATCCAGGAGAGACCATTTAAAAATTATGGGAATACCTGAAAGTCATGACCAAAAAAAGGGCCAAGACATCATCTTTCATGAAATTATCAAGGAAAACTGACCTGAGATTCTAGAACCAGAGGGCAAAATAAATATTGAAAAAATCCATAGATCACCTCCTGAAAGATATCCAGAAAGAGAAACTCCAAGGAATATTATAGCCAAACACCAGAGTTCCCAGGTCAAGGAGAACACATGGCAAGCAACCAGAAAGAAACAGTTTGAGTATTGAGGAAATACAATCAGGATAACACAGGATCTGGCAGCTTCTACATTAAGGGACTGAGGGGCTTGGAATATGATATTCCAGAAGTCAAAGGAACTAGGATTAAAACCAAGAACCACCTACTCAGCAAAACTGAGTATAGTTCTTCAAGGAAAAAATGGTCATTCAATGATATAGAGGACTTTCAAACATTTATGATGAAAAGACCAGATCTGAATAGAAAATTTGCCTTTCAAACACAAGAATCAAAAGAAGCATGAAAAGGTAAACAAGAAAGAGAAAACATAAAGAACTTTCTAAAGTTGAACTGTTTACATTCCCACATGGAAAGATAATATTTCAAACTCTTGAGATTTTTTCAGTACTTGGATTGTTGGAGGGATTACACACACACACACACACACACACACACACACACACACATAGACAGAGAAGATAGGGTGAGTTGAATAAGAAGGAATGATACCTAATAAAATAAAAGTGACGGGTGAGAGAGGAATATATTGAGAGGAGAAAGGGAGAAATGTAATGGGGTAAATTATCACACATCAAGGAGGCAAGAAAAATCTTCATCAGTAGAGGACAGATGGGTGGATGTGAGAGGGGAAAAAGGGAAGCTTACTGTTCTCACATTTTGCTTGAAGGAATGACATGCTCACTGTTTGGTATGAAAGTATATCTTGCACTACAGAAGGGTAGGGAAGAAGGGGACAATTGGGGTGAGGGGGATGATAGAAGGGAGGGCAAATGGGAGAGGGGAGTAATCAGAAGTAAACATTTTTGGGGAGGGACAAAGTCAAAAGAGAGAATAGAATAAATGGGGGGGCAGGCTAGGATAGAGGGAAATATAGTTAGTCTTGCATTATTATGGAAATCTTTTGCAAAACTACACTTACACAACATATATTGAATTGCCTGCCTTCTCAGTGGGGATGGGTGGGGAGTGAGGAAAGGAGAGAAGTTGGAATTCAAAGTATTAGGAATGAATGTTGAAAATTCTTTTTACATACAACTGTGAAATAAAAAATACAGGTAATGGAGTATAGAAACCTATCTTGCCCTACAAGAAAGGAGAGAAGAAGGGGGTAAGGGAAGGGAGGGGTGTGATAAAAGGGAGGGCATATTGAGAGAAAGAGTAATCAGAATGCAAGGCATTATAGGGTGGGAGGAGGGGAGACAAAGGGAGAAAATTTGGAACTCAAAATTTTGTGGAAATGAATATTGAAAACTAACAACAAATAAACATTAAAAAAAAGAAAACCAAGAGAAATCATATGATTATCTCAGCAGATGCTAGAAACAGCTTTTGAAGAAGAAATACAGCACTCTTTCTCATGAAAAGCAATAGGAAACAGAGGAATAAAGGGAGTGTTCCTTAAAATGATAAGCCTTACCAATTAGACCATTAGCAAGTATTATCTCTAATGGGGATAAGCTAGAAACTTTCCCAGTAAGATCATGAGTGAAGCAAAGATGCCCATTATCAGCTCTATTATTTAATATAGTATTACAAATGTTAGCTAGAGCAATAAGAGAAGAATAAGATGCAGGAATTAGAATAGGCAATAAGGAAACAAAACCTTCCCTCTTTGTAGATAATATGATGGTATACTTAGAGAAGCAACTAAAAACTACTTAAACTAAGTAACAACTTTACCTAAGTTGCAGGATATAAGATAAAAACAAATAAATCATCAGCAGTTCTCTGTAGGACTAACAAAGACCAGCAGCAAGAGAAAGAGAAATCCATTTCAAAGAACTCTACACAATATAAAATACTTGGGAGTCTGCCTGCTAAGACAAACTATAGAACTATATGAACAGAAGTATAAAACATTTATCATACAAATAAAGTCAGATCGTAGCAACTGGAAAAACATAAATTGTCAATGGGTAGGCCCGAGATCATATAATAAAAATGACAATTCTGCCTAACTTAATTTGCCTATTCAGAGTCATACCAATCAAACTACCAAAACAATTATTTGGTAGAGCTAGAAAAAAATAAGAATAAAACTCATCTGGAAGTACAAAATGTCAAGAATATCAAAGTAATTAATGAAAAAAGAAATGCAAAGAAAAGTGGGCCAGCATTACCAGATCTTAAACTGTTTTATAAACTATATTGAAAACTATATTATAATTATCAAAACTATCTGATCCTAACTAAAAGAAAGAGTTAATCACTGGAATACATTAGTTACATAAGACACAGTAGCCAATGACTATAGTACCTCAGTGACCCAAGCCTTTGAGGTAAGAATTTGCTATTTGAAAAAATAAAACTGCTGTAAAACCTGGAAAATGATATTACATAAACTAGGTATAAGTCAACTTCTCACACTTTATACCAAGATAAGATCCAAATGGGCACATGATTTAGACATAAAAGGTGACACCATAAACAAATTAGAAGAGCAAAAAATAGTCTACTTGTTACACGCATGGAGAAGGAAAGAATTCCTGAGCAAACAAGAGATAGAGAGCATTACAAAATGTAAAATAGATAATTTTTATTATATTGAAGTAAAAAACTTTTGTACAACCAAAACCAATACATGAAAGCAGAAAGCTGGGATATAGTCTTTATGGCAAGTATCTCTAATAAAGGCCTCATTTCTCAAATATATAAAGAACTGAGTCAATTTTATAAGAATCCATTCCCTAACAGATAAATTGTCAAAGGATAAGAATAGGTAGTTTTCGGATGAAGAAATCAAAGCTATCTATAGGCATATAAAGAAGCACTCTAAATCACTGCCGATTAGAGAAATGCAAATTAAAACAACTCTGAGGTAACACCTCATACTTATTAGATTGGTTAATATGACAAGAAAAGGAAACTAGTAAATGCTGGAGAAGATGTGGGAAAATTGGGACACTAATGTACTGTTGGTGGAATTGTGAATTTGGAACTATGCCCAAAGGGCAACCAAATTGTGCATATCCTTTGATCCAGCAATACCACTACTAGGTTCATATCCCAACGAGATTATAAAAAATGGAAGAGGAAGTACATGTGCGAAAATATTCATAGAAGCCCTTTTCATGTTGGCAAAATATTGGAAATTAAGGGTATGCCCATCAATTGGGGAATGGCTAAACAAACTGTGGAATTATTGTACCATAAGAAATGATGAACAGGCAGATTTTAGAAAAACCTGGAAAGACTTGTGTGAACTGTTGCAAAGTAAAATGAGCAGAACCAGGAAAACATTGCACATAGTATCAACAGCATTGTGTGATGACCAACCATAAATGACTCAGCTATTCTCAGAAGCAATGATCCAAGTACAAAGGACTCAAAAAGGAAAACGCTATCGACATCTAGATAAAGGACCGATGGACTATGAATGTAGATGGAAGCATATTTTTCACTTACCTTACTTTTTTGTGTGGTATTTTTCCTTTTGTTCTGTTTCTTCTTTT
The DNA here is from genome assembly GCF_028372415.1 of Notamacropus eugenii. Lineage (NCBI taxonomy): Eukaryota > Metazoa > Chordata > Mammalia > Diprotodontia > Macropodidae > Notamacropus > Notamacropus eugenii. The sequence continues at coordinate 190,735,174 of NC_092876.1, read as the reverse complement.
ACAACTGTGACTAATATGGAAATGTGTTTTACATGATAGCATGTACATGAATTATATCAAATTGCCTACCATTTTTGGAAGAGGAGAAGGGAGGGAGGAAGATAGAAAAATTTGGAACTTAAAATCTTGTGAAAATAAATGCTAAAAATTGTCTTGCTATGTAATTGGTAAAAAAAAAATATAATGCTATTAAAAATAAAGTCTGTTTTGATTCTGAAAAAATAAATTCCACATCCTACGGGAAGCTTTCCCTAATCCCTCTTAAATCCAGTGCTTTTCTTCTTTAATTACTTCCTATTTATCCTGTCCATAGCTTGTTTTTCATGTATTTGTTTCTATGTTCTCTCCCTCATTAGACTGTAATCTGGAGGGCCGGGACTGACTTTTCCCTCTTTTTGTATCCCCAGTGCATAGCCCAGTGTCTAGCACATGTTAGGTTATTAATAAAAGTTTATTAAATGAATGAATCTTGAAAAATACCTGAAATTTACTTGTGGATGAAAGTATCAGGTTTGAAATTTGTGAGTTATTGTGAAATTGTGCATTTTTCTGTTTTCTCCCATTTTTTTCTCATGGAGGAGAAACAAAATTCAAGTTTTATTCAAATTATTCTCAAATGTAATAATTGAACTGAAATGAGTTTGTATTTCTTTAAACAAGTGTTATAGGAGAACCTACTCATATAAATAAATAAGACTGTCTCTGCCCTCAAGGAACTTACATTTTTATAGGGGAAGGCAATTCATAAAGGGGAGCTAGAGTTGGAAAGAAGGGGCATCCAAGGTATGCAAAGCATGGCATGATTTGCCCAGGAAGTTGTAGTAGTGACTTGCCTTCCTGACCTCACTTCTCAGAATCTAGTGTTGCAGAACAGAAAGTTCCAGCTGGAGGGGAAGGAGGATTACTAGAGCACAAGTGGCATGGTGTGGAAACAGCTAGGAAATGGAAGCAAGGATATTGTGTAGGTAGCACTTGTAATAATTGAAGTGAGAAGCAGGGAAGGTCTTATTTGGTCTCACTTGGTGGGAACATACCTGTGGCATGAATCTTCTACTGGTAGTCAACATCATGGTACAATGAAAAGAACACTAATTCCAGAGTTAGAAGATCTGTTTCAAGTTTGATGCTTACTATCTGAATGACCTTGGACAAGCCATGTAACATTCCTTGTTTCATTTTATTATCTCAGAGAGACAGGGGCTTAGACTAGGTGACCTCTCCAGTCTCATATACTTCTAAATCTCTGTTCCTATGATCCAGGATAGATCCAGGATAGATACCTTACCATGGTAAGTCTCAGGCTGGGTGGGGTAACAGAGAGTGAAGAACACAAATTGAGAATTGATGGCAGAAGCTTACAAAGCCTAAGGGGTATAAGTAAAATTACTTAATAATTTTGATGATATTATTTACCTTTGTATTTATTTAAGAATGAAGTTAGGTCGTTAGCAAATTAGGTCATAAGCAAATAAAGGCAGGAGCAATAGACTTGTCCAAAGTATATTTATGAAATTGGTACTATATTAACATCAGAGGGCTTAGAAACAAAGGTGTTCTTAGTGTAACACAGTCAGTTAAGCAAACTGTGATCAAAAGGCAGAATTTGAATTCAAAACTAAAGTCAAAGCAAATCAAAGTTTTTATGATTCAAATCATTTTCTTCTTAGAAGAAAATGAAGATGGAAAGTTCTGCATGTCCGTCTAATGGCCAGGAGATAGTAGCTTTAGCTCTGTCCATTTGAGCACATGTTGTCTGGGGAATCTGGGGAATTCAGAGCTATTGCATCTTTCTAACTTGCCTTAGTTCTGAATGAGAAGCACTTGTGTTAGAGTTCTTTGCCTAAATTAGGTCGTGGGAATGATAAGGAAGGCTATTGAAATAGAGATAAAATTGATAGAACTTGGCAATTGCTTCAGTATTCGATGAAGGAATTTGAGTAGTCAGAGATGACAATAAAGTTATTAATATGCATTAATGGAAGAATAGTAGAATCACTGTTAGAAAGAGTTTTATCGTTTTAATTGATGAGTTCAGCTTTAGTTATATTGAGTTTGAAATGATGGGACATACATGCAGAGATGCTCTTCTATTCAGACAATCTCCTTCACCTCCTCCCCAATAGTAACCTACACTCTAACTCAGGAACCTGGCTTCTAATGGGCTGGTTTTGGATTCAAAACTTCAATATCTTTCTCCCACCAATTCTGGCCATGCTAGCCCCCTCCTCCACCCCTTCCAACTCTCTTTTATGTCTTCTTTTATTAGAATGTAAACTTTTTGAGGGGAGGGATTATCTTGTTTGGTTGTTTTTATATCTCCAACACTTAACATAGTACCTAGTACATTGCAGCTGTTTAATAAATTCTCCCTCTCTCTGCCTCTTTGTCTCTGTTTCTCTCTCCTTCAAATTTAAAATAAGTGTTCAGGAGAGAAGCTAATTCAATTCAACAAATATGCACTAAGCTTCTACTCTGTTCAAGGCCCTGTGCCTTTGTAATACAAACACTAAAAATAGTTGGTGCCTTCAAAGAGTAAATGTTCTATTGTAGGGCTATTTGTGGTTTAGTCACTTTTCAGTCATGTCCAAGACTTCATGACCCCTTTTGGAGTTCTCTTGGCAAAGGTACTAGAGTGGCTTGCCATTTCCATCTCCAGCTCATTTTACAGATGAGGAAAACTGAGGCAAACAGGGTTAAGTGACTTACCTAGCATCACATAACTAGTATGTCTGAGATAAGATTTCAATTTAGGAAGATGAGTCTTCTTGACTCCAGGCCCAGGACTGTATCCACTGTACCACCTAGCTGCCAGTAGGGAACTAGACAGATGGAGAGATAGATATATACATGTACATGCACACACATATATGTATATAGGTATAGATATATATTTCAAATACTAGGTAATTTGGGAAGAGAGAACAAATATATGCATATAGGATAGGGATTAAGAAAGGCTTCACTTTGGAGACATCATATGAGTTGAGCCTTGAAATAAAGTAAGGATTCTGAGAGGCAGAAAAGAGAGAAAAGAATAATTAAGTGGAAGATCTCTTGTGCATAGGGATAGGAGTTCGAATTTCATATTTAAGGGAGAGCTACTGGTCCAGTTTGGAAGAAGGGTAGACTACATGAAGACAGAGAGATGTTAAATAAGACTGAAGGGCAAATCAATTAAAAAATATAGAGGGTATTGAATGATAGGCTAAGGGATTTGTAATTTATGCTAGAGGACGTAGAATTTTACACTGTGGGGTAATGTGGTCAGACCTATGCCTTAGGAAACTTTCAGCAGCTGTGTAGAGGATAAATCGGGAAAGTGGGACTAAAGGCTGGGAGACCCATTTGGACACATTTACAATCACCTAAGAGTAAGGTGATAAGTAATAGAATTAGTAATGTGGCTATATGAATAGAGAGAAAGCAAGGTAGGCAAGGGCTTTGGTGCTAAATTGAAAGGACTTAGAAGCAGATTGGATTTGGGCATGAGGGACATGGAACAGTCAAAAATAATACTGAGGTTGGGAACTTGTGTGGCTGTAAGCATAGTAGTGCAATAGAAATAGTTGTAACACCTGGGGTGCCTCTTCAACAAGGCCCCAGAAAACTTACCCTAGGTTGGAGGTACTGAGTGGGTCACCATTAACTAAAAACTATTTTTCTCATATTCTACCATAGATATGTTGAATTTGATCAGTAGACACATAAGTTCAAAATAAAAGGCATGGCTAAATGGCAACATCTGCCCTCACAACCATGCACACATGAGGTATACTCTCCTATAGAGAAGCACAGCACCAGGGGGGAAGGGCACAAAGAAAGCATATCAAGGACTAGGGAATAGGGAAGGCATACATATAGGGAATACATACAGCCAGCTAACATGTATCAAAAGGACATATATCAGTAATGCATGTGGCAAATACAGATAAAACAGGAACAATCACATGATAGTCACTTCTAATGATGAAAAGCCCTCCATGTCCTCTGATAATATCACTGTTCTTCCCACTTATCTTTTCTGGGAGTGTTGTCTCTCTTGGTCATTTTGGTGAATCCTATGGTCCCTGAGTTTATATCTGCTAGTCTCTTTGGGGTTTCAGCTACTTAGTGCTCACTATTGTCTCTATGTCATGAGGATTAGGGAACCTCTTTCCTGATAAAGACAACATGAGCTTGCCATCCTGTTTCCATTAACTTGTAGACAAACATGAACAAAAACACCTCATGTTTTAAGACTTGTTAGCTCCCCTGATCACAAGGGGAGCTGTGATTAACCTTGACATGAGGCATCGTCAGATGCTGATTTCCCAAATGACTTCAGAACTAAGTCCAAGCATGACCATTTCATGAAAAGTCCTCTAGTACTTGGATTTGAAAATTGTATATTTCTCAAGAGCTTTTGGATTTGGCTGCTTCAAATTGGGTCACAATATTTGCTTCTTCTTGGCCTTATTGTTCCTGTTTGTCAACAACCTGAATTCAATTCAATTCAGCAAACATTTAGTATCTGCTTGAAAACAACACTAAAGCCATGTTAAAAAAAATACAGAATTGAGAGTGTCTGGGGATTGTGAGAAAAACATGTAAAATGGATGTATAATATATTAGACTTTGAGGGAAAAAATCTATTGATTGTACTCTATTTCTTTTTAAAAAGTTTTTTTCTATGAGCCAACAAACTTAGGTGAACAAAAGCTAGCTAGAGGGTTCCTAGGTTGTAATTGTTTTTTCTTTCTCCTCTTTTCACTACCTTCATTTTCTAACTACTCATTTCCTTCCAGGTTTCATGTGGCTGACTTTCTCTTGTTAAGTGGCATGTAGCCCTTTCTTACTGTGCTTTTCTTTTAAGGTTTTGTATGTCCCGATTAGTTTACGAGTTCCTTGAGGTCTAGGCTTTCTCTGTATTCATAGTGCTTAGTACAGTTCCTGGTACATAGTAGGCATGTAAAAATGCTTATTGATTGATTGCCTGTGCCTGGTGTTAATTCAGTCAATCAATAATAAAACAACAACAGCAACAGCACAATAATTAATGCGTCTGGCATAGTGTTAACCACTGGTGATACAAAGATGTCAAAAGACAGTCTATACCCTCAAGGAGCTAGATCACAATAAACTTCGTCTGTTTCTTCAGCTGATTTTCATAGTTTGAGTTCAAGGCCCTTCATCATTCTGGTTGTTCTCCTCTGGATACTATCCAGTTCATTGATGCCCTAGAAGACCATTGCTCTGACAACTATCTGACATGGTTAGACAATTCCTTGTAATTCCTATTTAATCCTTAAAGGGCATCCTGTATAACTCTGTTAAAACAAACAAACATATTTTAAGGACTCTATCACCCCACCACCTCAAACCTGATGATAAGAAGCTTTGTATTGATTTGGGCAACAAAGCCCACTTTAACCCCAAGATCATCTTTGGTATACAAATAACAAAGATCAAAAGCTAAGCAAAGAATACATGGTCATTATCCTCCAACTGTCTGGCCCACAGTTCTGACTTTATTATGTATATTTATCAGTAACAATGATGACAAATATGGCTTTTGTGTAGTATTAGGGTCAACCAACATATAACTTAACTATCTTCCTGCTCCAGGAAGTCTGGAGAAAGTAAAGCTGATGTCTGAGCAAGAGCAATCACACACAGGTAGAGAAAAAAATCAGAATGGGCATTGAACTGGAAGTCAAAGGAGGATAGAATATCCACTTGGAGATGGTGGTAAGTGGTATCAAAGAGGAGACTAAGAGAGATCAAGGCAGAGATCTAAGAGAGGTAGATTTAGGATTTTTACATCTGTCATTTTATCTTGTTAAGGATTGGTATGAAAATTTCTTTATTATACATACTTGACATTATTTTCTCACAATAAAATCAACAAAATGTTCATAAAACTACTATTAATATCTTGTTAAATAGAATATATTCAAATGGCGTAAACTTTGTTTTTTTGATCCTCTTTCTCCTTTTTTCTGGAAATGCGTAATAAATATTACATGTTACTTTAAAACATTTCTTGTTTGTACTTTCTTCTGAATACTTTTTTGTCTGTTTCATATAAGGATATGATTCATTTAAAGCTCATTTCTTTCACTCCTACTTCCTTTACTCTCCTCCCTCCATTTAAGGATTAGGAAATTTATTTTTTCTTTCAGCTATTCCCTATCAGATATTCTATTTCAGATAAGAGTGAATTTCATCTGAGGTTTACTCTCATTACTTCTCTGTCTCTGTCTCTCTTTCTCTGTGTCTCTCTGTCTCTCTGTGTGTCTCTCTCTCCATAAGTGTGTGTTTACACATGCGCACACACACACAAACTTTTGCATGTCAGTTTTGAGAAATAGCATATAAGCTATTTCCATACTATTATAAACCTTTCCTTCTTGTTTTTCCTCTCCTTTAATGCTTACCATTCTGTTCTTACGTTTTTTTTTAACTCCCTCAAATACCCTTAGGAAACACTGAAATTCTGAAAGGACCCTTGTTTCTTCTACATTAGAATGTTAGCCCTACACCATGATTCAGTTCAATCCAGTTGCTGAAATCAATTTACCTTTCATTGTATTTTACAATTTCAAATCAACTTTTCATGAGAAAGTGATTAAAAGTCCTCAGTTCCACTAATGGTCCATTTTTCCTTAATAGGACTATACTGAGCTCTGCCAGATAAGTTATAATTGGTTATAAATCTATTTTGCTTTTTGGAATATTATATTCTAAGATACTCCTGTCATTTTTAGTTTAGGCCTGAGCTGTCCAGGACTGAATCTTCTCACGGCTGTGCTGAGCACTAAAGTAACTAGTAGTACTTTGGCATTTCTCAGGTCCCTATTTTGGGGGCTTTCCCAAGGCCTTCTCAAGGTGGGGTTCTATTCTTGGATCCTGACACATAGCCTAGCAGGCTATTTGTGTCTTTGGCAGTGTCTGGTCAAGGTGGGAAGTTTGGTTCTCTCTCTCTTTTTCTGTCTTTCTCTCTGTTCCTCCCTCCCTCCTTCCTTTCTGCCTTCCTGACTTCCTTCCTTCCTTTGCCTTCTGGCTAGATTTTGTGCAGTTTTGGGGTTAAAAAAAAACATTGCAGCTTCTCAGGTGAAATGTGTGTGTATGTGTTTGTGTGTGTGTGTGTATGTATATCATCACTCAATCTAATGTGAAAAACAAGGTATTTCATTTTTTTAGTATGTAGCAACTGGCCAGTCTGCCTCTTATTCAAGTAATCATCTTGCCATGATGTTCCTCTCCCTTTTACTCACTTTCATTAATAGTGACTTAACTGATAATCTTTATATCTTGAAAGTCCTCTATTTCTTTGAAATTCTATTTTTTTTCCCCTGAAATATTAGACTCAATTTTTTTGGGCAGGTGATTCTTAGTTTTAATTGTAGTTCCCTTGACCTCTGGAATATCATATTCTAAGCCCTTTGATCCCTTAATGTAGGAGCTGCTAGATCTTATATTATCCTGATTATATTGCCACAATACTTGAATTTTTTCTTTCTAGCTGCTTGCAATATTTTCTCCTTGACCTGGGAACTCTCAAATTTGACTAACATATTCCTAAGAGTTTTCCTTTTGAAATCTCTTTCAGGAGGTGATAGGTGGATTCTTTCCATTTCTGTCTTACCCTTTGCTTCTGGAATATCAGGGCAGTTTCCCTTTATAATTACTTGCAAGGTGATTTCTAAGCTCTTTTTTTGATCATGGCTTTCAGTTAGTCCAATAATTTGTAAATTATCTCTCCTGGATCTATTTTCTAGGTCAATAGTTTTTCTGATGAGATATTTCATGTAGTCTTCTATTTTTTCATTCCTTTGGTTCTCTTTTATAATTTCTTGTTTTCTCATAAAGTCATTAGCTTCCATTTGCTCCATTCTATTTTTGAAGCAATTATTTTCTTCAGTGAGCTATTGGGCCTCCTTTTCCATTTAGCCAATCTGGCTTTTTAAGGCATCCTTTTCCTCATTGGCTTTTTGGACCTTTTCTGCTATTTGGGTTAATCTATTTTTTAAAATGTTTTTATCTTGAGTATTTTTTGAGTGTCCTTTAGCAAGTTGTTGACTTGTTTTTCATGGTTTTCTCGCATCACTTTCATTTCTCTTCTCAATTTTTGCTCTACTTCTCTCATTTGATTTTGATAATCCTTTTTGAGCTCTTCCATGGTCTGTGACCAATTCACATTTTTCTTGAAGGATTTTTATGTAGGACCTTTGATTTGTTTGTATTTTGGTTGTGTTTTGATCTTCTTTGTTACCAAAGTAAGTTTCTATAGTCTGACTATTTTTCCTTGGTTTGCTCCTCTTCCCAGCCAAATAGTTGACTTTCTTATTCTTTATCAAGGTAGGACTCTGCTTCCCATCTATGGGCTAAGAGCTCTGGAGGTGGTGGTTGCTGCTGTTGGCACAACTGTTGATGCTGTCTCCTCTTCCTCTGCTCCTGGGGCTGGGACCAAAACCCAGCCTGATCGTGCCCCGCCCCCCCCCCCCCCAACTCAGGTTAGACAAAGTTTTCCCCTGATATTCTATGCTGTTGTTGGTGTTTGGGGATTGAGAAGTTTGGACACTGCCAGAGCTGCCAATGATTCAATCCACCTGAGACCTGCTCTAACTCTTTCTGTTCTAACATGGCCCACTCTGGCTCGTACTCCACTCTGCTCCCAGCCTAATGCAATAGATGCTTCCTGTTCATCTTCCAGGCTCACTTGGGCTGGAGATTTGTTTCATTCCATCATTTTTTTGGGTTCTGCAGCTCTAGAATTTGTTTAGAGTCATTTTTACAGGTATTTGAAGGGGTTTGGGAGGAGAGCTCAAGCAGGTCTCTGGTTTTATACCACCTAATCTTTATATATCGTAGGCTCATAAAGTTAATCTGTACCTCATCCCAATTACCATACCACCTTTCTATTTTCTTTCTATGAACAGATCTCCTACCACCATGGCAGCTATTATTACTGCTTTCAAGAAATTGTTTTTAAATTATTTTACCCTGGAAACCAACAATTTTAGGCAGTTTTCTTTTATATACACCTACTTGCCTTTCAAGTATGGAGGCCACAAAATCTAATACTCTGGGTCTCAGTTTCATCATCATCTAGCCTTAGGTGGCTAAGGTTACTTTCAGCTTTGAATTCTGTGAGGAGAATTGTGATTTATATGTGTTAGATGATCAAAAAATAAATCAGTCAACCATGTGCTGTGACTGTGTAGCACCAACTCAATATTCACAGTATCTATGGATATACTGGCAAAATTCTGAATTGTGAAATACAACAGACTTTCCACATGGAAGGCAGAACCAAAATGTTACATTCCTATTAATACATTCCTGTTAAATGCATTTTTACCTTAGTCATGTTGCATAGAAGAAATAAAATGGAAGGGAAAAATTACAAAACAAATACAAAATACAAAATCAAAAACAAACAACATAATAACAACTCAGAGGGCAGTTCCAACCCCAGACCTTCCCTCTGTTATGCTCCTCACAAATCAGCTCCCTTAAATCACAAACAGACTCTCTCACTCATGCTAGCCAGCTACCTGCTTTACTGTGTCCTTCCCAGTTCTGACTAGTCTCTAACTAACTTCTTCTCAGCTTCGCTCTTGCTCCAACTCTTCCTGTCCACTCTTCCTGCTCCATCCCTTTCTGTTCCATGTGGCTTAGATTCATGTGACTCAGGCTTCTATGTGACTTAAGCAGGTCACATCCACCTATTAATGGATGGGAAAGATCTTCCCATTAAGAAACAAAATTAAATTAACACTAAGCAAAATTACATGAACAATACACCTTATACCCTCCCCCCAAAGATTGTGAGAACTTAGACTTCTTTACACAGATGCATAATGTTATTCAGACTTCTTTTTTCTATTCAGATTTCATAGTTTTAAAAATAATCTATACTCACCCTTCATTCATTCTTCAGATAATGAGATTGATCCTGATCTCCAAAAATTATAAACTTTTGCTGTTTTTCAGAGCATTTTGACATTCTTTAAAATTATTTTCACTTTTTTAAATTAAATTATTTGATTTGTTTTCATTGTTTCACAGTTACTTCTATATATCTTACATTTCCCCCCCTCCTTTCCCCTCCTTCCCCCATCTGTCCCCACTCCCTCCCTGAGACAGCAAACAATTTTATATAGGTGCTACACATACATTCCTATTAAATACATTTTCATCTTAGCCATGGTGCATAGAAGAATTAAAATGAATGATAGAAATCATAAAACAAACCAAAATGTAACACAAAAGAAAATGGTTTGCTTCATTCTGTGATCACATTCCATAGTTCTTTCTCTGGATATGGAAGGCATTTTGCCTCAGTGCTCCACTGGGAATTTTTTAGTCCTTGCATTGCAATGAAATACTAAGTCTACCAGAAAAATTCCTCTCATACTGTGGTTGTTGCTGCGTACAAAGTTCTCCTGGTTCTACTCCTTTCACCGAGCATGAGTTCATATAAGTCTTTCGAGGCCTCTCTGAAGTCTTCCTGTTCATCATTTCTTATAGCACAATAGTATTCCATCACATTCATATATCACAATTTATTCAGCCATTCCCCAATTGATGGGCATCCCCATGATTTCCAAATTTTGGCCACCAGAAAGAGAACTGCTATAAATAATTTTGTACATGTGGGACCCTTTCCCATTTTTTGATATTGCTGCTTCAAAGGGTATGCACATTGTTGTAGCCCTTTGGGCATAGTTCTAAATTGCTCTCCAGAATAGTTGGATCAGCTCACAGCTTCACCAACAATGAATTAGTGTTCCAACTCTTCCACATCTTCTCCAACATTTATCATCTTCATGTTTTGTCATGTTAGTCAATCTGATAGGTGTGATGTGGTACCTCAAAGTTATTTTGATTTGCATCTCTCTAATTATTAGTGATTTAGAGCATTTTTTCATATGACTATAAATAGCTTTAATTTCTTCCTCTGAAAACTGCCTGTTCATATCCTTTGATCACTTATCATTTTGGGAATTACTTGTATTCTTGTACATTTGACTCAGTTCTCTATATATTTTAGAAATGAGACCTTTATCACAGACACTAGTTGCAAAACTTCTTTCCAGGTTTTCTCCTTCCCTCTTAATCTTGGTTGCATTGGGTTTGTTTGTGCAAAAACTTTTCAATTTAATGTAATCAAAATTATGCATCTTGTGCTTCATAATGTTTTCTATCTCTTGCTTAGTCAAAAATTTCTCCATTCTCCATAAATCTGACAAATACACTATTCTTTGCTTCACTAATTTGTTTATAGTATCAATGTTTATACCTAGATCATGTACCCACTTGGACTTTATTCTTGTGTATGGTGTCAGACATTGCTCTATGCCCCCTTTCCACTACACCATTTTCCAGTTTTCCCAGCAATTTTTGTTGAACAGTAAGTTCTGATCCCAGGAGCTGGGATCTCTGGGTTTGTCAAAAAGTAGATTGCTATATTCATTGATTACTGTGTCTTGAGTACCTAACTTATTCCACTGGTCTATCCCTGTGTTTCTTAGCCAGTACAAAGTGGTTTTGATGATTGCTACTTTATAATACAATTTGAGATCTAGTAGGGCTAGGCCACTTTCCCTAGCATTTCTTTTCATTAGTCCCTTTGATATTCTGGACCTTTTGTTCTTCCAGATGAATTTTGATATTATTTTTTCTAGCTCTAGAAAATGATGATCTGATAGTTTGATTGGTATGGCACTGAATGAGAAAATTAATTTAGGTAGAATTGTTATTTTTAGTATATTGGCTTGGCCTACATATAAGCAATTGAAGTTTTTCCACTTACTGAGATCTGACTTCATTTGTGTGAAAAGTGCTGTGTAATTGTGTTCATATAGTCCCTGGATTTATTTTGGCAGGTAGAATCCCAGATATTTAAGTGGGATTTCTCTTTCTATCTCTTGCTGTTGGACTTTGTTATAAATATCTAGAAATGCAGATGATTTGTGTGGGTTTATTTGTAACCTGTAACTTTGCCAAAGTTGATTATTATTTCAAGTAGTTTTTTTCTTGATTCTCTGAGATTCTCTAAGTATATCATCATATCATCTGCAAAGAGTGATAACTTGGTTTCTCCTTTGCCTATATAATTCCTTCAATTTCTTTTTCTTCTCTTACTGCTGCAGGTAACATTTCTAGTACCATATTGAATAATAGTGGTGATAATGGACATCCTTGTTTCACTTCCAGTCTTATTGGAAAGGCATCTAGCTTATTCCCACTGCATATAATCCTTGCTGAAGGTTTTAGGTAGATACTGCTTATTATTTTATGGAAAGTTCCATTTATTCCTGTGCTCTCCAGTGTTTTCAATAGGAATGGGTGTTGTATTTTGTCAAAGGCTTTTCCTGCATCTATTGAGATAATTATATGGTTTCTCTTAGTTTTGTTGTTGATGTGATCAATAATGCTAATAGTTTTCCTAACATTGAACCACTCTTTTGTTCCTGGGTATAAATCCTACCTGATCATATTCTCATGATAACTTGCTGTATTCTTTTTGCTAAAATCTTATTTAAAATTTTTGCATCTATGTTCTTTAGAGAAATTGGTCTATAATTTTCTTTCTCTGTTTTGGCTTTTCCTGGTTTAGGTATCAGAACCATATTTGTATCATAAAAAGATTTTGTTAGGATTCCTTGTTGGTAAATTTTCCCAAATAGTCTACAAAGTATTGGAATTAATTGCTCCTTAAATATTTGATAGAATTCACTTGTAAATCCATCCAGCCCTGGAGATTTTTTCCTGGGAGTTCATTGATGGCTTTTTCAATTTCTTTTTCTGAGAAGGGGTTATTTAAGTATTCAACTTCTTCTTCTGTTAATCTGGGCAATTTATATTTTTAAAAATAATCATCTATCTCATTTAGATTGTCGAATTCATGGACGTATAGTTGGGCAAAATAATTTCAATTTTTGTTTTTATTTCCTCCTCATTGGCGTTGATTTCACCCTTTTCATTTTTGAAATTGGTCATTTGATTTTCTTCTTTTTCTAAAAATCAAACTGACCAAAGATTTCCAATTTTATTGGTGTTTTCATGAAACCAACTTTTAGTTTTATTTATTAGTTCAATAGTTTTCTTAATTTCAATTTTATTAATCTCTCCTTTGTTTTTCAGTATTTCTAATTTGGTATTCACTTGGGAATTTTCAATTTGTTCTTTTTCTAGCTTTTTCAGCTATATGCCCAGGTCATTAATCTCCACTTTCTCTATTTTATTCATGTAGGCATTCAAAGATATAAAACTTCCCCTAAGAACTGTTTTTGCACTATCCCATAAGATTTGGTAGGTTGTCTCATTATTGTCATTCTTTTGAATGAAGTTGTTGATTGTCTCTATGATTTGTTGTTTAACCCAATGATTCTTTAGCATTAGATTATTTAGTTTCCAATTAATTTTTTATCTATCTTTCCATGGCCTTTTATTACATATAATATATATTGCATTATGATCTGAGAAGGATGCATTGACTATCTCTGACTTTCTGCACTGGATTGTGAGGTTTTTATACCTTAGAATATAGTCAGTTTTTGTATATGTGCTATGTACCACTGAGAAAAAGATATATTCCTTTCTGTTGTCATTCAGTTTTCTCTAGAGGTCTATCATATCTACCTTTTCCAGGGTTTTATTCACCTCTGAAACTTATTTCTTGCTTATTTTGAGGTTAAATTTTTCATGTTCAGAGACAGGGAGGTTGAGGTCCCCCACTAGTATAGTTTTGCTGTCTATTTATTCCTGTAACTCCCTTAACTTCTCCTCTAAGAATCTGAATGCTATATCACTGGGAGCATATATGTTTAGTAATGATATTGCTTCATTTTTTATGATGCCTTTTAGCAAGATATAGTTTCATTCCTCATCTTTTTTGATTAGATCTATTTATGCTCTTGCTTTGTCTGAGATTAGGATTGCTACCCCTGCCTTTTTACATCAGCTGATGCACAAAATAGTCTACTTCAACCTTTTACCTTTACCCTGTGTATAGGCCCCCTGTTTCAAATATGTTTCTTGTAAACAACATATTGTTGGATTATTGTATTTAATCCCTTCTGGTACCTGTCTCTGTTTTCTGTTTCCCATTCACATTCACGATTATGATTACAATCTGCCTCTTTCCCCCCATTTGTGCTTTTATTTCTCCCTTTTCCCTTCCCCTCCACATTTGAGTTTTATTTTTGACCACTGCCTCCCTCAGTCTTCCCTTCCTCCTTTCAGTCCCTGTCCTTTTAACTACACTTTACCCTTACCACTTCTTCCCTTCCTTTTAGTCTCCCCTGTCTTTTCTTTCCCCCTTCCCCTCCTACTGCCTATAGAACCACTTAGATTTCCATACTTAACTGAGTTTGTTCTTCCATCCTTTAAACAAACCAGATAAGAGTAAATATAAAACAATGCTCATCTCCTTCCCCTCTTTCCCTCTACTGTAATATAATTTTGTGCCATTTTCTGTGATGTCATTTACCAATTTTTGCCTCCTCCTTTACACATTTCCTGCTACAGTCTTTTCACATCCTTAAATCACATTTTTATCATCACATCATTTACTTTATACCCATTCCCTCTACCTACCTATCTATCTATCTATCTATCTATCTATCTATCTATCTATCTATCTATCTATCTATCTATCTATCTATCCATCTCTCTATCTCTCTCTCTATCTATCTATCCATCTATCCACCTATCTATCTATCTATCTATCTATCTATCTATCTATCTATCTATCTATTCCTTTTATATATCATGATAAATATACAATTCTGAAGATTAACAAGTATCATCTTCCCTTATAGGAATGTAAACAGTTTGCTCATATTCAATAACAAGCTTTTTTTTTCCCCCCACTGTTTACCGTTTTATGCCTCTCTTGAGACCTGTGTTTAAAGATCAACTTTTCTATTGAATTCTGGCCTTTTCATCAGGAAGGTCTGGAAAACCCTTATATCACTGAATATCCATCTCCTTGCCAGAAATATTATGCTCATGTTTGCCGAGTAATTGAACCTCAGTTATATTCCCAGATCCTTTGCCTTATGGAATATCATACTCCAATTCCTTCAGTCTTTAAATGTAGAAACTATAAGATCTTGTGTGATCTTCACTGTAGCCCATCAACATTTGAATGGTTTTCTTCAGGCTGCCTGTAGTATTTTTTTCCTTCACTTGATAGTTCTAGAATTTGGCAAGAATATTCTTTGCTGTTTTTAGTTTGGAATCTCTTTCAGGAGGGAACAGTGGATTCTTTTGATGACTATTTTCCCCTGTGGATTTAGCACTTCTGGGAAGTTTTCCTTGATGATTTCTTCGAAGATATTGTCCAGGATCTCTTTTCCAACATGGCTTTCTGGTAGGTCAATAATTCTTAAATTTTCTCTCTTGGATCTATTTTCCAGGTCAGTTATTTTTCCACTTAGATATTTTACATTTTCTTCTATCTTTTCATTCTTTAGATTCTGTTTGACTAATTCTTGATGTCTCATAGAATCATTAGCTTCTACTTGCCCAATTCTAATTTTTATCAAATTGTTTTCTTCAGTTAACTTTTGCATCTCCTTTTTCATCTGTCCAATTATTCTTTTTAGAGAGTTATTTTCTCCAGTTAGTTTTGTATTTTTTTTCCATTTGTCCAGTTTTCTCAGTTAGCTTTTGTGCTTCCTTTTCCATTTGTCCAATTTTCCTTTTAAGTTCTTCTGTGATTTCTTTTCTCATATTTTTAAAATCATTGGTTAGTTTTTCTTCTATTTCTCTAATATTGCTTTTAAAATCCTTCCTGAGCTCTTCCAAGAATGCTCTTTGTGCTTCAGACCACTTCATATTCTCTTCTGAAGTTTCAGATGATAGTACAGTCTCAATGCTGACCTCTTTGGTATTCGTGTTTTCGTCCTTGTCCGAATTCTATGGTCTTTTGTTTTCTGCTTTGCTTCTTACTCATGACTTTAACCCTTTCAATTGCTTTTAAATTAGATCTCTGCTTGTAGAGCACAAAGGGCTCTGTCCCACAGTTCTTGTGCCTTGAATTTGAGGCTTTGCGTGTGGTGTCCCCTGGTTCTTTCAGGTAGAACCTAAAATGCTGCAGCTTACCTGGTGATGAGCTAGCTGGTGTGAGAAAGCAAAGGCCAAGTGAAGTCTTTCTGGTTTTTCCTGGATCTAGCTGTCCCAAGTGTGAGTGAGGGGTGGTCTGGCTACAGTAGGTCTCTTTTGCTGAGCTAGAGCATAGGCAAGCTCAGGGGTTGGTGATCCTGTCTGTGCTAGTGTCTTCCTGATTCCCCTGGGTGAATCCCATACCTGGGGTCCTGATGTTGGTGGTTGCAGGTTTCAGCCCCCTGGGGCTCAAGATCTCCTCCTGGTTTGCTGAGGTGGTGCTATCTGGGATGGCCCTGGTCCTGTACTGGTCCCCTTCAGCCACAGCAAGAGTGACCCTCCTTAGCAATTTTCCTAGCCTCATGGACTAAGAGACTGTTTGCCCCTTCTGCTGATCCTACTGTTCCAGGAGTTTTCTCTGGAAATACTTTATAGGTCTTTAAGGTCAACAAGGGGAGGGGGAGAGCATTTATCAGTCACTCCAGCATCTTGGCTCCTGGAAGTTCAAGTCGGTGTCTTATAGACATTTAATCTGTGGGCTGATAATCTCAGAAGCAGCTACTGCAGTTACTTGGGGTTCTGCAGCTCTCACTCGCTCTGTTCTGTTGGGTTCCCATCCTGGGCTGATCTACCCAAGATTCTGCAGTGTGGCTGCTGCCTCAGACCTCCCAGGACTTTCTGCTTGGCCCTGCCATGGAGGGCACTGGTACAGCCTGTGCACTGTGTGCTGTATGCTCCTCCTGCCTCGTGTAACAGATCCTTCCTGTTGAACCTCCAGTCTGTCCTGGGCTGTGAATCTGACATAGTCTGTCTCCTGTTGGATTCTATCCTTCCAAAATCCAGTCAGATTCTCTTTTTAGAGGTATCTGAAGGAGTTTTTCTAAGAGTTTAGGTGAGTAGTTGCTCTCACTGTGACATCTTGGTTCTGCCCTATTATTGCATTCTTGAAAGAGTAATAAGGTTTCTTTCCTCTTGTTCTGTGCTTATCACAGTGAATGGCACATATTTGGTGTTTAATAAATGCTTGTTGATGACTTGATTTGATTATCATTTTAATCACACTCCTCATGTCTTCTTTTTCTAACATGAATTTCCCTATTCTCTTCATGCCATTTGTAATTTTTAGAAATAAATTACAACTATTATTATTGTGTGATCAGAAAAGTGGGATTTTTCACTTTCCATACTATAGCTTCTCACACCTTACGTGTTAACCTTATCAGTTTTACTGAACCATTTTTCTCTGGGCATTTTTTCTGGCTGTCTGGCATCCCCAAAATACCCTCTTTCTCTTCCTTTAAGTGCCCACTAAAACCCCATCTTCTTCTTCCTTACACCCTCTTAATTCCAGTGCTTTCCTTCTTTTGATTATTTCCTATTTATCCTGTACATAACTTGTTATGTATATATTTGTGTGCATTCTGTCTCCTTCATTAGATTGTAATATCCTTGAGGGCAGGCATTGTCTTTTTGTATCCCTAGTGCTTATCCCAGTGCCTGACCCACATTAGACACTCAAGTGTTTATTGAATGAATGAATGGGAAAGAAGGGGCTAATTATATTGTCACAAAAGACACATGTATAAGGATCCTTTAATCCCTTTTTTTCTTGCATTCTAATCCTGAGTATTTGACTTCACAGATGACATTCCATGCTAATCCTTTTTCCTGAAATGTAACTGAAATCTCTTTTAAATCACCCTTTTTATTATATGCTTGGAAAATCTGATACACTTGAATATTTTTCAATTCTCATATTTATTTTGTTGAAAAGCAAATACATTCTCTGGTATGTTCTCTTTTGTTCCTGAGTTTAGACTCATGATTATATATCTTCTGACCTGGAGATAAATCTTTCAAAATATGTATGTTCTGTTCATCAAAACTTCCACCAAAGTATATCTCTCTAGTCCTAATTAGCAATCATTAGAGCATCAGTCCCTTCATAGATAATGTAACCCTGTTGTTTCGGATCTGTGGTACAATATATTTTTTTCTTTGTTCAGCACTCCATAAACTGCACTAGCTTATTGTTAATTTTTATAATATTCATAATTAATAACCTTACTTTAATCTATTTTACTAATGTGTGTAATTGTAACTATTTTTAATATTCCCTTTCTTTTTTCACTAACCTCTCTCTCAGTTTCTTCTCTCTGTTGTAGATTCCATTATTTCCTCTTTTCTGTATTCCTGCTTCTTGAATTTTAGTTCCACTTATAGTGGGTTTCATTGTATTTTCCCTCATTTTTCCTTTCTTCTATTTTTCTGTTGACCTAAGACAAAACTATTTTTTTCTGAGCCAGTACTACACTTCATTCCTCAGCAGGAACTATTTCCTCCTCCTCATTTTCCTGTTTAACTTTTATTGTTTTCTAACACTGAGTATAACTTTTCATTTTTGCTTTTATCTACTTAAATGTCTTCAGTTTCCTCAGATGATTCTCATAGTTTGAACTCAAAGCCCTTCACCATTCTAGATGTTCTCCTCTGCATATCACTCAGTTCATCAATGTCCTTCCTAAAATGTGATACCCAGTTACTATTCTAAGGTCGTTTTATTTACTTTCCTTTATTCTAGAATGCTAGCTTCTTTATTTTTCCTAATCTCATCTAAAGACCTCATTTATTTGCTTCCTTCCCTTTCTTCATATTACCCATTGTACTAATTCAAGGCATCTTAACTTTTTTTGGGGTGTCATGAATTGATAACAAATCTAGTGAATCCCATGGACTGCACCTTAAAATACTTTTAAAAACATTATAATTGAAGGAAAGGATAAATTTCAGTTATAGATTAGAGAAAATAAAATAATTTTGCTCACATAATTCCATAGACTCCTCTGAAATTTCTTCCTGTTCACACTGCTGTATTTAAAATATTTTATTTTTGTCTTTTGTTTTTTTTTACATCTCATATAACAATAAAGAAAAAAGTAGCAAAATTCATTGTATCAAGAAAGTCTGAAAATAAGTGCAATGTACCATTCCCATAAGTCTCCTACCTCTGCAAAGAAGTGGGGTAAGAGTGTCTTCTCATGTCTTCATTGGGTCTGTACTTGTTCTTTCTAATTCTGCAAGATGTATTGTTGATCATTTCGTTATTATTCTTTCCCTTTGTATTGTTGTTGTCATTTATATTGTTTTCTTGATTCTCTTTACTTCACTCCATATCAGATCATGTAAATCTTTCCATGATGCTCTGTAGGCATCATATGCATTATTTCTTACTACATAGTCTTATTCCCTTACATCCATTTACCACAATTTGTTTCATGGATTCTTTACCAAAAACCCCCAGGATGAGAAGGCTCAGAATGACCTTTTCAAGTGAGATTTTATTTCTTAGCACCCTTGATTATTTGGCTTGATAAGACTCAACTTCATAATGTCACTTCTATTCTGGGTCTTTGAAGCTGCTCTACCTATGCCTGGCTCCATTTGCCCCAACATGCTCTTAGTTTTCCAGGTACATCTTTCTTGCCCAAATGGTAAGCAGAGTTCTTCCTTACTTTCATTTATTTATTTTTATGGATATGTTTTTCTCCTATACACCTGAAATATTGTCCTTGAGATGCATCATATTCTAATAATTCCTTGGGCTACATCCGTAGCATGTCTTTAGTTGTTCCCTCTACCAGCAATAATGAAAAACACTTGGAAGATAATTAAAATTCCAATCATATCTGCCCCTTTTAACACATTACTAACTGTTAAACATGACAAAGTCTCTAAGATGGTTATTATTTTTCCTATAACTTTTGTTTCATTCATGAATAGAATGAAAAATAAATAAGATCTTTGGTTCACTTGGGCTAAGTGGAATTACCCAAAGAAATTCCCCCAGCAGTTCTACCCACTGTTATCTGGATGCTTTCTGCCAAATAAATTCAATTTCTCTGTTAATCTGAAGCTCTCATCCAAGTCTTTACTTCCAGGGTTTTGAATGGTTGCAAACACTCCCTTTAGTATCATCTCAATTGAAATGACAATTAGAGTTTCCGTTTCATCTTCCAAGGCTGGGCAGCTGTTGTATTCATTCTATCATTTATAGTGCACATTCTAGCCATTAATGCTCATTTGAAAGAATACTTCCATTGTCTTCATTACCCTGTAGAGGCAACAGTGTTCTTTTCTCCCTTCTATTTGCCTCACCTATGTACCTAATGGGGAAAAAAAATTTGGCAAATCAGCTATAAATGCTTTCTTTTCTTATCATGCTTCAGTTCATTATTTCTCCCCTTTTTTCATTGTGTTTCATTCTCTATCAGCCAGTCAATAAACATTTATTAAGCATTTGCTAGGTTCCAAGTACTGAGAAAAGAAAGAAAGGCAAAAATGAAGTCCCTGCTCTAGGGGAGCTCACATTCTAGTGGAGCCAGATCAAATACAGAGTTTTCTTTTGGTAATTAAAGCCTTCACAATTTGTTTCCAGTCTATCTTTCCAGGCTGCTTATATGTTCTTCATACATGCCATGGCATCTCCTCTCTCTATGTCTTTGCAGAGGCCTATAATTTTCATGCCTATAATTCTTTCCTTCCTTACCTCCACCTCTTCCACCGTCCAAACTTCAGCTCAAGTTTCACTTCCTTCAAGAGACTTTTCCTAATTCCATTGCTTTTTTATTTTCAGTGTAACCCATATTTACAAATGCAAGCATGCAAACAGCTATTTACATACAAGATAAAGCTTAAATGAAAGGTATTGTCAGAGGGAAAATAGTGGTAGTATGTGTGTCTGTGTCTGTCTGCATGTGTGCAGTGGGGTGGAGGCATTGGTGGAGTTAGGTGGAAATGAAGACAGCAAAAAGCCTCTTCTCAAATATGGAATTTTAGCTGACTCCTATATGAAGCCAGAAGATAGAGATAAGGAAAAAGAGCATTCTGGGTGAAAAAACTTTGATCTGAGGTATGGAGTATATTGTGCGAGGAACAGCAGTCCCTAGGTCAGGGCTGCTAGATTATGGAATACAATGAGGAAAACAAGGTTTAAGACAAGTGGAAAGGAGCCAGGCCCATTTAGAGTTTCCATTTGCAGTTGAAACCTAGTATTTTGCTGATCCAGCTGTGTTGTTCATTCACAGGGTTGCTTTTAGGGTGTGTGGGCCCCCAGGCAAATATGTGTGTGTGTGTGTGTGTGTGTGTGTGTGTGTGTGTGTGTAAATTCCTGTTTATATCAAGAATTTGATGCAAAAATACATTATAAAATTCATGGACCTATGTGAGGTATGCTTATTTTTTGATGAAGATTTGGAAAACTTTCCTTTTTATTATGATTTAAAACAGAACTATATAGAGTTGAAATGACTGACTAAATTTGCATTACTCCTATTGTTCACATGACCACTGGAGTTACAATTCTGTGATGTCATCATCACTTGTGAAAAGATTATTGAAATAGCCTCCTCATTGGTCTCGCTGCATCCAGCTCTTTGCTTCTCCAAATAATCTTCCACACAGCTGTTGAATGCTAAAGTGTAGACCTGGCTGTCATTCCTTTCATCAAGAAACTTCAGTAATTTTCTACTAGCCTGCTAGAGTTTCCTTTTTGGTAATTAAAGCCTTCACAGTTTGGTTCCAGCCTGTCTTTCCAGGCTGCTTATATGTTCCTCATACATGCCATGCCATCTCCTTTCTCTGTGTCTTTGCACAGGCTCCTGGATGCCTGTAATTCTTTCCTTCCTTACCTCTACCTCTTAGACCCTCAGTATCCTCCAAACCTCAGCTCAAGTCCCACTTCCTTCAAGACACTTTTCCCAATTCCTCCAGTTGTTAGCCTCACTCTAAATCATTGTTTATTTTCAACATAACCCACATTTACTCTTCCATGAACACATTGCCTTCCTATATTAAAATGTCCGCTCCTTGAGGACAGGGACTATCTCACTTTAACATTAATATCTCCCTGTAGCACCTGGCACAGTGCTTGAAAGCATTTGTTGTTTTTCAATTGTTTGACACTTTGTAACCAACCTCATTTGGGGTTTTCTTTGCAAAGATACTGGAATTGTTTGCGTTTTCCATCTTTGGGTCATTTTACACATGAAGAAACTGAGACAAACAGGGTTAAGTGACTTGCCCAGGGACACACAGCTACTAAGTATGTGAGGCTGGATCTGAACTCAGGAACATGAGTCTTCCTGAGTCCAACCTGGTGCTCTATCTACTCTAGTATCTAGCTGCCTGAAACATAGAATGCTATTAATACATGCATATTGTTTGATCTTGAAATGACAAAGATAAAAATACAGTTCTTGCTCTCATGGGGCTTGTGTACAAATACCTTATAATAAGTGCAAGGGTAGAATATACAGAGCCCAAGACAATTTTAATCAGACAAGAACACAGAGTAGTATTGGAAAAGAGATGACACATAAGTAGGTGGCATAGGAAGGTGACAGAAAGCTCCTACTTCCTAGTTTAGGTGAATAATTGCTGCCTCTATGTGCATGACAAGTTCACCTAGGTCATGGTGAGATCTATTCTCCTAATTCCTTGAGAGTGAACAATCAGATTTATTTGAATTGAGTCTTCCAAAGTGTCTGGTCCATTGAGATGCAGGGCCCTGGCTTAGCAAGATTTAAGGGTGTCTGCCTCTATGTGTGTGGGGAGGGGTGGAGTTGATGGAGTGAAGTAGGATAAATGGCATTTTAAATAACCATTAAATGCCAGTTCTTTCACCAGATTCTGTGTAGTGTGGGTCTTTCATCCTTTGACAATCATCCATTGTTCTCACAATTCCTAAATAATCCTTCATTGTTCCCACCATCTTCTGATGATCCTCTTTGTTTCCCACCCTCTTCTGACAATTCTCCATGGTCCCCACTAACCCCTGACAATTCTGTATAGTGCTCAGCATTCTCTGACAATTATTCATGGTCTCTATCATCTTCTGAAAATCCTCTATGTTTCCCATATCTTCTTGAAATATGGTGGCTTCCTACTTTTCTACTTCTTGGTGGCCATATTGTTTATTTTTTCTAACATTAATTACCCATATGAAGAATGCTTGCATAACTTTCTCTTTTATATTGTACATGCATTTTTGTGGAAGCTCAGAGCTAGAAGGAAGCTGACAGACCACTTGTTCCAAAGCCTTTATTTTGAAAAGTGGTAAGGTTTATGCCTGCAGAGGTGAGATCATGTTACTAGAGTCACACATAATCAGGATTCAAGTCCAAGTCTTTTGACTCCAAATCTAGAGTTCTTTATTTTTTAAATAATATTTTATATTTTCCCAGTTGCATATAAAAACTATTTTTTAACATTCATTGTTAAAAATTTTGAGCTCCAAATTCTCTCATTCCCTTACCTCTTCTCTCCCCCACCAGATGGCAAGCAATTTGACATAGGGTACACATATGCAATCAAGCAAAACATATTTCCATATTAGTCATGTTGTTAAAGAAAACATAAATTTAAAAAAAAAACATGAAAAAATAAAGTGACAAATAGTATGCTTTGATCTGCATTCGGACTCCATCAGTTCTTCCTCTGGAGGGGGATAGCATTTTTCATCATGAATCCCTTGGCATTGTCTTGGATCATTGTATTGCTACAACAAATGACATGAAATTCAAACAAAGGGAAGGTAGAAACAAGAGGTAATAGGGATGAAATTTCATATCAACCTTTTGAACTCTCTTCTGCGCTTCAAGTCACAACCCAGATCCTATCACTTCCATCAAACTTTCCCTGATCATTCATCCAGAAGCTATATTTTCCTGTTCTTGAATTCCAATAGCAGTTTTAAAAATGCCATTTATCTGCATTTATCTTATATTGTCCAACAGTATAGTTACTTACTTTCATGTCTTTTCAGTGTGTATAGACTGTAAACTTATGGTCTGGACTGGGACCGGTTCTTATACATCATAGAAAGCAACCATCTTTCCCCTCAACTCTTGTTGCTTAGCACAATGTTTTGTCCCTGATTCTTACCAAATATTTGTTGAACGAGTAATATCCCAATTGCCTAGTTTTCATTAAATCCTGTATTTTATCTTGAATCTTCCTTGACCACTTTTAGGTGCCTTGTTAGGTGGACTAGAGCTTACTTTCAGGGTTAGATGATTGTATTTGCAAAGGTAATTAATAGTGAATAGGATAAAAATCATTAATTGCCTCAAATGAAACATTTGCAGATGTAAATTATTTAAATTAGTTATCTGAAGAGTCATTTTGCACACTTAAGTTGAAGTTTTACTGGGTATAAAAGTAGATCACTAAATGATCCATAGGATTGCCTTCTGGGTTAGTTTATCTAAATTCTCAGTCTCTTGAAAATGTGAAATAAGGATGGCAATAACATAGAGTGATATATTTTCTATTAGTATTATAAATGTTTAAAGGAGTTATCTTGATAATTTCTGCTCTGCTCATGAAATTTTGCATTAGTGACTTATTCTCACACTATCAATTTTCTCTTCGTATTTTGTCTTTGGTAGATAAATGAAATCTTCATTCATTTTTTTGGCTGCACTCTTCCATCTCCTGGTATGTTTTTTCTTTCCTTACAATGTCCTTGTCCTTCCCCTTCCTTTACAGGTCATTTTTATATGCTGCTTTCCCCCAGTACAATGTAAGCTCTGTGATGGCAGGAACTGTCTTACATTTGTTCTCTCGGGGTTTAACACACAGCCTAGCTCACAGTAAGCACTAAATAAATACCTATTGAGTTGGCTAGGAGAAAATAATACCACTTCAGATTTGTAGTTTGTGGATATTTTACTGACAATAACTTTACAATGTATTCAGTACCAATTTTACTATTCCCATTATACAAATGGGGAAATTGAGGTTCAAAGAAGAGATTTATTTTTCTTGAACCTACCTATAAGAGATATTCACTGGCAGATATGCTATTACCACTGATTTTACTCATATCTTAAATCCTAGGTTGGTTTGTATTGCCTCTGGTTGTTCTTTTTCCTTATATACAAAGCAGCAGGTTCAGAAATGCACCATTTAGATATACAGAGCCTGATCAGCTTACCTGATCAATCTGTTGCTCCCAACTGACAGTGTGGTATTAGAGGGCATTGGGACATAATTCCTCCAGGCCTAATAAGCAGGTAGTATGGTATACCAGCCTCTGGACTTACTTAGTACTCCAAAGATTTCCTGTTATATTTATGAAGAAATATAAAATTCTCTTTTTCTGAAGCCCTTTACAACCTGATCCCTTCATATCTTTCCAGATGTCTTCAACCTAATTCCTCTCTAGGACTCAATGCTGTAGAAACCTTGTTCTTTGTTCTTGCACACAATACTACATCTCCTGACTACATGTCTTTCTGTTAGTTTTCCCACGTACCTGGAATATTCTCTTTCCTTGTCTACCTCCTGGCTTCCTTCAGGTTTCAACCCAAATCCAACCTTTCTCCGTCCTTCTCAGTACTCTCTGAGATTACCTCCCATTTACTCTGTATCTGTCTAGATGTATATAGCTGTTTAAATGTTGTCTTTCTCATGTGAATGAGAACTCCCTGGGAGCAAGGATTATTTTTACCTTTCCTTGTTATCCCCAGTGTATACCAGTGCCATGGCTGACACATGACAAGTGCTTAATAAATACTTGTTGACTGACTAATATTCTCTCAAGTTTCCTCAGACCAGGGCTTAAAACTCATGGGCAAAGAAATATAATAATCAATCACTCAATCAAGAAGTATTTATTGGTTACCTTTTATGTGTCAGACACCATTAGGCATGGGGGATTAAAGACAAATAATGAAGTGGTCCCTGCCTTCAAAGAGCTTACACTCTCCAAGGGGAGATATATACATTAATGATATAAAAAGTGAATACAAAATAAATTTAAAAAGTGATTTGGATTGAGGAGGCAGGTGTAAATCAAGCCTTGCAAGTTCCACTCAATGATTTTCATTCACATTAGTGTTCTCCCTTATTTTCTTGTTCTGCACACCCTATAACTTCTTTCTCCATATTGGGTCACTCTCTACCATAATCCCTTTCAAACACAGGATCATAGACAGAACTAGAAAAGAATTCTGAGACTAATTAGCTCAGTGCCCTCATTATGCAGATGAGGTAACAGGCCCAGAGAAGTTAAGGATATCATTGGATGTCACACAGGGAAGTGAGTGTCAGAGGCAGAATTTGAACCCAGATTCCCTTACTCAAAACCTATTGCTTTTCCCATTTTATCACACTGTTACTATAAAAATCAGTATCTTTGGTAAGAAAATTATGTATTGAAGCAGCTCTCTGATGATTTATGGGACAAAGGCAACTATTTAAACAGGGATCCTTTTTTAAAATGATTGTGTGGGGTTAGGATTTTGGTTATTGCAGTAAACCATCTTAAAGCAATGTTTTTCAGACTTAAGTGTTCCAGTGTTGTCATATATTCCAGGACAATTTCCTGGAAAATCCTCAGATTAGTTCCAAGAGAATATGGTACATCTTAGATTATCCCTTCAGAACAACCATTACGTGAATAATTGGCTCCTTGGTTTTCATTGAAGAGCAGAAATGAGTGTACTATTTTTTAGTTCAGATCCACCTAAGAATCTTGAAATACAATAAGAATAAATCACCTGGAAGGCTTATGAGCTATCTTACAATCATTTTAACCCTTATAGTTTTCAAATAAATGCTATTACAGCATTAAAGAAGTTCATGTTATCATTTTGTGTAAGACAGGGAAACATGAGCTAAGTGAAGTACAATTAATCAAATTCAAAATGAGATTAAATAATTGGACCCAAAGTATTGTGATTGATTGCATTTTGCCAGTTTAGAGGGAGATCTCTGAAAAGCTCCTGGGACCTGTCCTTGGTCCTATGCTATTAAGACATTTGATCTAGCACCTGGATATAGATTTTGGAGCAGATAGGTGTCAAGGACAAAGGTTTTGGGGGAGAAGATTGGCCTTGTTATTTTATTGGTTGTTTCTGTTATTTCATCAGGGAACTCCTAAAGAGGAAACATTCTCCACCAATGTAGGTCCTTACCTAGACTTCAACTTACAGTGACAGAATGCTTTCCAGACATTGAAGGGAGGGAGGGAGAGAATAAGCATTTACATGGTACCTACTAAGTGCCAGGCTCTGTACTAAGCACTTGTATCAGAAAGTACTCTGGCACCCAGGAAGGCCTGCTGCATAGGTTCAGAGGGGTAAACAAACTTACTTTAATTACATATACCAACAGAGAAAACACAAGCAGGACCTACACTCAAGACTTCCAACTATCTGACCATAAGCAATACATCCGTCATTATCAGAGAGAGAAGAGTCAACATCTGGGTTTTCAAAGTGAGAGGGAAGGGGGGACTCCTCAATGGCTACCCAGAAGCTTGTCTGGCCCAATCACACAAACACTTTTCCAGTGATTTGAGCCTCAACCTGAGACCCATCAATGGGCAGGGAAGAGTTTTAATTTCCATAACAGCATTATACCAACATTATATAATTTGATCCTCACAGCCCTGCAAAGTAGGTGTTATTAATATCTCCATTTTACAGTTGAAATGGAGGCAAACGGGGGTTAAGTGATTTGCTTGAAGGAACTGAAAATGCTTAACTTGGAGAAGAACAAACTCAGGGGAGGTGCATGTCAGATCTCTTCAAAAACTTGAAGGGCTTTCGTATGGAAGAGGAATTAAGCTTATTTTACTTGGTTCACAAGTGATCAACTAAAGCAATGGGTAGAAATTACTGAGAGAGATACAGACCCACACTAAGGAGAGCTTCCTAAGTGTTACGGTTGTCAGGAGTGGAATGGGCTCTCTCTCACTCACTGAGAACTTTCAAGTGGAGAGTAAATCTTGTACGAATTGTTTCCTATTAAGATTTAGTTTGGATTGGTTACCCTCTGAGTTCCCTTGCAGCTTCTAATGCACCACACAACCTAATGAATATATTGAATGGTCCCATTTAACTTTTCATACATGTTTTGTTATATGTAAACTACCATCAAACCACTATGTGGTGTGTTTTCTAAATATATAAGCCCCCTCTTGGGAAAAGGAAAATTATTCGATTGATATTGTAATATATAATACACAGAATTACTCTTAAATAATTTTTTATTAGCTGCCATTTGGCATTTTTGTGAACGAGAAATAAAGCAGCCCTAACTTAAAGAAGTGTTGAGAGCTTATTTTTTTTCCCGGTTCTATTCCTAGACTCTCTTAGAAAATCAAATAGTTTATGGGATTGACAAGAGAACAGTGGTTCTAGGTAAAATTATGCTGTAGAATAAGGGCTCTTTGTCTTGGGCATCCTCAGCATGTCTTTCCTCTACCTTTTTCCTCTCATCTTTCCCCTCATTCATTTGGTGAGAGCTTTCATACTGTGACCTTGCTATCTCTTGTCAAAAGGTGCAACCAGAAAATATCAAGGTGCACATTATCATTCATGCCATAAGCCTTTAGCTCAGACTAGTTCTCTAGTCCTATGCTCTAGAACTCTAAGGTTGACCCTGTAATGTTTATTCACATAGTCAGTCAATAATCATTTATTAATAGGAGAAGTTTTATTACATTCCAGATGCTGATAGTTAGCCTTATCACAATAATATGGAGGTTAGAATTGATCATAGACTTCACTTGAGGCCAAAGCTTGGTGCCTCTGCTAAAAAAATGTGATATCATCTTGGGATATGAATACATACACATAGACAAATACACCTATACACATATACATACACATGTGTGTATGTGTGTATATGTATGTATGTGTGTGTTTGTGTGTGTATGTGTACCCCAAGTTGAAAATAAGCAATAGCCTCCCTATATTCTGTAATGTTCAAGCTACACTTGGAATCCTGTGCTCAATTCTAGGCACTCATTTAAAGTAGGATTTTGATAAATCATTCATGCTGCATGTTTCCCATCTGCTTGCCTATGATAAAAAGGAAATCAAATGTGCCCTGTTCCTTTTCTCTTGGTGTTCTTGATCTTGGGGAAAAAGAATTCTGAAATATCTCACTAACACTAAGGGTGAATCTACATAGAGCAACTCACTTTTTATCACAGGTCTGCAGAAGCAAAAATATTTTCTAGGGAAATAATTTTCTTTAAGGGGGTGGACTCATCCATATGGTGGAATCATACCTTTGGGTTGTCAAGGCTGAGTACACAGTCTGATGATTATCAGGTAATTGATGTATTCACAGAGTCATCCATTGCTTTTCCAAAGATCTTCCCTGAGGGTGTTGGGCATACATGTCAATCAAGTTTAGCCACTGGTTAAGCAGATGGTCAGGAGCCTAGACCAAAGAAAATAGAAAAATAAATGATCAGAAAAGATTGTCTGCCTTACAATTCACTCTAATGCATTCAGTGGACATCAAATTTGGATTATCTTAACGATAATCAGCTGCTGACTTAACCATTCTTTATTTCCAAAATGTTTTTGAAGGTTTATGCAAATGCATCTTCAGAATTTAGGGTCACCCTAGGAAGGAAGGAGCATTTTTCTTCTGTTGATTGATGCAGTATGTGAGAAAAGTCAACTTACTGTTTTTTAAAGAAAACTTGCTTTATTATTTATTTCCTTTTTAAACTCTTGCAATAGCCATGGGCCATTATTGACAATAAAAATGATGGTTCCTTAATTATTTGATATATTTTTGTTAATAATTTTTTATAGACATCAAAACTTTAGTAGTTATACTCTAAGTATATTCATTAACTGAGAAACTACATGCTGACCAGTTCAATTCTAGAGAGCTGGTCTTTGAGTTACAAGTACTTGGTTCAAGTCCTATCTCTGACATTAACTGCCTCTGAGACCCTGGGCAAGGATCTTGAGTTCTCAATGCTCCTTGCAACTCTGTAAGACTATATGCTGTACAACAGTTGCTAATCTTCATTAGTAGAAGGAGTTTTCACACTGGAATTACAGAGCCCTGACCCTCCCCTCTTCTCAAAATATGCAAGTCCCTTGCATTCCAAGACTGCCCCTGAGGAATTTGTATTCTCCTTTAAGTTGTTCAAGTTTTAAACTGCACCAAGACTTAATGGACACTCTTTATAATCTGAACTGGACTGCCACGGTAGTATAGCAATCCTTTTAAACTTCCTGAATCAATTCACTATCCCAACTAACACAGTGGTTTTCCAAACTTTTTGATTCCTCTAGTATCCCTTGGCATTCCTTCTCCACACCACTTTCATGTGAGGACCATTACTCGCGTGCTTCATTAGAAAAAAAACAAGGTTGTTTACTAAGATGTTCCTCTTCTCCCTTCTTCCTCATCTCACTTCTCTCACATCTTCCACTACTTTCTCCTCCCTCATCCTTTTCTCCCAGGAAGAATTGTACCTTGTTGCCAAGGCAGTACATCTGTGATTCCATCTCATCCTTTCTTTTCTAGCATACTGTCCTGTCATCCCTACTCTGCCAGTAACCTCTCCCCATCTATTGACTGCTTCTGTGTTGCCCACAAACAAGTCCAAGTCCCCACTATCCTTAAAAAAATAAAAACAAAATATCATTACTCAATATGACCATCTCTACTACCTATTTTCCTATATTCTTCCTTCAATTCCTTAAGAAAGCCATTTATAATTAGTTCCTCCAAATCTTCCCTCACCTTCCTCTAAATGTTTTGGACAGTCTGGTTTCCAACCTCATCATTCAACTTAAATTGTTTTATTTTTTTCCCCCAAAGTTATCAATGATCTCCTAATTATGACCTCTAATGAGCTTTTCTCAATTCTCACACTCCTTCACTTCCATGTTTCCTTTGTCATTGTTGATAATTTTCTTCTTTTTGATATTCTCTCCTTTCTAGGTTTTTGCAACATTGATCTCTCTTCATTCTCCTACTTGTGTGAAAGCTCCTTATTCTACTCTGCTGGTCATTCATTCCTATTACTTATGGGAGTTCTCCAGGAGTATTCCATCTACAATCTCTTGTTTAGTGGTTTCACCATTTCCCATGGGTTTAATGATCATCTGTAGGCAGAGAATTCTCAGATCTTTTGATCCAGCCCTGACTTTCCATAGGCTGTAGGGACAATGTCTGGAATGTAGTTTCTCCTCACCTTTGCCTCTTGTCTGTGCTCATATTTGTCAAGTGCTTAGCACAAATGCTTACTCAGTTCCCCTTTCCCTTCCCTATCTACCCTATAATCCTTAAAAACTGAGCCAAAATTCACCTTTTGATGGGATTACCTCACATTTATTCTAAATAAAATGTAATAAAATAGAATATATAGACTACATAACATATATATCCTATCGTATATTTAGTATACTATATAGAACATATATACAGCTATCCCTTTCACATCACGGGAATTAGAGATATGGTGCCTTGCTATCTGGAAGAGCTATGTGAAACTTTTTGACCCTCCCTTTGTATCAGAGAAATTTCAAATATTAAGGTATTGAAAGATAAAATATTTTGACATTATGCAATACTATACATATATTTTCTGCATTTCTGAGGTTCTAAATATCTTCTGTGTCATCTGTGGCTTCCACAAAACTCCCCCTTCAATTTTTGTTTAATTTTTTTGTGCTAACCTGAGATATATTGAAACCACGAAGGGCAAAGTTGCAATGTGGAAGAGATGACTGCACTATACATACATGTATGTGTATATATATGTATAATTACACACAAACATATACACACATATTGTAAATGAGAGGCAGAGGAAAGGAGAAAAGGGGGAGAGGAAACAAAAAAGGTCTCTTTCACAAGGTTTTGAGCTGAGTTTTAAAGGAAGCTAGGGTAGACAGAAAAGAGAAAAGGTAAGGAAGTAAGCATTTATTTATCACCTACTATTTGCCAGGTATACATACATATATGTATGTATACTAATATATGTGTGCATACACACATATGCATACAAATGTTTTTATGTTGGCTCCTTCAGAGCAGCAAGAGTATTTAACCTTTCTTTTTCATCTCTAGTAGTTCGGATAGTGCCTGACAAATAACATGGTAAACACTTCATAAATGGTTATTGTTGACTGAAAACAGTTGTTGATCGACCTTGGTAGAAGAATTTTCTTTGCTAAGAGTTCCCCACATATGTGAAATTTTGCCATTTACCAGACCTTTACCATTCTCTAACTTCAAAAAAAAATCTATACTTTATAAATCACAGGAGAATTTGGAAGTAATAATGCCTTTACATGCTGGGTATACTTACTCATTCTGCAAAAAGGTTTGTTGGCTTATTTATTATCCTGAGTCCCGCTGCATATTTCATCAGGGCTAAATAAAACTCTAGTGGCAATGTTTGGTGAACATATGGATTGCAGTATCTCTTGTACCAGCTTTCTTTCCTCCATGGCCTCTTAGGGAGCCTTGGCCCAGAGGGCAAGCCACTGCTCTTAAAAAATAGCCAAATACATTTATTTCTTTTTACTCTGAAAGGCTACATTCCTGGGGGTCATGACAAATAAGAGTAGACTAAATGAAATAACTAACAATGCTACAGCGAATTTATTTCTGCTTCCATAAGCAGAAATATTTCTCTGGGGCATAGGCTAAATCTCAGCTGGAGCCACTACATGGTGACAACTTCATGACAGAATGCAGTAAGAGTATACTACAATGAGAAGAATATTGCTCCAAGAGACAATGCTAATCTCTATTCTCCTAATTATTAAATGACTCCTTGGCAAGCCCATTGAACTCTCTGAACTTCAGATGTCTATATGTAAAATGAGGATGATAATGCCTTATTTGCCCAAAGGCAAAGGTCTCAACAAGGAGGTAGTTTACTCTAGGTCTGTTAAAGCTCTAGGATATTACATCACAGGTATAACTAGGTGGGGCAACTAAAGCTTTATACCAGAGTGCTAAAATCCATGAGATATGCATCTTCTTTGTAGCCCAGACCCTCATATCCTTGGAAGTTATACTTTGTGGTTCTTTACTGTACATATCACCTAACTCCAGGGGTGTGCTGGAGCCAGCTTGTACTATTTCTGGAGAGGCAAAGGTTAAATTTTTCAGTGTGAGAATTTACATCTTGGAAATTGGCAAACACTATAAATATGGGTTTGATTTATTGTTTTATTGAATTCTAGACTTAATAAAGTGATAAAGAAGTGTCAGTGGTGCAGATTAAACTTAAAATTGTGTTGTGCATACATTTTTTCTTTCTTTTTCTTAGAAAGCTACTTGTTAAATGTTTACCAATTCATTCCTGTCAGAATCCTTCCCTAAACTCACTCACAGAGTATATTCACCATAATGCCTCTCCCCACTCATAATCGCAGGTGTGCATTTTGGCCCTTTTGGCAATGGGCTACTTCTCCTATTATAACTGCACCAGCAATTGGACCATTTCTGCATTGCTATCCAAACTTTACAATTGTTTCTGTCCAAGCTGAAAGACATCCTAGTTATACATCTCTGATACTTGCTACAACAAATTTAATACCATTTATTCTCTTATTTTAAAGAATATTTACTTTCATATTTTTACTTCCAAAATATTGTTATATCTCTGGAGAATTTTGATTGAATTGAAATATCTTAGGATTCTGGACATTCAAAACCTGCCAAGATTGACTAGAAGCTAACTTTCTGGAGACAGTGAAAAGTTCATTACATAGGGCAAACCTATCATCCATTTAAGGAGAATTCCTTTTTGAATGGCAGCCTGAAGTGGATGATTTCCTGTGATTTTCCTCTAATACAGCATAATTTTCTTCTAACACCACTGAGATGACACTCCTCTTTCCTTCCTTCCTTCCATCCTTCCTTCCTCCCTTCCTTCCTTTCCTCCTCTCTCCATCCCTCTCTTTCTCTTTTTCTTTCTTTTTCTTTCCTTCCTTCCTTCCTTCCTTCCTTCCTTCCTTCCTTCCTTCCTTCCTTCCTTCCTTCCTTCCTTCCTTCCTTCCTTCTTTCTTTCTTTCTCTTTCTTTCTCTGTCTTTCTCTATTTCTTTTTCTCTCTTTCTCTTTCTTTCTTTCCTTCTCTCTCTCTGTCTCTCTCTGTTTTGTTTGTGATAGTACCTCTTTTTTGTTGTTCATACTCTAACAGGGAAATGAAAATTCCGTCCCAACATGGTTAACGTTGCCAGTTTTTTATTGTGTTGAGTTAGCAGGCCACGTGTAGAGAGGAAATTGTAATTGTGACACAAGGGATCACAAGAATGGAAGGGACTGAGGGAGCTGTTTGTGCCCCAGTGAGAAATAAACCATGAAGTATAGAGGTCACAATGATTAAGTTACCCAGTCCAGCCTTCTTCCTGTGAAGTTAGGGATTTCTACTGCAAAAAAAAAAAAAAAAAAAGGTAATTGGAAACAGATGCATGTCCCAACCCAAAAGTGTTTGCTGCATGCAGAAAATAGCTGAGAATGTATGAAGCTGAAGAGCCCCAACAAAGCAATTTCTAGCCAATTAATGTCGGGTAAATACAAGAGGTTTTGATTTGTTATTAGGGTGAGAAGAGCCCGAGGAAGCTCGAGCTTACCTCTGTCAGCAGCAGCCACAGAGAAAAAAAGAAGTTGGCTAAGGAGTTTGGCGGTCCCATTCTTCATTTTTATGTACCTGTGGGTAGACGTGTATTTCCAATTTCTTAAGCTTTGTTACATTTAGAGTGGTGCCTGTTGGGGTCTGTAAATCTGAAGTTTGGAAAACATTTCCCTTTCACCTTTTTTCCTTAAATCTGCAGATAAACATTCTTTCTTTCCCACATGGTTCATACTGAAAGCTTATAATTAAATCATTTGTAGCAAAAGGAGACTTACAAGATATTTGCCAATTGTTACAGAACTGAACGTTATATTCTCACACAGGAAATTCCTCCCTGGAGTATAGGTAGTAACAGTCATAAATCACATATAATTAGGCAAGTATTCCCTGCCATATTCAGTGCAAAAAATGAATAAGGTAAAATGTGATAGATGTTTTCTCATCTGTATATTTTCCCCCTAGCTTAAAGATTGTTTCTTAACTCCTTGTCTGTATCTCTGCTATGTTTGGGAGGCATATATAATTGATCTTTAACGTTTTTGCAAAGGTATAGAGGAGAACTTGTCTATTTCATTGTGTACAAATAATATATATCAATTTATAGATTTAAGAAATGGCCTCAGGTATAAGGTTAAGTCCAGGGTCACACATCTAGTGTAGATGAGAGATCTTCTGGATTCTGAAGAATCTTTCAATCTAGTAAGGTACATCTCAACATTATAGGAAATTCCAAACCTACTAACATGATGAATGGAAAAGCCTGAATACCATAGTGCAAGACACAACACAGAAAAATTTTCCAGAAGTTTCAAAAACTGGCAATAAGATATTAATTAACTGATTCTACATTTCATTAACAGAAAAAAGTAATAAAACAGGCTTGACCTTCCAAGGTTTCTAGCAGTTAAATTTTAAACTTCCAATATAAAACAACAAATATTATAAGCAGCCAACAAAAAGTCCTTCCTTCTTCTATGAAGCACAGGCATTTTGAACCCACAACAAATCAAAATAGAAATCAAAACAGAGTATTCTAAAAATCAAAGATCAAGGTGCATCAATAAATAACTTATCTTGCAAAGCTGAGGCTAGTCCCAACTGAAAATTGATGAATCTTCAACAAAAGAAGGCATTTGGGTTCCTGGAAAAAAGAAACCAGTAATGAGAAAAGTGCTTGATTGAAAAACCCACCAATGTGAGAAAGCAAAGTTAATAGATACCATTTCAAGAAAAGATTAGACAATGAAATTAATGCTTTCATGTTTAGGTTATTAAAAAGACCTGTATGTGAGCAGAGGAGAAAACATATTTTCTTTAGTATCTATCCAACTTACAGAGCTTTGGGAAAGAAGGATAAAATCAATGGAAAGAAGGACTGAGGTGTGTGTATGAGGAGGAAGTATTTACCTCAGAAAGAGAAACCAAACACTCTTTAGAGAAATAAAGTAAAACTTAAATAACAGAAGGGATTTTTATTTGTTCATGGTTATGCTGTGCCAACATAATAAAAATGACGATACTATCTAAATTACTGTATAGATTTAATGTTATAGCAATCAAACTACCAAGGGATCACTTTTAGAGAGCCAGATAAAATTATAGTATAATTCACTTGGAAGAATAAAAAGTCTAGAATTTTATGAAAACAATGAAAAAATAAGTAGGAATGAAGGGAACATAGTGCTTGCAGATCTCAAACTATATTACAGAACAAATTCATCAAAACTATTTGGTACCACTTAAAAAATAGAAAAGGACATCAGTGGAATAAACCAGAAAAGCATATATCAGAAAGAGTCAATCTTAGGAGACCAGGGTTCCATTAAGCTAAAACATAGATGACTTGGGAGAAGCCCTCTTAAAAGAATGATTGTAGAAATTGGAAAAGAGTTTGGTAGAAAATAGGGTTAGATGAGCATCTTATAATATAATGATTTTCCAAATGGATTTGCAATGTAAATATGAAAGTTCAAATTTTATAAATAACGCAGAAAAATGAAAGGTAGTAACTTTCAGAATTATAGCCAAGGGGAATATTCTCAAGAAAAACATTAAATGTAGGAAACTATCAAAGGTCAATATAGATCATTTTTGAAATTGAAAAGGGAAACAGCATGATATAGTGGAAAATTTGCTGGATTTTTTGTCAGGTTATTTGGGTTCAAATCCTGGGTATGCCACTTATCTATCTATATGATCTTGGATAAGTCATGTACTCTTTCTAGGCCTCACTTTCCACATCTGTAAAATGAAGGAGTCATATTGGCTGGCTGGCAATATCTCTTACAACTTTAAGTTTCATAGGACTTGATTATGTGAAAATTTTTTTTCATAAAAAATACAACTTGAATAAGAAAGGAATTTGTCAATTAAGAAAAAATATTTTTTGCACAAAGTGTGATAAAATTTTTATATACAAAAGATGAAGGAAATCAACAGAAATGTATAAGAATAAGAGCTATGGGTTGTTGCATATATCTAATCTCTGCTACCTAGGTTATAGCTTCAGGGTCCTCTGAGCTTGAGAATTCAGAGATACAGCTAGCTAGGCTGATCAGGCATCCACACTATCTCATTAAGTCTAACATCAGTATGCTGAACCTTTGGGAACAGGGAGACTCCAGGAGGGGCAAACCAGTCTAGATTGGAAATGGAATAGATAAAGCTTCTGTGATGTTCCTGAGAGAGATGAGTGGCTCCTCCACTTTCAGCCTGGGCTACATATGAAGTCTGGCTCAAAAACAAACAAACAAACAAGCAAAACCAAATACAGTAAAAACAAGAAGAAATACATGAGTTAGAAAAAAGAATATGATAGCTATGCTCACACATTTAAAGGGCTGTTATATTTAATGCATATTAGACTTGTTCCATTTGGCCCCAGAGAGTAGAAATGGAAACAAATGTATAGAAGTTATAATGAGGCAAACTTTGGCTTGAGGTCAGGAAAAAAAAGCTAAAAAAATAATCTAACAATTAGAACTGTCCCAAAGTAGAATGAGTTACCTTGAGATATCCCCCTCCCCGCCCCCCCCTTCTAGAGGTCCTCACTCAAAGGCTGGATGAATACTCTGTATACAGGTTGGACTATATGGTTGCTGAGGTCTCTTTCAAATCTCACATTCTATGATTCTGTCACAGTTGAAGGATATAAACAAATAATTGCAAAGAACTACATTTTTAATTTCCCCAGAGAACTACAAATTATTAACAATCATTAGAAAAATCACTCCAGATCACTGCTAATGAGAAATGCAATGTGAAGCAACTCTGAGGATTCTTTTTCATTATACTGATAAAATGTCACATCAATGCCATAGAGGCAGCATGGCATCGTGACTAGAGTCAGATCTGAAGCCTGGAATGCTTGAGTGAAATTTCTGCTTCTGTCATTAATGGGTTCAATACTTGGATAACAGCAAGAATCTGAGTTCTTGAAAGTTCACATAATTTATTGGCACTCGAGTTCTTGTCCCTTTAGTCATCCCCACCTTTCAACCTTGCTCAAATTAGTTGTAGCTTCCACTCCTGACAGCTAACTCTTACCAACAAGCACTATTATAATCACTCTACATACAAGGACACAAATCTAAGTGGGTTATATAAGTGACCTGGCAATCTCATGGCTAGGAAGTGGCTGGGAATCAAATCCATGTTGTCCTATAGTAAATCATGTTCTCTTTGCAGTAAATTAATACTTTATACAGCTAACTTTTGCACAAGTGTAGTCGTTTCTTAAAGAATCATTAAGACCCACTCAGTAGAGAGCCAATTTTAGTGCAACTGTATAAATTCATTTTATTAGCAGGGGTGTGCTGGAGCCAGCTTTAATGAACTCAAGAGAGCTGATTATTAAATTTCCAAGACAATCACTTATACTTCACAAACTGGCAAACATTACAAATTTGAACTTAGTTTCCAGACTTAAGACAGTGATGGGAGATGTTAATAATAATGATTAAACATTTTTTGTGTACACTATTTTCCCCAGTAACATGTAAAGACAATTTTTAACATTCATTTAAAAAATTCTAATTTCCAAATTTTTTTCCTGTTTCCCCTTCTCCCTCCCTAAGATGGTAAGCAATTTGATATAGGTTATACATGCACAATCATGCAAAAAATTTCCATATCAATCATGTTGTGAAAGAAGAAACATACCAAAAGGAAAAGTAAAGTGAAAAATGGTGTGCTTCAATTTGCATTCAGACTCTATCAGTTCTTTGTCTGGAGGCAGACAGCATTTTTCCATCATGAGTCCTTTGAAACTGTCTTAGATCATTGTATTGCCAAGAATTGCCAAGTTATTCACAGCTGATCATCATATAATAATCCTTTTACTACACACAATGTTCTTCTGGTTCTAATGATGGCTAAACTTAAAAGCATGCCAGGCATATACATGCACACATACATACATATACACATATGTAGAATGTATTTGGAAGGCTGATTGTTAAATATTTACCAGCACGTATTTGTCCCTGGATCAAGTCTCTTTGTCTTGTCTTCAGACTATTTGTCTTCATACCAGTATAGGTGACTCAGTGGATAGAGTGTTGGACCTGGAGTCAGGAAACTCATCTTCATGAGCTCAGATCTGGCCTCAGACACTTACAAACTGTGTGACTCTAGGCAAGACACTTAACCTTGTTTTCTTCAATTCCTCATTTGTAAAATGAGCTGGAGAAGGAAGGGGCAAACCACTTCAGTATCTCTGACAAGAAAACCCCAAATGAATCATAGTCAGAGGCAACTGAAAAATGATTTAACAAGAACATCATTAACGCCTACTTGCAGTCCAATTACTGCCTTCTGTCTCTGGCCTCTTTGCTTAACACCCCAGATTCGTGGTCACAGCCTCTGTTTTTGTCCACAATCCATTCTATGATCTTGAAGCAGCTATAGGCTTTCTCAGCTTTCTTCACCAGGAAATCAACACAACTCATTACAAGTACTATCACCAGCTCCGTCTTAGAGCAGGAAAAGAGGAGGAAGGGAAGCCTGTTTATCTCATGGGATGGTTATGAGGCAAATTATAAAACTATATAAATGTGTCATTACTATTACTTCATACTTGGTTATTTCCAGCAAAGTGAAAAAACTCACCATCTAGTGATGACCTGCTCAATAGGCACATCCTCAGTTACTGCTCTTAATTCTGAAAATTATCTTTTATGTATTTACATCCTTTTAGTAGAAAAGAAGAACCCTGAAGGCAGGAAGTATTTCATTTTTTCTTTGTATGCACAGTGCCTAGGACAGTTTCCAGTATGGCCCTTGTTGTATCATAGTGTTGGACATGGAGTAGTCCAGGAAGATGAGTTCTAATGCTTACTAAGTTGTGTGATCCTGAGCAAGACCCTCACTTTCCTCACTTATAAAATAAGGATAAAAATAGCGCTCGCTCAAAGACTTGTTGTGAGGATCTAATGAAATTATATGTGGAATATGCTTTTCAAATGTTATGGCACTATGTGAGTACGATGCTGTGAGTTATTATTATGTACAAGTTATTGTAATAATGTGTTATTATTATAAAGGCATGTAGTGAATACCTAATAGTATCTTTAAATTTAATTTAATATTTGGTCCCTCAACTATAGAGAATTAGAGGTTTTGGCACAATAGTAAAGCTACCTAATGCAACAATAATGATCTAAGCACACTCCCTTACACCCTCAAAGCATCCCTGAATCTTGCCTTTTTACTATTAATCTTCTAAAGCCTCTCTTCTAAGGTCCTTGACTGGATTCTGATTGTTTCTTCTCACTATATGCTTTAAAGATCTTGACATTAGATTCAGTCAAACATGGCCCTGATATTATCCTAATACAGCACTTGAGCTTTTCATCTAAAAACCTAGGCTGCCTTCCTGTTTCTCATAGTACTTGTCTCTTGTAATGTCAAACTGCCATTTCATTTCTTTCTACACTACCCCTTGTAGTGTGAGTACTTGAACATCAGATAGGCTAATGGTCTCATAACTATAAAAATGCATTTCAAAAACAAATTCATTTTTTCCTGCTGAAGATTATCTGGTCATACATTACTACAGTTCTTATCAAGAGTATTTAAATTGTCCTCTATCATAAAACCCATCTGTAAAAAGCACAATAATAGACAATATACTTGTTCCAAAATTTTCTGCTGTATGTAATTTTGCAATAAATTTTAGCAAAACCAATGTTGCCCTTATGAGTTTTAAGCACTGCATGATCACTGCAAATGACTGTTCCATTATTAGCACCTCTGAGCTGGCCTGTCCAGGTACAAGGCCTGCTGAGATTTAGTGAAAAAAATTCAGCCAGACAAACAGCATGTTAATGCTGAAAAATAAGTTCATGGGAAAGTATTCTCTGTGATAATAATTATGACCAAGTTTGGCACCTACAGAGAGAGTAGAAAATTTACTTTCTTCTCTTCTTTACGAAGATGGAACCCTGCATATTCTGTCAGATATGGTTGGTGTGTTGGTTGGTTTTGCTAAACTCCTTTTCCCTGAACTCCCCTATTTTGTTTCTTCATTATGAGGCATTATGAGGCACTTCACTTAGTAGGGGAATGAGAAAAGCCATATATAGAAATGAAGGTGTTATTAAAATTAATGCATGGAGAATTTTTAGCTGGAGACAATAATTGGAACTGTTTGTCTCTACTTCCAGAAAGGGTCATAGAAACACAGATCTATGGGATGTAAATGAAAAAAAAAAACATGTATAGATAAATGAATGAATGTATAAATAAATAAATAGACAAATGAATGAATGAGTAAACAAACAAATCTAAAGGCAATTACCAGAAATGAATTTAGAGTTATTTTATCATTATTTGCAATGTTCAATGAAAACTGGTCAGGATCCCTGAGGTTGAAAGAGGACTAGATATAAAATTAGAAGACCTGTGTTTGGTGCCTTACTGTGTTGCACAATTGTAGAACGTTCCTTTAAACTTCCTGGATTTTACTTTCTTCATCTGGAAAATGACAGATTTTAGATGACCCTCTGCCCCTCTACTGGGATGGAGGAGCCATGAACTCCCAGACTTCCACTGTAGGTGGTAGCTGAGCTCCATTATCTCCTCATCTCTCACCTGGTTGTACTGCCCTAAGACTTTTCTGACTTTACCATACCCCTTTTCAAGTACCTCTCCCAAAACCCCTTGCTTTTCAGATTCTTTTTTTTGTTTTCTAACCCCATTAGAATGTAAACTCCTTGAGGGCAAAGACTATCTTTTTTTTTTCATATTTGTATCATCAATACTTAGCATAGCGCCTGGCACATAGTAGGCACTTAACAAATATTTTTTGACTATTTTTGCCTCACCTCTAAAAATGGCTGTCCTTTGACACCTTTGCATTTACGATCAGTTTATGACTTATCTGATTTGTCATATAAGCTTGAGAAACAAGCTGGTTCACTACTGGGATATGGCACTCGTTCTGAACACAGGTTGAACTACTATTAGTTTTAGAAGAAGTTAAGCTCCCTCTTCTAACACTTTTTAGTTCAAGTCTCTCACGTTAGTGTTTAGGTTTGGTTTTGCTTATGATAAATTAAGTGATAGCTCACGTACAAGTTTTCCCCAAAATGGGGGAAGAAGTAAATATTTGATGTATAATATATATCAAATATGAGGCAGGTCATTTATTCCTGCATGCAAAGGGAATGGTAAACAGTATATTCACAAGCTCTCATTTGACAAAGAAACTTAAAATAGGGTTTAATAACAACTTATAACTACCATTAAAATCTGCTGTGATACCATACTCAAGCCTCCTTAAAGCAGTTTCCACAGGGTGCCTTGTAAGGCACCTGTATCAGCAAGAACCTTGGCATACCCAGGAGAGCCTGCTGTACAGGTTCTGAGATCTGCTTTTGTAAAATGAAAGCAACTTTTGAGGAGTCAACAATCTATTTTGTGTGTCATTCACTTAGTTCAGCGGAAAAAGCAGCACCCTGAACCTCAGAGAAAATACCAACAGAAATTACAAGAAGAAATTACAAACAGGAAGACCAACAGACAGGATTTCCAACTGTCTGACCATAGACAATACATACGTTGTTACCAAAAATAGAAGCATCAACATCTGAGCTTTCAAAGTGTGTGTATGGTGGGACTCCTTAGCAGCTGCTCAGAGTCTTATGTGGCACATGAACCTTCTTCCAAAAACTAAGGCCCCAAAGCAAAACCTCACCTCTGAATATATATACTCTTTTCAGGTCTGGAGGGCAGGACCCTTGTGACGCTATACCTCATTAGACTTTAACAAAATTTGTCTGAGGTCTGTTAATAGGCTAGTGAAGATCTTTAACTCCTCCCCCCATCCACCATTAACCTTACCTTAACCTTACAGCACCTTACATTTAACCTTGCCCCTGTATTGTTAAAACCTCTTTCTGCACCTTCTTACTGATAAAACAATTAGGCTTAGGTCAATCTTCCCATCATTGGATAACTTCTCCAAAGTAAAAATATGCCCTCCTATAAGACCACTATTTGTCTAGTGGATTCTGACATTATTGTTCCACTGGGCACTGTCCCTGCTGTGCTCACATACATCTCCAAGTCACGCTGTCACAAGGTCACTTTTAAGCCTGTACAGGGCCATCTCAAGGTTGATGCTCAATTGCCTACACTTGAAAGGAACACATAAGAGGAAAAGGTATCCAGAGACCCAGACACAAGCTCATCTACTTGATTTTCCTTGAGCTAGCTACCCTGTGGGCATGGGCATCATAACGCTGGGATAGAGAAAGACCAGACTTTTTCTCACCCCTCATTTGTACTCAGTGGTATGCTGGTTCATTCTGACTTACTAGAACTGATTGTTAAATTTTCACTGCGAGCATTTATACCTCAGAAATGGGACAATGCTACAAATAGAAAGGGAGGAAAGAAGGAAAGGACTTATTAAGCAACTATTACATGTCAGACATAGTGCTAAGCACTTTACACATATTATCTCACTTAGTCCTTATAATTCTAGAAGGAAGGTTCTATAATTACCCTCATTTTACAATTGAGGAAACTGAGGCAGACAGGAGTTAAGTGATTTGTCCAT
This sequence comes from Notamacropus eugenii, assembly GCF_028372415.1. Lineage (NCBI taxonomy): Eukaryota > Metazoa > Chordata > Mammalia > Diprotodontia > Macropodidae > Notamacropus > Notamacropus eugenii. The sequence goes on along the minus strand of NC_092876.1, from coordinate 190,691,587 downwards.
AGCTAGGGAGTGTCTGGGGTCAGATTTTGATTCATATCTTCCTGAATTCAGGCTCAATGCTCTATCCACACTAATACCTCCTTTCCAGAAGTATAGGCTGTAACAGCAAGCATCCTGGGACACATAGGAGGGCCTGCTGCACAAGTCCTCAGATCTGCTTTTCTAAGGAAAGCAACCTAAAAAGGGATAAGCAATCTTACTTTAATCAAGCACATATATCATTCACTTAGTTTGGGGTAGGGGGAGGTTCACCCTGAACTTCAGAGAATATACAAACAGAAATTACAAACAGAAATTACAAAGAAAAACACCAACAGACAAGGCTTCCAACTGTCTGACCATAGACAATACATACATCTTTACCAGAGAGAGAAGAACCAAAATCTGAGTTTTCAAAGCTGGGGAGCTCCTTAATAGATACTCAGAGTCTCATCTGGCCTAATCCCACAAACATTCTTCCAATGATTTGAGCCCCAAAGCAAAACCTCACCTCAAAGTATATATGCAATTTTCAGAGACCAAGGGCATGACCCTCATGACTCAGTGCCTCATCAGCAATCAACAAAAGGTGTGGGACTTCATATAAAACAAGCTTCCCCTAATCAAGCTTCCTTTAATAGCCCCACCTGAGGCCTATTAATGAGCAGGGAAGATTTTTAACTTTCATTATGTGTTCATCCTTCGTTGCCAAATAAGACTATGCCATCAGAAAAATGATGACATGACTTGCACTTGACTTTGTTTTGAGTGAGGAAGGGTTGTGTAAGTCACCAGCCTCACTTCTCCTCCAGAACCGTCTGAATCCAGTGACTAGATATTCATCAGGATGACAGGAGATGAGGCAATTGGGTTAAGTGATTTGCCCAAGGTCACACAGCTAGTAAGTGTCAAATGTTACACAGACTTAAGAAGGCATGGAGGAAATGTTAATCTCATTAAATATAAAACCATGTTGTGTATATATTTTTTTTTTCTGGAGAATCTTTTGTTAAACATTTACCTGCATACCCTTGCTTACACCCTTAAAGTTACATGATGCCTCCTGGAGAGTTAAAAACAAAGAGATTGAGTTGGAGTTAAAGATTGTCTTCTCTTTTAATGACATAGCATTGGGACCCCTGTCATGGTCACAGGGCTTGGGGTAGACCAAGAAATGGTTCAGTTTGCCTCATTGTATCAAAAGTACCAAATTTTCCCAGCAGTGGATCACCACCTGTTTAGAGGGATGCTCCAAAATTTCAATGTGGTTCAACAGAACTAGGAAAAACAATTCTGAAAATGGCCCACATTACATTTACATAGGAACCTGAAGTAAAAACAACCATTAAAACACTAGAAAACAACATATTTGCAATTTTTTAGAGAAAAAAGTTTCACCATACCCATATTCAAACATAAACATAAAAATGTCAAATTCATACAGGCATATTTTTTGGGTTATGTGACATTTGAATATGCTGTATAATTTAGCATAGGAATAGAAGCTGGACTTGTGAACTCATTGGCTTCCAGATAGGAAAACTCTCTTAAACAGGGCAGATTGAGACCTTCTGTGCAACTTCTTAGAGAGTTTCCATAAGGTTAGCAATAAAGTGATTTGCCCAGGGCTATAGAACCGGTAAATTCAGAGACTGGACTTGAACCCAGGTGTTCTTAGCGCTAGGGTTGACACACACTGTCACTAATAGAAAATTGTCAGTAATTTACCTTGATGGAGGTAACTTTTTTCCATGAATACAAGTTTGTAAAAGTACTGACAGTAAAGAATTAACTTCTTACTTGACACTACAATCAATCTATGTTCTCATTTCTGATGTGGTAGGAACTGCTTCATCTTTGTCCTTGTATCTCCAACACAGTGCTTAGCACAGAATAGGTACTTAATCAATATTTATTAACTGATTGGTTGATTAAATGATTGCCTTATTTTTCTGGATAACTTTTTTTTGTCATCTAATAAAGTCTCCAAGGGATGACCAAAAACTGTGTCCTGAGTGTTCTCCTAGATCTTTTGAGGAGGAGGAGAAAGTGAGGTTGGTGACCTTGCACAGCCCTCTTTCACTCAAAACAAAGTAAAGTGCACATCATGTCATCATTTCTCTTGTCATAGTCTTCTTCAAAAATGAAGGATGAACGTAGACTGTGAGTAGACCAAGCTGTCTGAGTGGGGTCTCAGTTAGCTGGATAACCCAGCTCAACTTCTCCCTTCTCTTACCCTCCGCTTCCTTTGGGGCTTTGGGGTTCACTGGCTAGATGTCCTTCCTTCCTTCCTTCCTTCCTTCCTTCCTTCCTTCCTTCCTTCCTTCCTTCCTTCCTTCTTCCTTCCTCCTTCCTCCTTCCTTCCTTCCTTTCCTTCCTTCCTTCCTTTCCTTCCTTCCTTCCTTCCTCCCTCTCTCCTTCCTTCCTTCCTTTCCTTCCTTCCTTCCTTTCCTTTCCTTCCTTCCTTCCTTCCTTCCTTCCTTCCTTCCTTCCTTCCTTCCTTCCTTCCTTCCTTCCTTCCTTCCTTCCTTCCTCCCTCCCTCCCTCCCTCCCTCCCTCCCTCCTTCCTCCCTCCCTCCCTCCCTTCTTCCCTCCCTCCCTCCCTCCTCCCTCCCTCCCTCCCTCCCTCCTTCCTCCCTCCCTCCCTCCCTTCTTCCCTCCCTCCTCCCTCCCTCCCTTCCTTCCTTCCTTCCTTCCTTCCTTCCTTCCTTCCTTCCTCTTCCTTCCTTCCTTCCTTCCTTCCTTCCTTCTTTCCTTCCTTCCTTCTTCTTCACAAAACCTTAAACCCAGCACCCTCTAAGGCCCATAGGCTGGACAACAATAGGTTCCTGCCCAAGCTCCACTTAATGGCTGGCTTAGAGGGATTATCCCTAGTAACAGTTTCTGTTGATTTAGTTATTTTTTTTTTTGTTCATTAAAAGGTCCATTCCCTGACTACTTCTTAAAGACGCCCATTCATTCAATGGGCTTTACCTCCCTATAAGTGAGTACCTATAAAGGACAGTCTAAAAAGGTCAAGGTGTCCCATTACATCCTGGACCATCTCCAGTCATCCTGATGAATATCTCGTCACTGGACCCAGATGATTCAGGAAGAGAAAGTGAGGTTGATTACCTCGCACAGCCTTCCTTCACTCAAAACAAAGTCAAGTGCAAGTCATGTCATCATTTCTCTGATGTCATGGTCTTCAAAAATGGAAAACAAACAGAGACAGATCTTTTGTGATAATATGGTATATGTGTGTATGGAGGGGGAAGAGGTAATGGAAAGAAACAAGTATTTATTGAGTGACAAGCCTATACTAAGAGCTTTAGGAAAATCAATCATTTCATTTGAACATCACAACAATCCTAACAGGTTAATGCCATTGTTATGCCCCTTTTACAGTTGAGGAAACTGAGGCAGGCAGTTTAAATGACTTGCTCATGGCTATAGTATATAATATATAGTGTATATATACACTATAGTATATAGTATATATAGTATAGTAAGTATCTGAGGTCAATTTTGGACTTAGTTTCATACCAAGAATTTTATCCACTGTGCTATCTAGATGACAAATGGATACTAATGGAACACATGTTGTCCAACTGGTAGATGTCGCATACTTTACATGATTGACTTGCCTCCTTTTCTGATCATAAATTTTTTGATGATATTTTTAAGGTCCTTGTTTTATACAATTCATAGAAACCTAAAATCATAGCTCCAGAGCTAGAAGAGTCCTCAAATGTCATACAGTTCAATCTCCTTGTTTTAAAGTCGGGGAAACTGAGACCAAGGGAATTTAAGTGAATTACCTGATGTAGATGTCAGATAGTAAGCAACGGAGAAAGGAAGAGAACACAGTTTCTCTTACTATAGAGCCATCCATTGCTCTTTTCACAGTACCATGTAATTCTTTGTTGGTCCTACACTGCAGAGAAAAGAGATATACACACATATGCATATGTGTATATGTAGGTATACACACACACACACACACATATATATATACGTGTGTTTATATATTATATATTTGAGTTACTTTCTGCTTTAATTCTTTGAACTCTGCAGTATTACATACTTCATACCAATACAGCACAAATAAAAGAATTATTTTTGGTCATATGTCAGAAATGGGATGTGAAATTAGGTCTTCTTGATCCTGAGGCCAGCTCTATATTACCTTTGCCATACTATCTCTCATAAGCATGAGAATATTGGAATTAGCTAAAGGAAAAAATGGTTTAAAAGGATGGATCTTTATTTTAGTGAGAGATTAAGGTGACTCAAAGCACTGTGCAAGCTACCAAATGCAATCCAGCCCACTTACCACCTTCTGTTGAATACTGGGTCCATGAGAGATACCCAGAACAGAGTCTAGAAACAAGAAAGATTCTCTCCAAATAGCAAAGTTCTCCAGATGCTCCTGTTTGTGGTTGACACTTTGCTAATGACATTAAATGCCAGACTTTTGTCAAGTATAAAAGAATTAAAATGGTGATGAAATAAATAGAACTTATATTTGCTCGGTCATAAAGTCAGACACTTTTTCAGAATCGGAGGGCAAAGGAGTGACTATTGCTAATAGTTATGGGAATGGCACGTGTTTCTATTGAATATTGGAACTCCCTGCACCTGGAAGGGAAAGAGAAGGAGGAAATCTCTGTACTACTTTCTGAAAGACTGGCCCCATTTTATTGCTTTTATTGACCTAAACATGTAAGAGAGACAGGAGCCACGTTTTCTCTCTCTCTCTCTCTCTCTCTCTCTCTCTCTCTCTCTCTCTCTCTCTCTCTCTCTCTCTCCCTCTCTCTCTCTCTCTCTCTCTCTCTCTCTCTCTCTCTCTCTCTCTCTCTCTCTCTCTCTCTCTCTCTCTCCCTCTGGTCTGATGTTCCTCAGTGCTTTTCTCTGTGTATCTGTTTCTTTGTGGTAACTTAACACTTCCAAGACTCAGTTTCCATATCTGCAAAAAAGGGAATATTAATTATGTGGATGAAATAATGTGTGTAAAAGCACTTTGTAAACCTTAAAGCCCTGCATAAATGCTAGATATTGTCATCATCATCATCATCATCATCATCATCATCATCATCATCAATCTTTTCCTGAAGAAGATTTGTGTGCTAGGTTGTGCTATGAATTGACTAAGGTCTTAGACATAGATAATGGGAAGTTTTTGGTGGTAATTAATCAGTGAACAATATCAGTGATAGCACCTTTACAACACTGTCTGAGCTTTTCAATCATCTCTTAAGTGTCCTTGTGTCATAGTCATGCATAATTAGCTATAGTTGGCACCAAATTCTTAGTGAATCATCTAATTTCTTAATTGATTCAATATATTGGCTTCCTGTAGATTCCCAAATCTCCAAAGGAAATTCATAATTATCACTCACAGTTTATATCTAGAGAGTCCTTGTTATGTTACCTGGAATTCAAATGAATTAAAATGAAATTTTGAGAGAAATGTTTAGCTAGTTGATATAAAATATATGCAATTTTTTATTTATATATGTGTGTATACATATACATATATGCATATAAATATCAAGTGATCACATGATTTAGATAAAATTAGAAAAGTCATATCATTTGTTTCAGTGACATGTTGGACAGAAAGGGAAAGTGAGAATTTCTTGATTTTTTTGAATTAATCACAAGAGAAAAAGAATTGTGTTAGCAAGATCCCCAAATCCTTGATTTATATCGTGCTTTTGTGTTCCACATCAGCAACAGGCCAAGGACATTAAAGTGTTAAATTTCAGTGACCTCTGTGCCAGCCTCAAACCAATCGATAGAAATCATTGTTATTTACAGTACTTTAATGATCCAGTCAATGCTCTGAAAAATGACTGCATTTCTGTCATCTTCCCATGAAGAATAAATAAATGAACTCTTCAGAATCCTAGCTTTAATGACAGCCGCACAATTCATACATTTTAAATAAAGTCCCTAATTGGCTGTCTGTGAAGTAAAAAGTGCACTGGTGCACTGAATGGCTAAATGTAGCAATTACAATATTTCTTATGCTTTGCCAATCTAAAATTAATGAAAAACCTTTCTTGCTGTGACCTTGACAATGGTGCAGTAACCTTTTTAAATCCTCAGAGGTTGCTATATTTTCCCCTGTGAAAAAGTAATGTAAAGAAGTTGCTGTTGAACATTTTTAATTAGTCACCAAAAGAAAACTCTAAGACAGGTGAGAAATCTGAAAGTCATTGATTAGATTTCTTTGGGGAGTAGGGAAAAAAAAGAATTGGCTAGTTCTTAATGAACAGGTTTCTCAGTCTGTCCACTTTTCGTGTGCCTCAAACTCTCCTTAGTGGGTTGCCATGCCTAGTTTTCCAAGTTTCCAGAAGAAAATGGTATATTTGGGGTTGCTACTTCTGATTGGCACAAAAAAGTTTTCCTCATATTTTTAGAAAAGAGTAGAAAAATTAAAGACTTTTATTTTGGCAATTCTAGCTAAAATCATGGTTTCCATCCCTAAAGAAGCTCTGAAGGTTCTTTTATGATGTGAGCAATTCACTATGTTGAATATGACACTTTTTAATGTTTTCTACCAGGTTAACTAAATTTAATTAATTGGTCAGTGATTTTAAAATGTGTAGAGGATTATAAGTTCAACATTAGCCAACAGTATAATATGACAGCCCCTAAAGCTAATAGTATTTTAGCCTGTATTATTAGAGGAATGCTGTCAAGAAATGTGGAGGTACATTTCTGGCCACTATGTCATGCATAGCACTCTGTTTCAGTCAGAAGACATTAGAAATGCCACGTTTGATTTGGGGTGACACATTTAAGGAGGGCATTGATAACCTGGAGAACATGCATAGAGGGGTGATTAAAGGGAGAAGGTCTTGATATCATATGACAATGAAGCTCAGGCCATGGAAGTAGAGATGTTTAACTTAGAGAAGACATGGAGGGAGGACAACAAAGCTTTCCAAAATATGCTGAGACTTAATTATGAAGAATCCAACTTAAAATGCAGGAATGACAAAGTTCTGGTAAAAGATAAAGGTAATTCGCAAAAGTTAGTAAGAATGTGTTTGATTGAACCTGAAAATATTATCAAAACAGCTTTAGAATGAAAGGGAGGCAGGGAAGAGAGTGGTTACTTACTGTCTATATTCACCAAGTTGAATTATTTTTTTCCCAGGTGGGGAGGAGTGTTTGGATCTATAATTTCCCACCAAGCTAGATACCATAAATAATGCATATAATATAGGAAGAAAGATATTGATAGAGATGCCCAGAAGTTCATAGAAGATAAAAATCTAAGAAAGGAGTCAATAATAAGACCCATGGTCTCAAATATCTATACACAAATGCACGAAGTATAGATAACCACCAAGATTAACTATACATCCAAAAGGAAGGAGAAAAAAAAAATTACCTAATTAGCATCACTGGGGCATGGCAGAGCCAGATACACGAAAGAAATATAGTTCTGGAAGTGCTTATCCAAAAGAAAAAAGATAGAAAGAAATAATTAGGTAGGGGAGTGATGAGGCATACTATTTGTTAAGAATATAGGTTCACGTAAGGAAATGCAGTTGTAACCAGTGTTGTCTGGTTCTCTTTCCCAGAGCCAAATAAGTTTTATATCTACATATTATATATATATATATATATATATATATATATATATATATCTATATATATTTATATCTATATCTTTATATACTATATATTTATATAGTAGGGTGTCCTGAAGGATTTGCAGTGTATCTTCTTCACCAGTAGCTTGAACCCCAAATGCCTGTCTTCGTCCATTTGTTAGAGGTTTGGCACTACTGCCCTAGTTTTTTTTTTTTTAACATTTGGGTAGCTTTTACAAAATTACATATTTCAAAGATATAACATAAACAATTATGGAAACTTTTTTCTAATACCTCTGAGGATGTACTCTCCCCTATACCACCTCAAACTCTAGGGAAGCAAATTCAAAACTTAGTTCATTTACTACATAGCATTGGTCCTACCCTGTGCACATTCAAAGCTTGTAATATTGCTGGAAAATTCCCCATTTCAGCTTTTGATGACATGAGTCTAGAAGGTCATTTCCAAAGATCGTTACTTAATTTTTGGGTCATCAATGTTGACCTAATTGGCTTCTGACTCTTAAATTCCTGTGGCTACCTCTTCCATGGTTGGAGACTCCATTCTCTGTGAATGGAAAAGAATGAACAAAAAAGCCAATGACCCAGATCTCATTTCTTGGGGACCACATGTGCTCAGAGGGAAGAAAGCCCCAAGGCCAGCCATCTTACTGCATTGTCTCTCCCTGGACAATTTGAGTGAGTCACTGAATTCCCTTAGACATGAATGGAAAAAAGACAGTGATAGCCAAAATTGACTAATGCCTTTTTGACAATTCTAAGCATTCTAGTTACACTAATCAAGAGTGGATCTTCTCAAACATAGGGTTAGATAACTGGAACCAGTTACCAAAGGTACACATATTTTCTACAGTCTCTCCAAGGCACCTCTTTTACACATCATCATTATTCTTCTAGAAGAAACAAGTAGATGGAGTTTACACATATGCCAGACTTCGATTACATAGGAAATGAAAGGAAAGCATGGTGATGAAAATGTAGATGAAAACCACTAAAAGATGAATCAGAAATATTTTTCTATCAATAATATACATAGAGCACTTAGAACAAAATGATGAAGAGTTCAAGAAACATCACATCTGGCACAGAGGCATCACAAAGTAGTGACATGGGACTTCAAATATCTGCTACAGCATTTCCTACAAAAGCATCATCATCACCACCACCACCACCACCACAACAACAACATCAACTGAAAAGTCAATAACTTTTAACAGTCTTAATAACAATTTAGCCTTTCACAAGGAAGATCCAACAAGGGGAAATTCAGTTTGGGATTTGGTTCTTGCAGACAAAAATTGGTGCCGATAAAACTAGAATTTTGGGGAAGGGGTAGGAAGTGACCATTAGATTTTAGAATTTGTGAGAGAGGAGAACTCTGACGTTATTTCTGAGAGAACATGCTTCTAAGGGATTAAACAAAACACATGTAAGAGTCTATAGACTAAAATTCCACAGTATAGGTCAATCTATGAAAGGAAAAGCTACTTTTAAGAATGAAAGTCTGAGGGAGGGGGGTAGTGGGAGGGAGTTGTGCGGGGGATAAAATCTTAATTTTATGGCAGTGATTGTTAAACATTAAAAAATAATAATAATAAAATAAAAGTTAAAAAAATAAAAAAAAAGAATGAAAGTCTGAAGGAAAAATAATTTTGATGGGAATAAAGGGAGAGTTTTTAAAGGGACTAATGTGGATGCACAAAGAACTCACAAACCAACACAACTTTTAAAAAATGATATACAGAATATGTAATGGTAGGGAGTGTTTTGTTCATATTGGTCATGCTTGCATGTTTTGTCTAAATGTGACTCATAGGAGGCAGAACCAAGATGGTGGAGAAAAGGTAGCAATTCATTTGAACTCTCCCCAAAACCTCTCTGAACTCCTTTAAGTAATTCCATAAAACAATTTATGAAGTGGAAGAAGCCACAAAAGGAGAAGTTGAAATAATTTTCCAACCAAAGACAATTTTAAAAGTTGTCAGGAAAGATCTCTCACAACTAGGGGAGAATGGAGTACAGTCCAGTGCAGACCAGGCCCCAGCAAACCAGGAGTAGACCTTGGGAGCTAATGAATCAGTAGTGGCAGTGGTTGCTTCTGGAGTTCTCAGTCTGCAGACAGCAAAGGGGTTGAATAACTGTTCAGAAGGAGATTTCAGGGGTCTTTTTGCTGGCACTGGGGGCAGAACTCAGTTGTTTCACCCATACTCAGATCTGGATCACAGTCCTGGGGGCAGTCCCAAAGGGAGAAGGAGCACTAGCACAAAAGAGCTTGTAGCCACAGTGGAATAAGGACTCTCTTCACAGTTTCAGGGCAGAAAAGAGTACTTATGGTCATCCATAGACCAGAACAGAGGCCAGAATAGAAGTAAATATATATATATATATATATATATATATATATATATATATATATCCTTAAATCATACCAACTTGGAAGAACTGAAAACTTACAGGTCTCTAAACATATCTTGAAAACATCTACAAAAACCTCCTAAAGCTAGACAGTGAAACCTCTACCCTGTAAGCAAAGCCCTACTTTAAGAAAAAAGTTAAAAAATCAAGACTGAGAAAATAAGCATACAACAGAAAAAAATTCTGACCATGGGAAGTTACTATGGTGAAAAGAAGATCAAAACACACTCAGAAGAAGATAACAAAGTAAAAGTTCCAATATCCAAAGCCTCCAAGAAGAATATGAATTAATTTCAGCACATGGAAGAGCTCTAAAATCAAGTAAGAGAAGTAGAAGAAAAATTGGGAAGAGAAATGAGACTAATGCAATAAAATCATGAAAAACAAGTCAATATCTTGGTAAAGACACAAAAACATACTGAAAAAAATAACACCTTAAAAAACAGAATAGGCCAAATGGTAAAAGAGGTATAAAAATCAATGAAGAGATGAATGCCTTGAAAAGCAGAATTGGCCAAATAGAAAAGGAGGTACAAAAGCTCACTGAAGAAAATAATTCCTTAAAAATTAGAATCAAGCAAATAGGAGATAATGACTTTATGAGGAACCAAGAAAAAAATGAAACAAACACAAAACAATGAAAAATATAGATCGAATTTTCTATTGAGTTCTGACCTTTTTATCAGGAAGGTCTGGAAATCCCTTATTTCTTTGAATGTTCATCTCCTTGCCTGAAATGTTATACTGAAATTTGTTGGGTAATTGATCCTTAGTTGTAGTCCCAGCTCCTTTGCTTTGCGGAATGTTATATTCCAATTCCTTCGATATTTTAATGTAGAAGCTGCAAAGTCCTATGTGATCCTGACTGTAGCTCCTCAATATTTAAATGGTCTCTTTCTAGCTGCCTGTAGTATTTTCTCCTTCACTTGATATTTCTGGAATTTGGCAATAATATTCCTTGGTGTTTTTAGTTTCGGATCCCTTTTGGGAGGTGAACAGCGGATTCTTTCGATGACTATTCTCTCTTCTGAATCTAGCACTTCTGGGAAGTTTTCCTTGATGATTTCTTGGAATATATTGTCCAAGCTCTTTTTTTCATCGTGGCTTTCGGGTAGGCCAATAATTTTTAGATTTTCTCTCCTGGATCTATTTTCCAGGTCAGTTGTTTTTCCAATTAGATATTTTACATTTTCTTCTATCTTTTCATTCTTTAGATTTTATTTGACTGATTCCTGGTGTCTCATAGAGTCATTAGCTTCTACTTGTCCAATTCTCATTTTCATCAAATTGTTTTCTTCACTTACCTTTCACATCTCCTTTTCCATCTGTCCACTTATTCTTTTTAAGGAATTATTTTCTCTGGTTAGTCTTTGTACATCCTTTTCCATTTGTTCAATTTTCCCAGTTAGGTTTTGTGCTTCCTTTTCCATTTGTTCAATTTTCCTTTTAAAAGAGCTGTTCTTTTTTAGTGAATTCTTTTTTCATACTTTTAAAATCATTGGCCATTTTTTCTTCTATTTCCTTTTTCAACTCTTCCCAGAGTGCCCTTTGTGCATGCAAGCAGTTCACAGTCCCTTCTGAAGTTTCAGATGTGAGTACAGTCTCAATACTAATCTCTTTAGTATTCATGTTTTGTTCCTTGTCCCCACAGAAAAATGTTATGGTCTTTTCCTTCCTCCTTTGTTTCTTATTCATGGTGGTGAGGCTCTGTGTGTTGTGGCCTCTGGTTCTCTCAGCTATAAGCTAAAGAACCTGGTGCTGAACTGGCTGGTGTGAGAAAGCAAAGGCTGGTGAATTCTGTTTGTGTTTCCCTAACTTAGCCCTTGAACTACCTTGTTAAGTGGGGGGGGGGAGGTGGGGGGGGGGTCTGGTCAAGGGATATCTCCTCAGCTGAGCTAGAGCAAAGGCAAGCTCAGAACTTGATGATCCTGGTTGCTCTATTATCTTCCTGTTTCCCCTGGAGTGCTGAGGTAGGCCTGGGTCCTGGTGTGAGGCTCCATACCCCTGGAGCTCTGGCTGTATGGAGAGCTCTGGTCTTCTGCCATAGTAAGAGGAATATTCCTTAGAGATTTTCTTAGCCTCAGGTGCTATAAGACTGTTTGCCTCTTCTACTGATTCCACTGATCCAGGATTTTTCTGGGGAAATATTTTATGGTTCTTTCAAGGTCAACAAGAGAAGGAGGAGAGAGAATTTACCCATCAGTCTGCCATTTTGGCTCCTGGAAGTTCAAGTAGGATACTTACAGACATTTAATCTGCAGGCTGAAAGTCTCAGGTGCAGGTGCTGCAGATACCTAGGCCTCCTTCTAAAGCTCACTTGTGTGGCTCCACTGGACTCCCACAGTGGGCTGCTATTCCACTGCAGTGCTGCTGCTGCCTCAGACCACCCTGGGGCTTTCCTGCTCAGCCTTGCCACAGTTGAACATGCTGCACTGTGAACTGTATGCTTTTCCACCCCCATGGAACAGATCCTTCCCGTGGATCTTCCAGTCTGTCCTGAGGTGTGAAACTGCTACAGTCTGTCTCCTAATGGATTCTGCACCTCCAAAATTTGGTCATATTCTCTTTTTAGAGGTGTCTGAGGGAGATTGTCTAAGAGCTTAGGTGAGTAGTTGCTCTCACTCCACCATCTTGGCTCCATCATCCAACAATGAAAAACATAGACGATACCATGAAGTATCTCAATAGAAAAACAACTGACCTGGAAAATAGATCCAGGACAGAATATTGAAAAATTATTGAACTACCTGAATGTCATGATCAGAAAAAGAGCCTAGACATTATCTTTCAAGAAATTATCAAGGAAAATGGTCCTGATATTCTAGAACCAGAGGGTAAAATAGAAATTAAAAGAATGCACTGATCACCTGTTGAAAGAGATCCCAAAATGAAAACTCCCAGGAATATTATAGCTAAATTCCAGTGTTCCTAGGTCAAGGAGAGAATATTGCAAGGAACCAGGAAGATACAATTCAAGTATTGTGGAGCCACTGTCAAGAAAACAGGAAATTTAGTAGCTTCTATATTAAAGAACAGTAGAGCTTGCAATATGATATTTCAGAGGGCGAAGGTGTTAGGATTGTAACCAAGAATCACCTACCCAGCAAAACTGATTACAAACATTCAGGAAAAATATGGATATTCAATGAAATGGAGGATTTTCAAGCATTCTTGATAAAAAGACTTGAGATGAACAGAAAAAATCAGTTTTCCAATATGAAGCTAAAGAGAAACATAAAAAGATAACCAGGAAAAGAAAATCACAAGCAACTTAATAAGGTTAAACTGCATGAGAAGATGATACTTGTAACTCAAAAAAAAAAACCCCATCTCATTATTAGGGCAGTTCAGGGTTTATATAGACAGAGGTTACAAGTGTGAATTGAATATGAGGAGATTATTTTTTAAAACAATAAATTAAGAAGTGAGAAAGAGTGGAGTACATTGTGGTAAATTGTCTCACATAAAAAAGGCCACAAAAAAAGCTTTTGCAGTGGAGGGAAAGATGGGATAAGTGGAGTGAGGTGAGTGAATCTGACTCTTATAAGAATTGGCTCAAAGAGGGAATGACATATGCACTCAACTGGGCATAAAAATCTGTTGTGCCACAAGGAAAGTAGGAAAGGAAGAGGATAAGAGAAAGGGTGTGTGTGATAGAAGGGAGGGCAGATTGGGGGAAGAGGTAGTCAGAAGCAAAACACTTTTGAGGAGAAACAGGGTGAAAGGAGAGGGGGTGGAAATAGGAGGGAGGGAAATATATTTAGCAATAGTAACTGAAAAAAATTGAAGCAAGTTTCTCTGATAAAAGTCTTATTTCTCAACCTTACATAAAGAACTGAGTCAAATTTACAATAGGAGCCATCTCCAATTGATAAATGATCAAAAGATGTAAAGTTTTCAAATAAAAATCAAAAGTATCAATAAACACGAGAAGTTGCTCTTAATCACCATTGATTGGAAACATGCGAATTGAAACAATTCTAAGGTATTACCTCATATCTAATAGGACAGAAAAGGGGAATGATATATGTTGAAGGGGATGTGAGAAATATGAGACATAAATGCATTGTTGGTGGAACTGTGAAGTGATTCAACCGTTCCACAGAGCAATTTGGAACTATGCCCAAAGGGCTATAATACCCTGTATACTCTTTGACCTGGCAATAGCATTACTAGGCCTGTATCCAAAAAGAGATTTAAAAAACAAAAGCAAAAGAAAAATGGACCTATATGTACATAAATATTTATAGCAGCTCTGAACCTCTTTTCTGGTGGCAGGAAATTGGAAATTGAGATGATGCTCATCAACTGAGCAATGGCTGAACAGATTGTGCTATGAGATTGAGATGGGATACTATTGTGCTATGAGAAATGATGAGCAGGATGCTCCCAGAGAATCTTACATGAGCTGATGAAAAGTGAAATGTACTGTGTACAAAGTAACAGCAATGTTGTGCAATGATCAGCTGTGAATGACTTAGCTATTCTCAGCAATACGATGATCCAAGACAACTCTGAAGGACTTATGTTGAAAAATGCCATCCATTCCCACACAAACAACTGACAGTGTTTGAATACAGATTGAAGCATACTTTCTCTTCTGCTTTATTTTTCTTGAGGCTTTTTTGTCTGTGTTCTCTTTCACAACATGATGGATATGGAAATATGTTTTGCATGAGAGGTTTGGGGAGGGAGGAAGGGAGAGAATTTTGAATTCAAAATTTTAAAAACAAATTAAATATTTTTATATGCAATTAGGAAAAATAAAATAATACATTTAAAATAATAAATGTGGCTTATAAGTAGATATATCTGGACTCTTGTTCACCTCCTCTTCAAGGGAAATTGATTTATGACTAGAAGTAAACAGAACAAGGATATGCTCCTTTCTTCTGTTAGAGTATTGACTAGAAATTCTCTCTCTAATATTACAAGTCTAGAAAAATTAATATTTTTTAGATTTCTATCACTTTTCTAGTTATTTCTTTAGGAGAGAGGATACCCCAGTTTTATGTCTCCCAACTTGACTCCTTCCCGTCATTTAACCCATTAATCCAATCAGATATCCAGGAGAAATTAGAAAAATCATACAGATTTGAGTATGCCAGGCAAAAGACAATATAAATGTGATCTCCTAATGGGAGAGAGTTATTTTACTTCACAAGATATTTAAATCTCACGTGAGGGGAAATTTCTCAAAGTCTCTAGGAAAGCAAGCTACAAATCAGGAAGATATTGAGAAGCCAGGTTCCTCCCATATACATGCCTTCCCACACCTGTTTTTTTTTTTTCTTTCTTTGGGACCCTCTCTGAAGACAATTTGGGTCCCTATGTGTCTTCTATCAAGGCAGTAGTGAAGAAGAATGTCTCTTCTTTCTAAAATTCTTCCACTGATTCTGCTCCTTACAGGCATAAATCAATCATTCTCATCACCAACTGAATATCTTCAAGGACTAAAACCCAGATTACAGAAGCAAGGACAGGCAACACATGAATACAAAGGTTTGGTATGACCCATAACAATAGTGTCAGGAGTGACAAAGCTCAGAGTAAAAAGCCTGGTGAGGAAAACTAAGTACCACAGAAAGGCATTATTTTTATTTTATATCATGGAAAAGATGAGGATCAAAGAACTGCTTTGTGATGGTGGGTCCCTGATTACAGATGATACAGAGGAAGGTAGATCTGTTAAATTATTATTTTTATTTCTGTTTTCATTAGCAAAGAGAGTAATCTTTGGACAAGAAAGGGTGAACAAAAATGGTTAAAAGAGTGTAGATATCTGAGGTAAGGGTGTTACTGAATTAAGCAAAAAAATAGCTGCCTTTAGTGTGTTCAGATAATCGGATCTTTATGTATTACGTCTTCAGTCAAAAAGCTGGAAATTATAATTGCTAAATTGCTGCTAATGTCCTTACAAGACAGCAGAGGATATTACATAACAGAAGCAAACAAAATTCCTGTTTTGTGCCCCTTCCTCCTCTCTGGACAAGGGAAAAAATGGTATGGGCAGTCTCTAGATGACTAAGTTTGATTTTGATTCCAAATAACAATGTTAATGATTTTTTTTTTAATGAAGAATGATCACAACATCCATCTTGGCTAAAGGCCAGAATAAACTTTATTTTTATAATAGTTCAAACAGCTTAGTCACTCAAAGTTGTTCTTAAGAATGGTGAAACCAAGATGGCAAAGTAGAAGCACAGACCTGATCTAGCTCTCCCCACAATGCACTTAAAATACCTGTAAAAATGAAATACCTGTTAAAAAATGACTCTAAACAAATTCTAGAGCAGCAGAAGCAACAAAATGACATAATGAAAAAGATTTCCAGTGCAAAATAGCCTGGAAAGCCAACAGGAAGTGTCTATCACACCAGACTCAGAGCACAGCTCAGCCCAGCATGGGCCACATGGCATAGGCAGGACTGGAGCAGGCTTCAGAGCGTGGGATCATGGGCAACTGCTGTTGTTTCCAGATTACTCAACCCACAAATGACAAAGACAGCTTCAAAGGTCAGTGAGAAAGCTGTTTCACCTAGATGAGAGAGGAGTGTGGTCAGGGACCCAGCTCCAACCCCAGGGCAGCAGAAGCTACTGCCACAGCAGTCACTTCTGGAGCTCTGGACTTACAGATGGTGGGGCAATCAAGAGGCTGATCTGTGTCTCAGTCATGAATGGCAGTCCTGGGGTGAGAAGGAGCACTAGAGAGGAGAGTTGGTGGCAGCTGTGGAGAAGGAATCCTACTTGCAGTTCCAGGGCAGAAAAGAAAACTTGTGGTTGCTCACAGACCAGAGCACAGACCAGGAGAGGAATAAACACCTCTCCCCTTGACTATGCCATTTTGGAGGAACTGAGAACTTACAGGTCCTTAGAGAACAGCTGCACAAAACCTCTGAAGTCTAGGACAATATACCCTCCACTTGACAAAGGACTCAAAAGTCAAGTAAATGACTGGGAAAATGCCCCAAAGGGGGAAAAATAAGACTATAGAAGGTTACTTTCTTGGTGAAAAGGTATTTTCTTCCATCCTGTCAGATGAAGAAGAGCAAAGTATACAATCAAAGGAAGACAGTAAGGTCAAGTCTCCAACATACAAACCCTCCAAAAAATGCAATGGTTTCAGGTCATGGAAGAGCAAAAAAAAAAAAAGGATTTTGAAAATCAGGCAAGAGAAGTGTAACAAAAATTGAGGAGAGAAATGAGTGCAGTGCAGGAAAAGAAAATCATGAAAAATGAGTCAATAGCTTGCTAAATGAGACCTCCAAAAATACTGAAGAAAATAATACCTTTAAAAATAGACTAACTCAAATGGCAAAAGAGGTCCAAAAAGCCAACGTGAAAGAGAATGCTTTAAAAAGTAGAATTAGCCAAATGGAAAAGGAGTTCCAAAAGCTCATTGAAGAAAATAATTTTTTTTAAAAGATTAGAATGGAGCAAATGGAAGCTAATGACTTTATAAGAAATCAAGAAATTATAAAACAAAACCAAAAGAATGAAAACAAAATCAAAAGAAAGAAAAAAAAATAGAAGACAATGTGAAATATCAACTGACCTGGAAAAATAGACCCAGGAGAGACAATTAAAAAAATTGTAGGACTACTTGAAAACATGATCAAAAAAAAGAACCTAGACATTATCTTCCAAGAAATTAAGGAAAACTGCCCTGATATTCTCAAACCAGAGGGTAAACTAGAAATGGAAAGAATTCATCAATCACTTCCTGAAAGAGAAAGTAAAAAAGGAAAGGAAAACTCCTAGGAATATTGGAGCAAAATTCCAGAATTCCCGGGTCAAGGAGAAAATAATACAAACAGCCAGAAAGAAACAGTTCAAGTATTACGGAAATACAATCAGGATA
The DNA here is from genome assembly GCF_028372415.1 of Notamacropus eugenii. Lineage (NCBI taxonomy): Eukaryota > Metazoa > Chordata > Mammalia > Diprotodontia > Macropodidae > Notamacropus > Notamacropus eugenii. The sequence continues at coordinate 190,673,720 of NC_092876.1, read as the reverse complement.
ACACAGGATTTAACAGCTTCTGCACTAAGGGATAGAAGGGCTTGGAATATAATATTCCAGAGGTCAAAGGAAGTAGGATTAAAACCAAGAATCACCTAGCCAGCAAAAGTGAGTATAATATTTCAAGGGGAAAAAATGAACCAGAGGACTTCCAAACATTCTTGTTGAAAAGACAGAGCTGAAAAGAAAATTTGACTTTAAAGTACAGGAATCAGGAGAAACATGAAAAGGCAAACAGGAAAGAGAAGCCTTAAGGACCTCATTAAAGTTTAACTCTTTACATTCCTATGTGGAAAGATGATATTTGTAACTCATGAGACCTTTTTCACTATTGGGGTAGTTAGAGGGAATATATATCTATATCTATCTATATATCTATATCTATATCAAATACATATGTATTTATATATGTACATATGTTTATATGTATGTGTGTATTGGTATGTATTTATATATCATATAGGTGTAGGTATGTATATGTACATAGGTATTTACATATATGCATATATGTATGTACACACATATAAATATAGGTATGTATATACACTAGACAAAGGGTACAGTGTGAGCTGAATATGAAGGCAGAATACTTAAGAATAAAATTTACTGTTGAGTGGAATATACTAAGAATAAGAGAAAGGGAGAGGTAGAATGTAGCACATCATCTCACATAAAAGAAGCAAGAAAGACCTTTTACAATAGAGGGGAAGAGGGGGGAGATGAAAGGAAAGTGAACCTTGCTTTCATAGGATTTGACTTAAGGAGGGAATAACACGCACTCCATTGGATATGGAAATCTATTTTACCCTGCAGGAAGGCAGAGGGGAAGGTGATAGGAGAGGGAGGATGATAGAAGGGACAGAAAATTGGGGAAAGGGATAATCAGAGGCAAACATTATTGTAGGAGGACAGGTCAAGGGAGAGAATGACTAAATGGAGGGCGGGATAGGATAAAGGGAAATGTGGCTAGTCTTTCACAACATAACTATTTATGGAAATATTTTGCATAGCTACACATTTATGACCTATTGAATTGCTTGCTTTCTCAATGAGGTTGGATGGGGAGTGAGAAAGGGGGAGAATAAGGAATTCAAAGCTTTAATAATGAGTGTTAAAAATTATTTTAATATGCAACTGGGAAATAAGCTATACAGACAATGGAGTATAGAAGTCTCTTTTGTCCTACAGGAAAATAGAGGGGAGGGAAATGGAATAAGGAGAGGTAATATCAGGGAGGACAGGAGGAAAGGGTGGATGGGGTGTATGCTTTCCTGGGGTGGGGGTGGGAGAGATGGGGAGAAAATTTTGAATTCAAATTTTTGTGGAAATGAAAGTTGATAACAGAAAAAAAATTATTTAAAAAAGTTGTTCTTAAAATAATACTGCATTACTGTATTCAACCATCTCTTGGTTCTGCTCATTTAGCTCTTCATTATTTTGCGCAAGTCTTTCCATATCTTTCTAAGATCATAAAGATCTAAGATCTAAGATTTCTAAGATCATCATTTCTTATAGCACAGCAGTATTCCATCACAATCATATACCACAACTTGTTCAAATAATTGATGGGCATTCCCACAATTTCTAGTTCTTTGCTAACATGAAGCAAGCTGCTACAAATATTTTATAACATATAGATTATTTTCTTTTTTCCCTAGTTATCTTTGGAATAGATCTAGCAGAAGTATTTCTGGATCAAAGGGTAGAGGCAGTTTAATAGCTATTTGAACAGTTACTGATTGCTCCCCACATTGGATGGATCAGTTCACAATTCCACCAACAATGAATTAATGTCTCAATTTTTCCACATTCTCTCCAACATTTGTTGCTTTCCTCTTCAGTTATTTTAACCATTCTGCTAGGTGTAAAATGATATCTCAAAGTTTTTGTCATTTTAATTTCTCTAATCAATAATGATTCGGGGTATTTTTTTCATATTACCATAAATTATTTTGATTTCTTCATCTGATACAGTTTACAGCAGTAGTCCTGTATGGAACTATTTTGTTTTTGCATTTTTTCTATTCTTAGGATTTCACAGGTAAGGGACATAGTCATTTACAAATGATTATTTTTAAAAAATTGAATTGAATGCAGGACCTTGAGATTATGCTATCAAAGGAAATAAGCATGGTTAACTGAGAGATGTCTTTTGGGAGGACATGATAGCTATCTTCAAACTTTTGAAAGGCTAGCATATAAGAGAAATTAGTCTTCTTCTACTTAACCCTAAAGGCCAGTACTATTCATAGAGTGAAACTTGAAAATGGGAAAAAGCAGTGTTGATATAAGTAACATTTAGAACTCTCCATAAGTAGAAAGTACTGTTTTAGGAGACAATGCTCCCCTTCCTTGAGACAAGGTTGCATAACTACTCTTCAGAGGTTTTATAGAGGGTATACTTTTACAGAGGGCATAGTTTTATAGAGGGTATACTTCCTAGGTATAAGGTGGACTCAAGGTCACTTCCAAAACTCTTTGATGAAGGCTGACCCCAGAGATCAGAAACAGGATCAACTCATGGAAGTAGATTTAGACTTCCTGTCAGGATAAACTTACTAACAGTTCAAGCTATCCCAACTTGTAATGAGTATTACTGAAAAGCCCAAATAACCATTTGGTAGGTCTATTTTGTATGAGACTGTTCATCTATCAGTTGAATTAGATGGTCTCTAAGATCTCTTTTAATGTTGAAATTATATGATTTTAAACACCAATTTCATTGTCAGTTTACTTCTTAAGGGTGAACAGTTTAGCATAAGGGAGATAATTACATAGTTTATCTTAAAAATTAATATTTACTGTTCGTAATGCTACATTCAATGAGAACTTAAATTATTCTACTTTTCCCTGAGAAATAAATTAACATTTTAGACCTCTGAAGTGGGAGTAAGGAATTTATTCTTATATATTAAGTTCTGTGGACTTTTGCTAACCTCTCCTTTGCTACCCACAACTTCTAATTTCTTTGATTTAGCGTGGATATTTGATTTTCCTTCCTCCACTCACCTTGTCCTACTCTTTCACATCTCCCTGACAGTTCCTTGTCCCCTCTGCCTTCCATGTCCAAATAATGTGCCAAGAAATGCTATCATCCACATTTATTTAGTGAATTATTGCAAAATCTGAAATGAATCACAACATAATCATAGGGCTAAATGATGCTCTTGTGGCCTGGAAAACTTAATATGCCTCCAAGTTACTCTCTTAGAAGTAATGGAGGCACTGGGAGTGTCAAGCTCAACAACTTTAAATTTTCCAATTTTCTTTACTGTCAAGGTTATGTTTGATAGTGTAGGTTGTTAATTAACGAACACATTTTTATTAAAAATGCCAATTATCATAATATAATATACCAATCTAAATTGTAATGAGGTTTATTAACATGCAACTTATGGTTCTGTTTTTCCCTAGAGTATGAAATATTATGTGTGAACAAATAAATCCTGCCCTGAGTAAATATCATTTATTACCAGGAAATAGACAGTGGAAAAGGTTAATGAAATCCTAATATATTAACAAATTTGAACTGAAAAATGAATTATTTTAAAACAAAAGATAATAGAGAGATTGAATTTATATTTTTCAACCAACATTTGATAATGGTTAACTAAAATCTTGAATTCTTTTTGGGAAATCACAGGTAAAGTTTCCACCATTTCTAGTTGGGATTGATTTCTCGCTGTGAATGGACTCCGTACTTTCCTTAGTTATTTGTATTCTATTTTGCATCATCATTATGCATGTCTCTGATATCTCTTCTACTCTATTACTGGTTTCTTGATGACAGGGACTATCTAATTTATCTTCGTGTAGCACCCTGCCTGTCACAGATGATTCATAAATATGTGTTGGTTGACTGACAGACTGACTGAATGATGTGCATTACCTGCTTTAAATATACTATAGGCTAATATTTCTCTGAATTCTCTCTCTAATCCTTCATTATGGTATAAAGGTGTCTCTAGGGTCTTAAAGGTCATACCACTCTGGTAAATCAAGTTGGGAAGGCTTCCATTATGTATATGACAGTGAGTAGTTTTCTACCAGTTTAGCTATGTGGACGCACTCATCCCAATACTAGAAAGTTGATCACCAGGTGATAATTCTTTTTTTGTGGTCGCAGTAAATCATTAAACTACATGCTGAGGGGTTAAGGTCTCCAATGGTTGGGGAAAGACTCACATGAAATCAAGGATCTCTGGCAATATTATAGACTTCTTTATGGACTTATAATAATATATGGTCTCTGTTGCTTATAGAAATTTGTTTTTCTTTAATTTACATGGCAGTTTTGTGCATTTAATAGTCATAAGCCAGACTGCACAACTAAACTGACTTGACAAATGACTTAAAATTTATCACTGGTGATGATAACCAAAGAGGTAGCTATCATTGAGGTAGCTAGTGAGAGCTCAGTTATAATAATGGTCAAAATTTACATAGAGTTTTGCTGCTAGAAAGCATTTTACAAAATTTTACAAAAAAAAAAATATGTACCAATCCTTATAACCATCTTGTGAGGTAAGTAGCAAAAAATGATTTACCAAAGATCACACAGCTAAAAGTGGCAGAAATGGGATTCTAACATCTTAGTCTTCTCTTTACTTGGTAGAATTTTTTCTGCCACTTCATGCAGTTTATTTTGAGGGTAGGAGTAGAAGTGTTTTTAAAATTCATGTTCCTATTATGCATAATATAAAACTGGAAAAGTTAAAGGTATTAATAAAGTTTTAATCAATCTCTTAGGGGAAAAAATCATTTTTTGTTTTTGTTTTTTTTTTCTTTTACTAATTGCCCTTTGGTCTTCAATTTCCTACTTCCATGTTTTTTTGTCTTTGAATTTTGTTCACTGGGCACACTACCAGGCATACAATAATAGCTGACATTTGTATAATACTGTAAAATTTTCCAAGCTCTTATGTGGTATCTCATTTGTCTCTTACAACAAGCTTGAAGGGAGGTGCTGTTACTATCATCTGCTTTTACAATGGAAGAAAGTGAAGCTCATAGAGGTTAAGAGACTTTCCCAGCCTCAGGCAGGATTTGAATACAAGTCTTAATGACTCCAAATCCAACACTCTGTTAGTGTAGCTATCTCAGTAGATGCACACATAGTAGACACTTAATAAATCCTTGTTGATTGGTTGATAAACATAATTGTTAAAATTATGTATAAAAGATAGAAGTAAAGGCAGGTAATGGATGCTAAATAAACAAATTGGTATGGTGCTTTAGAAATATCATAAATTAGGATTTGGGAAAGCATCAAAAACCTTGCACAGAAGTGTGATACAGGAGTGATGTGCGATCTTTTCATTCATTTGAAAAAATGATCTATTTGCTGGTAAACAAAGCAAAGAACAACAAAAAGAAAGATTTGGTAAAGCTTTGTTTTTGCAAACCTCTGATTGGAGGGTGGGAGGGTAGAGCACTAAACTCCACTCAGACTTTTCTGTATAGAGGGTAGAAACTTTTCCAGTTTTATATTATACATAATGAGTATGAATTTTAAAAACACTTCTACTCCCACCCTCAGAAAGTAAAAGTGTGTGAAGTAGCAGAAAGAATCCTACCAAATTAAGAGAAGACTAAGATGTTAGAATCCCATTTCTGCCACTTTTAGCTGTGTGATCTTTGGTAAATCATTTTTTGCCACTTACCTCCCAAAGTGGTTATAAGGATTGGTGCAGGTCATTGCACTTCCCATCTGCATCTCTGCTTGGTTCCAACTCCCTGGAACAAGATGTCCCTGTGCCAGATACTTCCTGTTGTCTCCCCCTTCCAGTTTTCTTTTGTGAGCATATTCTCCTACTGGATTGTAAACTCCTTGAGGGCAGGGATTGCCTTTTTTTTAAAACTTATGTCCTTAGCACTTAGCACAGTGCCTATCCCACAGTCGATACTTAATAAACACTAACGAATTGATTTGCATAGGGAAAAGAGGAGGTTCAATGAAGGAATAGGATCATCCCTTGAGACAGATGCAACAATTGTAACAGAAAATGAAGAGAAAGCAATGGTTGCCTCCCATTTTGCTCCTGTTTTCTCTTTCTAGGAGAATGATCTTTTGATTTAAAAAGACAGAACACAAACTCTAATAGGAATTTGATACAAATGATAAATTAGGGAATATAAAAAAGTTCCTAGCTTCCCTTACTTTGCTCAAATCACAGGACCCAGATGAATTAAGTACTCAAGTGATGTCTACAATTATAGTAGTGATAACCCCACTGCTATACTCTCTCCTACATCATCTAAACCTGGAATGTTGTATTCATTTCTCGGTAGGATATTTTGGCAGGAATTGGTAACCAGGACGGGAATTGACTTTGATGTTATATCATTAAGAATCTATTGAAGACATCGGTAAAACTGACCCTGGAGAAGTGAAAGCAGTGAGGCCATGATAGCTGTTCATGTGAAAGGAAGACTAGACCATTCTGTTTAGCTTCAGAGGGTAGAAGAAGTTATAATAGGTTGAAATTGTGAAAAGGAAAATTTAGGTTTCTGGTAAGTAAAATCTTTCCAATAATTAGAGGTTTTCTTAGGTATCCTATTTTGGAGCTCTTCCAGTAACAGCTAAAGGATTCAATTTAATTCAATAAGCACTCATCAAGTAGCGACTCTGTGCCAGGCATTGTGCTGAGTCCTGGGGATACAAAGGAGAATCTCTGCCCTTGAGGAATTTATTATCTAGTGGGAAAGGCAACACACAAAAGCAAGCTGAAACTCTAGGTTGGAGGGGCCGGGGAGTACTCAACTTGAATGCATCATGTTCCTGGGAGTTCAAAACAAGTTTAGTTACATATGGAACGTAGAGAGTTAGTGGGAGAATCTAGATCCTGTCCTCAATAAAGCAAAGTTTGGGGAGGAGTTTAGTGCTTTACCTTCCAGCCCCCATTCCCCTAATCAGAGGAGAGAGGAGGCTAAAGGAGTTTGGAACATGCTGAACAAAACTGATATGATGATGATGAGGATTCAGGTGATCACCTTATCCTGGGTAGAGTACCACGTTCCTTGGAGCTCAAACTAAGCAACTAATGGAAAGTATGGACTTCTTTGGAGATTCCAGATCCCTCCCTTTGTAAAGAAAAGCTTTGAAATGATCATTTGTCAAATATGTTGTTGGTAAAACTATATTCAGTTACATTTTGGACTCTAACTGTGGTATCATAGTTTTAATACATAGCTTCTATAATGTATTAAAACTATGATAGTTACTAAGGACAAGTAAGAAACAGTTTATTTCCTCCAGGATTTTATAATTTAAGGGAAAAAATGTGAAACATGGAATTTAGAATTCAGCAGCCAAAGATGTGAACATACATAACAACTTATTAACATAGAAATGTGACTAATGCTTGATCAATTGAAGTGATGACCAAAAGCATATAAGATTGATTTGAAAAGGTGATTTTTCATCAATAGATTAAATGAAAAGTGAGCTGTAATTTGGACAAGCATAGGTATATCTTTCCAGACAGAATGAATTAAATGAGATAACAGTTGCTAAGTGGTGTCCTTAGACTCATTTGAGAGATAAAAAACAGATGGGTCATAGTGGAACTTGGAGCATAAATTAAAATGAGGGATAAAATTCCTCCTGTTCATTTTAGCTTTGTGCTTTTCAGTTAGTCGCAGAAGCAATTTCATACTATTAACAATAATCTACAATCATCTAATTCATTTAATTACTTGGTTGGAATGCTGCTTTTTCCTAGAACACTTTAGAACTCATGGTCAACCTTAGGTATCTCAGGATCCAAACTCATAACCTTACAACTCAGAAATTTTCTTTCTACTCTTTGCAGACTGAAGAGCAGGAACAAATGAGGTTGCCATAGAACCTGTTTCCTGAATGATGCTTTGATTGAAATGATGGATGTCATCATAAAATTACTGAAAAGAATCTGAAACATTGGATACAAGAAAAGATGACCTGAACCCCAGCTTTAGGAACTCATTTTAGGCCATTAACAAAGCCCAAGTGGTTGTGCCTGCAGGAAATTTGTATCTGGCTTGTCTGTTGATGCCAGAATGCAGGGGAAGCTGGAAAAAAATTGAAATAGGAAGAAAATAATTAATGGGGGATTTACATGGTCTTGATTGGATTCAAGAGGTAATTAGGAACCATCATAGTTTTCTGAGAAAAGGACACAAGTGATCAAAAAGACCTTTGAAAGGGATTCTGACTGTCCTGATTGGAATGAATTTGAGGAAAAAATAACCTGGAGACAGGGAAGCATTAAAATCTTTTAATATCATTTGGCCTCTAAGTAGCAGTCCTGCCTGGAGCTATGATTACAGGAATGGAGGTGGGGGGAATGGTTGAACAAGAGAAAGAGCATAAAAAAGATTTCAGCAGAATATGGTAGTTGAACAGAGATGCTTTGGAAAGTGTTGAATACAAGTTCAAGTCAAATATGACTTCACACATTTACTTGCATCAGATGAGAAAAATGAATCAACTCAGTTTTAAACACATCAAATATGAGCGATCCAGCTTGGCATCCAGGTTAGATTATCTTATTTTTGGAAAGACTAAAGAGAAATTGAGATGTTAGAGATGTAAAAGCATCAGTGTGTGTTTTATGACAATGATACTTGTTGTCTTTAGTACCACTGACTGAATCTGGAGAAACTTACAAAACTATTCTAACTGGGAACACTACGAACTTATGCAACATGATCTTAACTAGGCCCTCAGTATGATACTGCAGTCTTTCTATGTCTTCTTAATTAACTCATCCCACTCTCTAACATGGCTTTTCCAAACTTTTCCTTCTCTCTTCAAGCCTGTCATGCCTCACCTACCTCCACTTTCTCATCTAGGAACCTTGCACTGTATGTCATTGAAAAAACTGAGGTCATTCACTAAGATCTCTCTCTCCTTCCCTTGTCCTCAATCCACATCACCCAGATGCCTTTTGCAATTATCTTCTTTACTCCTGTCTCACATGAAAAAAATGACCCTTCTCCTTGACAAGACCAACCAATTATCTTCATGCACAGATGATCTCATTCTATCCCATCTTCTCCAGGATATTGTCCCTCTGTAATCCTCATTCCTGTACTTATATTCAATCTCTTCTTGTCTGCAGGGTATTTTCTCCCCTACTGCCTATAAGCAATCAATATTTCCACAATCCTCAAACTTACTCATTTGAGCCCATTCACCCCCACTGGCTATTTTTCCCATGTCTCTCTTCCCTTTTGTGGCTAAACTCTTAGAGAATTATCTCTATGATCTTTTCCCCTTTCATTCTCTTAAATCATTCAGAGTCTGGCTTTCTACTTCATCATTTAACTGAAACTGTTCCCTTCAAAATTATCAATAATCTCTTAATTGCCAAATCTAATGACTTTCCCTCAATCCTTATCTCTGATCTCTGTGCAGACTTTGACACTGTCCATCATCCCTTTTTTGATACTTACTTTTTTTTAGTTTCTGTGACGACTTTATCTGGGTTCTCCTCTTACCTGTTTGACCACTCCTTTGTCTCTTTTAAATGGATTTTCATCCAGGTCATGGACCCTCTTCTCATCTCCCTCTATAGTATTTCTCTTGGTGATCTCATCATCTCCCAAAGATTTAATTGTCATTTTTATGCTAATAATTTTCAGATCTAATTATCTAGCACTAACCTCCTTCTTGACCTCTGATCTCACATCTCATCTTGCCTATTATACATCTGGAACTGAATATTCTGTAAGCATCTTAAGCTCAATACATCCAAATATAAACTAATTAACTTTCCCTCCAAATGTTCCTCCATTACTCAATTCTGAACTCTCCCATTACTATTAAGGTCACCACTATTCTTCCAAACATTCAGGCTCACAGTCTAGGTATTATTCTTTGCTCCTCACTCTCTCTTGCCTTCCCCATATAATATTTATTATGTTGCCAAATCCTGATAATTTTACCTTTGCAACATCTCTCATATATCTATCTATGTATATTTATAAACATATATATAAACGCATCTCTCATACATATACATATACACACATATATATATATACACATACATACATATATACACATACATATACATACATATGCCCTTATCATTTCACATCTGGACTATTGTATAAGACTTTTGATTGGTCTTTTTGCCTTACATCTCTGCCCACTTCAGTCCATCCTCTACTCAGCTGTCAAATTAATTTTCCTAAAGGGCAAAACTGATCCTGTCATTTCCCATTCAATAAACTCCACTGGCTCCCCATCATTTCAAGGAACAAATATAAAATCTATTTGTCATTCAAAGCCCTGCATAACCTAGACCCTTCTTACCTTTCCAGTCTTTTTACATGCTGTACCCTACCCCATCTCCCATTTACTATGTGATCCAGTGATAGTGGTCTCCTTGCTTTTCCTCAGATAAGACACACCATCTTCTGACTCAAGCAATTTCACTGGCTGTCCCTTATGTCTGGAATTCTCTCTCTCCTCCTATCCCAGTCCTATCTTCTACAAGATGCCTTTCTCATTCCTCCTTAATGCCTGTGCCTTCCTTTTGATCATTATATCTGACTTAGCCTGTACATACCTTGTGTGTACACAGATATTTGCCTGTTATCTCTCCCATTAGACTACAAGCTCCTTGAGAGCAGAGATTATCATTTGTCTTTTTGGTATCCCCAGTGCTTCCCACATTGCTTGACACAAAATGGCTACTTAATAAATGTTTACTAAACAGTTGACTCAGTGCCTTAATTTTCCCCCAGTTATCAGCATTGCTGGAGTTAACAAGTCATCAATCCCCTTTAAACTTGGTCTTGTCAAACAGTTAATATGCAATGATGCTATTTTCAAAGACTGAACAACTCAGATAAAAAATACATACACACTAATTTATAATGTATGTATAATGTTTGAAGAAATGTAACTTGGCACCAGTAGCCTAATTTAAACTATCATTTAAAATTAAGAAAGAGCCCTTTAAAAATGCTGATCCTGAAGATTCATCTTCCCATACATATCTATCACAATATAAATTGGTTCCTTTCTTGGGACTCAGTGGATTGAACTGGCATGATATCGTGAGTTCTAGCACCTTTGAACCCCAAATCAAGGTGATGGAAAAACAACAAAAAATAAAATGAAGAATGAGTTTGATGATGTTTATTCATAGTCATTGTTGGAAAGAAATTGGTTGGACTTTTTGCCAAGTTAGCTGCCTGAATAGGTAGACCATTCAGCTTCAACATGTCTATTGTAGCAAAATGCTAAGGTTCGTACCAAACCAAATAAGACCAAAAAGTTCAAAGTGTTAATATGTGGCTCACTGAGTCATATACATGGTTTAATGACTTATATTTCTATTTGAGTTTTACACTGCTGGTCTAAATGACAATCTTTTGAGCATGTTATAGTGAGGATTCTTTTTTTAGGTCTAGGTTGGAATAGATGACAACTGAGTCCCCTTCCAACTCTAAAATTTTATGATTCTGCTTTATACTATAAATCATACACTATGTTAAGACACTGCAACAGAGATACCTTCAAGGCAGGAGAAATAGCTTGTGCAAAGACAGAGAAATGCAAGAGAGGTTGTCATTTATGATAATAGCTAACATTTATGCAATGCTTTAAGGTTTAAAAAACAATTTAGAAATATTTCATATGATCCTCATATTATCTCCATTTTATAGGTAACTGAGATAAGAAGAGGTTAAATGATTTTCTCATGGTCGTAAGGCTGCTAAGTTTCTGAGGCTGGATTTGAACTCAGGTCTTTCTGACTTTAGACACAGCTCTATCACTGAGCATCCCAGTTACCTCAAGTGTACTGAGATGAGCAAGTAGTTCAGTTTGAGTACGTAAATATGGGTGATGTGAAATTAGTCTAAAAAGAAATAAGGAATAGGTCATTTCTAATTGTCTTGGTCATTTATCAACAAATATTAGGTACTCCTGTTTGTTTTTTTTCAATTAGACTCTGTCTATTTTCCATAAGTTGGAAGCACAGGGTCTACTTATGGGCCTGGCCCCACTCAAATTTGCATTAGAGCTTTGACTTGCTCTATTTTTCAGCCTGGGTCCTTCTGCCTCTCCTTAGGCAACCTAGTGGATCTCTCTCCTTCTCTTCCCTCTCCCCCTTTCAGTCTTCAAGGGTTGATCATATTCAGTCCAAACTCAGTGTGGACACTTGATTGGCTTATCTCATTGCAGCTCAGAACTCCTCAGCTTAAAAAGATCCTCTAGCCACAGCCTCCTCAGTAGCAGGGAATATAGGAATGTGCCATATTCATGGTTTTTAATTATATTTCATATGTATATACACATGTTCATACACAAACACATACTCTTTAAATATGTATTTGCAACATATACAACACATATACATGTATGCAATCTAAGCATACACATGTGCATATTCCTGCATGCATACATGCATGTATATTATATTACACATATATATACACACATAAATGCAGTTTGTGTGTATACGTCTATGTATTGATGATATACACCTATATGTGTGTGTATTCAGTGTGAGAGTATATATATATATATATATATATATATATATATATATATATATATATATATATATATATATATATATACCATTATTATAAATATATCCTTTTGGCCTATTTCTTGGACAGTTTAGCTTTAAGGTGCTACTCCTACTGAAAAGGAATCAACGTCTCCCAAGCCATGGCTGCATTAGGAAATTAATAGCAGTTCCTAAAGCTCAGTGGCTTTTAGCTACCATAAAAGTAGCAAGCCAAGCCATTTATTTTTTCTCTTGTGAAATTAGTTTTTTCTACTTCATTACTCTGCTAAAATTATTTACATAATGTCTATATTTTTCTGTGATTCATATAATGGTGGCGCCATTCCCTTGGATTATTATGTGAATCCTTGAGGTATGGAAATGTTTCAACTCTCAAGTCATTGAAATTGTCAAGGTAATTAAGATGTGTGTGTGTGTGTGTGTGTGTGTATGTGCGTGTGTGTGTTTTCTATGTCACAAAAGCTTCCCACTGTTATTATAGTCTCATACTTTTAAAGGCAGAGGGATATACTCTTAATCTCAGAGAATCATACTAAAATTAAGGGTGGGGTTTTGGAGCAGGGAGCAGAGTGGGTACCATAATGCCAGAGAGCTAGATTTTTGTTCAATTGAAGAAAAAACTTCCACATAATTAGTGCTGTAGAAAAATAAGTTAAAGGAAAGAGATATCTCTTTTAGTAGAGCAGGAATTCTTGAACTTTTAAAGATATTTTAACAGCTATTTCAATGTAATCTATTTCCTTTATAACTCTGTACATTTGATTTTATGTGTTTAAAATAATCTTCTGAAAAGTCCATAGATTTTACTTGACTGCCAAAGGGAGCCATAACTCAAACGAGTTTAAAGGCTTCTGAAATAGATGGCACCAAGACACTAGAAGTTTTCACATAAAAGTTGGGGGAACAGATGTCCAAGATCATGTAAATGGATTCATGTTTAAGTTTAAACTGGGTCCTATGACTCCTGAGGACTATTCCAATGCTGGGATTCAATTACGTAATTTAGGGAGACTCATTCAAAAGGCAGCATGCAGTGGTGGATAAAGAGCTAGCCTTCAAGCCAGGAAGACTTAGTCCTGCTTCAGACATATATTGTCTGTGTGAATCTGGACAAATCATTTAACTTAGTTCTCTTGGCAACTAAGACTATAAGTGGAATAGAAGACTACTAAGGCCTATATTGGTAGAAGGTATTAGTCAGGTAGGTGACACAGAGGATATATTGCTGGACCTAGGCCCAGGAAGACCTGAGCTCATATCTGATTCAAACACTTAAAACAGCTGTGTGACCCCACACAAGTCATTTATTCTCTGCCTCAACTTTCTTAACTGTAAAGTGGCAATAGTATTAGCACATAACTCCTTGGGTTGTTGTGAGGATTACATGAAATAACAATTGTAAAGTGCTTAACACAGTGCGTAGCACTTAATAAATTCTTTTCTTCCTTCCTTACACCAATAAAAGGTCACATTCAATTCCCATCCCACAGTGGAAAGCTTAAATCTTTTAAAATTTTGATAAAAAATAATTAATATTAGCTATGCATATCAGCTACACACTGAGTTAACTTTTGTTCCTAGAGTAAACAAAGGGAGAGGCAAAATTTTATTAAATGGATTTCAAAAATTTTATGTTAATCAGACACACTTGCATGATAATCAAATGTGTGCCTTGAAACAGATGCAGAGTAATAGACACAGCTGTTAGACTGCAGATCTTATCTGAGTGTTAAAAAGCAACAATACATCATTCAATGGGGGATGGGACCAGTGTATGTATAACAAAGATAAAGCCTCAGTACCACATGGATCCTTCTTCATAACTGCTTTTATGTTCGAGGAAGTAAATATTAGAGGGATGATTATTTGTTTGATGTTGTCCTAGGTAACAACAGTAGACATTTTTATGATACTTTTGTAGGATTCTAAGGTATGAGGGATGATAATTATTGACAACTATTACCAAAGTTTACAAAACACTGTAATAATTCTAATAATAACTGGCTATTAACGTTCTTTAAGGCTTGTCAACTGCTTTATAAGAAAGGGAAGGAGACTAGCATTTATTAAATGCCTACTATGTAGGCATTGTGCTAAGCGCTTTCTAAATATTATTTGACCCTTGTAAAAACCCTGTGATGTAGGAACTATAATAATTATTAACTTCATTTAATAGGTGAAGAAAACAGTTGGTAAGTGACACAGGCAGGATTCTAACTCATTGATTTTAACTTAGCCCTCTTACCCCTTTGATATTAATCAACACTCTATTGACAAATTTTTTTTAGAGTCCACTACATACTAGGGATTGTATTCAGTGTTGGGATACAAGGGCAAAGAATGAAGCCATTCTTATTTGCAGAGAGCTTACATTCTGATAGGAGAGACAAGGACAAGAATTTCATATAAATATACGTATATATGTGTGTGTGTATGTACATGCACACATACATACATATACGTATATGTATATAGCAGAAATACAAAGAGAATAAGTATTAGTATACACAAAATAGTTAAATACAAAGCAGTTTGGTCTAGGAGAAGGGCCCTAGCAGTTAAGGGGAATCAGGAAAGTCTTCCTCTGGAAGATGCATTTTAAAGGAAGAAAAGGACCCTGAAACAAAGGGAAGAAAGAAGTACATTCCAAAATTGTGGAACGGCCTGTGAAAATGCATAGAGATGTGAGATGGAAAGTTTCTGTACGAGGGACAGAGAGGGCAGCTTGATTGGATTGCAAATTATAGAGAAGGAAGAAATATCCAAGGATGCTAGAAAGAGAGGTTGCCATGCAACAACTTCCTTTCTAGGATTTTAAAATCCCTTTACTTAAGGAATTTATAGTCCAGGTGGGGAGACTATTCAGAGGTCAATTAAAATCCACCTTAGAATATTTGTGAAACATACTAAATGAACAACACAGATGGTAAGGGCCACAGGCATTTAGAGCAAGTGGGATTCACTGTGGGCTGGGGTGAAAGTTTGTAAGGGTATTCCACAAAGCATAACAATGAAAGCAGTAGCTTTGAAAGGATAATAAAAGTGTATTAGAATGTATCACTACTATAATTGAGAGGCCAGAGTGTCAAGTGAGACATTGATAGGAAACTTTTAAGTTAGTTGCTGATTTTTATTAATTTTGCAAGCAATGCCAACCATACTGTTTTCATCACATCCAAAACAGGGAGGGAGAGATAACACCATGGATAACAGTAAGGATTCCAAAAACACTTGACAAGTTAGAACCCCTGAACAAATCTAGTAAATTGAACTAATAAGGACAAATTTAAAATCTTTCATTTGACTTAGACAAATGAGTGGTCAAAGTCCAATATGGGGAAGGGATAGCTTGACTATAGTCTGCTGAAAAAGAAGATCTCAGGATTATAATAGCTTTAAAAACTGTATGATAATGCATCTAAGAAAGTGATGAAAGCAATCTTAGAGTATGTGAAGCAAGGCATCATGTCCACAGCTAGTGACCTGTCTCATCATACTCTTCCCATTAGCCCAGATTTGGAAAATTATATTTAGTTCTGAGCACCACATTTTAGACTGAAAATCATCCAGAAAACAATGTAATTGGGGAAGAATATTGTGTCATGTCAGTTATTGTCAAAGGAATTAAAGAAACTTAACTTGAAAAAGAGAAGACTTAAGGGATACAAGCGATGTGTTTTCAAGTATCTTCTTGATTCCAGAGTACAGAACGAGTCAGTATAGATTGGAATTACCAAGTGTCAAATTTTGGTGTAAAAGGAAATTAAGGTAAGGAAAAATGTCCCCAAAACACAATTTTCAAAGAGTGGAATGGGTTGTCATTCACAGGTGGGGGTGGTCATCATGTTTCTTAAAGCGTGGCTTTTAGAACTGCCTCCGACTTTGAATTGTCAAAGTAATGTCTACATTTTTTGGGTCAGTCATTCAACCAGTTTTTCTCTTTTCCTAAGAATAGCATCATATCTTTTACCTCTCTTGGTCTTGTCAACAAGGATCACATGAAAGACTTCAGAAAACGCTCTGCTAGATTTCACCTTTTCTTGAAGAATTCATTTTTTTTTTCCTGTTTTGCTTCAAAGATACACATAAACCAGGGGCGGAGCCAAGATGGCGGAGTAGAAAGACACACATACTCTAGCTCCGAACCCACAGCCCATAAAATATCTGTAAAGAAGAACTCCCAACAAATTCTAGAGCAGCAGAAGCCACAGAACAATGGAGCAGATGAGATTTCTGTTCCAGAGAGCCCTGAAAACAGACACCAAAGGTCCGTTGTGCTGCAGACCCAGAGCCGAGCCCAGCCCTGCCTTGGCCGCGCAGCACTGAGAGGAGCGGATCCAAGCAGGCTTCAGGGATGAAATCTCCAGCAGCCGCGTGGGTCCCTCCACCCACAGGCCCCAAAGGTTTGTGAGAGGGTCTTCTCGGCTTGCCAAGAGGGGAGTGGAGTGCCCCCACAACTCAGGGCCCCTCGGGAGGCAGCAGCAGAAGCGGGAGCAGACAGGGGCTCCCCAAGCAGGCAGAAGCCTGGATCCATTGTTGAAGGTCTCTGCATAAACCCCCGAGGGAACTGAGTTCCCTGTGGCAGCCCTATCCCCACCTGAGCACCTGAACTCGATGTCACGTGGAATAGCAGCCCTGCCCCCGCCAAAAGCCCTGCGGCTGGGAAGCAGCATTTGAATCTCAGACCCCAAGCACTGGCTGGGAGGATCTGGAGGCAAAGTGGGTGTGAAGAGAATACTCAGAAGTCAAGTCACTGGCTGGGAAAATGCCCAGAAAAAGGAAAAAATATAAAACTATAGAAGGTTACTTTCTTGGTGAACAGGTATTTCCTCCCTTCCTTTCTGATGAGGAAGAACAATTCTTACCATCAGGGAAAGACACAGAAGTCAAGGCTTCTGTATCCCAGCCCACCCAATGGGCTCAGGCCATGGAAGAGCTCAAAAAGGATTTTGAAAATCAAGTTAGAGAGGTGGAGGAAAAACTGGGAAGAGAAATGAGAGACATGCAAGTAAAGCATGAAAAGCAAGTAAACACCCTGCTAAAGGAGACCCCCAAAAATGCTGAAGAAAATAACACCTTGAAAAATAGGCTAACTCAACTGGCAAAAGAGGTTCAAAAAGCCAGTGAGGAGAAGAATGCTTTCAAAAGCAGAATTAGCCAAATGGAAAAGAAGGTTCAAAGATACACACAAACCTTTAACAATTCTACCTACAATTTTATCAGAAATTGAAGTCAAGCTCCCTTACCTATAATTTGGAGTTTCTACTTTTCCTTTTTTTATTAAAAAGCAGTAACTCTTACAATTCCATGCCTTTAGTGTGTACCACTTCTCCATTTTCCAAGATTTTTCAAAGATCACTCATGTAGTATTACATATTGAGTTGTACTCACTGAAGACATCTAGACAATCCTGTCAACTCCTCATTTACTTGGGTCACAATTTTCTATTTTGTTTTTCTCTTCCCACCACCAAGATTGTTCTTGGTAGAGAAAAAAAGAAGTAAAAGAAAAGTTGAGTAGTTCTATCATCTATTATCATCTTTCTATCCACTACGAGTCCAATATTTCTTAGAAATTCCTTATGCCTCCCATGACTTTGGAAAGGCTTCTTTTGTTTTCTTTAACAGTTTATTATTATGGGAATATGCTACACTTTTAGAAATTTATCTTCCATTACCTAATTTCTCTCCTATCGCTTCTCTCTCTCTCTCTCTCTCTCTCTCTCTCTCTCTCTCTCTCTGCCTACCTACCTACTTACCTACCTACCTACCTACCTATCTATCTATCTGTCTATCTATCTATCTATCTATCTATCTATCTATCTATCTATCTATCTATCTATCTATCTATCTATCTCCTTCTTCCTCCCCCATCTTTATCCACCTCTCCTTTTCTCTTCCCTTTTCTCTCCTGCCCTCTCTACCATTTTAAAATATAGATTGATTTCTTGTACATCCTCACTGATGTCACCAGAAAATTTCCCTGTTCTTTCTCTCCAAATACATCCATGTTTGTGTCATTATAGCATTCATATCTTTCTTTCCTTGTAGAATTTTATATATTAGAATCAATCTCAGGCTTTCTTGAAATATGCTTCTCCCAGATCCTGGGTGTGTCACTTTTTACCCAGTTTTCCTCTCTTCTATCATGAATTCAAAGATGGAATGTTCGCTTCCTTCTGAGATAATTGCTCTTCTATTTCAGAACCAGTTTCTGCCTATTAATCATAATACAGATACAAAATAGGAGCTCATCTCATTACAACTTCCACCTTTTAAAATATAAAATCATTAGGACAAATAAGGAATGTGTTAGCTGCTCTGCTTTTGGCAGAGAGAAGGCTCAAGATATACAGACAATTGAAGTCCCCCATAAAAGCTATAGCATGTCACCATGCCAGGTTGTGATCAAGTTTCAAACATGCATCCTTACCAATTCCTCACTTACTTGGGTCACAATTTTCTATGAACTATTTTGATTTTCTCTTCCCACCCTCAAGGTTGTTCTTCTTGGTAGGAAAAAAAAGAAGCAAAATAAAATTGAGTAGTTCTGCCTCCTTTCTGTCATCTATTATCATCTTTCCATCCACTAGGAAGTCAATATTTCTTAGAAATTCTCATCCTTGTAGTCTACATAGTAGACTCACAATGAAATATAGCTTCTGTTTCTTCTTTCCTTGATTTTAATGGATTTCTCCATAAGAATTTATATTCTTAATATGCAATTCTATTTTACCATTTAAAAATCTAATTCATGAATCCTATTCCACCAATACCAATAATTTATATGATGTAAATTTACCTCCCTGTTCAAAGATCTCCAGTTAAACTTACCTTACATTTGCATACAGATACCTGAAGCTGAGTTATATGACTAGTTCTCCTTTTTGGATCTTGTCTCTTATTTGTTAAGTCGTTTCTACTGACATTTTACTTCTTAATGTTGTACTTCCTCTTTTCTGTAGTATCTTGTTTGGCAAATATGTGTAGGAAGTATAATAAACCTCCAATATCCATCTTAAATCCATCTCCAAGAGTCTTTAAGATGTCAGGAAAATATGATTTTGCCAGGTCTTGTTCAGTTTACTCTATTTCTGGCTAAGTATGAAATCCAATTTTTATTCACCTTCTTCAGTAGCTGTTCTCTTCTAAAACCTCTCCTTACCTGAAGATTACAGTAATACTAATAAAAACAAGATCTAGGTTCCCTTCAGTTTCTTCCTCAGTGCTTCACTCCTTCTTAGCAATGCATTCTAGATTCTTTCTGGCTGCTTAATTGGTCCCAATGTGAATGATCAAGAGGATAAAACCTTTGTTAACTATGACAAGTATCGGGAGACTTCTCACTTATATCCTGGATACATGATCCAGGAAGACAGAAGATATTCTATGATTGATTTCAGGTCAATGAATGGTTCCTTCTGTGCCTCTTAGCAGGGAACCACAAACCACCATTATTCTTCTCCTCTTTTTTTTTTTTTTTTACCATCACTGTATCACCTCAATCCTGTTATATTCCTTAGATCCATATCATCATTCCTATAAATATACAGATCTGTTTAGTTCTTAGAAGAGTTCCTTTCCTTCTCTGTGGCAGGTGTTGTGGGTGGAGCTCTGGACCCATTAGCTGAAGTTTGATCCCGGAATAAAATGAGTCACTCCCAAGAGGAGGTGTTACTTTGCCCAACAACATAAGGATATTTCACAAGGATACAGTGACACTTAGCATTTCTGGACATGGTTCCCCTGGTATCCAACTGGAAAACCCACCAAGTCTTCCAGATCAGGAAGCTGCCTAATGAAGTCACTGGTCCCATCACAGGAAGAATTCTTAAACTTTCTTTTTTTGTTGTTTTTCCTTTCAGTAACAGATAGTATTAGAGCACCTACTTGCATTCAAAAAGTAGGTCATCAACTCAAAAGATCTACATCCTAGGGTGTTGAAAGAATTGGCAAATGGGGTTGTGGAGTCATTGATAGTAATGTTTAAAATATAGAGAACAGGATAGGTACCACAGAACCGGATCAGGGTAAATGTCCTAATTTGAGAGAGAGAGAGAGAGAGAGAGAGAGAGAGAGAGAGAGAGAGAGAGAGAGAGAGAGAATGGAATTTGCGAATGTTAGGCTGATGTGCTTGGCTTCTATTGCTTGGCAAATTCTACAATGCACTATTTTAAGGGGATGGTTTAGAAACAGATTTTACTAGGCTTGTGTCACTACCTTTTTTAAAACAGTCCTTGTACTATTAGATCAGAAGAATTCTGTAGACTGTAATTTACCTAGTGTTCAGCTAATTTACTTTTAACATTTATTAAGCACTTACTATATGCCATTTGCAGCAAATTTTGCTCTCCTTGCCACTTAATTGGAACTTATTAAGCACAGAAAGGTAATGTTAAGCACCAGAAATTCAAAAAAGAAAAAGAAAAAAATGTGGTTCCTCTTCTTGTGGGGCTCATATTCTAGTGAGTGAAAAATGTAAATAGCTGTGCATACAAGAAAAACATAGAGTCAATGGAAGATTATCTCTGAGGGAAGGCATTGAGAGAGGGGGAGTGTTGAAGAGAGAAAGGAAAGAGTGAAAAAGGTCACCAGCAGAAAATAGAATTTGATTTAAGTCTTGAAAAAAGTCATGGATTCTAAAAACTGGATGTGGGGAGGGAGAACATTCCAGGCTTGTGAAATAGCCAATACAAAGGCACACAATAGTGAGATGGAGAATCACATGAGAGGAAGAGTAAGAAAAGCATTGTCATTGGATAGTGTATGGAGGGGTAAGATATAAGAAAAATGAAGTGTAGGATGGATTAAGGTTTTAAATGCCAAATGGAATAATATGTGACAGATACTAGAAGTAACAAGAATCATGGCATAGAGGATAGAGTAGTTGGCCTGGAGACAATAAGACCAGAGTTCAAATCCTGCCTCAGACATTTACTGGTTTTGTAATCCTGGGCAAGACACTTAACCTCTCCCTGCTTTACTTTTCTCAATTGTAAAATGAGAATAATAATTAACTTCAGGGATTCTTGTAAGGATCAAATGAGATAATTGTAAAACTGCTTAGTGGAGTGGTTGGCAGTTAATACATGCTTGTTTCTTTCCTTCTTAGTTTTTGAAATTCTAAGAGGTTAGAATTCTGCTTTACCTCATCATCTTTTTCTCTTTATTCTCTCTATAAAGAACTTCTTCTTTTGGGGAATACTTCTTTCTTTTTGTGGTGATCTAGAAAGCTGTACCCTTTAAATTTCTCCACTATGTAGAATATCATTGTGCATGTGTGGAATATCACTTTGTGCATATGTGCTGATGACTTGGGAAGTTAGATGGTGCAGTGGATAGAGGGCAGGTCTTGGAGTCTGGAAGACTCATCTTTGTGTGTTCAAATCAGGCCTCAAACACTTACTAGCTGTGTGAGCCTGGACAAGTCATTTAGGTTTGTTTGCCTCTGTTTTCTCATCTGTAAGTCAAACTAGAGAAGGAAATGGTAAACCACTCCACTATCTTTGCCAAGAAAATCTCAAATTGGGTCATGAAGAATTGGACAGGTCTCAAAAATGACTGAATAACAACAACTCAACTGATTATTTGGCACTGGAAGACTTAGAGTTATAATATGCCTTTCCCAAATCATTATAAAATCTTATCCTTCGTACTTCCTGAAAGCCAGACCCTCAGTTCTTTGCCATTCCAGTTGATATCTCTTGTGAAGCACTTCTTAAGATGAACAGCTATGAAAGCTGCCTGACTGTCTTTCCTATTAACTAGACTAAGGACTCAATCTACGTTGGTTCCTTGGTTAGACCTGATTCATTTTTCAGCAAATCACTTCAGCTTGCTCAGTTCCTTTGGACTCACAATTAGCAGATTACTCCTAACAGATTCAGTCATCCAGTGGGCACAGAAGACAGAGTGGTAGATGTGCAGGCAGGAACATCTGAGTTCACATCCTGCCTCCCATACTATCTATGTGATCCTGGGCATATCACTCAACCTCTCTGTGCATCAGTTTCCTCATCTGAAAAATGAGGATAATAATAATGACAATACTAATAACTACCTTTCCAGTGTTATTTTGAAGATAAAATGAGATATTTCTAAATCACTTTGCAATCACTTTGCAAACTTTATAACTGCTAGCTATTACTATTATTACCAAGCCTTCATGCAAATAGAAACTAATCATTTTTTTTCCTTTGAGGAGTTTCAAGTCAAGATCTGCCAAGAGTTGATTTATTTTAAGGCAACTATCTACCTTTCAGTAAAACTTTAGAAACTACCTCTTTTCCCCCTCTGGCTTTAGTGCTCCCTTCTATTTTCCACAAAAGGCAACTAACAGTGGTTATCCAAGAACACAGAGGTAGTAAATTGCAGAGTTTAGTACTGAATCTAGCTCTAAATAATACTAAATGATATTTCTATCTTGCTTTAAAAATTATAAACCATTCTGAATGCACAATCCCATTTGAATCTCATAACAAGCCTGTGAGGGAGGCCCATAAAGTAAAACCCTATGAGGTTTTATTATCTCCATTTTTCAGATGTAGGAAGGAAGGAAAGAAGGAAGGAAGGAAAGAAGGAAGGAAAGAAGGAAGGAAGGAAGGAAGGAAGGAAGGAAGGAAGGAAGGAAGGAAGGAAGGAAGGAAGAAAAGATTTGTGCTTACTATACAAAATACTATCTTAAGTGCTGAGGAAATACTATACTAAGTGCTACGGATATAAATGAAAAAATAAGACAGTCCCTTCTCTCAGAGTACCCTATTCACATTTTAATAGGGATATAGCACATGGAAGATGTGAATGAGGGAAGTTAGGATAAGGGATTACATGGTTTGCCTATGGACATATAATTGGTAAGAATCAGAGGCAGGATTCTAACTCTTAGTCTACTTCTCTAGAAGGCTTCCCCTAGAAGGCCCTAAAATGCTCAGTGGCCTGTTGTGTGTCCCATTCTGTCTTTATAAAGTAAATCAGTTGGTTGAAAATTATTTCTAGGTTCAATTCCTTGTAGCTTTAATAATCTAAGATCTTAGGATTTGATGAATAAATTATTAAGCAGTCAAGCAGTAACAGGGATTCGATTTAAATTGAGATGTCTGAACTGTCCCATTTTCTCATCATGGGATTTATTTTGACTGTCTTGTTTAGAGATTGATGAAGCATAGATTTCTCTTCTTTTTTTAAGGTACTGTATTCCCTTGGCACCTCACTCAGTTTAGGGAGCCAGCTTTTCAAATGCCCTTATTTTGTGTCTATTTTGAATATAGAGGCCCATAAGCCCAAGGCTGTTATTGTAAATTAGGGAAAGTAATGTCTTTGATGGTGTGAAGGGTTAGAATGTTTCCCTTGACTCATCTTTTTTGTTTTTTTCCTAAAGAGTATGTCTATTGTATCCCAGAAATTCAATATCCATTGTCTGAACAGTTCTACAATTCAGCTTGATGAATTTCTTAGAGTAAATCTGAAATGTTTCACCATCTGCCTACTCATTACTTTTATGTATTTAAATAGATTAAATAATTGATTTTTGTCAGATTTGGATCTTACAGCCCATCGAGACATTTTTCGTTAAAGTTTAGTCTGTTAGTCTTAAACAATTAAATTCCTCATTAGTTTTCCAAGGGACAGTTGACATTAAGGAATTAGTAAGTAATTATAATTTTATTGCCCATGTTATTGCTGTGTAATGTTCATTTGGAGAGGAGCTCAATGTCCTGTTTAAGCATATTGCATTTAAATTATCTTTTTTATTCCATTCTGAGAAGCATTTGCATGATGAGAAATGGATGAAAACTAATGATTTCCAAGGGAGTCCTGGGCCTACCCTTGGGCAAGAGAACTGAAAGCCAATTTGGGACAGAGGAGTCAAGAAGGTTGCCTATGACTGGTTGGGTAAGAAGTACTTTCCTTAGAGGTATATTCCTTCTGGCAGTAAAGCACTGGATAAAAAGAAAATGGGGAATTAGGCCATATGTTGGACAGAATTGGTACCCTAATTGCAGATCTGTTGTCATTTTTACATTTTAGTTACAGGCACAACAAAGTAGGAAAACATTTCCTCAGAGAGTGTGGATGAAAGTATATAATCCTAGTTTTTTATTTATTAGATATTGGAGGGAAATTGCTTAGTCTATTTTTCCACTGGAAGACAGAATGGTTGGGGCAAGTTAGTAGTAGGTGAGTGGAAAGGCAGCCTACCAATCCAGAGGCTGGGAATCTGGGTTCTTCCGAGGGCTCATTTTAAACTAAACAATCAGGAAATATTTTTGAATGTCTCCTATGTGCTTGGAACGTATAAGGTGCTATATAGAATACAAAAGAAGTGTAAGCCATTATCACTTTCCTTCAAGAGTTTGCAATCTCACTAGGGAACTAATACTAACACACATGAAACAATTTGAGAGTAATTACATAATAAAATTGGATGGGATTTACTCTAAGCATAATTAGAGTTCAGAAAAGGGGGGATGGGTTTGTGTCTAGAGTGATCAGGTAAGTGATCATGGAAGAGTCAAAGTTAGAAGAGACCATGTAATTATACTTCTTATTACAGGTGAACTAAAGTCACATAGCTAGTGAGTGACAGAATTGACAGTAGAACTCAACATTTCTTATTCCCAATCCAGTGCCCTTTCTACTACATTGAATTGCCTTTTTTTTGAATTTGGAGAGTTATAGATAAAGAATAAAAGATGTCCTAGGAGATGCAATATGTTTGCGCAAAAGCAAAAGGCAAGAGCCTAATCAAACTGGAGAATTTTTAAAGGAGAGCACTGGGACATACATTTAGGTAGGTAGCAGAGAACAAATTATGAATGAAATTATGAAAGTCAAGTGTAAGCCTAGGTGTGATATGGGAGGCCAAATAGGGAGCCATTGTAGATTCTAGAGCAGGAAAGTGACATGATGTACTTGGCATTTTTTGGCAAATTAGTCTGACAGCCATATTCAAATAAAGGAGAGCTGGAGAAAATGGAAACAATGAAATCATGTAGGAGGGTATTCTAGTAATTTAGATGAAGGATAATAAGTACTTGGAGGAGAGTGGTAGCAGTATAAAAAAAGATAAAATTTGGAAAATGTGCAAAAAAAAGATATTCAAGGTTTGAAGTGACTAAGACATTCTTTTGGGTGTGTGTGGGGAGGTATATACATATATAAAATAGTCAGAGTTATACTCAAACACATTACCTTATCACATAGGAGTACTTCATAGGTATTCTTTTGCAGGTTTATAAATTCCGGAAAGTGAAATTTCATTTAAATATTTTCGAAGTTTTTTTATATGCCCAAATATTAGTCATGACTTTCATTGGGCTTTTGAAGAGAACAGAAACTAGAATCTCTGTAGTTTTGCCTGACAATCAATAGAAGTGTTTCCATTGAATCGCTTTAGACCATGAAAATTTGAAGTGCAATCTGTCTTTTCAGTCATTTTGGAAAGGAATTTGATGAAAAAGCAGGTTCACATGGTGTTCTTCAATAAGCTGCCCCAGCCCAGGCCCAACAATAGCCAATGCTGACGGCACTTCAGATTGCTTCCAATTGATAGCTCCAATTTGAGGTGCTTGCTGAGATTTGTCATGGACCTTTCTACAGCTGGGGCCCAGCCTGCAGGGAAGCAGATAAATTTTGTGATTAGGTCTCTGAGTCTGCCTGCTGGGAAAAAAAAATGAAGTCAGACATTGGGAGTGAAGGAGGTGAGGCATGGTCTTTAGAGATCAAAGGCATTAAAATTTGTAATAGGCAGGGTTGGTTATGGTTATATCAATTATAGCGAATAGTTGTAGAACTGAAAAGGATGTCAGAGGTCATTCAATCCTATCCCCTCATTTTATAGTTGAGGAAACTGAGGCACTGATAGGTTAAGTGACTTTGCAAGATATATCTATAGCAATCATTTAGCTAACCAACCTGAAGATGGAAACTAGAGAAATGTGTTGGCTACCTCCACCTGATCAGCGATCATTGGACATGGTTTGACCTGAGCTATAATTCACTGTTTTGACACCAAAATAATCTTTGAAAAAAGAGAGAAGCCATCTATAGTTCATGCCCAAATAAAAGACTGATAAATCAGTAGAAAATTTAAATCAGTAAAAATGTTATTAATTTTTCCAGTTCAACTCCATACCCAATGCTACCATCTCTTCTGCAAAATTTCTGAAAAGTATCACCCAAGTGTACTTAAGCATTCCCAGTGACTAGAATTCACCATCTCATAAGGTAATTTATTTCATCTTTGGACAGCTCTAATTGTCAGGTATTAGCTGTAGAAGCCTGATTTCTGTGAACACAGAAAAAAATAGAGTGGAAGAAAAATAGGTCTAGAATACAGGAGAGTTTATCAGTGATAGAATAAGGATTCCAGAGGGAATAGTAAAAGGGAAAAGATGAGGATAGCAGGGCTTAGATGAAACAGATATAAAGCTAAGATGGATTGAGATGAAGATGGAGAAATAGTTTGGTCCTCTCAGTCAAAATCACCTCTGAGTAAGAAATTAAGAGAGCAGAAGGTGAGAATTTTTGAGCTTTAGGACAAAAAGAATTCCAGCTCATCAGATATGTTGCCAATCAGAAGAGAAGTTAGAGAGCTTTGATAAAAGTGATAGGATAGTTTGGCTGGTGAACAAGATCACTAGTCCAGGATAGCATTCCATAACTTTATCCCACAGTCCCTTTCAAGGTAAAGCTGTGATCAATGCAGAGAGACCAGAGGTAGTAACAATTCCTTTCTCTTCTGCAGTGTCAGTCCCTACCTTCTGGGGCCCTTGGTAGTGATAGACGGTTGAAGTCACAGCTTTATCGTATAGATATGATGAGTGTCCCACTCAAATTGTGTACTAAAATCAACATACTCCATGTTTCCAGCATTGACCATATCCAACAGTCTGATAAGACTTTCCGTATCAAAATGGGGTCAATTTTTTTATCCTCACTAAATGTTCATGAGGGCAGTGAGGTGGTGCAATGGAGAGAGATTCCAGACTGGATTCAGGACAACCTGTCCTCAGACACTTACTAGCTGTGTAACCCTGGACAAGTCACTTAACCTTGTTTGTCTCAGTCATTCATCTGTAAAATAAGCCGGAGAAGGAAATGGTAAACTCCTCCAGAATCTTTGTCAAGAAAACCCCAAATGGGCTCACAAAGAATTGGACACAAACTGAATGACTTGATAACCACAAAAAGAAGTCTTTGCCAATGTGTTGCTGCCTCCTAGTGATTGCTTTTTCCTTCAATGAACCCATCAACTGCATAGTGATCCATTTAGGATTTTGTGAAACCAGTCTAATTTTCAGAAGCCACTTTTTGAATCCATTTTTTAAAACTAAGATAACATTTATCTACTGGCAGATTTCTGGCCCCTTTCTTGTTCTTTATTTCTCAAGTGTTCCTTGATGATTTTTCCTCAAGGCCTTTAACCTTCTTCTCTAGGAAGGAGGTTAGCTTAAATCTTCACTGCATTGAATTGTTGGCTTCTCATGAAGAAACACATACATAATACATGCCCTGCAGGGAACTGGAAAAGATTCCTACATGTTCAGAGTTGCCAGAAATTAAGATGAATTACAGTCTTTTGTGACTTCTCCTTGGAAATTCTCCCTGCAAACTACCAAGGCAGTTCCTTGTTTTTGTTCTTGTTCCCAGAGCTTCTGGAAGAGGTTGCCTTTATATTTACCCAGCCAAACCTTCCCTACTGGTTTTGGAATGTCAGCAATTAACCAAGTGTCAAACACTGCACTAGTCCCTAGCCTTACTCTCTCACATAGCACATGACAGAAGCCTCTGACAGGAGCTCCCAGCAGAATCTTCCACCTCTCTGAGTCTGCAGCACTGACTAATACCTTGTTCTTCTGGCTCCTTGGTTATCCTGCTAATCCTGGGTTTTGTTGGCCCTCTCACACCAGACTTTGAAGAGAAGTGTATAAAAGCAATCCCTGATATCTGCAAAACTACTGAGAATCGTGATGATGTTTCTTTTGCATGAATTCATCTTTCAGTATGCAGCTTCAGTCTCATTTCTCTAGAACAATTTTCCACCAAGATGGAAAACTGCTGCCACCATTTTCTATGTGTTAATCTTTCAAATATACTACTTGCACATTCACCCTTCTGGGTCAAATCAGCCTTACAGATTAATATTAAATGATTCATAAAATCATGTTTTAAAAATAAGAAGAGATTTTAGAGTTTATTTGGTCCAAATCTATCATTTTACAAATGAAAATTTAAAAAAAAAGTAGAGAGAATTGAAATGACTCATTGAAGGTCACACAGATAGTTCTGTGATGGAGTCAGGACTCAAACCTAGGGTTTCTGACTCCAAATCCAGAGCTCTCTGCACTCCATCATGCTGCTCATGTTCTCTGCCATGTTGCCCATGTTACTGCCATAGACTCATGTTCAAATTCAATCCTGGTAATTTTCTCCAACTAATGCACATATGGTCACAGGTGTCAGCACCAGCTGATGCTTATTTGCCTTTCGTGGGTGGGGTGGGTTTAAAAAGCAGATGGCTCTTAGCAGCCCTTGTATAAGCAACGTTATGTTCTGGTGTGCTGCATGGAATCTATCTCTGCCCTGTTGAGTTTCCATTGTTTCCAGGGCTCTCACTGGGTTAATTGGCTGGTTTGATCTTTTCTCATTGCTTTGCACCTGAGTTCCCTTCTATTTATTTTAAAATAAATTATACAGATATCTTTTGTTTTTATATCACTACATTTACTAATATATTACTTTCCCCTTCAAAGAGAACCATCCGTTGTAATGAAGAAAAGAAGGGAAAAACATTTAGTAAAACTAGTACATCCTCAAGTCTGAGATTATATGTACTGTTGCTCACTCGTGGTACTCCACCTCTATAAGGAGGATGGGGTTTCATATCCAAGCCTGTTCAATCTAATTTCATAGCATTTGGCTATTTTAGTAATAATAATAACTAGCATTTGTATAGTACTTTAAGATTTGCAAAGCCCTTTTCATATCTTACCTTTGTTCCTCCTGTTTACATTTTTTCAGTCATTACGTATATTGTTTTCCTCCTGTTTACTTTAGTCATGTTGCATCAAGTTATGTCATTCTTTCTATTTTCTCTACACTTATCATATGTATTCAGTATATTCATGTAGCACAACTTGTTTAGCCATTCCCCATTTGAACTTTGTTTCTAGTTCTTTGCTACTTCCAAAAGTACTGCTGCAAATATTCTTTGGTCAACCTCCTTTGATTATATGCATATCAACCCTTCAATTCTATTTAGATAAATTTCTGATAAAAAGACCCTTAAGACTTGGTAAATACTCTTTTGCTCCTTGCTTGGTATTTCTCACCCCAGTGCCCTTCCTTGATATCTTGGTTAAGCTCTTTACCAGGCTATGACTCAGACTGTCTACACCTTTATCCTGCTTTAATAGGTTGGCCAAGTTATTACCACTGCAGCCCTGTTGTCAAAGTAGTGATTTTGATTTTGGTCCAATTAAACATTGATCTTATATGGTGGAACATTTAATTTCAAATTTACTGCTCATGCATGTGAAAATCTATCTTTAGTCTCCTGTTTATTTTGAGAAGAGAGAAGAAATTCATTGAGAGGGCTCTTTCCCACATACTCTGTACAAATTCATTCGAGGAGCTTAGAGACTGCTAGTGGGAGTTGGGTACTATTGTCATCATTCTTGAGCTACTCCTGCTTCATGGAAATTCTAAGGAAGTACAAATTACTAAGTTTATTGCTAATGTTTTTCAATAAGTGTAATTAGTCTTCATCTTTCTGCACAGGAAAAGAGCAGGATTTGCTAAAATTCATTATTTGCCTACTTTCCCTAAGCTAAGTTTGCTATAAGTTTCTGGCTCAGTGGCATGCTCTCTTCCTAGAATAGCTGGATCAAAGGTATTGTACCTGGGACCAGAGAGAGTGGAGATTGCAGAGAGCCTAATATGTACTTAACTACAAAACCTTTTCTTGACAAGCTCTAGTAATTGAACCAATCCAGGAAATCCTAGAGGTCAATTCATTTTTATTGCTATCCTTTATTTTTATCTCACCTACATTTCTGAATGTATGTCCTTATCCCACCCACACTCAGTGAGAGATCTCTTGGATCCAAAAATAAATTTTAAGAAATGTAACTTAGCAAAAGTAACCAATACACCAACTGAGGCTGACAGTATATGAAATTTTTCACACTCATAGCCTACTGCTTACAGATGTCAACTTAACAAGTATTTCTTAAGCACGGACTATATGCAGGCACTGTGCTAGAGGTAGGGATACAAAGTTGAAAAATTACAAATCCCCTAGCCTCAAGGAGTTTAAAAGATAATGGTGCAATAAATCACTTACAGAAAGAACTCAATGGTCTTCAGTAGCATAAAGAATTACCAAGGGCCAATAACCTGAATGATCTTCCAGAAATCATGGATTGTTAGAAAACCAAATACAAGATTATCAGTTTGTGTCTTCACAACAGTGAAGTTCGGTGACCAGTATGTTCAACAGTGTGTTGAACAATGAATTCAAAGGGAATGGAATGGAATTTTTTCAGGGAGGCAGACTGACGTGATTAGCTCTTCAACTTCTTTTGATTCCTGGATTGCACTTTTCCTGTGTTTCCGGGGTTTCTGTTGCCATCAAGTTTGAAGGCCTCAGGTTGATTAGATCCTGAGACCAGAATGCCAAATATAGAGGCAAATGTTGTTGTCATAGCAAGCACAGGTTCCTTCCTGGGAACCTGCAACCTTGAATGTGAAGTTCTCTCCTGGACAGAGCTTCCATGAGAGCAGAATAGCTAGGTTCTCTGCAATGTATAGGCGCTTTCCTCCCATTCATCATAATTCTATTTACAGTGACCTTTCATTTGAGGAATATTTGAGGAAATCTCTACTCACCCTAATCTTTGCTCAAATTTGTTAAGAGCACAACTTTGAACCAGAGTAGCAAATATCAAGAATGGGACCCTGAGAAGTTTGATACAGACTATAGCCTTTTCCTATGAAGGATTTTCCCATCTTCTAAGCATTCCAGGGGTGGCAGTAAAGCAGCAGTTGAGACGTAGTTCATCAGTTAAAGGCACCTGAATCAAAATCCACCTCCTAAAGCTACATTTCTCCCTTTCTTTTCTTCTTCTTCTTCTTTTTTTTTTGTTCCTGATGAAATGTCTGCTATTTGAATTCCTGGAAGTGAGTAGACATGTTTAACTTTCACAGTTAATGATCTCTTTGTTTCTGCTTTTAATCTCTAACTATTTAACTAATGGACTAAAATTACTAATGTTGGAGAGACCATAAGAACCTTTTTTCTAGGCCACAGGAAGCTAATGGTGATCTAAGATTCACATTTAAGGGTTGTCTTTTTCATGGATTATAGACACCATCATGTTAGCCACATCCTATTTTGAAAACAAAAATTAATCCAGTCAGTGTAGTACTGAGTTGTTTATGGCTTCACAGTGATAGACCACTTAAATGGGAAAATTTCTTAGCCTGTTTCTTCATCTGTCACATAAGATAGGTAGACTAAATAATCTCTAAGGTTCCTTCCGGGCAATTATGCTCTAGTCGAGGGAGTCTTAGATCCTTTTTGCGTGTCATGCGGGCTTTTGCCAATCTGATGAAGATTTTGGACTCATTCTCAGAATAATGTTTTAAATGAATAAAACAGAAAGGAAACCATTTCAAAGGGAATTAAAGGCTAGGGAAAAGAAAAATGAGTCTATTTTCCTTTAGAAGTTCATGGACACTTTAAAATCTATTTATAGACTTCCTAGGGATCCATGAACACTAGTTTTAGAATTCCTCCTCTAATGGAAAGAGACCTAGATTTGGTGTCACAAGGTCTAGATTCTGGCACTTACTGGTTCCATGACCATGGACACATTGCTTGATGTATTACAGACTCTGTTCTTTCTGTAAAATAGGGATAGTAATCATACTACCTCCTCTCTTGGATCATTGCCTTGCCATGGGGAGGGTTTGTGTAGCTTAGTGAAACTATGAGTTATGCCATTCAGGGTAATCCAAGATGAATAGGTCATAATAAAGAATCCTGACAAAAGGTGATCCACTGGAGAAGGAAATGACAAACTACTCCATTATCTTTGCCAAGAAAACTCCATGGATAGTATTAAAATGGAAAAAAAAAGATATGATACTGGAAGATAAGTCCTTCAGTTCAGGTGTCCAACACACTATTGGGGAAGAGCAGAGGAAAACTATAAATAGATCCAGAAAGAATAAAGTGGGTGGACCAAAGAAAGCCAGGTGCAGATGTGTCTGGTGACAGAAGGAAAGTAAGACTTTATATTCTTGGGTTCAAAGATCACTACAGATGGAGACTATAGCCATGAAATTAAAAGACACTTGCTGCTAGGAAAGAAAAAAGATATGACAAATCTGAACACGATACTAAAAAGCAGAGACATAGCCTTGCTGACAAAGGTCCTTATTGTTAAAGCTGTGTTTTTTCCAATGGTAATGTATGGCTGTGAGATTTGGACTGTAAGGAAAGCTGAGTGTCACAATCAACACTTTTAAATTGTGATGCTGGAGAAGAATTTTGAGAGTCCCTTGAACAGCAAAGGAATCAAATCAGTCAATACTTAAAGAAATTCATTCAGAATATTCTTTGTGAGGACAAACACTAAAGCTCAAGCTTAAATATTTTGGCCACATAACGAGAAGACAGGACTTATTGGAAAGAACCTTGATGCTGGGAAAGATTGAAGGCAAAAGGAGTAGGGGACAACAGGGGATGAGACAGAAAGATAGTGTCACAGAAGCAACGAACATGACCTTGGATAGATTTTGGGAGGTACCAGAGTATTGAAAGACTTGATGTGCTATCGTACATGGGGTCACAACGAGTTGGACACAATTGAATGACTAAACAATAACCTCTCTCCGGTTTTTGGGAGAAAAGTGTCCTGGATACTCCATCTGAAATACATGTATATATACACAATATATATATATATATATATATATATATATATATATATATATATATATATATATATATGTACGTATATATGTATATATACACACATATATACACATATATACATATATACGTATATATACATACATATATATACATGTGTACATATATACATACGCACGCATATATGCCACACGTATGTATGTGTGTGTGTATGGATACACACACATTATTATTCTGGCAATAACATTCTATAATTCTTTTAGAATCAAGTAGGGAGCTAAGAACTGGGTATATAGGCTGCGACTTAGGGGGGAAAATATGAAGTAGCCCTCTTTTTGGTCTGTCATCCATTTTCAGTTGCCTCTCATTCCTCATTCTCTCAGACACTTTCTATTTTACCAATGCGAAAAATAAGCAGGGGTAAGGTGAGGTGTAACACAATTTGGAGAAAACCTGATGTGCAAAGAACAATGAATCGAGCCTTTAGGACCCAATAAATAGTCCCAGTTTTTTTTTTTTAATCTTATTTATTATTACATGATTTATTTATTTTCAGTTTTAACATTCACTTCCACAAGACTTTGATTTCCAAACTTTCTCCCCATCACTCCCATCCCCCATCCCAGGACAGCGTGTTCCCCAATTCTACCCTTCCTTCTCTCACTCCCCCTCTTTTTCCTACCCATTCCCCTCTATTTTACTGTAGTGCAAGAGGATTTCTACATCCCATGGACTATATATCTTATTTCCTAATTGCACGCAAAAACAATTTTTTAGAATTCATTTTTAAAGCCTTGAGTTTCATATTTTTTCCCTTCCTCCCTCTCCACCCACCCACATTGAGAAAGAGAGCAATTCATACATGCATTGCCATACAAAACACTTCTATAACAGTCATGTTGTGAAAGACTAACCATATTTCCCTCTATCCTATCCTTCCCTCTATATATTCCATTCTGTCCTTTGACCTGTCCCTCTACCCAAGTGATTGTTTCTGATTACTCCTTCCCCCAATCTGCTGTCCCTTCTATTATCCTCCCTCTCCTTTCCCCTTCCCCCTGACATCTTGCAAGTTAGACAGATTTCCATACTCAATTAAATGTGTGTTATTCCCTCCTTAAGCCAAATCCAATGACAGTAAGGCTCATTTATTCCTTCTCACATCTCCCTTCTTCCCTTCCATTGTAAAAGCTTTCCTAACTCTTTTACGTGAGATGATTTACTACATTCTGCCTCTCCCTTTCTCTTTCTCTTAGTATGTTCCTCTGAACATTTAATTTTGTATTTTAGGTATCCTCCCTTCATATTCAGCTCACCTTATGCCCTCTGTCTATGTACACGCACATACACACACACACACACACACACACACACACACATACACACACATATTCTTTTTGACTACTCTAATACTGAAATCTCAAATGAGTTACAAATATCATCTTTCCATGTAGGAATGCATACAGTTCAACTTTAATGAGTCTCTTATGACTTCTTTTTCCTCTTTAACTTTTCACGTTTCTCTTGATTCTTGTATTTCAAAGTCAAATTTTCTATTCAGATGTCTTTTCAACAAGAATAGTTGGAAGTTCTCTATTTCATATGATGGCCATTTTTTGCCTGATACATTATACTTAGTTTTGCTGGGTTGGTGATTCTTGATTTTAATCCTAGCTTCTTTGACCTCTGAAATATCATATTCCAAGTCCCTTGATCTTTTAGTGTAGAAGCTGCTAAATCCTGTGTTACCCTGATTGTATTTCCACAAATACTTGAATTATTTCTTTCTGACTGCTTATAATATTTTCTCCTTCACCTGGGAACTCTGGAATTTGGCTACAATATTTCTAGGAGTTTTCCTTTTGGATTTCTTACAGGAAGTGATTGGTGAATTCTTTCCATCTCTATTTTGTCCCCTGGCTCTAGAACATGAGAGCAGTTTTCCTTGATAATTTCTTGAAAGATGATGTCTAGACTCTTTTTTAATTATGGTTTTCAAGTAGACCAATAATTTTTTAAATTATCTCTATTTGGATCTATTTTCTCTATTATGGATATATTTTCCAGGTCAGTTGTTTTTCCAATGAGATATTTCACATTGTCTTCTATTTTTTCATTCTTTGGTTTTGTTTTTTATAATTTCTTGATTTCTCATAGAGTCATTAGCTTCGATTTGCTCCATTCTAATTTTGAAGGAATTATTTTCTTCAGTGAGCTTTTGAACTTCTTTTTCCATTTGCCTAATCCTTCTTTTGAAGGCATTATTCTACTCATTGGCTTTCTGGACCCCTTTTGCCATTTGGGTTAGTCTATTTTTAAAGGTATTATTTTCTTCAGCTTTTTGGGGGGTCTCCTTTATCAAGCTATTGACTCATTTTTCATGATTTTCTTGCATCACTTTCATTTCACTTCTCAATTTTTCCTCTACTTCTCTTACTTGGTTTTCAAAATCCTTTTTTAGCTCTTCCATAGCCTGAGATCATTTCATATTTTTCTTGGAGGCTTTGGATGTAGGAGCCTTGACCTTGCTATCTTCCTCTGGTTGTATGCTTTGATCTTCCTCGTCCCCAAGGATGTAAGAAAATACCTTCTCACCAAGAAAGTAACCTTATATAGTCTAAATTTTTTTCTTGTTTGCTCATTTTCCCAGCTAGTTATTTTACTTTTGAGCTCTCAGTTAAGTAGAGGTGTACTGCCACAAGTTTCAGGGGTTTTGTGTGGCTGTTTTCAGAGCTATCTCTAGGAACCTGTAAATTCTCAGTTCCTCCAAAGTGGTATGATCAAAAGAGAGGTATTTACTCCTCTTCTGTCCTGAGCTCTGGTCAGTGACCAATAACAAGTACTCTTTTCTGCCCTGGAACTGTGAGTAGTATTCCCTCTCCACAGCCGCTACCAGTTCTGTCATGCCATCACTCCTCACCCTAGGACCACCACTCAAGACTGTGACTCATATTAGCCACTTGAGTCCCCCTCTATCTGTGAAGATACTGCTGCTGACACCCTGGGGCTGGGGTTGAATCATGTTCCTCTCATATCCAGGTGTGAGAGCTTTCCCACTAACCTTTGAAGCTGTCTTTGGTATTGTGAGTTGAGAAGTCTGAAAACTGCTGCTGCTGACAGTCATTCAGTGCTCTGAGGCCTGTGCCAGTCCCATCTGTGCAGGTGGGCTGTGATCTGCTCTAAGCCTAGTGCAATAGACTCTTTCGGTCAACCTTACTGATTATCTTGGACTGGAAATTTGTTTCACTCTGTCATTGTTGGAGACTTTAGGTGTCATTCAATTGGACCAACTAATATTATATTTAAAGCATCAAGGGAGGGGAAGAAAGTAAAGGGATTTTATTTAGTCACAGAGCAACATGTTGGTATAGCATGGAAAGGACCTAGAACTCATGACTTGAGGTCTATCCCACCTCATAAAAATCATTTCAGATTTCCTGCAACCT
Organism: Notamacropus eugenii; assembly: GCF_028372415.1. Taxonomy (NCBI): domain Eukaryota; kingdom Metazoa; phylum Chordata; class Mammalia; order Diprotodontia; family Macropodidae; genus Notamacropus; species Notamacropus eugenii. Next base: position 190,636,798 of record NC_092876.1, on the reverse strand, counting down.
TATTTCTGCTTTCCAAGGTGATAAAGCAGCCAATTTGGAGACCTTTCCTTATTATTGGTCCCTTCTCCTCAGTAGTTGCTTCCCTCAGTGATGATTATGGCCTGGAAGTATAGCTGGTGGTCTGAAGGACACTCCTGTTGCTGAGTCTTTTGGATTTCAATGCTGTGCTATCTCTCTTAGGGTTTGACTGGAAAGTAGTGTCAAGGCAATGGCAGTGGTTTGACTACTAAAACATGTTGCTTCATATTTCTCCATCCAGAGGCTTGGCTATTTCATTGATAGCATAGTTTTAACTAAATTAGTTAAATTACTTGCAGAAATAGATGTATCAGCTGACAGGCAAATCTAATCCTCTGGTGTTTTGGAGCAAGCAGGTCTTTCCTCAGTGCTCTCCTTCTCATTTGGAATTCAACTTCTTCCCTAGAATAAAGGAGAGACAGCAGTTCTGAATTTATTTGCAGGTGGAATGACTGAAAATGCAACTAAACCCCACTGTTATTCTGATAACTTGACTTTGAGACTGGGTATCTCTATATCAGATTTGGTATCAGAGGTCCTAGATTCTAACCATAATCTAGTACTTATTATCTGTATAGGCATGGATTAGTCATTGCATGTCTCCAGGACTCAGTTATCTCAAACCTAAAATGAGAATGGGGTCATACTAGGTGACCCTAAGAGGTACTATTTTTGCTTTAGAAGTATGCTATAATCCAAGTCAAGAGATTACATTCTGCCAGTAAAAGGACTTAGTATAGCATTCCATGTCACTTTCCTTTATCCAAAATAGGTGGAAATGGGAAAGGAGAATCTTTATTCCTTAATATTCCTAATATTCCTAAGAAGCCTGACCAAGACATTTTTCTTTCCAACAAACATTATATAATTCACCCCCACCCTAGTAAAACACAAGCTCCTTGAAGTCATGGATGATTTTATTTTTATTTCTAAGGTTTAGGGGTTTTCTGCCAAACAGTAGAATTTCTATTAATATTAGAATTAGTCATTTTTTATGGAATGCTAGTTAAATTCCAGATGGCACAGTGCAGTGCTGGACATGGAGTGAGGAAGATATAACTCCAGTCGAGTCACAGGCATTTCCTAGTTCTGTAATCCTAGACAAATCGCTTAGCCTCTCTGACTCAGTTTCTTCATCTGTAAAGTGGAGCTAGTAATAATAGCAATAATAATACCTCTCCTAAAGTGTTTTCATGAAGATCCAATGAGATAACATCTGTGAAATGTTTTCAAAATCTTTAAGGCAAATATAAATGTTACTTGAGATTATTCTATGAGTATTTGTTGAATTGAATTAAATTGATGTGCTTTATAATCTTCTGGGAACCAGAGTTCTTAGGTTTCTTTCTAATACTGGACATGGGGAGGAGAAGCAATAGGTGTTTAATAAATCAATGATTGAAAACAGAAAACATTTTACCAATGAGTTAGGATAAGGATCTAGAATATTCAGAGACTTGTCTTAATTATGTCTTTATGAAATGAGATCTGAGCTTCATATCGTATGCCTTCTCAGTCATTTTTGACAAGTCCTGTGGCAATCTGGTATTTAGAATAGCATACAGTAGGCCCTGGAAGACCAAGGTTTTCAGCAGGATGGAGATGACTTTAATTCTATTTGTAGACCACTGGGTGAGCCTGGGCAAATGCTTTTGACATCTGTTTATGCCTCAGGTTTCTCGTTTGCCCTTGTCCCTTGCTACCTCATAGGAAATAGAAGGTTAATGAGATCATGTCTGTTTTTATGCCTTTTAAAATGGAGTGTTACAGTGAATAAATATAAGTTGCTTTTATTTTTAGACTTAGAAAACTCTAGAGCACATTTTCAACATTGTTTGCCTGATCTGAAATGAAGATAAATTAACTCATCAACTAGAGAAGTAGATTTTTGCTATTAATAAAAATACATGTACTTATAAGTAAAAAGTGCCCAATTTTTCACCCCCCCTCCCAAAAGGCAAAAGTATCACTGTGATAAAAAGCATCTGTAACACCTCTGGGACATGGCCTAACTCACAGTTATGGGTTGGGTCCCCTGAGGAGCAAATAAAACAATACTAATAATATTTATAGAGCGTTTTAAAGTTTGCGAAGGACTTTAATATACTTTATGTGGCTGTTCATGCTAAAGATTTTCTGTGAGTTTGTACTTATAAAACTGTACCTCATGAGCTTCTACTTCTGTATTCACTTTTAATTATTGTTAGTTGATTCAGTTAGCTTAAAGCAAAGATATTTATGAAAATGGATAGTATTAAGAGTAGTAATTAAACATTCCCCCCCTCCAGTAAATCTGAGGTGTACTTTCTCAAAAATATGTACAACGTTAGTGGTATGAATGGACCTACACACATAGTCCCCTAAAAGGGATGAACTCATTTCGAGAAAACATGTGGCCCAGACAAATCTGATGCTATCTGCAGTTTAATTCTGTGCCACTGGGACTATCTCTTTCTCTCTCTTACCTATCCCCATTGTTGTCAGCAGAGTCTCTTACTGAGTGAGTTTCTTGGTTGCAAGACAACATTTGCCATTGTATTGGTAGGGAGAGAAGAGAAAATATTTCCCCCATCCTCATTGTACTCTGAAAGAGCTATAATGTAAAAGCAATTTTTTCAATGATACTTTATTGAAGATATTTTTATAGTATTGTGGTCAGTAAGTGCTGTATTTAATATTTCTGGCTTTCTGCATTTAACTGTGAGGTTTTTGCACCTTAATATATGGTCATATTTTTGGTAAAGATTTCATGTCCAGCTGAGATATATGTATACTCCTTTTTATTCCCATTCATAATTGCTAAATGGTGATGTATCATGTCTAACTTTTCTGAAATTGTATTTAGGTCCTAAACTTATTTCTTATTTGTTTTGGTTAGATTTATCTAGATATCAAAAGGTGGTGATGAAGTGACCTTTTAATACTTTTCCCCATGTATTTAATATCACCTTTTTAAAAAGCTTGATAACTATGCATTAGTTAGATAATAAACCAATTAACGGCTTAAAAATTAGTCACTTTCAGTATGGATGGATCTCATCTATAAATGATCTGGACCTGCTGATCTTTCCATTTATGTTTTATTTGCACATTTTAATTTCTCACATAGCACATCAGAAACTGTGATTTTAAAGTCAAAGGTGAGAGATCACTAACATTGTTTGGGCAAAACAATTTGTTTGAATAGTCTTGACATATCTTTTCCAATTTTAAAGTCTGTCAGCTTTCTTCAAGTTACATCCTTAAATGCTCTTAGAATGATATTACTTAGTTGGATTTCAGGGCCAAATTTTTTGAGCACTTGCTTTTTCCTGTATTACCTCTGGCTATTTTATAAGATTATACTGATAATTTTCAATGATTAACTTCCATGATTATTTTTAATAGTTAAAAGTTCATAAGCATGAATTAAGCACTTACTATGAATCAAGTACTGTGTTAAGCACAGGGAATATATATCTGTAAGAGGGAAAAGACAGTCTTTTTCCTCAAGGAGCTTACATTGTGAGAGGGGGCAACACATATATAAGGGAACTGAAAGAGAGAGGGGAAGGAGAAGGTACCAAGCATGTGGCAATGGTAAAGAAAGTCCCATGAGATGAGAAAACAGTGAACCCTTGAAAATGATGAAGACATTTTTGTTCTACTCCTTAAGTTGCAGTTTCTGGGAGGAAACAGCTAATCAGAAGGTGAGGCTTCATGGATGAAAGTATTTCCAACTCAAGATGTAGTCCTAGGGTAGAAAGAATTTCCAGGGTGAAGCAGTTTCCATGGTATGATAGAAAAATCCTGTGGAGATGTGCATAAATGTAAAAACATTTATACTCTAAGTTAATGTTGCCCTGGACAGCCATATATGAGAGGAATTATTATTAATAACCAGTTATGGGGGAGATTAAAATTGTTTCCCTGTCCTTTGCCCTTGTTCAAAGTCCAGCCTTTAAAGGACGTTACTGACCTCTGCCAAAATTTATGCCACCTAGACCTTCTTGTCTAAGGTGAATTCCTGCCCATTGTGTTCCACTCAAGCAAGTTTGAGTGGAGGTAGATCTTTTGTCTAGATTGCCCAAGACTGGGGCTGGTCTGAATGTAGAGATAATCTCTTTGTCTAAAAGTAACATGATGCCACTCTCTCTGCTCCTCATTGGATGGAGCCCATTCTCATTGTAATATTCATTCTCTCATTAATCAATCAGAGTTGATTGTTATCCTCAAGAACACCCACATTTCCAAGGGCATGTAAACTGTGAGCAGCATGAGGGGTATTTGGCATTCAAGTGTATCTCTAACCCTTTTATTAATAAAAAGCTAGTATTATTAATAAAATGATTAATTACCCAGGAATTATGTCTCTCAAACTTTTTAAATGTCACATATCTCTCCATTTGGCAAGGAAATTAAGTGGATGATAACTGAGTTGGACTTGGGGTCTTGAGGCACTTCCTTGAGGGAATTGATTTTTGTCAATTAAAGTTCTTTAAAAACATATTAATAACCTATCCTTTTACATATGTTTTCGTGCATGTTATTAACTCAATTTTTCACCTCTGCTTCTCAGAATACTTGTTTTCCTACAAGGCTCAAGTCAGGTACTGTTTCTTCTGTGAATCTTCCCCTGATTTCCCTAACTTGTTAGTCTTTTTTTCCCTCCTCAAAAGACCTTATATCATATTTATGTGAGTACATGTGCTTTATCTCCCACAACAGAAAGGAAGCTTCTTGAATGTTTATTTTATTGTTGTATTTATATTCCTAAGATCTTTTACACAGAAAGTGTTTAATGCATCTAAGTAGAGCAATAGATAGAACACTGGATTTGGAGTCAAGAAGCTCTACCTTAAAAATCACTTATTCCAACTCTCTCATTTGACACATGAGAAGATTGAGGGTCAGAGAGATTACACGTCATGATGAAGGTCACACAACTCATAAGTTGTGGATTTGACATTTGAACTCCAGTCCCTTGACTTTCACCCTAGTACTCTGTCCACTTCATCGTATTGTCTCCCATTCTCATTATTCAAATATATATTTACAAACTGGAGAGAATCCAGAGTGGAGTATTCATGATGGTGAGAGAACTCTTGACTATGTCATAAGAGACTCCACTACAGGAACTGGAAGTAGATAGAGAAGAGATTTAATAGGAACATGGAAGCCTTCTTCAAGTATTTGAAAGGCTGTCATATGGAAAAGTATGTTGGATCTACTAAATCTGAGAGGATAGAACAAAGACCAAAGAAGGAAAGCCATTGGAAAATATACCTCTTCGCAATGCAAAGGCAGTCTTTCTAACCATTAGAGTTTTCCAAAAGAAAGTATAAATGACTGACCAGGGAAGTAGGGAGAAGTGGGTTCTACATCACTTGAAGCCTTCAATTAGAGTCAATAGACAATTTTCCAAACTGTTGCAGAGAAGATTCATGCTGTAGGTAGACAAAAAAGAGATTGGACATGTGACTTCATTGATATATGGATCTCCTAGGTAAGCAAAGTTTATGAGCCAAGATCAGCACCTTTTCTGCAACTTATAGTCTTAGAGTTTCCAGAGTATGAATGGGTTAATTTAGTTAAAAACAAACAAACAAACACTCATTATGTGGCTGCTAAGTACCAGGTATTGTGCTAAATGCTAGGGATATGAAGATATAAACTAGCATAAGATGACCCCTGTTTTCAAAGAGCTCACGGTCTAATGAGAGATTCAAAATGTAAATAATTATATAAAAGCCAGAAAATGGTGATGAATGGGGAAAGAATTCAAGGTATGGGGGACAACCAATGAATATGCCCAGAGTTAGAACATGAATGAAATGTCTTCTGTGCAGAACAGCAAGGAGGCCCATACGACTGGACTACAAAGTATGTGGGTATGAGTAAGGGGTGACTCTGTACTGGAGATGTCAGAGGGATGTAGGCTATGAAAGAGAACAATGTTAAACAGAGACTTTTATATTGGTTCCTGGACTTGACAAGGAGCCACTAGTTTGTTGAATAGGAGATGGTTGGAGTTCTATCTGTTTTAAATAATTTGAAAATAAAATTGTTGATGTTTCTATTATGGGTATGTCAAATACTAAAGTTTCCAGATCTGGGTGGGGAACAATACATCAGAGAAATGAGAGATACTCCAAAGTACACCCAGGTCTTTTGTGTTGGGGGGTTGTGGTGGGTGGTTGGTGAAAGAGCCCCTAATGAAAGGGATACTTTATTACTAGCTGAATCAAGTTATAGTTCTGAATTTTTCTGGGAAAAATAATATTATAGATAAATGAATAAACAAAGAAGGTAGGACTCAGTGAGAGCAACTGGCATAATGATCAGACAGCGCAGTCTGGATCTTAGAATCACCGCCAACAGTTTATTCCATCTGTGCAGGTTAACACGTTTTTAACAAGTATAACAAAATCTCATCTTTAGCTGTGCTCACAACTATTCTGAAAATCAATTTAATGAAAAGAGTCAATTAGTAAGTCTTTTCTCTGTTTTTTAGAGAATGCTAATTGCCACTAAAGCATATTATAGATTCACACACCCTAAAAAGACATAGGAAATATATTGAAAGGCTTCTCTGCTAGAGGGGATTTTACACAATGCAGAGCCAAAGCAATTAAATTTTTTTATAAGACTTTGTAAATAATGCAAGAGAAGAAACACAAAAACAGAAGGCATAATGGTTCATTTTTGTGCACTGAAATACTGTTTGTAAATCTAGTTTGAAAAAAAAAGTGTAGTTCTAATAGCTTAAAACCGCACTAAGATTTTTGGGACACTTTGTACATGTGTGTCCTATATAAATGAGTGCATATGTGTATCTTCCCTATGTAGGACTTAGCTTCCTTTATTTTGCCCATCCCAGACATACTAGCACTATGTTATCTATTTCTCCACAGTACCTAAATAGAGCTCTGATTATTAAGTGAGATTATAAGAGAGACAAATTTACTATTTCAGGCCAGTAGGTAAGGCAGATGTTCTTAATGCTTTGTGTGTTCATGGACTCCTTTGGTAGTCCAATAAAACCTAAGGGACTTGTCTCAGAATCATATTTTTAAGTAATTGAAGGAAATGCTAAATTGTAATGAGGAGTTAATGAAAATAGGAATGTATGTGGTTTTTTTTTCCATTTTCAAGTCCAGCGATCCCCTGAAATCTGAGGACATCTTGAATATCTATGAACCCTGGGCAAAGAAACCTGCCACTAGAGCAGAGGTGTCAAACTAGTTGCCAGTTGGCTGCCTTGAGGCAAAAAACACTCCCAAATTTAATTAGGAAATATTTAACAAAATAAATAAAAATATAATAGAACAGAGATAATATTAATATGTAGTTTTCTAAGTCAATATTGAGAAGATTTAAAACATTCCAAGAGATATAACTTCTGGGTAATTTAATCATCTTATTAATAAAGCCAACACTTTATTAATAAAAGAATACTCACTGACCATCTCAGACCAAAGAAGCCTAATGGTGGTGGGCTCACAGTTTATACGCCTTTCCAAGAGTAGGTGTTCTTGAAGGGTGTCAATCAACCCTGATTGGTTAACACAATGGGAGGTGGGCCATATTAAAATGATGGTCTTCAGGTACATGACTTAGGTCACCCACATCTTGATAAAAGAACTATTAATTTCCCTCTCACTTGTCTTGACATTAGAATAAATCAACATTTTCCCAGACCTGTCAGAACAAACAATTAGCAGAAATACACCCATCAGCCCAAACTTAGGATTTCTTTTACTATCTGATTAAATCTTGGCTTGGATAAATCTTTAAGAGAAATTTCCCACATTGTTTAGTTTCTGGATGAGGAAGTGGAAAAGGAGGAAAACCTTAGTCCTAATACAATAATTATTTATTAAATATAAGAGAGAAATATGAATTTTTCACAATATGCAGCCCTAGGAATCTTTATATATGTTTATTTGACCCACTTTTATTTATCTGATACCACATTATTAGTGAACCACAAGTATATATCTTCTATACATATTAAATGTGTGCCTGAATAATCACAGAGATTCAGAATGTTAGTGCTAGAAGTAACACTGGAGATCATTCAGCCAAATCTCGTCATTTTACAGAGAAGGAAACTGAGGTCCAGAGGGATCCATGAGATCATAGGATCTTATATTTAAAGCTGCAACAGAATTTAAGGGATATTGAATTCAACTCTTTTATTTTATCAATGAGGCACAGAAAGTTCAAGAGACCTGCATATTTGTGGGGGTTTTTTGTCAATTAAACTTCCTTAGGAAATATTGATCTAAGTGATCCAAGACTGATCTATGCTTTTTCAGGCAGAAAATGGCAATTAGAGTTTGAATTCCGCCTCCCAATTCCATCCCATGGATTTACAAGAAACATCAAAGAATATTAGTGGTAGTATTCATTGCCCTTTATATTACAGTTGTTTTTATGTAAATCATTGTTTGTTCTATAAATTAAATCCTATCTTACATCCATGAGTAGAGAGTTTTTTTTTTTTTTTTAAGAAGCTCTTTGGAAATTACTTTGAATAGAAAAAGGACCCAATAGAATGTGGGTTCCTTTTTTTTTTAATATCAAAGAAACTCATTTATCCAAATCATAGTAAAACAGAAATCATAAGAGAACATATACCAGACAATATAGAGTGAAAGGGCTCTCCCATTGGGAACTAGGTAACTCAGATTAAGAGGGACCATCTTGGCTGTCATGAGAGGGGAACACCCTGAAGTCTATAAAGTAGCAAGCTGGGAATGGGGACAAGATGGACACTGCCCACTATTTTCATGTCTTCCCAGAGATTTTTCTTTTTATAATATACATTATAAAGAATGTATATTCTTTTTATATACATTCTTCTTCTATCTTCTTTCCTATAACCGGAAGCTAGAAGCACCCAAAAGATGAGTTCCCAAAGGGAAGTGACGAAAGCTGGAGCTCTCTCACCTCTCACTAACTCCACACAGGAGTTAGCACATAGTAGGCGCTCAATAAATGGTCTTGGATTGATAAATTTAAAAAAGAAGTGAATAACTATTTCCTAGTTTCCCTCATTTCTTTTTCAGATTTAGATTTTTCAGTTGTAAGAGAATAGAGTCTTTGGAAGTAGAGAAAAATCAGGGATTTTGGAGTCAGAACTGATTGTTAAATTATCAATGTGAGCATTTGTAGATCAAAAATTGGCAACCGCAGCTTGATTTATTGTTGTTGAATGTCTAAACTCAAGAAAGTAATAATGTAAATAATGCAGAATAAATTTAAAAGTGTGTTGGATACATGTTTTTGCTTTGTTCCTTTTTGTTTATGTTTTGAGAGAGTTGGTTGTTAAATATTTACCAGAATATCTCTGTCTAGGTTCTAATTTTAACTCTGCAATTAACTATATGTATGACCTAGAGCAAATGAGCTTACATTTCTGGGTTTCAGGTTTCTCTCTTAAAATATGGAATTTGAACCAAATGTCCTTTGAAGGAAAGTCTCTTTCAGTTCTAACTCTACGATACGATCTTTGGAAAATAAAATACAAGTTGTGCTACTGAGAAGTTCAAACACAGACCCCAAAATCTTTAAGTAGAGGCTCCACAATACAGGGTAGATTGTACGTTAAACTCCTATCTGACCACTTGGTCTCTGAGATCCCTTCCAAACCTCTTAGATTTATGAAGTTGGTTAATCCATAGTGATGAAACTGCAAAACAAAAATATGGAAAATCTCACCATTCAGCAGACTCTTGCTCATTTTAATAATGTTTTAATAATAAATTTAAGTAGTTCCCTTAATCAATTAAGGGACTCTTTAAAACCTGCCACAAATTCTCATAGCTCCCATCCAAATTCCCTCTAGCAATCTGAAGTTGATGTAACTTGGTAGACAACTTTATTTAAAATAAATATAACAAGATAAAAAGGTTCTGATTAAAAAAACCAAAACAACATTCAATATCCCACAACCCCTGGGGGTGAAGGAACAAAAGAACTGATAAAAGCTGGAAGGACAGTGCTGAGAGTGAGCTAGTCTATTTTCAAGGAGTAGGGGGTCATTTTCCTCAGTGGGGAGGAGGGGGCATTTGCTGCTCTAGTACATTTCCTGCTGGGCTGGATGACTAATGCAGTAATGGCTGCCTGCTGGAGGCTGGGATAAACACCTCCAATCAATCAAACCAGGCTACTTCTTGAAGCTTTTCTCCTGGTGGCTAAAGGACTTTCTTTCTTTTAAGGAGGCCCTGGTGTAATTTTAAAAAAAAGCAAAAATGATTTGCAAATCAGAACCTTTTAAAGAGAAACCACAGAAGAGTTTTTCTTCAAGGCTTCAGCGATAATAGGATGTAGCTAATTGTTTTTTTTTTTTCTTGCTTGCTTCAATGACTTCATTTGCTGGGACCTGCTTGTTCCCAGTGAGTGTTGACAATACTGATTGGGTGGAGGCTTGGTGGTGTGCAGAAAAGCGGCTACTGTACTTCACTTTAATTTCCTAACTTTACATTATCCTCAGGAACAAGATCTCTGCGCTTTGCATGCAAAAGGCAGTCTTATCTGCTACCTTAGAGAGAGTGTGTACACACACAATTCCCTCAGAGAACAGTTAGTGACATATGGTAGAAATGCCATTCCATTTCCAGAGACTACAGAAGCAGGTAACAAATATGGTTTAATGTACAATGACAGTTTGCCTTAGAAGCTGGGTAGCTCGGTTGGCTAGAGAGCTAATGAGGCCAAGCAAGACAGGTTCAATCCATGTGGGGGCCAGTTCATAAAAGTCTCTTTGTTCCATAACCACACATCATACCTTTAAGATCAGCCACAGTTTCAGAAACCTAAGCCACCCATCACTGAGAGAACTGGCTAAGAGAGAGTAGAAAGCTTAGCTTCAATCTGAGAGCACTGTTGGAAACCACTCAGAAGAGAAACACTTCCTGGGGTGGGTTAGTAGTACCAGCTTTGAATATGAAAGATAAAATCCTGTGTGGTAACTTTTGTTTAAGGAATTCAAATGACATATTTTAATTCCTCTTTTCACATAACTGATTAAAAACTCCTGGGTTCAAATCCCATCTTGGCTCTTTATTACCTATGTGACCTTGAACAAATCACTTAGTATGGGTCTCAGTTTCCTCACCTGTAAAATGAAGGAATTAAGTTAGATGACCTCTAAGGTCCCCTTCTAACAGGACTGATGAACAGAAATCTTCAAGGGGATTGGGGAGATTACTTGGTAGCCTGAGGGGGAGCCAACATTTTTCTGGGTGGAAGCTGCTACTGACTGACCTTTACATATTTATTCCACCTATCTCTAAGCACTGTCCCCACCTCCACCAATATCATACATTCCACACCTGATGAATGATTAGCCATCATGGGATTTGTAAATAGTCTATATTATGAAGTAGTACTCTAGTCCTGTTAGGTCACGGAAGATGAAGTGGGTTTTGGTGGTGGACATTTGCAGGTTAAATTTTGTAACTACTCACTGTACATCGATGTGATGCAAAAACTCAAAAACTCACAGCTACTTGGTGATCCTTCTGCTTTACTCTTACTAAGCTCTTATGTAATTTCCCACTTTAATTGTTTCAAACATTTTTATTGTAGCTTAAGCCCCAGAATATGCTACCCAGATCTCACATTTACAGGAGGTGACTTAGTTTCCACTTTTTTTTTTTTCTAAATGAGAACACTCAGGGAAATCTTTATAGGAAATTCCTCACTGATAACTTAGCATAGCCACTTTCACCTCCTAGCTCAGAGTATTAAGTCTCCTTTGCTGTTTTTTTTCTTTTCAATTATTCATTTCAGTCCTCTCCAACTCTTCCTGATCCTTTTTTGTAGTTTTCTTGTCAGGGATACTGGAGTTTTTTGACATTTTCTTCTCTAGCTTATTTTACAGATAGAAAAACTGAGGCTAACAGGATTAAGTGATTTGCCCAGTCATACATACAGCTAGAGTCAGAGAAGTCCCTTAGTTCATTCTACATTTAATCCTTTCACCTGATAGCTTTAGTAATCATCCCCTCTTATTGTCTTATTCATTCTATCTCATTCATTATGTCATTCATTCTCATGCACTTGTTCTTTTCTATTCGTTCTTTTATTTTCTTTGTCAATCTTTCTGCGACTCTCTCTCTCCGTTGTTCTATCTCTCCCCCATCCCTTTCTTTTCGGCCTACAAACATGTTCAGGTCTCCCTAGCTCTATAAAAAACAAGAACTCTTTCTTTGACTCTTGTACCTCATTCAGTGTTCCTCCTCCTCCTTTCAGCTCTCTTCTTAAAGCTGGACATACCCAGTGCCTGCCCTTCTTCTCCATCCACTCTTTCCTTAGCCATTTGCAAATTGCCTTCTGCCCCCAGAAACTGCTCTCTAAGATATTGCCTTCCTCTTTATTCCTTGTGCAGCCAATCTTGAACAGGTCCTTATTTTCATTTGCCTGGAGTGATGAAATTGCCTTCTACTGGGTATTCCCATTGCTACTCTTATCCCAGTTCAAGGCAAGCTTCATCCATATACTAGACTAAACTTCCTTTTCCAAAGATTTGGTGGTGTCACTATTTGCATAAGCATCTTTAGCAGCTCCCTTTTGCCTAATAAAAATCAAAATCCCTTCTCTAGCATTCAAAAATCACCTACAAGCTTCTATACCACTCTACACTTTTAACTTTGTCATCATAGCATTCCCATCCATGTACTCAACATTCTCAAATATATACTGTTATACTTCCCTTGATGTACTCTCTACACCCCCAAACCCTTTGACCTTTCTCTACTGGAGCTTCACATGATAATTTGTTTATAAATCTATCAAGCATTTATCATGCATTACTTTGCAAAATCCCAAATAGAATTGTGAAGAGTTGGATATGACTGGAGATGACTGAACAACAACAAAAAGTGCATGTCATTCACAGGAGCAGGGGTCATGTTATTTGAACTTTGAATCACCCATAGTGTAAAACATGGTTCTATGAATACAACAATTTTTAAAACTGAATTGAATAATATATGAAAATGAAAAAGTCTGGAACCAAATCATGCCATGATTATTTAACAATTTGAATAACAATTGAAAACATGACTCACTTATTTTAGATTGTTCTTTTGCTTCCCTTTTGGTCATGTCTAACTCTTCATGACCTAATTTGAGGTTTTCTTGGCAAAGACACTTGAGTGGCTTGTCATTACCTTCTCTAGCTTATTTTTTATATGAAGAAACTGAGGCAGACAGGGTTTAGTGACTTGCCCAGAGTCACACAACTAATAAGTGTGTGAGGCCATATTTGAACTCAGGAAGGGGAGTATTCCTGACTTCAGGTCCCCGGTCTATCCACTGCGCCACCTGGCTTTCCTAATCTTAGGTTATTTTATTGATTTTAAGTCCAATATTGTTATGATATTGGTAAACATGTTCATTGTTTTGAGCAACTGGTATATCTAATTTATTCAGAGAAAGTGAACTGGAAGGAAACTAATAGAAGATTAAGTCTAATCATTTCACCTTAGAGATGAAAAATGTAAAGCCCACAAAGGTCAAATCAGATCTGTTCCTGGGAGTCTGTGGCTTTGCCTAAGTCACCAAAACTAAAAAGTGCATAAAAAAGGTGTATCAGTGGAGCTTCCTACCCTGCCCTACTACTTTACTTTTGGTAGTTTACTCAACATCTGGGGTATTTACATATGATGAAGGTGTGAAGGTCCTACCCCCACCCAACTTGATTTGGAGGCACATTTTACATTGCTTGCTCCTGGTACCAATATTGCTAGTAACAGCTCTGGGTTAAGTAACTTATCCAATATAACACAACTTTTATGTGGCTGACCCAGGACCAAAAATTAACTTTTCTGGTTCACTAACCAATGTCCTTCCTATTCTTCACTAACTAATGACCCAAGCTCACTTGTATGCTAATTTTGATACTTTTATGTATACTTAGTTCTCAAGGTGAAACCAATACAGATTATATTGGTTTTTCACTATATGTCTCTCCTTGCAATATTTTTCAGTAAATATTTCATAGTGAATCTATATAATGTGCTTTCCTTTGGTTCTTAGGGACCAAATATTAGGGACAAACATGTACCTCTCAAGCTGGATTTAGTTTTCTGGTTATAAAAGTCAAGTTGACAATAAATATTTATTAAGTAACTATTATGTGTCAGGCACTGTGCTAAGAGCTGGGGATACAAGAGAAGGCAAGATAAAGTCTCTACTCTCAAGGACCTCATACTTTAGTGGGGGAGATGACATATAAACAGCTATGTACTAACCATATATACAAGATAAATTGGAATTAAGCAGAAGAGGGAAGGTGTTAAGGGAGAATGAGGAGATGTTTTTGTAGAAGGTGGAATTTTAGTAGAGCCTTGAAAGAAGCGAAGAGATAGAGGGATGGAACAAGAGTGCTACAATCATGAGATACAGTCAGAGAAAGATATTCTGAATCAAGAGAATTTTCAAGAAAGGAGTTGAAATGGAGAGGCAAACTATGATCCAGGTGCTATTCCTTGAGAATGTAAGGAGAATTTATATTAATAGATGAAAGCCACTGGGATCGGGATTGGATGATGAATTTGATAGAATGAACTACAAAAAAGGAGAGGCTGCTGAGTAATTGTTGCAGGGGGAAAATCTGGAAATGGTAATGGAAAGCAAGGAATATTTCTATACCTCCTCTGGGAGTAGGATGAGAAGACTGTGAGAACTACAAGGAGGTCAGTGTTATTGATTCATGGGTACATGGTAGGATGACCTGAGGTAGTGTAAGGTATAAGAAGGCTGGAAAGATAGGAAGGTGCCAGGTTACAAAGGGCTTTAAAAGACATTTGAACCTGGAATCTTCTCTAATGGCTTTTCCATCACTCTTAGCATTGTTTTTGTTTTACTTAATTTTTAAAAAAATAATTAACTTATTTGTTTTCATTTTCAACAATCATTTCCACAAGTCTTAAATTTTTACCCCCTCTCTCCCTTCCTCCCTCCCTGAGATGGCATGAAATCTTATATGGGTTCTGCACATGCATTCTTATTAAACACATTTTCCCATTAGTCATGTTGCATAGAAGAATTGAAATGAATGAGAGAAAACTGTGAGAAAAAAACAAAACATAATACAAGAGAAAAGAATCTGCTTTGCTCTGATTCCATAGTTCTTTTGCTGGATTTGGATGGATTTTTGTGTCAAGATGTTTTGAGTCATGGGGATGTTTTAGGACTTTGTATTGCTGCGAATTGCTCAGTGTGTTAGAAACAGACCTCGCACACTATAGATATTATTGTGTATAATATTTTTCTGGTTCTTCTCTTTTCACTCAGCATCAGTTCATATAAGTCTTTTCAGCTTTTTCTGAAGACTGACTAATTGTCATTTCTTATAGCACAATAGTATTCCATTATATTCATATACCACAACTTGTTCAGTCATTCCCCAATTGATGGACATTCCCTCGATTTCCAGTTCTTGGCCACAACAAAAAGACCTACTATAAATATTTTTGTACAAGTGGAACCTTTTCCCATTTTATGATATCTTTGGGATACAGCCCTAGAAGTGATATTCCGGGTCAAAGGATATGCACATTCTTGTAGTCCTTTGGGCTGAATTCCAAATTGCTCTCCAGAATGGTTGAATCATTAGCACTCGTTTTTGCTGTAGCAATATGTTCCAGCTTGCTGCTGGAACCACTGCAAAAGTGGAGACGGCTGAGACCACTGTGTAGACAGATGCAGCCAAAATGCCCGAGGCAGAGTTGTGAGGTGAATTTAAGAAATGAAACTTTCTAATTGTCTGCCGTCATCAGCAGGGCTGCTCCTAGGCACTCGACTCATCCTCTAGCTAGCACGACCTCTTGTTCTCCCAACTGAAGTGATACTGAATCCTGAGATGCCTAAGAGTAAACCAATGCCCTAGCTAATCCCCAGTATCTCATCCCCATCTACCTTTACTCTAGCCCTCAGATGCGCCCCCCCCCCCCATCAGCTGCTTCCTGCTTAGGAATCCTCCCTAACTTCCATGAGCTTCAATTATGCTCCAATGGCTTCTTACAACTTCCAGGATTAAATATAAATTGCTGTTTGGCTTTTAAAGCTCTTCCAAACCTGCTTTCTTTCCAATTTTCCAGTCCTTTTTCACTGTCCCTCCTCCTCTCTATCCTGAATTTAACAATCTGGCAAGACTGGCTTTCTTGAAGTTCCTCACATAAGATACTCCATCTCACTTTTCAGAGCATTTTCATATCAGGCTCTTGTCCATCCAGGTTCCCTTATCTTCTTTTCATTCTGACAACCTTGGTTTCCTTCACATCTCAGCTTAAGTTTGACCTGCTGCAAAATATCTTTTTTTTAGACTTCCTCAGTCTTAGTTCTTTTTCTCTGAGATTATCTCCAATTTATCCTGTATATATCTTACCTGCATATAACTCTGCATTATGTCTCTCCCATTAGAATCTCAGCTATTTGAGGTGAACTAGTTTGTTTTTGTATTATTAGTGCTTAGCACAATGTGTGGCACCAAGTAGATGCTTGATAAAATGTTTGTTCACTTGACATGAATTTCTGTTCTTTTGTGTTCTTGGAAAATCCTATTTCAAAATTTTAAAACTTTCCTTCATTTCAGATCTCTTCTTCTCATGCTGTTTCTGTCTTCTGATATATTGCAGAGACCTGGCTTACCCCAGATGACACTGCATTCCTGACAATCATTTCCAGGACTGTTTGAAACTTTTCATACATACTCCTTGGCACTAGTCCCAGAGGAGGTACAGGAATACTCCTTGATAGAGAGTTGATTAATAATGATGCTTTTTGTTGTGAGCTCTCTCTTCTTCCCCTTTCTACAACTAAGAACCCCTTGATACCTATCACAATTCTATCCTTTATTCAGTCTCTGATGACTGATGAGAGAGTCCTCACCAGAGTCAACTCCACTACAAGTGTCCTTGATAACATTCCCTCATATCTGATCTGGTTGATTACCCTTATAATCATCTCTTTTTCCCCCACTTGAATTCTCAATCTCTTATGGATTCCTTCTGTGCTACCTACAAATACATTCAAAGCTGAGTATGATGCTGCCCATTTGCCATACATACTACTGGAAAGACTGAGGCTAATGGATTTCTTGAGCCTGGGAATTCCAAGCTGTAGTGTAAACTAATTAGGTCTTCAAAGTAAGTCTGGCAGCAATTTGGAGAACACCCAGGGACATGGAACCATCAGATTGTCTAAGAAGGCAATCATCTTAGGTCAGAAATGGAGTAGGTCAATTTTCTCAAGAGGATCAGGTTCATATGTGACAACTATAAAAAAAAAAAAAATCCAGTCCCCTCCATCCTTAAAAACTAACTTCACTAGACTGTACCCTTTATCATTCTCTCAATCTATTGCCCTGAATCTCTGCTGCTGTTCTCAGGCAAATCCTAGAAAAAGTCATTTATACTTGTTGTTTCTTCTTCCTCTCCTCACAGTTCTCAGTTCCTTGAAATCTATCCTAACATCTCATTTCTCAACTGAAATTTATCTCTCTAAACGTACCAATGATTCCTTAGTCATAAAATTCAATAGCCTTTTCTAAGTCTTCATCCTTATTGACCTCTCTACAATATTTGATACAGTTGTCTACCCTTCCTCCTGTATACTTTCTCCTCTCTGGTTTTTCTGACACAGATACATTCTACTCCCACCTTTCTGATCACTCTTTCTTAATGCCCTTTGCAGGATCATCATCAATGTCACACTTGTTCAAAGCAGAACTCATCATTCCTTCCCTCCCCCCAACAAAATATTCCTGTGTAAGTGCAAACAAGGTGGGATTTTTGTTGTTTTCTTTTTGAAGTTCAGTTTCCCAGGCTCAGGCTAAATTGTGAATATCTGAAGGATTGCTCTCTTTTGTTGTTGTTGTTGTTTCCCAGATCAACCCTGGGTTTAGCTTGATAGGTGTGTGGGAGGTGTGGTCTGGTCTCAGGCTATCTCCTCAGCTGGCCTGAGGCAAAGGCAAGGTCCAGGGGGATGGTGATCCCAGCTTCCCTTTTGTCTTCCCTTTTCCCCTGGAGGGCTGGGGCACGCCTAGAGGCTAATGCGTGTTCCCGCCCCTCCTGGGGCTCGTCTCCCGGGCTGAGGCTTGCTTGGGTCTCAGTGCGAATTTTTCTCTGCCCTGGGTCGTCTGTCCCTCCAGATAGCCTCCACCACGGTAGGAAGAATCCCCCTTTGCCACCTCTCCAGCCTCTGGTGTTACGAGACCACTCACCCCTTTCTGCTGCTCCCACTGATCCAGGATCAATCTGGGGAAGAATTTTATGGTTCCCTCATGGTCATCGGGGGGGAGGGGAGAGCACTTACTGATCACTCCGGCATCCCAGCTTCTGGATGTTCAAGTAGTGACCCACTGAAGTCCCGTCTTTAGGCTGAAGATTTCAAAGGCTGTTGTGCTGATATCGTTGGCTCAGCCTGGCTTATCTCCTGCTCCGCTGGTCTCGCCCGCCACTCTCGGGCCCCTCGGGTCGCCTCTGCCCTGCCGTGCCGACCGCGCTGCGCTGTGCGCCGGGCTCTTACCCCCACGGAACAGATCCCTCCCGTGGACCTTCCAGTCCAGCCTGGGCTCCGAATCTGTCAAAGTCCGTCTCCCACTGGATTCTACACCTCCAAAGTCTGGTCAGACTCTCCCCCTAGAAATATCCAAAGGAGTTTTTCCAGGAGCTTAGGTGAGTCGTTGCTTTCACTCCGCCATCTTGGCTCCGCCCCCTTGAACATCGGATTGCTCTCTTTTGAACCCTGGTAATTTGCAGTTGTGCTGAGTCATGTAGATTTTGTGCCTAGCAGCTCTGAGTCAATCATTGTTATATATTCAGGGAAGTTGGCATTTTGCTTTGGGGGCTGGTTCATGAGAAGGACCTTTTGATTCCCTGGAGTAGCCATTTGTTAAGAGCCCCCCAACTGGTGTCTCCTGGTCTGGTGGTGTATGTAGGTAGTTGTCTTATTTTGTTCAGACAGTTGGAGCCCTGTCTGTTGAATCTCTGCTAATTTCTCTGCTTGTATTTTCTATAGTCACATCTTTCTACTTATCTGTAATTAAAGTAAGATTGCTGACCTCTTTGAAGATGTCCTACATTTAGAAAAGCAGATCAAAGAACCTGTGCTAGAAACCCACCCACGTGCTAGTGTGCTTGCTAATACATCCTGTCCAGAAACTCCTTCCATTCATTCACATTAAAACCTCAGCATTATCATCAGTTTCTCACTCATACTTGGCCCATATTTTCAGTAAGTCTCCAAAACTTTCCATTTCTACCTACACCACATTGTCACATATTTCCTCTTCTCTTTTTTCATATAGCCGCCACTCTAGATCAGGGCTTCTTAAACTTATTTCACTCACTTCCTTTTCACTGTTGGCATTGTTGGGATTGCATGGCCTAAAGGTACACACATTGGAAAAGTGTGCATGCTGTGTGTTCAGAACCAAGGCTGCAGTGACGTTGGGTGATACAACATGGGCAGGTGCTGCTGAAAACACCTCAGATTCATTGTGCATTTGATTTTAAATTGATCACTGTGCATTCATAAATCTTTTGCTGTTGCCAAATTCTTCATAACCCCTTATGGAGTCGCAACCCACAGCTTAAGAAATACTGCTCTAGATCAAGTCCTCTTCATCCCTCTCCTGATTATTGCAATGATCTATTAATTGTTTTGCCAGTCTCAAGTTCCTCTCCACCCCTATTTACCTTTTATCCAGCTGCCAAAGTGAATTTCCTAACATGCTTATAAGACCATTTCAGTTTCCTACTCAATAAATAGCAATGACTGTCTATTATCTCTAGGATCAAATATAAACTCCCATTTTTCATTTAAATTCTCTTGCTACCTAACCTCAAATGATCTTTCCAGTTTTGTTATATGTATAGTCTTTCTTATTAACACACTTCATGGTCCAACTGAATTGATATTCTTACTGTTCCTCCAACCTGACACCTACCTTCCATTTTTGTGTCTTTGTATTTGCTGCTTACTATGTCTGGAACATACTCTCTCCTTTCCTTCTGTGCTTAGAATTTCTAATTTTTCTCAAAATTCCTTTTCAATACCACCTTCCACATGAAGCTTTTCCTGATTTTCTTACTTGATAGTGATTTCCATTCCCCCATACTGCAAAAGTCATTTAGGAATTATTTTACACACACACATCCACACGTGCACACACAAACATATTATGTGCATACATATATATGTATGCATGTAATATGTATATATATACATATGTATGCACATAATACGTATGTGTTATCTCTCTGAAAGAAATGTAGCATTTTTGAGGTCAGAAACAGTTGCATTTTTGTCCTTGTATCCTCAGGCTTAGCACAGTGCCTGATGCACAGTAGGAATTTAATAAACACTTTATTGCTTGTTTCATTTTTATAATCTATGCATCCTTCTATTTTTCTGTGAGTTGTTTGATTCTATAAAATTTGTGATAGAAAGAGGAGTAAATATAGTTGGGTCTTAGTTGTACTATAGATTTAGGAGGAGCAGATTCTGCAGAACTCAGAGGAGGGATAATATCATCTTATGAATTAAAATTCTCCAGGGAAAGTCAGATCTGGAGGAATGAGAATTCTTCTTAGAATGAAAATTTAGAAGCACAATGCAAGAATTCTTATGAGGGAAGGGGAGAATTGTCTGAAGAGACCAATATGAATGCACAGGGAACTTTCTGTTTTAAAATTTATAGTTCTGACTCCCAGCACAATGCCTGTATACAGTAAAATCTTAATTAATGATTGTTGGGCCAACTTAGATTTTTAAAAGAGATGGAAAGCATAGAAATAAGAGTACAGATGTTATAATTACTAAATTTTCAAATGACACAGTTTAGCAAGGATAATTAAAACACTGGAAAACAGTTCAAAAAGATCTTGACATGTTAGCGTAATTGCCCTACTCTTGACAAGATGAAATTTAGATAATATAAAGTTCTACATTTGGGTTCAAAGTCAGTTTTACAAGTTCAAAATGGTTATGTATGATTAGACAACAGTTTGTCTGAAAAAGGACTTGAGGTTTTATTGGACTTACAAGTGCAATATGAGTCAACAATGTGATGTGGCAGCCAAAAAAAGTTAATGTAATGTTAACAATGTATTAAGAGATATGTGGTTCCAAGGACTAGGAAAGCAGTTGTACTGTTTTACCTTGTAATGGCCAGATGAAATTTGGGGTGTTCTGATCAATCCTAGGTGCTACATTTTAGGATGCTAGAGAGTACCAAGAGTACAATAGTCAGAATGATGAGGATCTTTAAGATCATATCCCAAGAGAATGAATTGATAGAATTTAGGATGTTTAGTCTTAGAGAAGAAATAGGTTAGGACTATCATGTGTATTTATTTCAGAAGTAGTGTATAGAAAAGGATTAGATTTATTTGACTTGGCTTCACTGACCAGTATAAGAAAGGAAAGGTAAACGTTTCAGAGACGAAGATACTGGCTTGTTGTAAACAAACATTTCCCAACAATTAGAACTGCTCCTAAGTAAAATGGGTTGCATCCCAAGTATTAAACTTCTTTTCACTAGAAGTCTTCAAGTGAAGGCTAACCACTGATTGGGTGTAACATACAGGCCATTCTTCTCCAGGTTGGATGAAATGATCTGTAAGATTCCAGCCAATTCTAAGATTCTGTTATTTTATGTCATTTGATTCTTCTAAGATAGTGGTACTTCACCATTCATAGCTTTATCTTATTACCCAGAGCATCAATTGCCCTGATGGACATTAGCAAGAAAAGGTAGTAGATTTGGGAACATTTAAAGCACTCAAATGTGATCTAGCTTGGTCATCTCTTTCTATTTAATTTTGGACCTGCTTGTTGTTCACCTGTCTAAAGTACACATTTTGATGGAATAGCACCATAGACTCCCTGCTTACGCTGAACTACATGCTTTTTTCATCATATTGATAGTAATTTTATTATTATTGTTATTGAATTTTGGCAAAGATTGATGGAAGATCAACAACTATTTTCATCATATTAACAAAAATCTAGATACATTAAGAATTCAAGAAGAAAATGTGCATCATTGCATAAAAACTGTCTAATTTAGTTCATACACACACACACACACACACACACACATCTATTGAACAGTTGTTTTTCAGGCTCTCTATTGTTCAGGGGCGATTATGCCTAAGCCCTGCAATAGACAGACTCTAATAAGTCATAAGTTGATAGAAAAAGACTTTCTAGGTCTATTTCCAAAGATGATTAGAGAAAAAGGAAAAGAATCTTTATGTTCTAAAATATTTATAGCAGCTCTCTTTGTGGTGGTAAAGAACTGGAAATTGCAGGGATGCCCATCAATTGGGGAATGGGTGAAGAAATTGTGGTATGTGATTGTGCTAGAATTCTACTGTGCTATAAGAAGTGATGAATTTCATGAATGGACAGTAGGACATGCAGGAAGTAATGAAGCCTCAAATGAGCAGAGCCAAGAAAACTTTGTTTACAATAACAGTAATACTGTTTAAGAACAACTTTGAGTGACTAAGTCATTTTGACTATTACACATACACAAATTAACTACAAAGGACATGTGAAGAAAGACACTATCTGCAACCAGAGAAAGAACTGATAAATAGAAGTATGTTGTATAGAATGATTTTACACATGCACATACATAAAGTGAGAGGGGGAGGGAAAAAAGAAAAAAAAAGAAATGTTCATAATAATTTTATTACATATTTAAAAGAATAGCAAATTGTACATAAATATTTGTAGTTTCATATATAATCATTTTTTAAAACTATGCTGTGCTACAGAAATACTTCTTTTATTCCATAAATTAAAAAAAATACAATTTTTTAAAAAGAGGACTTTCTAGAGAAATATGGACAGATAATGACAAATAAAGTTACATAGCAACTTAGATACAGAATTAACACTATAAAAGAAAATCAAATTCAAATACCTCTTCATATGTGCCAGCCACTATACTAAGTGTTTCACAGGTATTTCATTTGATCCTCACAGCAATCTTGGGAGGTAGGTGCTATTATTATCTCCATTTTTCAGTTGAAGAAACTGAGGCAACAGAGGCCTTGCCCAGGGTCATATAACCAGAAAGTACCTGAGGTTGAATTTAAAATTTAGCTTCTTCTGACTCCAGACCCTAGGTTTCTTCTAGTACATCATCTATCTGCCAGGTACATGTAAGTCAATCCTGATTTCGGAGAAAAGCCTAATGCTATAGGGCTTCTTCTGACCAGTCTGAAGGAATAAATGCCTTATTATGGAGAGAGTTAGAGGATATACCCTGGAACTTTAATCTTCTCCACCCCTCTCAGGGTGAAGGCCCATGTTGGGCCACTAGAGCTCCCTTCAGGTTGAGGGAAAATATGACTTTGAGTTGATTGCTGTGATTCTTTGTTTCAGTTATGTACAGGACATTTATACTCCTTCCCTTGTTTCTCCAAAATAGTGGGGAACCCTTCTCAGTCTCTTCTTTTAAAATATTTGTTATTATATGCAGCAGGCAAATATGTATCAGAAAAAAATGCTAAAAGGAAAAATATAGTTGTCCATCAGTTATCTTGGTCCTTCCTATAAACACACTGGAAACAAGGTCACAGTCTTGCCCCCTTTTCTCCTCTTTCTTTTCAGCTTTTCCTTTTTGTGCAGATTTTCTGGAGTTATGTATATTGCACTCTAAGGATTACAAAGTACTTTCCTCATGATACCCCAGTGCAGTTGGTGGCAGAAATATTACCATCTTCATTTTCCATGGGAGGAGATTGAGACTTAGAGAGGTCAATTTGCTTGAGATTGAATAGCTAGGAAATGTTCAGAGGAAATGAACAGCCAGGGTCTGACCACAGGTTGATTTTCAATCCAAGGCTCTTTTCATTACACCAAAGCTACCTTTCACACTGCCTAAAGCTTATATTCCTTTCTTATGTCTCAAACTAAAGGTTATTTCGATTCCCCTCCCTCTTTCCTTGCAACCAAAAAGTGAAGGTAACTGCACAAGCTACTGGGTAGGACAGTAGGTGTAAATTGGACCTATACAGGCCTTAGCAGAAGTAATTTACATCTCAGAGGGTCACCCAAACAGGTAGTCTCCATATTAAGCTTTCCCCTGAAGAAAGAAATGGGCTTGTCTTAGACCTTTTCTTCCCATTCAGATAAACATGGAAATTAAAGTTTCAGTTGCATTTTTCTCTTAATTCTGACTAGGTAAAGAAAGTCAACAGAAGAAAAAAAAGAAACAAACAGAAGCATACTCATTTTTTCTAATGACCTGATTTTAACTGTGTATACTAGAATCACTTAAGGGTGAGTCACTAGGACACAGAAAGTAAAAAAACATTTGTAACTGAAGTCACATCTTACTTTATAGGCTGTCAGAAGAAAGCAAAAGAATATATATTTTATGGAATATTCCTTTTATGTGCATTACCATATGTGTATGTATGTGTATCCATATGTGTGTACATATATACATATATGTATAGACATAAACATACACATGTACACAAATACAAGTATATATATGTATATACATACACACACACACACACACATGCACATACACATATATATTTCTCCCCTGTCCCAAATTAAATGTTCAGCTGGGATCCATACTTTGGAATGAGTTGCAATTTTACTGTTTAAGTGGTCTTTATTTCCAAGTGGCTAATCATTATTTAATAATGATTATGGTAATAGAAGACAAGGTAATTAATGGTAATAGAGGACAAGGAAGGCCTTGGTGCCTCGACTTTCAACATAGGTAAAATTGTATCCATTAGTAATTAATTTTCATTTTTTTCTTCTTCCTCCCCCTTTGTGGACCTCTGCATTGTGGCAAGCCTGACTCAAGCTGGTTTCCTGGTAGTTTAGGTTCAAAACTTGGGCAAAATAAAATACTGGCAGGTCATTCAAGAGTCAACTGAAAATTTCTTTACAAGGGTAAAAGTTGAAGGTCTTCCCTCCAAGATGGATATTTTTTTTTGTGTCTTGCTCTCTTTTTAATTAAAGGGACCAATCCTTAACTCCCTTCTTAAAGAGGTGAGGCCTATTCCCTGAATGGGCATTACCTCATTTTAAGTTAGTACCTGAAAAGGCCCTAACCTAAAAGGGCAAGGGTCTCCCATTGCATCCTGGGCCATCTCCAGTCATCCTGATGAATATCTGGTCCCTGGATCCAGATGGCTCAGGAGGAGAAAGTGAGGCTGGTGACCTTGCACAGCCCTCCCTTACAAAGTCAACTGTAAGTCATATTACCATTTCCTTGATGTCATGGTCCTCTTCAAAAACAAAGGACAAACACAACCTGTGAATTGAAACTGAATTGATTAGGCTGATTGAAGTTCCCCACCTCTGTGTTGTCTATTAAGGTCAACCAGCCAAGTATTAGAGGGAGAAATGAGCTCCTTTTGCTTTTATTCAATTAATTAAGAAGTGATGTCCACTGCTTGAGTCTTTGGTCTCCTAAGACAATTAAGGCTTCAGTATGGCTCCAATACCTTTTAAAGAAACATTAACTTAACTTAAATGGAGGCCAACTGATAGGATATTGTACTTACCCCAACTTCAACATGTTGTTGTCCTTTTCTAGTTGGTCAACAAACATTTATTAAGTTCTTCCTATTGGTCAGACACAATGCTTAAATGCTTAAGGAAGTCAAATGGTTGATTGGTTGGTGGAAGTCAAATACCAGTAGAAAGACAGTTCTTGCCTATAGTAGCTCATGTTGTAACAGGAAAGATAATATAAAAGGGAGGTAAAAAAGGGATGGAGACACAAAGGTAGCTTTCAATAGTGTTTCTTGAGTGGAGGTTCTGGGAAGAGTGATATGAATCTGAGGAAAAGGCTTACAGATGTAGAGAGTACTTTCAGTGTGTGAATTCCAAGGTTGGAATGATGCTTCATGGTAAAGAAAATTCTGTAGTATGGGAGAGAAAATTCAGATTGTAACCTGGAGAAAAATGAACCTTTTGATCAAAATCCTTTCTGAAAAATTAAGAGGGGATTCTCCCTGACAGGGTTGGGGTAGGGTGGGGGGGAGAGGAGGAAGGAAGCATGAGTTCCAAGTCAATCACTTCAGAGGATGGAGAAGGCAAAGGTCTGATTCAGACTAGATACTTTTGACCCGAGTTTTATTTCTACCCATAATCTATTGCTCCTCCCTCCTGCCCTGCCCCCCAAAGGCCTAGTTTTTAGTACCACCCACTTTGCTAAAAGGTAGTCTAGAAAGGGTTTAAACTGAAGCAAAGATGATTTCTGTAAAATTTCTTTCTACAAGATGTATATTGGCTTCTGGTTGCTCCAGATCTTTCCACACAGAGTGAAAAGAGATCTACCTTATCAAAACACTGGCAATGAATTCTCAAAATTCTTTAAAAAAACTTATTTTAAAAGAGAAAGAAAGAAGTCATACTTAAAAGCAATGTTCATTTGTGGAATTTCAGACATCAGTGACAGGCTAATGGAGGAAACATTTGAGTGTCATTGGAACCTTCATTCATTAATTCATTCAAAAAAACCCCAATTATTAAGTATCTGCTATGTGTCATATCCATTG
Organism: Notamacropus eugenii; assembly: GCF_028372415.1. Taxonomy (NCBI): domain Eukaryota; kingdom Metazoa; phylum Chordata; class Mammalia; order Diprotodontia; family Macropodidae; genus Notamacropus; species Notamacropus eugenii. The sequence continues at coordinate 190,610,228 of NC_092876.1, read as the reverse complement.
TTAGACTGTGAGGTTATAAAAACAAAAAGGAAATATGACCTGCCTACCAGGAGCTTAGCTGCCCTTAAGTCAAACACATTCCTCTACATAAAAAGACCCTTTGGAAAGAAAATAGATGGAATTAACTTGAAACTCAATTTTATGTTTTCTTGTACTAATTTTTTTTAAATTTTTGCCATTAATGCTAAAACTACCACCAGATTAATAAGCAGTTTTCCTTTCTGACTCTGGTAAAGGGAGCAATGAACAATAAATTGAACACAAAAAAAGACAGATAAAAGATAGGAATAGAATAATCAACTAGATAATCAGCTACATAACTAGACAGAATTGATCGTTAATATTTAAATCACACACTTGTGTTGAACTTTACAATTTATGAAGTGATTTCTTAAAATTCATTGGAGATTCACAACAACCTTGTGAGTTATGGCAGAAATTATTATTTCTAAAATATTGGGTCTCAAAGAAACAGGGTGATTTGTGCAAAGTCATACAACTAGTAAGAAAAATACCTAACTTTTATACAGTGATCCTCACAATCACTCTGTAAGGTAGATTTTAGTAATAGCTTTATTTTATACGTGATGAAACTGAAGGTGAATGAGGCAAAATGACTTACCCAGAGTCACACACCTTATCAGAAGGAAGATTTGAATTCAGGTGTTCCCGCCTCCAAATCCAGCTCTTGATCTTCTTTAAAATTGAAACTAATCCATCAGCCCTTAAGCCAACTACTTAAAAAAAATACCTCTAGTTACATATGTCTTGTTCTATTGAAAAAGAGACTAGAATTGGTGGAATGCTTTTGCAGTACGATAACGAAGAGATTTTATTGTTGTTTAGTTATTGTCAGTCATGTCATGTCTTCATGATCTCTTTTAGGGTTTTCTTGGCAAAGGTACTGGAGTGATTTGCTATTTCCTTTTCCAGCTTATTTTATATTTGAAGAAACTGAGGTAAACAGGGCTGCATGACTTGTCCAAGATCATACAGCTAATACATTTCAGAGGCCAAATTTGGATTCAGATCTTCCTGATTCCAGGCCAGTTCTACATACACTGCACCAGTTAGCTGTTGATTATAGAGGGAAGGGAACTATGAAAATGGGGATAAACCAAAAAACCAATAGATGTTTTTAAAAAGTGTAAAATTAAATACTTTGGCTAGTGAAATGAGATGATGAACCAGAGAAAAAGGAATAAAATTGGTCCAGGTGGAATAAAAAAGACTCAGTTGACTTTTAAAGAAAGCAATCATCTTTACAAAAGTTCCAAAACTTGAAAGGGGAAGAAAGAAATTGATGGAGAAAGCAGAAGCCAGGTTTCCCAGAGGTCTCTCTGAACAATGTCCATTTTCAAGGTTCTCATTATAGTTCCCTCCTCTGATATAACCTAAATTCACCAAAAGTACCTGGCTTTTCCCTGAAGCTAAACTTATAGTGGCAACCCATATGTCATGTGCAACTTCTCTTCCAACAAGAAAACAGGAGTGTTAAAGGCATTAATTGAGTATTGATTCTCTGGGCGATTTTACTTGGAGTAATCTCAAATGCCTTGAGCCCTAATTCTTTTTATTTCTCCTTTCCCTCATTGAATGGGGAAAAAATAAAAATTGTCATAGCTTTTATCATGGTCTTTGATGGGGAGGTTGGGGAATTTCTCTCGTGAACTATGACTCATTTAGAATTTCAATATGATCATTTTAATAGCAAATGCAGGAAAATGTCAAGTCTGGGAAATAGTGTATATTCTCGGTTGCTAAGCATCATATATCTCTCCACCCAAAAAGATGTAAAAACTGATTTGGTGTTGGTGTTATCTACCTATTCACAGATGTTTGTATATGTGTGAATAGGAGAAGAGAGTGTTATAAATATTGAGAGATTCACTACATTATGAGATCAAAAATGCCAAAGGAAAATATCTCTTCTCTGAATCACTTAAGAACCAGCTCACTCAGAAGGCACTTGAAATATTCAGGAAGAAGCTTTACCAAAAGCCTCTTTTCTTATGCATTTATGTGGCAACCAGGGATAGAGCACTGTGCCTTTCCACTCCAGTGAGTAAATGTTTTTCCATTAGGAGAAATAGATCTTCCTGTTGGGACTTCACTATATCCCTGGGATTATCAGACAAATAGAGGAAGAACAGGCAGCTAATTGTAGTAATGGGGAATCTAAAAGGAAAGGATGATTTTGGTCAACTGTTTTAGTGAAACTAGTTTTTATCTGAAGTGTGGAGATAATTGGAATCATGCAAAACTTAGGTATGAATTCTTAGAAACAAACACAACTGAAATGACTTAGGATTCTATTTAATAGTTAACACTTATCTCATTTGATCCTCACAATAATCCTGAGATGTAGGTACTATTATTATAGCCATTATACACCTGAGGAAACTGAGGCTGAGAGGTTATACAGCTTCCCATAGGTCACACAGCAAGTAAGTATCTGATGCAGAATTTGAACTTGTCTTCCCAATTCCAGGTCCACTATCTATCCTCTGTGCCACTTATCTACTAATATACAAGAGACTTTTTTTTTTATGGAATTGTTACTGGCATTTTAAGCAACCTTGGTCTTACAACTGACCAGGAGATTGATTGCTAAACATTTCATGTGAACATGCTTGATTTTTAAATTTAGCGGTAGAGTTTATAGAAGATATATATGTATTTATGGAAGAAAGTATATATATATATGTATATGTATATATACATATACATGTCTGTATTGTGTATATATGTACATATGTACATATATATATGTGCATGTGTGTATAAATGTTTGTGTATATATCTATATAAATATCTATATGTATCTATCAATCCCCTTTCATAGGGATTGTTCCAAGAAACTTCTGGTTGTTCTCTCTGTCTCAAATTTCTCCTCACTTCAAACCATCCTCTATTAAGGTGTTACGGTGGTTTTTCTTTTGTTTGTTTGTTTTAGCACAGAGACATTATACCATGTCACTTTACCTTCCCCAACCAGTCATTCCATTCAAATAGCCCCCTTTATATCCAAGACCAAACATAAAGTCTTTTATTTGGCATTTAGAACTCTTAACAGCTTGATATCTTTCTGTCTTTCCTGTCTTCTTACATTTTCTTTCACTAACTCTATTTTCAAATAACCCTGGCCTACTTGCCATTATTCAAAAATGACATCTGATTTCCAGTCTCCCATGACTGGAGTGCTCTTCTCCCTAACCTCTGCCTCTTTGCTCCCCTCTCTTCCTTCAAGACTCAGCTGCTATTTCACCTTGAGAAGGAGACATTTCTCAGTTCTTCTAGCTGCTGCTTGCCTTCCCCTCTGAGATTAGCATCCATTTACTCTGCATATAACTTGCATGTAAATAATTATTTTCATGTTGTTTCCCTCACTACAGTATAAACTCCTTGAGAACAAAGGCTATTTTGGCTTTCTCTTTGTATCTCCAGCACTTAGCACAGTTACTGGCATATGGTAAGCACTTAAATAATACTACTGGTTGTAATGCTAATTAGAGCAGTAAAGATCTTCCCCACCCATTGATGGGCCTGCCCATTAAGGGAAGCTTGATTAGGGGAGCCCATACCTTTTGTTAATTTCTGATACACAGGTTCTCAAGGGTTGTGATGCCCTCTGGCTCTGAAAAGTGTATAAATACTCTGAGGTCAATATAGCTTTGGGGACAACTCATTAAAGTGTTTGGGCAGATGAGACTCTGAGAGATGAGACTCTTGGGTAGCTGCTAAGGAGCCCCTGGCTTTGAAAATCCAGACGTTGGTGCTTCTCTCTCTAGTAACTATGCATGCATGGTCAGGCAGTTGAATCTGTTTGTTGATCTGTGATGTATGTATTGCTTATAGTCAGATAGTGATTATTATTTCTTTGTATTTTCTCAGAAGTTCAGGGTGCTGATTTTTCCCTCTGAATTAAGTGAATGATATATGTGCTTGATTGAAGTGATTGTTGACCCTTCAAAAATTACCTTTCCTTTTAGAAAAGCAGATCAAAGAACCTTTGATAGCAGGCTATCCTGGATGTGTCAGGGTCCTTGCTTTTACACTGGTTGTTGATTATTTGTTGGAGTTCTTTTTCTAACACTGATGACGTTTCCTACTGATTCCAACCCTCTCCCCTCCAACCCAAATGAATCATCATTTGTAATAAGGATGCAATTTGCAGTTAAGTAAAAAACAAAAATTATAATAACACAGCGGCCATGTCTGACAACATATGCCTCATCCTGCCCTGAAAACCCAACACTTCTCTCCAGGAGAGAGCTGGGAAATACTTTACTAGCCATCCTCTGAAGCAGTGATTGGTCACAACATTGCTCAGAGTTCTGATATCCTTTTTTCCTTTACTTGATTGGGATTATTGCATAAATTGTACTTCTGTTTGTAAGCTAGAATTTCTACTGCTTGCTGTCAGTTGCTTTTCCCAAAGACCCAAATCTGATCTGATATATTTAAATGCTTATTATAGTAATAATATTATGAAATGATTTTCTTCTCTGGGGAATTACCACAAATTGAACCTTCTATATGATGTCCAAACTGTTGGTTGAAAAAGTAAAAACTTCAGCTAAACAAGTTTTTTGATGTCAGTGTAGATCAGCAAAAAATCCCCTCTTCCAAAATGCCTCCTCCACCCTTACTTGCAACCCTGACAAAATTAAACAGAATAGAATTCAGTTTGCTTCAGTTGTATTCATAGACATGCCTAATTAAATCTAGCTTTGAAATAAATAATAAAATGAAAGATGATTATAGGCTTAATTAAAATGAGAGGAAACAGAATGAATCAGTTGATTTTCATTAAGAGATAGTTATAGTGTTCTCATGTTTCTTAGATCATTCTTCTCTTCTTTTTTTCCTAGGAAGTGTTTTCAGGATACAAATGATTGATATTATGTTATAGAAAGCTTTTAATTGGGTATCCTGAATGTTAATTATCTCTTAGACCCTGAAACAAATGATTGTTTAAAGGATTTTAAATCCCTGCTGTGTCTTGAATACAGACAAGACAGAATGGTGTAGTGGAAACTGAGCTGATTTTGGAGTCAAAAGAGCTGTGTTTGAATCCTAGCTTTCATATGTGCTACCTGTGTGATCTTGAACAAGGCATTTGGCATATTTGTCCCTCAGTTTCTTCACTTGTAAAGTAAGGAAATTGGATTAGAAGCCCTCCCAAAATTCCATGTAATTCCTAAATCTATGTTCCTACTAATTCCATTTTGAGAGAAGCCCTGGGTATATATCCTTTCTGTTTTTTGATTTTCATCTTTTCTTCTTTGATCAACATAGAAATTTTATAACCAAGATTTGCTTGTTTTCCTCACTCTAAGTTGCAGCTTTTCAATGTGTCCTGTTTATCTTTCAACTTTGTTAAAAAAATTTGTGTTGCTAAGGAGCAAAGCAATAGCTATAGAAAAACATATCATTTCAATGCTTTTCTCCTTGCATACATCTTCCCTGAGAGAAAAAATGCTTTTAAACACTAATGGGAATTTTATTCCTGGAGATAATTTGAAGTTCCCTTGAGTGGAGAAGTACTGGACCATGGCTGTGATCTGTGATATAAAATTCCCAGTGGGTATTCCAAACATTCTTATTAATATTTTGAAAAAGGCATTTATCTGTTGATGTCACTACCAACTTCCTGGGACATTCTATGTTTTATTTTATGTTTTATTGCTTTTTGTTTTCTTTTGTCTAAGGTTTATTTGACTAATGGAAAATTGTCTACATAGAGCTTGCCAAGTTCTATATTTATGGGGTATATTGAGGTCAAGATTCTCTAGTTGTTCATTTGGATAAATCTCTTGGGAGTGGCCTTGATCCCAGTTGACTTTAATGACTGTCAGAAAATATGCTGAGATGTCAATATTCCTGTGTTTTTAGATATGAATAGAGGATGAAAAAGCAGAAAGAACATTAGACTATAAACACTGCCCTCCAGGTACAGCTCACATTATTGAATTCAAGGTTTAGTATTCAGTGTTTATTGTTCAGGGATTTCTATACCGCATGTGGTAAATAAGTTGAAGTAGAAAAATGTCAGCCAAAATGCATTTTTAATTTGGAATTTTGTAGTCATTAATTTAAACACACACACACACACACACACACACATTTGTTCAATTGTTTCAGTCATGTCTGACTCTTCATGACCCCATTTGAGGTATTCTTGGCAAATATAAAAGATACTGGAATGGTTTGCTGTTTTCTCCTCCAGCTTATTTTATAGATGAGGAATTGAGGCAAACAAGGTTAAGTAACTTACCCAGGGTCACATAGCTAGTAAGCATCTGAGGCCAGATTTGAGCTCATGAAAATGTTTTCTTGACTCTAGGCCTGGCACTTTATTCACTGTACCACCTAGGTTAATGTATATATGTGTATGTATTTTATGTATGTATGTGTGTATCTTACATACTACACATGCATATATATATACATACATATTCACACATATGTATATTATATAGTAGTGAATTTCATTACCATCATATCCCTCAGTTTCAAAGGCAATTTAACAATGATAATAGCATTAATATGATAAAAGAATTTAATGAAAAATAAATGTTGTATATGTGAAGGAATTTATTCAAGTGAGTGATCTACCACCTCCTACTTTATTACTGGGAGGTCCTTTCCATTATAGATTAAATTCCAATTTGATCATGTTTCATGACATGTCACAGGCTGTACTCAAGCATATCAAGTAATAGCTAGATGTTCTCAAAAAAATCTCAAAGCAAAATTATTTTCATTTAATTTAATCTTAAATATGCATATATTAGTGTATATATACACACGTATGTATGTACGTTTAGACACATATAAATATAAATAACATCACATCAGCTTTGCTCCACTTTTCTATCTGGCATATATATTCCTTCACAACACAAACACAAATTTTAGTATAGCATAAAACATGATGTTTGGTATTACATATAAAATGGTCACTAATTATGGTGTTAAATGATCAGAAATTGATGAATGAATGAGTGAATATAAAATCATATATTAATTACTTGCCATGTGCAAGCACTGTACTAAGCACTGGGGTTACAAAAACCAAGAGCAAATAAAACTCTTCAAGAAAAGGTAGTAAAAGATATCCCACTTAAAATAACTGTAGACAATATAAAATACCCGGGAGCACATCTACCAAAACAAACCCAAGACCTATATAAACACCATTAAAAAAACCCTTTTTATATATATCAAATCAGATTTAAATAGTTGGAGAAATAGTTATCATTCATGGCACGAAGGGCCAATATAATAAAAATGATAATTTTACCTAAACTAATTTATATATTCAATGCCATCCCAATTAAATTACCAAACATATTTTACTGAATTAGGAAAAATAATAACAAAATTCATTTAGAAAAACAAATTCAAGAACATAAAAGGGGCTAATGAAATATAAAGAAAGGAGGTTTAGCAGTGCTAGATCTTAAAACTATTTTATAAAGCAGTAATTATCAAAACTATCTGATATTGGTATAAGAAACAGAAAGGTAGATCAATGGAACAGAGTAAATATAAAACTTACAACAGCAAATAAATATAACCTTCTTGTATTTGACAAGTGTAAAGACTTAAGATTTTGGGATAAGAATTCATTATTTGGTAAAAAAAAATTTGTTGTGAAAACTTGAAAGCATTGTAGGAACACCTGGGCATAGACGAATGACTTGCACCATTTAACAAGATAAGATCAAAATAGATACATGACCTAGATATGAAGAGAGATATTAGAAGCAAATCTGAAGAACATAGAACATATTACTTGTCAGACATATAAATAAGTGAACAATTTATGAGTAAACAAGAGATAGAGTGCAGACTGAGGTGTGAAATGGGTAATTTTGATTACATTAAATTAAAAAAAAAATTTGTACAAATAAAACAAATGCAGCCAAGATCAGAAGGAAAACAGAAATTTGAGGAGAAAATTTATAGATATTTTCTCAGATAAAAGTCTCATATCTCAATTATATAAGGAACTTCGTCAATCTCTATGAATACAAATCATTCTCCAATTGATAAATGGTCAAAAGATATGAACAGGCAGTTTTCTAAGAAATCAAAATAATTTATAGTCCAATGAAAAAATGTTCTAAATCATTATTGATTAGAGAAATGCAAATAAAACCAACCTTGAGATGTCATTTTATACTTATGACATTAGCCAAAATGATTGAAGAGGAAACAACAAATGTTACAGGGGATATAGAAAAATTGTGACATAAATTCATTTTGGTGGAATTGCAAACTGATCCAGCCATTTTGGAGAAGAATTTGGAATTATGCCCACAGAGTTATTAAATTGTCTATACCTTTTGACCCAGTAATCTACTACTAGGTCTATTTTCAAAGATGATTAAGGGAAAAGGAAAATAACCTATATATTCTAAAATATTTATAGCAGTTCTCTTTGTAATGACAAAAAATTGGAAATTGCAGGTATGACCATCACTTGGAGGATGACTGGACAAGTTGAAGTATAGAATTGTGATGGAAAACTACTGTGTTAAAAGTAATAATGAGCTCGATGATCTTAGAAAAAAACAGATACACTTGCATGAAGTAATGAAGAGCTAAATGAGCAGAGCCGAGAGAATATTTATAGCAGCAAGCACCCTGACACATTTAAGACAGTCTGCTAACACGGATTCTTACATCTGCTTTTCTAAAAGGAAAGTAACTTTTGAGGGGTCATCATATTCTTTAATTACATTTACCAACAGAGAAAATAGAAGCAGAGAAATAAAAACCAACAGACAAGGCTTCTGTCTGACCATAAGTAATACATGGTTGTTGTTGTGCTGTTGTGTTCATCCTTCCTTTTTAAAGAAGATCATGACATCAAAGGAATGATGATATGACTTGCACATGACTTTATTTTGAGTGAGAGAGGGCTGTGAAAGGTCACTAGCCTCACTTTCTCCTCTTGAGTCATCTGGATCCAGTGGCCAGATATTCATCAGGATGACTGAAGATGACCCAGGATGCAATGGGAGACCCTCTCCCTTTTAGGCTAAGGCTTATTCAGGTACTCACATAGAGTATATATACACTTTTCAGAGCCAGAGGGCATCACTACCCTGGTAACCCAGTGCCTCATTTGCAGTTAACAAAAGCTATGAGTACTCTGACAAAACAAGCCTCCCCTAATCAAGCTTCCCTTAATGGACTCCACCTGAGGCCTATTAATGGGCAGGGAAGATCTTGACATTACAGCATCGTACACAGCAACAGTAATATTGTTTTAAGAACAACCTTGAGTGACTAAATCATTTGGACTATTATAAATATCCAAATTAAGTACAAAGGACATACGAAGGAAGATGCTATCTGCATCCAGAGAAAGAACTGATAAACAGAAGTACGTACACAATTATTTTACATGTATTCATACATACATATGTGTGTATATGTGTTTATATCTATGTATGCACATACATACATACACATACATACATACATATTTGTGACCAATGATAGCCATCTTTAGAGTGCAGACAGGGGAAGATAGAGAAGAAAAAAAGAAAAAAAAAGAAATTTACATGATAATTTTATTATATATTTAACAGGAATGGCAAGTTGTACATAACATATTTGCAGTTTCATATGCAATCATCTTTTTATTATACTGTGTTATAGAAATGCTTCTTTTATTCCACAAATTAAGAATTGAAAAAAAGTGAAAACAGTCCTTGCCTTCATGGAGCTTACATTCTCATGGGGTGATACACTTATCTCAAAAATGATATGCCTAACACAGAAATGATCATGGCAGACAGGCGGCAAGTTCCAAGTGATGCCAAAGGGCAGTAGATTGACAAGCCCTTTCAAATAACAATAGCAGTATTGACTTGTTTCAGAACTGGAAACTGGGTACAGAGAAGGGAAAGGAATGTGTGTGTGTGTGTGGGGGGGTGCATACAAAATGTCAAGATGCCTGGCAAAGAGATGGCCAGTGAGTAATGTAAAGCATGGCTAGAACTGGCCTGCCTTAATGTAAAGAATCATGTATAACACTCACCAACTCTACGAGCAAGGTCCCAGGTGGGAGTTTAGGAGATGAAAGAGTTGAATCCTTCAGGTCATTGATTTTAGGAAGCTGGCAAGGAGACACTGAAGAGTAAGGAAAAGTGATGTAATGATGTTTATAGGTTTTTGTTATAATTTAAGTAGTTTTAGAATTGTATACATAAAGGTTAAAACTACTTTCAGTTTCTAAAACAAAAATATATTTAAAGCAGTAGATATAAAACATTGACCACTTCTATGGGTTAAATCAATAGAAATCTTCTGGAGCCATTTGAAAGTATGTGTGTATGAATGTTGTGAATCATACAGCTTATGACCAGAGCACATGGCAAATTGAGCTGTTGTGTTCCTACTTTGTTTTCGAAGAGGACCATGACATCAGAAAATTGATGACATAACTTGCAGTTGACTTTGTTTTGAGTGAGAGAGGGTTGTGCAAGGTCACCAGCTTCATTTTCTCCTCCTGAGTCATTTGGATCCAATGACCAGATATTCATCTGGAAATTCAGCTAATATTTACTAAGTACTTACTGTGTCTAAGACACTGTATTAAGAAGACAAAGACAAAAGCAAAACAGTTTACGGGCTTAAGAAGTCTACATCTGGCATATACTGGAGTAAGTAAATTTCTCAACTCCCCTGGCTTCTAGTACCAAGTTCATTCAGCCTGCATACTCTACAGTTTCATTTATGTTTATGGAAGGGGTGGTATACATAGTGGCCAAAGCATTAATCTCTTTACTGATAGATTTAAGCAGGGAAATACTGGGGGGCAGAGATCCCAGTTAGGAGACTATTGTAGTTATCTAAGGAAGAGGTGATAAGTTCCTCAACTAGAATGACAGCAGTGACAATGGAGAGAAGAGATGCAAAGGGCATCATGGAGAGATATCACCAGAACTTAGCAATTTATGGGATATTGAGATGTGATGGAAAGAGAAGCTTAGATGATAACTAAGGATGTTAATCTGTATGACTGGCAGGATGATTGGCCTAGCAACAGTAGTAATTATGAGGAAGGTCAAGTTGAATTTCAAGTGAAAGCATTAACACAAGGTTGACCCATTTAAAATTAAAGAAAGTTTCCATTTCCATATGGATTAGGTTCTATGGTAATTTTTAGTAAAATGTATTGGGTGACAAAATAGATTTTATCACTAAATATTTGTATTCATTAGATAATAGTTCAGAGAACTTTTTAGAAAAAAACATAATTTCCTGACACATTAATCAGAAAAGACTTTTAATTGTGCTCACTCTTTTGTGGTTCTGAGATTTATTATTTCAAGACATTGAAACATAAAAGAGAAATTCTTTATATTCATCTGTTAATTGAAGGCACAATCATTTGGTATTATAAAACAGGGAATACTACAAGGCAACACTGAGAGTTAGTACCTCTCAAGTTATTGGTTATAATATTACTCAAAAATGCTTAAGTATTAAACATTGCCCAGACTTACATAGACTTTTATGGTTTTGAAAGCCCTTTAAGCACAATATCCATGTGAAATAAATAGTTCAAATATTAGTATTCTTATTTTATAGATACTGAAACTAAAACTCGAAGAGTTTATGAACTGCTTCCATGAACACACAACTTGTTAAGCATAGATGCCAGAACTTCATCTCATGTCTTCTGATTCCAGATGCAATTTTCTTTATGCTTTCCCATGATGCCTATTAAGTAAAATTATTAGATAATTGAGCATGGAGCAATATATTATTTTGAACATTTAATTGTCTGAGTCTATTAGGGAACTTTGTAGTACATTGTAAATGCCAATATACAAAATACGTAATCATATAAGACCCAGAAATTTAAAATAATTTGTATTTTCTTCAGGGATTGTAAAAACCCTAACTTGATTAGCAATTATAACTCTTTGCTCATAGTCTCATGCTATAATTATACTAGTAAAATCCTCTACAAAATTCCACTCAAATGTGTTGTCATTGTGTGAAGCTATCACTATTCTCAAAGACTAGGTCTACATAGTGCAAGCTCAGGTAAATTGTACCTTGCTAGAAAGCTTTTAAAAGCATGGACTCAGCAACAAATGTTGACTTAGACTGGGTGAATAGACTGGTGGCTCAAAGAATTCTTGGCTTTGATAGCACTAATAAGACTATAGGTCTAGACTATGTGTCTTCAAAGGCCAGGCTTCAAGATTCTCTCTTTTTTTTTTTTTTTTTCAGATGAGAAATAGAGACCCAGGGAGATTAAAGCAACTTCACCAAAGTTACACATAGTAAGGATGAGAGGCAGGATTTAAATACATATCCTCTGATATCAGAACCAATTCTATTTTAACTGGTGGCTCCTTAGTCTCATGTATGAGTGTCACGAATATTTTCTTTAATAAGGTAGTTGAGAGGCATTGAACATGATCAGCAACAAATATAATCATGAAAAAATAACCCCTGCCAAATAAGTTGCCTATATAGAGAAAGACCATTGACCTCTTAGAGTAATAATAAAAAATAGTTGATGTTTATAAAGTATTCTAACATTTTCAAAATCTCCAACAAAAGTTAATCACATTAAACATCATTACAGCACTGGGGGAAGGTACTATATGTATTTTTATTTACATTTTTAGATGAAGAAATTGAAGATTAAAGAGGTTAAGGTCACAAAAGTATAGTCTTAAAGAGAGGATATTAATGTACGTCTTCCACATGACAAATCCAATGTTCTACTCAGGACGTTATGATGGAAAACGTAACAAAAAAAGTCAAACAAAAATAAAGAAAGAAAAAAGACAAGATATAGTATAACATGAATCAACTCAAAAATAGCCATTTATTCTAAAAATAAAAAAAAAAAACATGATAGAAGAACAGATAATCTACATACTATCACTGTTTCTGAGATAATTTTAACCAATGCTAATCAAGTGCCACAAAGAAATGGCCAAAAGAGCCTAGAACCTAATTTGATAGACAATGCTTATCTCCTTGACAAATTAATTAAAAAGGCTGCCAAGAAGAAGAATGTCTTAAAAATATAAATTTGCTTATAAATTCATAAAACAAAAGGTGGTGAAAGTATATGATCAGTTTTACTTCATAAAACTGCAAAGTAGTGGAGTTTCTACAAACATAAGTTTGTAGAAAATATGGCAAAAAATCCAACTAGATCAGGTAATACTGAGCACATTTCACTATGTAAGTAGTAGGAAGACAGTAAAGGAGAAACAAAAAGAAATTCTAAAACATTTTAAAAGAAACATCTTTTATCTATGATAAGAATGGAGCCTCAACATTTTACCTACGACATCACAGTCCTTAGTGTGTTACATGAGATAATGGAGAAGGCAATCAAGATGACAATGATGAAAACAGCAAATGGAACAAATTAAATGGCCTAGAAGTCCGTGGTGGAGATGATATAATTGTGAGAACACTGAAGGGCCTCTGAAAGATGGAAAAGTATTAAAGATTTGAAGGAAGTTACTGGACATACCAATAGTAAAACAAATGTCAAATGAAAACAAATTAATTACTTCTCTGTGTTTTCTCAACTCTGCAAAATCTTAGTGAGAAAAATCTATATAATTCATCAAGGTTATCGTGAATGAAAGTATGAGAAAGGATTAAGCAATAAATGGTTTCTATGGCGGATAGTGTAGTTATACTGATTTAAATATGTAAAAGATACTAGAATTAACTATGTTTGTTTATTGGCCACAAAAAACCATTTGATTTGGTATAACAAAATGGTACCTAATGTTCTTTCCTTCAATAAGATGTATCCCAAACATATTTCAAACTCATACAAGTTTCCTCTGAAAGATATAGAAACAGAGATGGCTATTTAATGATGCATAAGGGATAAAATGGGGAGACATGCTCACTGCATGTGTTTCTCACTCTCATGAAGTATATCAGGAGAAAATACTAAATTAATTAATACTAAATTAAGAGAAATACATTATATAGCTAGGCTATTATTAATGTACATTTGAATAATAGACATATTTGGCATGAATTATAAAATGATGCCAGCTTGCATTTGTTGTGAGCCAAAATCTAATTAATGCCATACATATGAACTAGCTGAAGGTTTTAACATGCTACCATGTTGTCAATCCATACTTGCATATGGATGTGATATGCTGCTGCATACCAGATTACCAAGACATGTTAATTAAAAATAGTATTAACAAAATGGACAAAATGAAGAATACTTAAGCAGAATCTCACCCAGCATGGGAGAAAAAAGACTTGTCATTACATTAGAACAAAAATTTGATGAAATATCATGAACATGGTCATAGTAACTTTAAGGTAGGATGAGATGTTGATGTGCCTTTATGGTACAGAATATTTATAAAACACACAGGCAAACATAAAAAGAAAACACAAAGCTACATCAGGTTTTGTGATTTACAAACTATAAGGAACAGAAATATCACAATGATAGAAATGGAACTCCTTTTAGCTAAGTGAATTAAATATTGAGGTAAAAGCATACATTTTTCTTAGCAGAGCAACGAATCAGAAAAAAAGTTCAAATTTATTTAATGCAATAGAAGTAAATGACAATGAAGTAAATAGGGCGTTGGAACCAAGATAATGGAGAAAAAGCAGGTACTCACCTGAGCTCTTCCACAAACTCCTTCAGTTGTCTCAGAAAAGTGAATCTAAACAAAATTTATCAGTGGCAGAATCCACCAGGAGACAAAGTGTGGCAGATTTCCAACCCAGGACAGCTCAAAAGGTTGATGGGAAGGATCTGTTACACCAGGCTGAGGCAGTGCAGGGCATGTGGGCTGCACCAACAAAGACTCTGTCATAGTGGTGTGGGAACAGTCCCAGTTGGTCTGAATCACCAGCAGCAGTGCTGATTCTCAAACCTCTCGGTAGAGACTCTCAGGAGTTGGGCAGAACTGGGAGAGAGAGAAGTCTGGGGCCTGAGTAAGTAATAGCAGCTGCTTCTGGGGCTATGAGCCCACAGACTACATATTTAAAAGTCACCTACTTAAACTTCTGGAAGCCAACATGGTAGAATAAATTATAATTGCTCTCACTCTCCCTGGCTGACCTTGAAAAACCCAGACAATATTGCCACAGGACAAATCTGGGAATAGTGGAGCCAGCAGAAAGGTTATAGTAGTCTCTTAGCTTAGGAAGCTGGGGAGATTGACAGAAAGGGTTTCTCTTGCTGTGGCCAAAGCAGACCAGTACAGGACCAGAAGAGTCCTAGCAAACTTACTTCAGTGGGCCAGTAGGAGATCCTGCATCTGTGGCCTGGAGTGGTGGTGGAGCCAGGAAGTGCTAACACCAGGACCCAAGATGTGCCTTAGCACAGGCAGGAGAATTGGGCAGATATCAGCACAGGTGGGGTTCACCAGCTGCTGAGATGGCCCATGCTCTAGCACAACTCTAGAGGAAGAGGAGGCTTCATTTTATAATTCATGCCAAATATGTCTGTATTATTCAAATGTCCTCCCCCACCTTACACCATAGGCTTCATTGTCACCCTGGGGAAACTAAGATAGTCTTTGACTCACCTTGGACTTAGCATATACCAGCCAACTCTGCACCAGGTAAGCTAAAGCATTATATAGTTTCTAGCTGAAAAAACTAGAGGCCACAACACACAAATCTAGCAACCAGGACCCTAGTTCCCAACCCAAGAAACATGGGACAGAGGTCTCAGTGCCCAAGAAGCAGAGACCCACTTCAAAAGCCAGGAAAAAAAGGCAATCATCATGAGCAAGAAACAACTTAGAAATGCAAAGACTATAAAATCTTATTGTGGGGAGAGGGAAGATTAAAGTACAAATTCAGAAAAGGACAGCACTGACACTATATCCACATCTGAAATTTCAAAAGGAAATTTGAACTGTTCTCAAGCCCAAAGAGCACTTTGGAAAAGCTCAAGAAGGAATTTAAAAGCCAAATTAGAGAGGTAGAAGAAAAACTGAGCAATGATTTTAAAAATATAGTCAGCTCCTTAAAAAGTAAAATTGGCCAGATAGATCAGGAAGTACAAAATTCAACTGGAGAAAAGAACTCCTTAAAAGGAACAATTGGACAAATTATAAAGGAGGTACAAAAGCTAACTGAAGAAAACAATTTGTTAAAAATTAGAATTGAGCAAGTAAAAGGTAATGATTCTATGAGGCATCAAGAATCAATCAAACAAAAATATAAGGAATGAAAAAACAGAAGAAAACATAAAATATTTCATTGCAAAAACGAGTGACCTGGAAAATAAGTCTAGGAGAGAATATGCAAGAATTATTGGTCTACCAGAAAGCCATAATGGAAGAAAGAGCCTGGACTGTATCTTCCAAGGAATCACCAAGGAAAACTGCCCTGAGGTACGAGATCTAGAGGGCAAAATACTCATCAAAAGAATCCACTTATCACCGCCTGAAAGAGATCCCAAATTGAAAACACCAAGAAATATTGTTGCCAAATTCCAGACCTATCAAGTTAAGGAGAAAATACTGCAAGCAGCTAGAAAGAGACAATTTAAATATCAAGGAAGTACAATAAGGATCACACAGGACTTTACAGCTTCTACTTAAAAAGATCAGAGGGATTGGAATATGATATTCCATAATGCAAAGAAGCTTGGACTACAACCAAGGATAAATTACCCAGAAAAATTGAGCATAACATTTCATGATTTCCAGACCTTCCTGATAAAAAATCCAGAGCTCAATAGAAATTATGATCTTCAAATACAAGACTCAAGAGAGGCATAAAAAGGTAAACAGAAAAAAATAAAGAAAAAAAAAACTTGTTATTTAATATGGACAAACTGTTTACATCCCTACACAGGAGTATAATACTTGTAAATCTTGAGAATTGTATATTTATTGTGACATTTCAAAGGAATATATAAAGATAGGAGGTGTGAATATAAATGTGATGATAAAAAAAAATCTAATTAAGATCTGTCAATGGAAAAGGGGAAAGGAGGCAGAAAAAGGTAAATCATATTACATGAAGAGGTACAAAAACATATTACAGTAGAGGGAAAGAAGGGAGGAAGATGAGCATTGTTTGATGTTTGCTCTCATTGGGTTTGGTTCAAGGAGGGAATAACATACTCATTTAAGTATAGAAAACTAACTTTCCCTACAGGCAGAAGAGGGTAAAAGGGAGAGGGTGGTTAGAAAGGAGGGAAAAAGTAATAAGGGAAAAGGGAAAGAAAAGGGACCGGGACTGACAGAAGGGAGGGAAGATTGAGGGATACAGTGGTCAAAAGTAAAGCTCTTTTGAGGAGGGGAAAAGAGAAGGGAGAAATAAAAGTATAAACAGGGGGCAGAAGGATAGGATGGAGAGAAAGCCACATATAGTAATCATAACTGTGAATGTAAATGGAAAGAACTTTCTCATTAAATAGATGTCGATAGCAGAATGGATTAAAAATCACAGGCCTACAATATGTTGTTTCCTTATAAGAAACATATTTGAAATAGGGGGATACACACAGGGTAAAGGTAAAAGAATGAATGGAACAGAATATATTATGCTTTGGCTGATATAAAAAAAAAAACACCCAACAAAACAGAGGTAGCAATCCTAATCTCAGACAAGGCAAAAGCAAAAAATAGATCTAATCAAAAGAGATAAGAAAGGAAACTCTATCCTGCTAAAAGACACCATAGGCAATGAAGTCATATCATTACTAAAGATATGCATCAAGTGGTATAACATCCAGATACTTAGAGGAGATGTTAAGGGAGTTACAGGAAGAAATTGATGGCAAAACTACACTAGTGGGGGACCTCAGCCTCCCTCCTCTGAACTTGATAAATCTAATCTCAAGATAAACAAGAAAGAAGTTAATGAGGTGAATGGAATTCTGGAAAAGGTAGTTATGATAACCTCTGGAGAAAACTGAATGGGGATAGAAAGGAATGCACTTTTTTCTCAGTGGTACATGGCACATACACAAAAATTGACAGTGTACTGAGACCTAAAAACCTCACAATCTAGTGCAGAAAGGCAGAAGTAATCAATGCATCCTTTTCCAATTTTATATGTGATAATGGGCCATGGAAAGATAGAGAAAAATTAATTGAAAACTAAATAATTTAATGCTAAAGAATGAGTCAAACAACAAATCATAGAAACAATCAATAACTTCATTCAAGAGAATGACAACAATGAGACAACCTACCAAAACTTATGGGATGCAACAAAAGCAGTTCTTAGGGGAAGTTTTATATCTCTTAATGCTTACATGAATAAAATAGAGAAAGAGGAGATCAATGAATTAGGCAGGCAATTGTAAAGCCTAGAAAAAGAACAAATTGAAAATCTTCAATTAAATACCAAATTAGAAATACTGAAAACCAAAGGAGAGATTAATAAAATTGAAATTAAGAAAACTATTGAGCTAATAAATAAAACTAAGAGCTGGTTTTATGAAAAACACAATAAAATTGATAAAACCTTGGTCAATTTGATTAAAAAAAAGAAGAAAATCAAATCACCAGAATCAAAAATGAAAATGGTGAATTCACTTCCAATGAAGAGGAAATTAAAACAATAATTAGAAATTATTCTGCCCAACTATATGACCAGGAATTTGACAGTCTTAGTGAAATGCATGAATATGTACAAAAATATAAATTGCTCATATTAACAGAAGAGGAAGTAAAATATTTAAATAATCCCATCTCAGAAAAAGAAACTGAAGAAGTCATCAATGAACTCCCTAGGAAAAAATCTCCAAGACAAGATGTATTTATAAGAGAATTCTATCAAACATTTAAAGAACAGTTAATTCCAGTACTATATAGACTATTTGGGAAAACTGGAAAAGAATTTCCTTTTTATGATAGAAATATGGTGCTGATACCTAAATACAGGAAGAATGAAAACACAAAGAAAATTATAGACCAATTTCCCTCTTGAATATAGATGAAAAAATTTTAAATAAGTATTAGCAAAAGGGTTACAGAAAGTTATTATCAGAATAATACACTTTGATCAGGTAAGATTTATACCAGGAATACAAGGCTGGTTCAATATTAGGAAAACTATCAGGGTAATTGATCATATCAACAACAAAACTAACAGAAACCACATGATTGTTTCAATAAATGCAGACAAAAGCTTTTGACAAAATGCAATACCCATTTCTATTGAAAACACTGGAGAGATTAGAAATAAATGAAAACTTACTTAAAATAATAAGTAGTATCTATCTAAAACCATCAGCAAATATTATATGTAATGGGGATAAGCTAGATGCATTTTCAATAAGATTGTAGGTGAAACAAGGATGTCCATTATCACCACTGTTATTCAACATGGTACTAGAAATGTTAGCTTTAACAATAAGAGAAGAAAAAAGAAACAGAAGGAATTAGAATAAGCAAAGAAGATACTAAGTTATCACTCTTTGCAGATGATATAACGATATGCTTAGAGGACCCTAGAGAAACAAGTAAAAATCTACTTGAAATAAAAAACAACTTCAGGAAAGCTGAAGGATACAAAATAAATCATCTCCATTTCTATATATTACTAAGCAAGTCCACCAATAAGAGATTGAAAGAGAAATCTAATTTAAAGTTACTGCAGACACTATGAAATATTTGGAATTCTACCAGCCAAAACAAGCCCAGGGACCATATGAACACAATTACAAAACACTTTTCACACAAATAAAGTCAGATTTAAATAAATGAAAAAACATCAGTTGTTCATGGGTAGGCCAAGCTAATATAATAAAAATGACAATTCCACCTAACTTAATTTACTTATTCCATACAATACCAATGAAATCACCAAAAAAATATCTTATAAAACTAGAAAAAATAATGTCAAAATACATCTGGAACAATAAAAGGTACAGAATATCAAGAAAATTAATGAAAAGGAATGCTAGGAAGGTGGCCTAGCCATACCAGATCTTAACTTGCATTATAAAGCAATAATCACCAAAATCACTTGGTATTGGCTAAAAAATAGAGGGGTAGATCAGTGGAATAGGTTAGGTACACAAGTACCTAATAGGTTAGGTACGCATTGACACAGTAGTCAATGATTATAGCAGTCTACTGTTTGATAAACGCAAGGACTCCAGCTTCTGGGATAAGAACTCAGTGTTTGACAGAGTTTGGCAGAACTGCTAGGAAAACTGGAAAATAATGTGGCAAAAACTGGGCACAGACCAATGCCTGATACCGTATACCAGAATTAAGTCCAAAGGGGTACACTATCTAGGCATAAAGGCCGATACTATAAATTACATGTATAAACTCTCTCTCTCTCTCTCTCTCTCTCTCTCTCTCTCTCTCTCTCTCTCTCTCTCTCTCTCTCTATATATATATATATATATATATATATATATATATATATATATACATATAGATAAACTATAAATATACATATTAACATATATATAAACTTAAAAGGCTGATATTATAAACATGTATATAAAAATAAAACATGCTGATACTATAAACAGGTGAGCAAAGAATAGTTTATTTGTCAGATTCATGGAGAATGGAGGAATTTATGACCAAAGAAGAGATAGAGAAAATTATGAAATACAAAATGGATAGCTTTGATTACATTAAATTGAAAAGTTTTTTGCACAGACAAAACCAATGCAACCAAGATTAGGAGAAAAACAGGAAACTGGGAAAGAATTTTTACAACTAGTGTCTATGATAAAGGCCTCATTTCTAAAATATATAGAGAACTGAGTCAAATTGCAGGAATACAAGTCATTTCCCAATTGATAAATGGTCAAAGGATATGAACAGGCAGTTTTCAGAGGAAGGAAATGAAGTTGTCTACAGTCATATGAAAAAATGCCCTAAATAACTATTGATTAGAGAGATGCAAGTCAAAACACCTCTGCGGTATCACATGATACCTATCAGATTGGCTAACATGACGAACAGGAAAATGATAAATGTTGGAGAAGATGTGGGAGAGTTGGAACACTAATTTATTGTTGATGGAGTTGTTAGCTGATCCAGTCATTCTGGAGAGCAATTTGGAGCTATGCCCAAAGGGCTATAAAATTGTCCATACCCTTTGACCCAGCAGTACCACTTCTAGAGCTGTATCCCAAAGAGATCATAAAAATGGGAAAGGGTCCCACATGTACAAAAATATTTATAGCAACTCTTTTTGTAGTGACCAAGAACTAGAAATCAAGAGGATGTCCATCAATTGGAGAATGGCTGAACAAGTTGTGTTATATGAATGGAATGGAATGTTATTGAGCTATAAGAAATGACAAACAGGTAGATTTCAGAAAAACCTGGAAAGACTTACATGAACTAATACTGAGTGAAATGAACAGAGCCAGAAGAACATTATTCACAGTAACAGACACAGTACGGGAGGGCTGTTTCTAATAGACCTAGCCCTTCACAGCAATTCAAGGATCTAAAACATTTCCAAAGGACTCATGATGCAAAATGCCATCCACATCCAGAGAAAGAACTATGGAGTTGGAATGCAGAACGAAGCAGATTGTTTTCTTCTTTGGTACATTTTTTTCTTTTGTTTTTCTCATGGCTTCTCCCATTCATTTTAATTTTTCTATGCAACATGACTAATGCGAAAATGTATTTAATAGGAATGAATGTGTGAACCCACATAAGAGTGCATGCTTCCTTGGGGAAGAAGGGGGAGATAATTTGGAACTTATGGAAGCAATTATTGAAAACTGAAAAATAAATTAATAAATTTGGAAAAAAATTTTAAAAATGAACCTCTAAAATGAATCAGTTGGAAAAAAGCATAAAGCATGCAGATCAACTAAGGAAACATGGAACCTAGCCCATTGTGGTCTGAATAGTCAAATCATTTGTCATATTTCCTCAATCCCTAAAATTAATGAATGCTTCTAGATAATAAAAACAATAAATGAAGTAGATTGTGAAGAAGTTCTTACTGAAAGGATCGTTTTGTTTAGTCACTTTAAAAATTAAATTCAATTGTATAATGTTATAATCACTGAAGAGTTAGCCTGTATTGATAAGGCTGATAGCACTAAATATTCCTGATATTTTAAAGAAAGTAATTGAAGCTAGATATTCTGATGAACATATTTTTAGTGTGGATGAAACAAGCCTATTCTGTTAAAGCATTCCTTCCAGAACTTACATTTTTAAAAAAGAAAAAAAAACCATCCTAGTTTTAAACTGTCTAAAAATTACCCACCTTTCTTATTGGGTGTGAATGAACAAAGAGATTTTAAGTTAAAGCCATTGCTTATTTATCAGTCTCAAAACATTCATGCTCTGAGTGACTAAAATCATTGATTACTTCCAGGTCTTTTGGCAGTCAAATAAGAAAGTATGGGTGAATTAATTTGTTTTCAAAGACATGATTTTTTTTAACTTATTTTATCTTAGTATAAACATTCCTCACTTTATATAAGGTTGCATTTTGACTTTATTTAAAGAATTCTGAAAGAAATTTGCATTCAACAAAATGAAACACCCACTTCTGTTACCGTTACTGTGTAGTAATGTACTCTCTTCATTCCTGCACCTTGACTCATGTCTCTGATGCCTCCCAACCACCCACCAAAAACCAAACCAAACCAAAACAAAACTAAACTAAACAAAAATCCTCCAAGTGAAAACAGAAATGATTCATGGAAAGATCTCCACTACCCAGCCACCTTACTGGGGACTTGTGTTCATGTCCTACTCCCACATGTTTGCCCCTGTGTGTTCTTCTTGGTTTTAACCAGATCCCCACATGGATGGCACCCCACCATCCTCCTACTGCTCTCTCTATTCCCATGTGTCCTTGAACCATGTACCAGCCCCCTCCCACCACATTATGGCTCCATTTCTGCTTCCTTTTCTCCCTTCCTTCCTCATGTTGATGGGCAAATTTGATGTATGTAAAAATGTCTTTGAGTAGAGAGAGGAATGGTTCACTTAAATAAATTGAGAACTGACTGTAGTTGAGAAACATTTCAAGGACAGCAACACTATTGTATTTAAAGCATTACTGATTTTGGATAATGCCTTAGGTTATCCAACTATGCTTGATTCATTTTGTGAGAATGTGAGTAATAACATTTGAAGAGATTTGGATAAAGCTCTCTGCATCTGACATTGTATCTATGAATTTTTTTTGTAAATTAATTTATTTGTTTTCAGTTTTCAACAACCACTTCCATAAATTTTAAATTTTCTCCCTCTCCCTCCTTCCTCCTTCCCCAAGACAGCATGCAATCCTATATGGGTTCTACACATACATTCTTATTAATCATATTTTCACATTGGTCATGTTGCATAGAACTAAAGTCACTGGGAGAAACCAGGAGAAAAAATGAAATATAACAAAATAGAAAATAGTCTATTTCATTCTGTCTTCTGCATTCTGACTCTATAGTTATTTCTCTGGATATGGATGGCATTTTGCCAAGAGTCTTTTTGTAATGTTTTAGGTCCTTGCATTGCTGTGAAGGGATAAGTCTATTAGAAATAGTCCTCATACACTGTGGCTATTGCTGTGTATAATGTTCTCCTGGTTCTGCTCATTTCACTCAGCAACAGTTCATATGAGTCTTTCCAGGCTTTTCTGAAATCCATCTCTTTGTGTCATAGCACAATAACATTCCATTATATTCATATTACACAACTTGTTCAACCATTCCCCAGTTGATGGGCATCCCTTCAATTTCCAGTTCTCGGCCACCACAAAAAGAGTTGCTATAAATATTTTTGTACGTGTGAGTCCTTTCTCTTTATTTCTTTGGGATATAGCTCTAGAAGTAGTATTGCTGGGTCAAAGAGTATGCACATTTTTATATCCCTTTGGGTATAGTTCCAAACTGCTCTCCTGAATGCTTGGATCAGCTCACAGTGCCACCAACAATGAATTAGTGTTCCACCTCTCCCACATCTTCTCCAACATTTATTATCTTCCTACTTTGTCATGTTAGCCAATCCTATAGGTGGGCTGTGGTGTATGTATGAAGATTTAAAGAAAGAGAACACATTTTGACTAAAATATTTTAAATGATAATAACTATATTTTCGTTATGTATTTAGTGTAGTCTTATCAATATTAGGTATATCCATAATTTATTTTTTTAATTTTGCTTCCTATAACTATTCTACTGTTTTATATTTAACACACTTGAATTAGAAATACACTGTCTTATACTTTGCTATTATATTACATTATTAAGCAGATAAAAGCTTATTTTAAATATTTTTATTGTATATTTTCATTGGGCTAGAACCAATGATCACATTCTACATATAATTGCATTTTCAAATAGTGTGAATTCAAGGAATTCAATAATTTAATTGGATTTATTTTTTTGTATTAATTGAGACAGATATAGATGGTAAAGTCATCTTGATGCTTCTGTTTTCTATTTACATTGTGTTGATTATTTCAACTCCCAGAATATTTTATAGCTTTATAAATTAAATTCCTTCAAAATAATTTGACCTGACTATCCACTGACAAAAGTAGATGAAGAATATTTATCTCTAGTCTGTGTTAAATGACAACAGAGCAACCCATAAAGCTGGTCATTAGCAGAAATTTTGGATAGAGAATGAGGTAGACTTAGACCTGAAAAGGATTCAATGAATTATATTGACTTTAGAAAATTGTACTATACTTTGAAGAACTACAGTATTCATCCAGAAAGAAAGGCCTATATTTTTAATATTATTCTTCCAGGTAAAGTTGTGTGGCTGCTATGCTCTGAAAAATTAAAATATAACTTCACTCTAATGTCAAAAAAAGAGTTTATAGTGGGTGTCAGTTTACTTTTTTTTTTATTAATTTTTAACATTTATTTTCACACAATTTTGGGTTACAAATTTTCTCCCCTTTTATCCCCTCCCCCCCCCCCCAAACCCGAGCTTTCTAATTGCCCCTGTGACCTATCTGCTCTCTCCTCTATCCTCCCTCCCTGCCCTTGTCTCCGTCTTCTCTTTTGTCCTGTAGGACCAGATAGCTTTCTTGACCCCTTAACCTGTATTTCTTGTTACCCAGTGGTAAGAACATTACATTTGGTCCTAACACTTTGAGTTCCAACCTCCTTAGCTCCCTCCCTCTCCACCCCTTCCCCTTGAAAGACAGGCAATTCAATATAGGCCATATCTGTTTAGTTTTGCAAATGATTTCCATACTAGTTGTGTTGTATAGGACTAACTGTATTTCCCTCCATCCTATCCTGTCCCCCATTACTTCTATTTTCTTATGGTCCTTTCCCTCCCCATGAGTGTCGACCTCGTATTGCATTCTCCTCCCCATGCCCTCCCCTCCATCCTCCCCCCCCACCCTGCTTGTGCCCCTGTACCCCACTCTCCTGTATTATGAGATAAGTTTTCCTATCAAAATAAGTGTGCATTATATTCTTTCTTTTAGTGGAATGTGATGAGAGTAGACCTCATGTTTTTCTCTTGCCTCCCCTCTTTATCCCAGCACTAATAAGTCTTTTGCTTGCCTCTTTTATGAGAGATAATTTGCCCCATATAACTTCTCCCTTTATCCTCCCAATATTTCTCTCTCACTGCTTGATTTCATTTTTTTTTTAAGATATGATCCCATCCTCTTCAATTCACTCTGTGCACTCTGTCTCTATGTATGTGTGCGTGTGTGCATGTGAGTGTGTGTGTACTCCCACCCAGTGCCCAGATACTGAAATGTTTCAAGAGTTATAAATATTGTCTTTCCATGTAGGAATGTAAACAGTTCAACTTTAGTAAGTCCCTTATGATTTCTCTTTGCTGTTCGCCTTTTCATGGTTCTCTTCATTCTTGTGTTAGAAAGTCAAATTTTCTTTCCAGCTCTGGTCTTTTCATCAGGAAAATTTGAAAGTCTTCTATTTCATTGAAAGACCATTTTTTCTCCTGAAGTATTATACTCAGTTTTGCTAGGTAGGTGATTCTTGGCTTCAGTCCTAGTTCCTTTGACTTCTGGAATATCCTATTCCATTCCCTTCTATCCCTCAATGTAGAGGGTGCCAGATCTTGTGCTATCCTGATTGTATTTCCACAATACTTGAATTGTTTCTTTCTAGCTGCTTGCAATATTTTCTCTTTCACCTGGGAATTCTGGAATTTGGCCACAATGCTCCTAGGAGTTTCTCTTTTTGGATCTCTTTCATGCGGTGTTCTGCGGATTCCTTGAATATTTATTTTGCCTTCTGGTTCTAGAATCTCAGGGCAGTTTTCCTTGATAATTTCATGGAAGATGATGTCTAGGCTCTTCTTTTGATCATGGTTTTCAGGTAATCCCAGAATTTTTACATTGTCTCTCCTGACTCTATTTTCCAGGTCAGTTGTTTTTCCAATAAGATATGTCACATTATCTTCCATTTTTCGAATCTGCGTGGTATGTTCTGAGATATCTGTCTTTCTCGAAAAGTCCTTAGCGTCCATCTGTACCATTCCAGTTTTGAAAGATCTATTTTCTTCAGTGAGCTTTTGAATCTCCTTTTCCATTTGGTTAATTCTGCTTTTGAAAGCATTCTTCTCCTCATTGGTCCCTTGCACCTCCCTTGCCAGCTGAGTTAGGGTAGTTCTCAAGGTGCCAATTTCTTCAAGATTTTTTTGGTTCTCCTTTAGCAGGGAGCTGATCTGCTTTTCATGCTTCTCCCTCATCCCTCTCATTTCCCTTCCCAGTCTTTCCTCCACCTCTCTAACTTGATTTTCAAAATTCCTCTTGAGCTCTTCCATGGCCTGAGCCCATTGGGTGCGCTGGGACACAGAATCCTCGATTTCTGTGTCTTTGCCTAATGGCAAGCATTGTTCCTCCCCATCAGAAAGGAAGGGAGGAAGTGTCTTTTCTCCGAGAAAGTACCCTTCAATAGTTTTATTTCTTTTCCCTTTTCTTGGCATTTTCTCCAACCAGTGGCCTGACCTCTGAATGTTCTCCTCACACCCACCTCGCCTCCTGGTCCTCCCAGCCAGCGTTTGGGGACTGAGATTCAATTGCTGCTTCCCGCCTTAGGATTTTTGGCAGGGGCAGGGCTGCTATTCAGTGTGAGAATTAAGTTCAGGTGCTGAGGTCAGGGGCAGGGCCGCCTCTCAGGCACAGTTCCCTCTGGGGGTTTATGCACAGACCTTCCACAATGGATCCAGGCTCCTGCCCATTTGGGGAGCCCCTGTCCGCAGCCGCCTCTCAGCCCCCACCTCCCAGGGGTGCCTGAGCCATGGGGGCACCCCACTCCCCTCTCAACCCACCAAAGAGACTCTCTCACCCACCCCTGTCAGTCACCTGTTGGTGGGGGGGCCGTGCCGCCGCTTAAGATCCCCCCTCTGGAGCCCTCTCAGATCTGTGCCTCTTGGAGCCGCGGCCGCGGCCGCCGCCGCCACAGGTCCGGGCTGGGCTCCGCGTCTGCAGCGCGACGGACCTTTTGTGAGAGGTGTGCAGGTCCCTCTGTGGGTGGGGAGACCTGCGTGGCCGCTGGAGATCCCGTCCCCGTAGCCCTCTCGGATCTCCTCCCCTCAGTGTCGCGGCCGCGGCAGGGCCGCACTCCGCTCCCCGTCCCGGCTCCCAGTCCGCGGCGCGAAGGACCCCCCGTGAGAGGTCCGCAGGTCTCTCTGGAGCAGAAATCTCCCTCCCTCCAATACTCCGTGGTCTCTGGGTGCAGAATTCGCCCTGGCTTGGTTCCCCTCTAGCCGTTCTGTGGTTTGTGGGTTCGGAGCTATGTGTATGTGCGTCTTTCTACTTCGCCATCTTGGCTCCGCCCCCCTGAGTTTACTTTCAATAAAGTTTTGAACAAGTGAGATGGATTAAATATTGCCTTCTGAAAGGTCTATGAAAGTGGATTGAACAAGTAATAAAAATAACTGGTGATTAAAGAAGTCTGCAAGCTCCTTTGTTCTCTATGCAATGTCAATCAATCTAGAGAATGACCTTAAGTTTGTCTTCTTTAGAGAATTCACAGGAAACCTTTAACAAAAGGTGAGAACAGGTTGTGATCTGCATCATTAACATCATATCAATGAGGTCTTTAAAGTACTTTGAAATTCTAATAGTAATAATAATAAATAAAAATAATAATATAATAATAATAAAGCTCTTATTTATATAGGTGATTACCATTTACAAAGCCCTTTTCTTACAACAATTTTGTTTAAGTAGTATTCAAGTGTTATTAGGTAAGTAAGCTATATAAGTAGTGTTCAAGTGCTATTATCCTTCATTTAAAAACGAAGAAGCTGGGTTTCAGAAAGGTTGTGACTTGTATTCATAATCTTAACTGGTAAATGGTAGAGTCAAGACTCCAACTCTGTCGTCTGACTCGAAGTCCAAGGCTCTAGTATAGTTGTCTCTAAAACATTTTTATTCTTTCAACCCATCAGTAAAAAAAACAAAAACAAATGAGTTCCCACTCTCCTCAACATGTGATGTATAAATTATATGCACACAACTAACATAATGTTGTAATATAGTACAAACATATGTATATGTGTGCATATATGTGTATGTATATTCATGTTATATATATATATACATATATATATACATGTATACATATATAATATGCATATATTACTATATAGGGGAAGCTAGATGGTGCAGTTGGGAGTCAGGAAGTCCTGAGTTCCAATGTGTCCTCAGATACTTACTAGCTGTGTAACCACAAGTAAGTCTTTTAATTCCTGTTTGTCTCAGTTTCCTAATCTGTAAAATGGACTGGAGAAGGAAATGGCAAATCACTCCAATATCTTTGTCAAGGAAACCCCAAATATGGTCAGGAATGACCGAAATGACTCAATGAAAATAATGATTACTACATAGACAGCTAGGTGTTGCAGTGGATAGAGTGCTGGACTTGTCAAGAGGACAAGAGTTCACATTTGACCCCAGACATTTACTATTTGGGTGACCCAAGACAAGTCACTTAACCTTTGTCTGCCTCAGTCCTCTCATCTGTAAAATGAAGGTAATAATAGCACTTACCTCCCAAGTTTGTTGTGAGATCAATGAGAAAATATAGATATCCCTTCCACATTGCAACTTTCCCATCACAGTTTCAATATATTACAGGTTAGTCTAAGAAATTAAACAGGAATTTGGGGGGGGGGGGTTATGAAAACCACAGATGACATGTGAAGGCCAGCAGATGACACAGAAAAAAAGTTTAGAAACTCAGAAATGCAGAAAATATATGTGTAGTCTTGTATAATATCAACATATCTTTTAGTACTGTAGTAATTTAAACATCTTTTCTGGTACAAAAGGACGGCCCCAAATTTTTACATTTATTTTCCACATTGCAGGGTTGTGACCCTCTAACTCTTATGAAATAGAAGAGATGATTTTATTTTTAAGTGCTTTGAAAATCTTGAATTGCTATATAAATACTAGATATTATTATTATTATTACTTTTATACATATAGAACATATAGAAAACAAAATGATGAGATTAAAATGAAATAAATAATAAATTTAAAATAGTTATTTTAGTTATTAGTGACACAAAAACTCTTTTTTCATAAGCTAAGAGGCCTTTTTCTGTTCCTTCATTGGGGGAGAAAAGGGAAGACAGGGGTCCAAGGGCGATTGGGTGCTATGACCAAGTGGAAATTGCTCCTTGTCTGCTTACCTGCCTGGACAAGAGGGTAGGTAGCTGATGCACTCTTCCAGCTCACACAGGGTCCAGGGAGAGGAAGGAGAAGAGAAGAGGCAGGAGTTGACTGTAAGCAAGCTATGCACCTGTCTTGCTTTCCTCCATTTTGATAGTTTCTTCAGACACACTTCAGGATCATATTGTGTAGCTTCAAGGTCATACAACCCCTTTTGAGTCCACTGCTCTAGTATACATACCTTAGAGCAGAAAAGTCTTGAAATATGTATGATGTGCTTCACTCATGAACCTCTGAAATCTGCAAAGGGGTAGGATGTGGATATCTTGCCATATATCTTCTTTAGAGCCATGCTTTTAAAAATTATTTGAAACATTGACTTTTGATTTTTTGTCACTGTCCTTACCATTCATGTTGTAATTATTATGTGTATCATTTTCTTGGCTGCTTACTTCAGTCTGTATCAGATCATGTAAATCTTTCCATGCTTCTCTGTAGTCATTACTTACATCTTTCCTTACAGCATAGTATTAATCCATTCATTCATAGTGGATAAATAGTTAGCCATTGTCCAGTTGATGAGCATCTACTTTACTTCCATTTCTTTGCTATAAAAGTGCTGTCATCAATATTTGAGTGTGTATCAGGACTTTCCTCTTATCAATGGCCCCCTTGGGGTAAAGACCTGGTAGAGGAATCTGTGATTTCATCTTATGAAGAATATAACTTTGACTTGAGGCATTAAACGTCTCATTGTCCAGATGAATTGTGCTATATTACACAGGACTATCTTCAGTCTTGGGCAGATACATGGTTCAGTGGATAAGGATGTCTGGCCTGGAGTAAGGAAGACTCAACTTTCTGAGTTCACATATGGTTCAGACACTTATTAACTGTGGGCCCCTGGGCAAGCCACTTATCCCTGTTTGCCTCAGTTTCCTCATTGGTAAAATGAGCTGGAGAAGGATATGGAAAACCACTACAATAGCTTTGTCAAGAAAATCCCAAATTGGCTCATGGAGAGTCAGACATGACTGAAGATAACTGAACAACAACAACAAAACAAAATCTTCAGACTCAGGAACACATTAAGAGAAATGAAAATATGAGTGTTCTAACACCCACTTCCCAATCACCCCATTATTTTTCTGAACTACCTCTGACTTCTTCTGTAACTAACCACATTTTGCTTTTGGAGTTTCTTTCAGTTCTGATAAATTTCTGAAGCTTTTTTCTTATTTCTTCTGTGAAGTTCTAGAGAAAGATTTTCTTCTATCTCAGTTTTTCTTAGCTAAAATTGCCAAAGTATAAACTTTCCAATTTCAGCAGTACCCCAAAAAGTAGCTATACTTCATTCTTCATAGGTTACTAGACCAAAGATTTGTGATAGAATAATAGCAGAAATACTTATTTCTAGAAATATACAAAATAACACAATCTTTTCTGTAACATTTTCCCTTGCATTCAATGATTACTTTGAGGCAACAAAGTAGTGCAGTGGAATGTTGGACTGAAGTCAGGAATACAATTTCAAATCTGGGGTCAAGTACCTATTAGCTGTGATCTTGGTCAAGTCACTTAACCTCTGTGTGTCTCAGTTTCCTCAATTATAAGATGGAGATAAAAATAGCATTCCTTTCACAGGAATCTTGTAAGGATCAAATGAGGTTATATTTGAAAAGAAACTGTGCTTGGCACAAAATATGGTCTGATGAAAATATTTATTCCCTTCCCTACTTCCCATGTTTTTTGGAAGAACTGTATTTTTAACTGTCAATGATTATTAAATAATCAAAATTCCCAAAGTTTAAGAAACTCTTCACATTTTGGAAAATTCCTTCCCATCTATTGGCTTATTTAACTCAGAGTCAGTTATAGTTAACATCTTAATTTTATAACAAGAGAAACTGCAACTCTCACTTGTCTAAGATCCTATAGCTATTACACATCAGAACCAGGATGAGGAACCACATTTCCTGTCTTATCTCTCTGTGTTCTTTCAAAAGACTATGTCCTTTTTTCTCTCTCCAATTTAAGATTTAATCTGAAGGGTATTTTTAAATTATTTCTTTAAAATTTGGACTTACATGAACTGATGCTGAGTGAAGTGAGCAGAACTAGGAAAGCAATGTTCACAAAACAACCACAAGGTGCAGTGATCAACTCTGATAGACTTAGCTCTCCTCAACAATGCAATGCTCTAAGACAAATACAAGGGATTCATGATGGAAAATGCTATGTATATTCAGAGAAAGAAGTATGGACTCTAAATGGAGATCAAAGCATACTATTCTCTTCTTTCTTTTCTGTTTTCTTCTTTCTTGTGGTTTTTCTTTTTTGTTTTGATTCTTCTTTCACAACATGACTAATGTGGAAATATGTTTAATATATTGTACATGTATAGCCTATGTCACATTGCATGCCATCTTGGGGAGTGGTGAGGGGGAGGGAGAAAAATTGGAACTCAAAATCTTGTAGAAGTGA
This sequence comes from Notamacropus eugenii, assembly GCF_028372415.1. Taxonomy (NCBI): domain Eukaryota; kingdom Metazoa; phylum Chordata; class Mammalia; order Diprotodontia; family Macropodidae; genus Notamacropus; species Notamacropus eugenii. The sequence continues at coordinate 190,578,143 of NC_092876.1, read as the reverse complement.
ATATTGAAAAGTATCTTTGCATGTAACTGGAAAAATAAAATACTATCAAGTGGGAAAAATTTAAAATAATAAAATTATTTCTTTTTGAAAGAGCTCTAGGGCACTGAGTTCAGTGATTTATCTAATATCACACAGCCAGCATAAGTCAGAGGTATGATCTGAACCAAGATATTCCTGCTTGTAAGACTAGATGTCTATCTTCCCTGCAACCTGGAAGACTTGGGTTCACACCTTGCTCCTGACTTATACTGATGCTGTGACCTGATCAAGTACTATAGACAATTCTCTAAGACTATAAATTGTGGAGGAAGTGCAAACCTACATTGTTTAAAAATGTTTCTGGGGCAGAGACAAGATGGGGAAATAAAAGCAGGGACTAGCTTGAGCTCTTGCCCAAATCCCTCAAAATACCTGTAAAAATGACTGTAAACAAATTCTAGAGCAGCAGAACCCACAAAATGACAGAGTGAAAACAATTTCTAGCCCAAGATGACCTGAAAGGTGGACAGGAAAAGTCTGTTGCTCCAGACTGAGAGAAGAGCACTATCCAGTGTGAGCCTTGGCAGCACAGAGGGTGTCCTAGCAAACCTGAAGCAGGAATCACCAGCAGCTGTGGTAATTTCCAGACTTCTCAAACCAGAAACACGAAAGATAGCTTAAAAGGTCAGTAGGAAAGGTCTGTTGGACCTGGCTGAGAGAAAAGTGTAGTCTGGCTCTACTCCCTGGGCAGGGGAGACAATGGGGGCAGCAGCAGAGCTCTCAGCTCACAGAGAGTGAGTGGATGAAGGATAGATCAGAGAGGGGATTGCAAGGATATCTTTGCTAGCACTGAAGCAGGATTCTCTCACTTTGTCTGTGCCTGGATCTGGGTTGCATTCCTAGATGGTGGTCCTGGAGTGAGGAGTGGCACTGGTGAGGCAGAGCTTGTGGTAGTGGTGGAGAGGGAATCCTCCTCACAATTTTAAGGCATAAAAGAGAGCTTGTGGTTACTTACAGACCAGAGCACAGACCAAGAGAAGGATAAACAATTCTCTTTTGATCATACCACCTTGGAAGAACTGAAAATTTACAGGTCCTTAGAATTATCTCTGAGAACAGCTGCACAAACTCCCTGAAGCTTCTTGAAAGTATAACCTCCACTCTAGGAAGCAGACTCCTATCTTAACAAAGAGCTAAAATGTCAAGTATTTGTCTGGGGGAAATGAGCAAACAGTGGAAAAAATATCTGACTATAGAATCTTACTTTGATGACAAAAAAGGTCAAAATATACAACCAGAAGAAGACAACAAAGTCAAAACTCCTACATCTAAAGCCTCCAAGAAAAATATGAATTGCTCATGGGCCATGGAACAGCTCAAAAAGGATTTTGAAAATTGCATTAGTGAAGTAGAGGAAAAAGTTGGGGAAGAGAAATGAGAGTGATGCAAGAAAAATCATGAAAAATGAGTCAACAGTTTGCTAAATGAGACTCACCCTCAAAATACTAAAGAAAATAACATCCTAAAAATAGACTGACCCAAATGGCAAAAGTGGTCTATAAAGGCAATGAGGACAAAAATCTCTTAAAAAGCAGAATTGGCCAAATGGAAAAGGAGGTCCAAAAGCTCACTGAAGAAAATAATTCCTTAAAAATTAGAATGGAGCAAATGGAAGCTAATGCCTTTATGAGAAATCAAAAAATTATAAAATAAAGCAAAAAGCATGAAAGATAATGGAAGATAACATGGAATATCTCATTGGAAAAACAACTGACCCGGAAAATAGATGCAGGAGGGAGAATTTAAAAATTATTGGACTACCTGAAAGCCATGGTCAAAAAAAGAGCCTAGGCATCATCTTTCAAGAAATTATCAAGGAAAATTGTCATGACATTCTGAAACCAGAGGGTAAAATAGAAATTGAAAGAATTCACTAATCATCTTCCAAAAGTAATCACAGAAGGAAAACTCCTAGGAATATTGTAGCCAAATTCCAGAATTCCCAAATCAAAGAGAAAATATTGTAAGCAGCCAGAAAGAAACAATTCAAGTATTGTGGAAATATAATCAGGATAACACAAGATTTAGCAGCTTCCACATTAAAGGATCAGAGGCTTGGAATATGATATTACAGAGAGTAAAGGAGGTAGGATTAAAACAAAGAATCACCTACCCTGCAAAATTAAGCATAATCCTTCAGGGGAAAAAATGGATATTCAATGAAATAGAGGACTTTCAAGCATTCTTGATGAAAAGACCAGAGCAGAATAGAAAAATTGACTTTCAAATACAAGACTCGAGATTAGCATGAAATAGTGAACAGGAAAGAAAAATCATTATGGAATTATTAAAGTTGAACTGTTAACATTTCTATATGGAAAAATGATATTTGTAACTCATTAGACCTTTCTCAATATTAGGGTAGGGAGGGAAATACAAATACACACACACACAGAGGGCACAGGGTGAGTTGAATATGAAGGGATGATATCTAAAAAATAAAATTAAGTGTTGAGAGAGAGGAATATACTGGGAGGAGAAAAGGAGAGGTAGAATGGTGTAAATTATCTCACATAAAAGAAGCAAGAAACAGTTTTTACAATGGAGGAAATGAACAGGGAGGTGAGAAGGAATGAGTGAAGCTACTCTCATCAAATTTGGCTTAAGCAGGGAATAACATGCTCACTCAATTACATATAGAAATCTATCTTACCCTACAAGAAAGTAGGGGGGAAGGGGATAAGAGAGGTGGAGATGATAGAAGGGAGAATAAATGGGAGGCGGGGGAAATCAGAAGCAAATACTTTTGAGGAGGGACAGGGTCAAAGGAGAGAATAGAATAAATAGGGGTGGTTGGAAGAAGATGGAAGGAAATATAGTTAGTTTTACAACATGACTGTTATGGAAGTGTTTTGCATGACTACACATGTCTAACCTATATAAAATTGCTGGCTTCTTAATGAGGGTGTGTGGGGAAGGAGGGAGGGAGAGAATGTGGAACTCAAAGTTTTAAAAGCAAATGCTAAAAATTGTTTTTACATGCAACTGATAAGTAAGATATATAGGCCATGGTGCATACAAATTTATTTTTCCCTACATGAAAATAGAAGAGAAGGATATAGAAGGATAAGAGAATGGGGGGGGGGGGGAGGTAGAAAGGAGGGCAGATTGGGAGAAGGGATAAACAGAATGCATTTTGTCTTGGTGTGAGGGAGGGGAGAGATGGTGAGAGAATTTGGAGCTCAAAATCTTGTGGAAATGAGTGCTGAAAACTAGAAATAAATGAATTAATGAACTTAAAATAATGTTTCCTCATCTAGTGATTTCCCTGTGCAGTAAAAATGCAGATCCAGTCTATCCCTATCCTTTATCTGGAAGAGACTAACACTTGAAGAATTGACAAATAATGGTTTGCACATACAAGGCACTCAATTCTCTCTGTATTATGGAAAAGTAGAGTAGAAATCACTGCAGAAATTGGTCCAGCAATTCTTCTAATCTTGAGCAGGAAAGAAGAATGTGAAAGATCTATAGCTCTCTTTAGTGATTTCCAAGCAGAAAGATTCATTGAGATTTCCTAGAATAGGGCAATCATTCATTTGTATCCCTGAAGTTGCTTGATTTTTCTATTTATAACATCAGTAAAGTATTCCTTGGTATTTATGATAAACACTCCAAAAGGGTGCTACAGATAGCTGGGTGAATTTATATGTCTTCTATGTTACTGCTTTAACAAAGTTATATTGTCATATTTATAGCCAGGGGTGTGCTGGAATAATTTGTACTGCTTAAGAAAGATGATTGTTAAATTTTAAATGCAATCATTTACACTTTAAAAATAGATAGGGAAGAAATAAGGATTTATATAGTACCTACTATGTGACAGGTACGGTGCTAAGTGCTTTACAATTTTTTTTCAATTGATTCTCACAATAACAGTTTCAGGAAAGTGTTATTATTATTCCCATTTTAAACTTGAGGAAACAGAACCAGAGGATAAGAGACTTGATTAGGCTCCCACAGCTAGGAAGTATCTGAGGCCACATTTGAACTCCTTCCTAACTTTAAGACCAGCATTCTACTCACTGCTCCACTTTGATACTCCTACCTCTTTGCCTTGAAAATAGGCAACATAACAAATCAAGACTTAATTTACTGTTTTGTTCATTGTCTATACTTAAGAAAGTGATAGAAAAATATTAATATTTCAGATTAAACCTAAAAGTGTTTCATACTTGGGTATTTTTTTCATTGAACCAGTTATTAAATATTTACCAGTATACTCTCCATTACAGCTCCTTTTCATTTTTTCCATGTTTCCAAATGGAATTGTTGATGAATTGAATTGAAAGCAAAGAGAATGTCATTAAATCACGGAATAGTAGAACTGGAAGGGAACTCAGTGGACATATAATCTAAACTGGACCCGAAACATGAATCTCATTTATAATAGTTTCAACACAAAATCATTTAGTTTCTGCTCACAAAGAGTTAGCAACAGAAAACACTACCCCCCAAAGAAGCCTAGTACACTTTGAAACATTTAAAAAATATATTTTCCTTGTCCTGAGCCAATATTTACTTCTCTGCAACTTTTATCCACTGTTTTTAATTCTAACTATTGATGTTAAGCTAACTAGTCTCCTGTTTAAAGAATGGGTCTTTTACGTCCCCTCTAAATCTTCTCTACACTAGTTATACCTAGCTTCCCTCTCCCCCCCACCTCGGTGTATACTAAGGAACTTTCGGATAATGATAAGGTATGCCAAAACTAGTTGAAACAACTAACCTAAAAGTTCCCTTTAAATTTGGATTATACTATTTTATATTTATAAAATAAAGACTCTGGATCACTGTCTCATACTTAGTAAGAATATTGTTTTAGATTATCAAGTCAGTGGTGACAAATTAGTAGAAAATTGAGTTTTTGGGGGGATGTCAGAGTATGGTACCTACAATATTGTCAATAGTCAAAGTCAACTCTTTATGTGTTGTGGAAACTGCAATTGATACAGATGAAACATTTGACTTTTTAAATAAATGTTTATTCAGTCTAAAAGGTAAATGACATTGGTCCAGGCACAACTAGTATCTCTGGCACTGACAGAACTGAAACTAGTGGATTATCTTGAGTTTGAGAGTTCTGAGTTACAACTGGACTAAAGCTTATCAGGTAGCCACACTATATCCAACCCCAAAATGTTTAATCTCTGGGAGTGGAGGGCTAAGGAAGGGTGGACTGGTCTAGGTGAGAATAACAAGTTAAAATTTCCCTTTTGACCCGAAGTGGGAGTAGTCCCATGAGTCAATAGCCTCTTTATTTTCAGCCTGGGCAAGATAGGGAGACTCAGTCTCCAAACAAACAAATAAAGAAAAATATATATTTTCAAAATCTTACAACTTAAGGGGTGATCTAGTCTAATTTGTACCTGAAAAAGATAGCCCCTACAATAAAGGCAAATATTATTTATCTAGCTGTTACACTTCCAGTGAGTGGAAACCTATATACTCTGAAACAGCTCATCACACTTTTGGTTAGTTCGAACTGATAATAAATTTTTCCTTATATGCAATCTAAATCTACTTTTATGCAGCTTCCACTCATTGATCATTATTTAGTCCTCTTGGGTGAAGAAGAATAAGTCTTATCTCTCTTCCTCAAGATAACTTTTCAACTACTTGAAAGTGGTTTTCATGTTTCCATCATTTTTCTCTTCCTTTGGCAAGCATTTTCCTATAGTAATTCTTCAACTGATTCTAACAGAGAATGAACTTAAGATTCTGCTCTCTCCTGGTTGCTCTTCTCTGGACTTTCTCTCCAAAAATGAAGCATCCAAAACTGAACATAGTCCTTTAGTTCTGAACACAGGAAGGTATGTTAGAACTCTCCTCTTAGATCTAGACATTCTGTCTCTCTATGAAGTCCAAGACTGCATTAATTTTTTTTTTGTCAGCTAAATCATATTGTGAATCATATTCAACTTGCAGTCTACTAAAATCACAATTTTAAATGAGCTGGTTTTCTGGATGAATATCTAGTCAGTTCTCCCTCATTAAGTGCTTGTGATTTCGAATTTTTGGAACCTAGTGTTAAACTTTACATTTATGCCAGGCCTAGAGGCCTGAGGGCTACCCGAGTCTTCCCTTACCTCTATCGAAGGAGGTCTTCGGTTGGCCAAACCGGATGCTCGTATGAGAGAAAGGACGTTCCAGAGTCGAACAAGGGTTGAGCTTTATTTCAGGGTCTAGTTACAAGTGCAGGGGAATTCTTCCTTAGGAGGGAGGGAAGAGTCTCCCAAGGAGGCAAAGATCTTACAATAAGAGATTGGAAGTAGAAGTATAAGCGGGGAGAGAGGGGGAGGGGAGAGAGGAGAGAGGAAAAGCGGAGCCTTGTTGTCCTCACACGTGGCCCCTCCGCCCAAGAGAACTTTCAGGCTTTCCTGATCCTACTTAAGCTTTCCAGCCGCATAGTTTGCATCTGAATACCGTGCTGTTAGATAACAATAGTGTGCCCAGATCCGGGACAATCTCGAGAGCGGGGAGAGCTCTCTCCCATCAGGTTTCTCACGGGAAGAGACGGAAATACACGAGATAGCTCAGTTCACCTCGATTCCCAGTCGTTTCCTGGGGGGGCCTCATGAGAACTCTAAGATTTAGAAGTTCCCACCTTTACCCGCCCAAGACTGTCCACATGGAATTGAGCTTCCATCCCCAGCACATTTATTAACGATATTGCATTTTATCTTATGGTATTTGGCCCACTATTTTAAACTATAAACATCTTTTTGAATGCTGACTGCCACCTAATGTGTTAGCTATCCTCTCAGCTTCAGGGCATCTGTATATTTGATTAGCATACTACTAAGTTATTGACAAAGATGTAAAATAGCAAAGAATCAAGGATTCTTCACCACAGAATTTCATCCAAATTGACGTTGAACCATTACTGATTACTTTGGGTAGAGTCATGCAATCAGTTCTGAAAGTACTAAACCTTACTATCACCTACCTACCTCACATTTCTCCATCTTTTCTGCAAGACTAAGCTGAGAGACTTCATGAAAGATCTGACTAAAATCTAGGCAAGTTATATCAACCATACTCCTCTTATCTACCAGCTTAGCAATTCCATTAAAAAGGAAGTAAAGTTTGTTTAACATGACCTGTCCTTAAAAAATATGCCATTTGCTTGTTTATCATGTTTATTTCTGAATACATCTTTTCATCTCTCCCCCAAACAGTGAATCTTCATTTATTACAAAGTTAAAAAGGAAAAAAAATAACAGCATAGCATATCAACCTATTGATTAACTGTAACAGCATATACAGTATTTCACACCTATAATACCCTGCTCCCTCAATGAAAAGAGGCAGGTACATTTTTTCAACTCTAGGCCAAAGCTTGTTCATTATAATTATATTTTTTTCCATTTGCATCATTTTAATAATTGAGTTAGTTGTTTCCTTGCTTCTTTTTCATTCTGTATGAATGAAAGAAGGCAGTATGTCATAGTTGCTAGACAAATAGACTTGGAGACAAGAAGAAACATATTTAAATTCCTTTTTAGACACTTGTAGAGTGACCTAGGAAAATCACTTAACTTCTCTTAATCTGTTTCCTCATCTGTAGAATGGAAATAACACTAATACCTACTTTATAATACTGTGATAAGAAGCAAATGAGATAACATAGTTTGCAAAATTTGAAGTGCTATATTAATGCTAGATCTTATTGCCATCAGTTCCTAATAAGTCTTCTCATCCCCCTCAAAATTCCACGTCTCTCATTTCTTATGGTACAGTAATATTCCATTACATATTCCACAATTTAGAGATTTGATTATTTTTATTTTGTTGATCTCTACAATGTTTCTAGTTCATTGCTAACATGTGAATGAGTAAGTTGGTATGTATGAGGTCTTTTTGCCTTTTACCTCCTTGGGGAATATCTTTATCAGTGGAATCTTTGGCTAAAGGATATGGACTTTCTAATCATTTTTTAGAATAATTCCAAAATGCTTTCCAAAATGTTTGAACCAATTCACAACTCAACCAATAGTTCTGAGGAAAATCTGATGACTTTGAGATCATTGCTTTCTTTTCTAAATACTCACTATCTCCCTAATAATGTGTTCTAAAATTTTTATAGGAATTGAATTTTGGTGTACTAGCCTGTAGTTTTCATACTGAACTCCCCTCCTTTAAATATGGGAAAAATTTAACATCTTCCAGTACAGTAGTGCCTCTTCCGTTTTCCACAATCTTTACAAGATGGTGGCAACATAAGAGGAAGTCAACAATCACCAATATAGATGATGTGCCATTGTCACTTCTTTTAGTAACCAAATACATTATCTATCTGGTGTTAGTGATGTGAGTTGATGATCAAAGAAAAAGAAAGAATATATGTTGAGGATGATGAGGAAGAAGGTGTTCTGTTACTGTCACCCCATTTACCTTGAGAATTGACTTCTCTATTAAGCATTGTTCTTTTCTTTCCATTCCAAAGCTCATTCTTCTTGGCAGAGAAAACAGAAGGAAGAGTCAAGCAGCTCTCAAATAAAACTAAAAACAAATCAAAATAAAGACTTTTTTTATTCCTAAGTTTTCTTGCCAGACTCAGCTCATTCTGAGCTTTTTGACTCCTGACACCATTTTTACAGGATGGCACTAACATATTGAATTCTTTCTCCATTATTTACTCTTGTTTCTATCTTCCAAATGTGCTTTCAAAAATTGATGGATGAGTTTGCTGGGCAGCCTCACAAATCTTTGTAGGTAATGCTTCTCATATTTTTTGGAGATCCTTGGAATTTCATCCTTGAAACACTTTTGGACTCACTTCCCCAATAAAATTTTGGTCTTTGGGATGCTATCGTTCCTCTGAATTCTTGAAATCTGCTCTCCCCAAATATATGGTATATGATTATACATTGACTTTTTCTTTATCATTATCATTTATCTTTATCTCTGAGTTAGAACTATCATTTTCCCCCAAAGTTTTCATTATTTCTATCCCAATGATCAGTTCCTTCTTGTCCAGGAGAACTTTATCCAGAAAAGAATTTCCCCTTGTTGGCTTGCTCCAGTTTTAGAAAAAGTAATTACTATTATGAAACCTAAAGAAATCACTATCTATTATACTTGAAGCAAAGAGAAAGCTCCAAACCATGTCCAGATAATTGAAGTTCCCCACAGCTGATATATTGAGCCTCTGATCCAGACCAGTGATCTCTTTTTGGAATTCCTCATCTATTTCCTCTTAATGTTCCAGTCATGGGTTTCATTCCAAAAAGTTGCAGGGATATCTACAATGTTAAATTTGCCTCCTTGAGCCAGAATCTATGTCATCTTGCTTGCTATCCATGCTTTATGGATATATGTTATACACACATATGTATATAGCTCTGGATATGTACAGATACCAAATGCCATACATTTTATTATTTTTTGTGAATTTTGGGGTTTTTTTGCCTCTGTTTATCTCTGTTTGACTCTATAATAAAGGTTCCTAACCTGAGAGTCATGAACTTTAATAATAATAATAAAAAAACTAGCATTTATGTTGTTTTTAAGGTTTGTGAAGATCTTTAAAAATTATCTCATCTTCACAAAAACTCTTTCTGTATACACAAACGCATATACACATGCATATATCTATAGCTATGGCTATATATATCTTTATTTCACTATATAATTGGTGTCCTGTGCAATATTTTGTTTTGAAAACATTATTCTGAGAAGGAACCCATTGGTTTCTTAGACTGGAAAAGGGGTCTGTGATATATAAAAAGTTTGAGAATCTCTGCTCCATGTTTTTTCATCTGGCAACATTGCAGTTACTTTGCATGGACAAGCATTCCTAGGCTTGAAATTTTAGTATAGAAATCTAAATCTGATTCTCAGGAACCATCTTCTTAACTTGTTTTAAACTTTCCAAGTCTATCTTTCTCTTCTGAGCTTGAGTTTTGTGAGAAGTAAACATGACAACCCCCCACCATCTTTTCCTTTGGGTTTTCCATTTCCTGCCCAAAACTTTGTAATCTTCAGCAATACTTTATACATGTCCTTAAACTTAGAGAAATATCAACATGAAGATAGTAATTAAAAGTCATTTGTCTCTTAGCATTTCTTCTCTCGAATTGTCATTGATTTGCATATTTACATAAAATTGCTGTTATTTTTTCAGGCAAGTAAATTGTGGAGAGAATATGGAACAAAGTGTCAAGTAGTCACTCTATTTGTATGAATTTCTGTCTACCATGGAAGAGGATCTAAGACATTTTTTTTTTCACATAAGTGAGCTTTGTATATGAATTTTGAAGCAGCATTGAATGATATTGAAGGAAACCAAATGCAATTGAGTTGCAGCTCATGTTGTGTCATTGATTTAGCTGAATCTGAGGAAGTGATATGCATGAGAAATGGGCAACTGAAGTATCAAACTGAAGCAAGTGAGTGCAGCCAAAGTCCTTGAATGACCCTGGAAACACACAGATAATCAGAAATCCCTGCCGTAATTCAGCTTTGGTGTGCATGGTTTAACTCAAAATGAGGCACCATTACTGAAACAGGATGATTGGTCAACACTCTGTGTGATATAGTATTAGATTCATAACAAAGTTGCCAAGGCCCTTAGATAAGTAGAATATTGGGGGGGGGGGGAATCTTCTATTTTGGATTGAGTTTTATCCCAACATAGTTCTAAAGATTGTGATATTCAGTATATAAAAATGACAAGATCAAGTCAATAGAAGTAAAAAGGCATTTATTATATGCCAGACATTGTGCTAAGTATTTGGAAACAAAGAAAGACAAAAACAATCCCTGACCTGAAGAAGTTTACAATCTAATGGTGTAGACAACATTAAAATAACTATGTACAATCTATCTATCTGAGAAAATTAGCATAAAGGGGGACCTGGAAAGACCTGTTAAAGAAGATAGGAAATTAGCTGAGATTTGAAGAAAGTCAGCGAATCCAGAAGGAAAAGTAAGAGGGAGAGCATTATAGGCATGGTAAATGGCCAATGGAAAATTGTGGAGTCAAGAGATAAAATACCATATTCAAGGAACAGGTAGGGACCAGCGCAAGATCATAGAGTACCTGGAGGAGAATAAAGTATGAGAAGACTAGAAAAGTAGAATAGATGTGAGTTGTGAAACAAATGCAAGATTTGATAGATCATTGATTGACAGACTATTCTTATCCAAAGTACTGTTAGAGTTCATTCTACTGATTGCCCAGCCTGCCTTTGCTATCATGACTAACTAGTTTCTTGAAGTCATCACTGATGTTCTAATGGAAAACAGACTTAACAAGAACACTAGACACAACCTTCATATTTTTGAATGACTAAAGCACATAGTACACTCACATGTACCCAGATGTAGTCATTCTTGCAGGGCAGTTGCCCCTTTAACTAGAAAGGGACCAGGGCCATAATATCTAGCATGTACCTATAGTGAGAACCCACTAGATATTCTATTTTTTTAGTCTGTCATTAAAAATTGAGCATGGATTTGAGAGTGAGTTGAGATTTTATCAAGATAGGGAGGATGCTCCTCCAGTTCACCCACACACGCTACTATTGTCTTTCTCTTCAGACTATTTTCCATTTATACTGCATGTATCCTGTATTTGCATTTGCTGCTTCTGTTGTTTACTTGTTTAATTGTGTCTGACTTGTCGTGACCCCACGAGCCATAGCAAATCAGGCCCTTCTTTCCTCCACTATCTCTCAAATTCTGTCCAAGTTCATGCTTGCTGTTTCCATAACACTTACTATACATTCACCCTCTGCCATCCCCTTTTCTTTTTGTCTTCAATCTTTACCAACATCAGAGTCTTTTCCAATGAGTCCTGTCTTCTCATGTGGCCAGAGTACTTAAGCTTCAGCTTCAATATTTAACCTCGCAGTGAATAGTCTGCATTGATTTCTTTAAGTATTGACTGATTTTTTCTCCTCACTCTCAAGGAGACCCTCAAAGTCTTCTTCAGCACCAGAATTTGAAAACATCGATTCAATGATGCTCAGCTTTCATTATAGTCCAACTCTCATAGCCATATACTGCTACTGAAAAACCATAACTTTTGCCAAATGGACCTTTATTGGCAAGGTGATGCCTCTGTTTTTTAGTATATCATCCAGATTTGCCACAGCCTTCCTCCAGAGAGCAAGTCTTTTAATTTTATGGCTACAATCATTGTCTGCAGTGATCTTTGAGGCCAAGAATACAAAAATCTTACACAGCTTTCATTTCTTCTTCCTCTATTGGCCAGCTAGTGATGGGACCACTTGTCAAGATCTATTTTTTTTTTATTTTAAGTAAGCTTCAAGTCATCTTTCACTCTTATCAAGAGACTTCTTAATCCTCTTCACTTTCTACCATCAGAGTGGTATTGTCTGCAAGCCTGAGTTTGTTGATATTTCTGCTGGTAACCTTAATTCTGGCTTTTGATTTGTCCAGCCTGGCATTTTACGTGACGTGTTCTGCATATAAGTTAAATAAGGTGACAAACTCCTTGTCAAACTCCTTTTGCAATCTTAAACAAAACAGTTGTTCTATGCTTGGTTCTAATTTCTGCTTCTTGGACCATGTATAGATATATACATAGTAGATAATTATTTTCATGTACATAGTACATAGGTATTTGCATATTGTCTCTTTCCTTGGGATGTGAGCTTCTCAAAGAAAAGAACTGTGTTCTCCCTTCCCTTTATATCCACAGAACTTAGCATAGAGTCTGGCTCATGGTAAGTTCTTAAATCCACCACATTTAAAACAGAGCTCATCTTTCCTTTCAACCCTCCCATGTCTTCTTAACTTTCCTATTACTATCAGGGGCAACAGTATACTCCAAATTACTGGGGTGTGAACCTCAGCCTTACCTAACCCATGTAGCCAATACATTGCAAAATCTTGTTGCTCCTACCTTCACAACATCTCTTCTTCATGTCCCCTTCTTTCTACTCACACACCCCCATCCCTAGTTCAGGTCCTTATTTTTGTCATAGAATCAAAGATTTAGTGCTAAAAAGGACCTTAAAAGTCTTTTTACTATAGCTACTTTGTTCTATAGATGAGAAAACTGAGGCTTAGAGGTCAAGTGACTTGACCAGGTCCTTATAGAGCATGAGTGGCAGAATCAGGATTTAAACTCAGGTTTCCTAAATGTATATACAGCATATCTTCTTCCACTGTATCATTCTGAACTTACTTTCACTTTCTAGTTTAAAAGAAGTTATGAATCCTTCTAGTCATCCTACTGAACCAATGCATGAGTATTTCAAAGAAAAGATAGGGTTCTCATTTATCCATATTTTGTAAACATTTAGCCATTTCATGCTTAGCGCAAATTTTGGGTTCAGATGGGTTAATATATTCATAAAAGCTTGCAGGTTTGTGTTTCTTGGCTACCCAGTGTTATATGTCTTTAGTCACCCCTGAGGGAAGTTAAATGGGGTTGGGGGGCAGAAGAGCTTTAAAACTATATGTTTAATACTACTATGAAAATGAGCTGCCATTTCTTGACTATAAAATTTGCTCATGAAGTTGAAAAATCACTGAAATTGTTTCATGGTTGATAATGAATCTAACCTTTAAATATTCATAGAAATTAAGTATCTCATACTTCAATGAAGTCCTTGGTAATGGCAACTTTATACATCATGTAAAAATAAACATATTTTGAGTGACATTTCAAACATGCTTAGGCAAAAATATAGATTTGGATTTATATATGGATGAATGAATAGGTATTTTTAAGTGCTTGGTATGAGCTAGGCTGCTCTCTTGGAATTTATGTTCTCCAGAATGTCTTCATTCTGTAAGATGACATCAGCTCTAAGATCAGTTCTGAGACTCACACCTCTTCAGTACTACCTGCCCCTGATGTGCTTCTTTCCTTCTGATCGAGCATGGAGGGTATACATCTGAACTGGGAGTTAAAAATCTTCCCCACTCATTGATAGGCCTCAGGTGGTGCTATTGAGGGAGGCTTGATTAGGGGAGGCTTGTTTCCTAATTTTGCTGATTGCTAATGAGGCACTGGGTCATGAGGGGTCATGCCCTCTGACTCTGAAAAGAGTATATATACTCTGAGGGGGGATTTTGCTTTGGGGCTTAGTTTTGGAAGAACATATATGTGCCAGATGTGATTCTGGGAAGCTGATATGCAGCCCAGCTCCCCCTTTGCCCCCCACTTTGAAAACCTCAGATATTGGTGCTTCCCTCTCTAGTAACTTTGTACGTATGTATGTATGTATGTAATCATCAGACAATTGGAAGCCTATCTGTTGGTCTCTGTAGGTTGAATGTAATTAAAGTGATTGATGACCCCTCAAAAACTGCCTTTCCTTTTATAAATGCAGGTCTAAGACCCTATGATAGCAGGCCCCCCCTGTGTATTTCGGGGTGCTTACTTATACAACAGCAAAGAACTCTTCCCAGATCATCCGTCATTTAAGGAGGGCGTACAGGTCATTAATTTTACAATTTCCTTCATCATGCCCCTGTATGTTGAGGGCAGGAACTGTCTTATATCTCTTCTTTGTGTTGCCAGCTCTTAGTAAAGTACCTGGCACATGGCAGGATAGCCTAATAAATATTTATTGCCTCTGAGTCTGAGTGAGGGTCAAGAACTGAGGTTATAAACAGAAAATGCTAGAATGCCTTCTCTCAAGGACCTCATACTCTAATTGGGAGAAAAAAAAACACATATAAAAGGAAAACTCAACTACAAGGTGGGTGAAAATGTTCAGTATTTTGAAAGAAATTCTAAGAGTTCAGTGGTGGTTCAGATAGCAGGATGCAGAGATCTGCATGATGTAGAGCAAGGACAGATGGAGGATCTTTGGAGGCATTGGCAGGTTAGATTGTCAAATCTAGTGGTCTTCTATCTTACCAGAAGGAATAAAGTTTGTGATTCCCATCTTATCCAAGGCATGCGAGCAGTAAAGTAACCTATATGGGAGGGGTGAAGGATAAGAGGGTAAGGATGTCATTGTCTCAGTGTCTGTGACACTAAGAAGACTATCCTGCAAAGTCAAGAGACAAGGCCACCCACGGTGGTGATGGTTTTTTTCCACCTTCTTTGTGACTTGGATATGTGTGCATATGTGTGTGTGTGTCTGTGTGAGTATGTATGCACATGTAAACACTTAATAAATACATGATGGTTTGTTATGTAATTGATTAGTAGGAGACCTAAATCAGAATTGACAAAATATGGTCTTAGGTAAATATTAGTGGTTTTTAAAAATTCATTAATATTACTTGGGAAGTAACAAAGATCTGCAGTGCACACAGTTTCTACTTGTCAGTACTTACTTCTTGGCTACCAGTAGGTAGAAGATGGTCTACCCTGGAGGTGAGGATTATTAGGAAGGGGATGGCTAAATGTCATGATGGCCTTTGAATTGTGTTCAACTGGCATTTACTCTTGAAGCCTTTGGATAAAAGTGGAATTTCAGACTCTTAATCCCTCTCTATTTCCTCTTTGTTTATATAAGAATATTCCCCTATTCAGTGAGTATTTATTTTTATAGTTTGCACACATATCCTTCATTATTGCAATAAAGGGAAGGGAACCCATGGATGAGGTCTCAGGAATGCTTGATTTTAGTCCTGGATCTGTTACAAACTTTCTCTGTAGCCTCATGCAAGTCATTAACATTCTTGAAACTCAGTTTACTCACATGTATGTTACACATTGGTAGGACAAAACTCAATCTCTTTAATGAGGGCACAAAAGGTTGTATGGTATAGAGGATAGAAAGCTTACCTTGAATTCAAGAAGACCTGGTTTGAAGTCCCTCTTCTGACACATTTTCCCTGTATGAGTTTTGACAACTCACTGAGCCTCTCACTGCTCCCAGGTAACTCTCTAAGACTCTAAATTGCACAGACAGTTCAGATGTGCATTGGTAGAAAATGTTCTTTCCTCCTTATATCAATGAAATCACAAGTCTGGCGAAAAAAAATAAAGAGTAATTACTGAGTCTCAGATTTAGAGACAATGAGTGGTAGCTAGCTTTGCTCACTAATCTATCACCTATTTAGAAACACTGGAGCTTCCAAATTTAATTCAGGATAGGTACTACTGACACATTGTGTTGAATGACCTAGGGAAAGAACACCATTAAAACAATAAAACATTTAAAAGGGACAGAAATGATTAATAAAAAAGCAACCTGAAACCTTATCAGTCTCATTTCTGAATGAATACACTCATTGTCTTCCAGAGGCAACTAGATGACACAGTGGATGGAGTGCTGGTGCCAGGAATTAGGAAGGCTTGAATTCAAATCTTGTCTCAGACAAGTTTCTAGCTGTGTGACCTTAGGCAAGTCAAAGAGCCTCTTTCTACCTCTTTCCTCAAATGTAAAGTGGAAGTAATAATAGTA
Source organism: Notamacropus eugenii (assembly GCF_028372415.1). NCBI lineage: Eukaryota > Metazoa > Chordata > Mammalia > Diprotodontia > Macropodidae > Notamacropus > Notamacropus eugenii. The sequence continues at coordinate 190,561,755 of NC_092876.1, read as the reverse complement.
CCGGTCTTTCAGGGTTGTTGTGATGCTCAAATAAGATAACATATATGGTTCTTACTCCAGCGCCTGACTTAATAATTTGGGCTGGTATTTGCTTTCCGCCACTCACGGTGCATTGAGGGCCAGGCCTTGAGTCAGGAAGACTTCCTGAATTTGAATCTGGCCTTAGACATTTCCTAGCAGTGTGACCTTGGGCAAGTCACTTAACCCTGTTTGCCTTAGTTTCCTCACCTATAAAATAAACAGGAGAAGGAAATGACAAACTACTCTAGGATCTTTGTCATGAAACCTCCAAATGGAGACACAAAGAGTTGGACACAGCTGAAACTATTGAACAACAGCAACAGCATCTTCACTTGCCCAGTCATTCCTGCTCTTTCACGTAAACTCCTAGCTTGATCTGCCTCAGGTCGGACTTCTTACTACAGTCATCGTTAGTGTCATGCCACCCAGCTACTTTCTCCTTCCTTTGGTCACAATGCCTGGCAGAGATCTCCATTACTTCATTTGTTTAGTGGTAACATTTCTTCATCGAGAGACTAATAATGGCAGAGAGGGATGATCCTAAACTCCAGGTATCACCCAATTATGTGTAAAAGCAATATGTAGGCATCTAAGTGCCATAGTCAATGGAGTGGTTGGACTCACAACTACTAGGAATTCCAGGAGTTGGGAAAATAGGAATTTCAAATCATGCCTCAAACACTTGCTAGGTGTTTGCTAAACACTTAGTAAATTCTGTAAGCATATCCTCCTGTCCCTGCCTCTTTTACCATGATTCTGGAAATCACCCTAATTAATAGAAGGTATTAGTAAAATATAATGTCAGTGCTCAGAAATGGTTCCATAAACATGAGATTGGAATTTAAAGGTCAGCATGAGGAGCTTTTCTGAGATCTTTAATTTTCAGTTTTAGTGAGCTGATGTTATTAAAGTTTTATTTGTAAAAAAAGAAAAGTAAAATTGAAGTAACTGCCAATTATGAGACAAATGAATATATAGATAGCTTAACCTTGACAAGTCATTTACCCTATGCCTCAGTTTTCCCATCTGTAAAATGGAGATAATAATACTAACCTCAGGGTTGTTCTGTAAGCCTGACCTTAGATAATATTTATAAAGCATCTTGCAAATCCCAAAGCACTGTATAAATGCTAGCTATTATTAGGAAAATGAAAGGGTAGAGTATAAGGTGAACTCTGCAATCCCATTCAGTTCTCATTATTTATGAAATTCTTTCTCCTAACCCACTTGCATGGTTAATACTTTATATTGCTTTGCTAAGTCCCAGTCTGTACTGAAAGTGATTATTGTTATCCAACATTGTAAGTAAATCTTACTGGCAGCTCATGGAAGGTTTTTATTATTATTATTATTATTATTATTATTTAATCCTGCCTTCACTGTTGATGCCATGGTACTGCTAATCTTTTACACCTTAATTATTTTTAATTACTTTTATGCTGCCTCCTTCTTTGAAATTAAAAGAACAGCATGATATAAAATTTTCTCTCACTCAGCCTTTTGTACATAACCCTTTAATTATTAAAATTCTGAGCTCTTAAACATATTTTGAAATTTCTCAAGAAAAATAATGTCTGAAAATTTTCAGTATCTGAAATTTTGGAGCAAATGACCAACCTAATTTTCAGATGCTTCTTTTCAAAGCCCAATATATCATGATTTGGTGTCATGGAGCATTGACAACTGAGATATGTGACATGACCTAAGAAACACTTGCTTTAGAAAAAAGCTTCTGTTGTACTGAATTTTCAAAATTGTTGATGAGATATTCCCCCTGGAGTTAATACTGTACTGGTTTCCTAGTGTGGTACAAAGGGAAATTGAGCTGTTAGTTTCAAATGATTTGAAAAATTATGTTCCCAGTAAGGAATCATTTCTAAAAGATTCAGCATCTTGTCTCTCTCTCACTAGTACAGAAGATTAATGACAAAATACTGTCCACTTCAAGTTATTAGTAATATTCCAAAGTATACCATGTCTTTGCCCATACACAGTAATTGACTAAAAGTTATAGGAAATATAATTTCTCACCAAAATATAATGTCATATAATGATATGGTGGGACATAAAATTATATAATATCTACAAAATGTTTTATTCTATGATTTGCCTATATTCATGACTTTCCAACAACAAAATGTTTCTCATGCATCTGTCAATATGTACAGGTAAGTGGTACAGTCAGGAAGATTCATTTTCATGAGTTCAAATCCAGCCTCAGACACTTAGTTAACTATGTGACCCTGGGTAAGCCACTTAACCCTATTTGTCTCATTTTCTTATCTGTAAAACGAGCTGGAGAAGAAAATGTCAAACTGTTCCAGTATTTCTGGCAAGAAAACTCTAAATGAGGTCATAAAGAACTGGATACCACTGAAAATGACTGATCAACAATAGCAGATATCATGTTTAATGACCACCTTAATATTAATACCAAGGAAGGAATAAAAGAAGAGAGATGTTAACCAAAGATGTTAACCGATCTTTGTTATGGGGTAGATTCAATACAAAGTCTGGTTGGTTGTTATCCTTCATCTTCAAAGAGGACCAAAATGGCATTGCCATGATAAAGTGAAATTTCAGTGTGTCCAACAGTGGTTGATCAGACCAATACAAGCTCAAAATATTCTACCACAGGTTGGGCACAGATAGTCTATGTGAATATTTGAGGTGGATATCCCGAATTTGGGCATCCTGCCTTTACTTTGTGCTATTTCAATTCTGCTTTGCTCAAAGAGCACAGCACCCTTTCTGGTGTGCGCACGCCATGCTGAGCAGTCCTATGCCAGTGTCTCCCATGTTGCACAGTCAAATCCAGAGTTCTTGAGAGAGACCTTAAGAGTATCTTTATATAGTTTCTTCTGGCCACCATGTGATCACCTGCCCCATGCGAGTTTTAATACAATACAAATTCTAAGTCAAGGAAGGATAACCTAAAGATTGTGAGGTCCTCTGAATTTTTGTGTTAGTGGATGGCATTATGCTGACTGCACATTAAACTTTGCAGAGCCTGAATGCTATTCACAATTGTCCAAAAGAATTTTATCCAATCATTCACACAGGAAAAAAAATATGAAGCATGCCCACTTTTGAAATTTCGATGAACAAACCATAGAATTCATTCATTAGTATGTACGTGTGTGTGTGTTGTTGTTCTTCAGTCATTGTTCAGTCATATCTGACTTTTAGTGATACCATTTGAGGTTTTCTTGGTGAAGATGCTAGAGTATTTTGCATTTCCTTGTGCAATTCATTTTACAGATGAGAAACCTGAGGCAAACAAAGCTAAGTGAATTGCCAAGGATTACAGAGCTTGTAAGTACCTAAGGTCAGATTGGAATCCAGGTCTTCCTGACTTCACTGTGTCACCAAGTTGTATATCTAGATAAACCTGTATATCTATTTGTTCATTGTAATGTGTATACATACATGTATATATATATGCACATGTAGATACTCGTATATATAGATACATACATATAAATATTCATATCTCTATGTATGCCTTCATAGGTTACATAAATTCTTTGCACGCACAATGAGTTGGAATGAAAATTGAATAGAAAAATGCTAGTAGACTGAAGCCTATATTTATATTCTCTAGACAACAATTTGGAAATTTTGAAGCTTTTTTTAATGTCCTTAAATTTTCTCTGAAACGCTTGAAAATAGCAGTATTCTTTCCATATTGCTGTATGACTTGAATTATGAAACACTATCATCTCTGAAAAATTGAAATTGAAAATTTCTTTAAGGGCAGTGAAGAGGTGTGTGGTGGGTATGGAGAAAACTATAAAACACATCTCACAAAAGGAATTAAAAAGGAGAAGTGCATTAAGGATGTCATCCAAATAATATAGTATAGATCTGATAATGTCATACTACTTGATAAATTCTAATCATTTCCTAATACTTCTACAATAAATCATAAACTCATTTAAATAACTTCACACCTTGTCATATCTCTATTTTTCTTTTGCTTTTTTCTTCTTTTACACTAACTAATTTATTTTTAGTTTTCAACATTTATTTCCATAAGATTTTGAGTTCCAAATTTTTTCTCCATCTCTCCCCTCCCACAACCCAAAACACCATGCATTCTGATTGCTCCTTTCCCCAATCTGCCCTTCCTTCAATCACACCCCTCCTTTCCTTTATCCCCATATTCTCTCTTTTCTTGTAGGGCAAGATAAATTTCTATACCCCATTACTTGTATTTCTTGTTTCCCAGTTATATGCAATAGTAATTCTCAACATTCGTTCACAATACTTTGAATTCCAACTTTTCTCCCTCCCTCCCTCCCCACCCATCCTCACTGAGAAGCCAAGCAATTCAATATAGGCTATATGTGTAATTTTGTTAAAGACTGCCATAATAGTCATGTTGTGAAAGACTATATTTCCCTCCACCCTATCCTGCCACCTATTTATTCTATTCTCTCTTTAGACCTTGTCCCTCCTCTAAAGTGTTTGCTTCTAATTACTTCCTCCTCCCATTTGCCTTCCCTTCTATCATCCCCCAATCCACTTATTCCCTTCTCCTCTACTTTCCTGTAGTGTAAGATAGATCTTCACAACAAATTGAGTGTGCTTGTTTTTTCCTCCTTAAGCCAAATGTGATGACAGTAAGCTTTACTTTTTCCCTCTCACTTCACCCTTTTTCCTCTCCATTGAAAAAGCTTTGTCTTGACTCTTTTATGATATATAATTTGCCCCATTCCATTTCTCCCAAGATATATTTCTCATCCCTTAATTTTATTGTTTTTTAGATATCATCCCTTCCTATTCAACTCACCCTGTGCCCTCTGTATGTGTACATATATATGTATATATACATATATATATACATATATACATACATATATATGTATATATACATATATATGTATGTATATATGTATATATACATATATATGTGTGCACACACACATGTGTGTGTGTATGTGTGTGTATAATCCCTCCAACTACCCAAATACTGAGAAAAGTTTCAAGAGTTACAAATATTATCTCTTCATTTAGGAATGTGAACAGTTCAACTTTAGTAAAAGTAGTCCCTTAAGATTTCTCTTTCCTGTTTACCTTTTCATGCTTCCTTTGATCCTTGTGATTGAAAGGTAAAATTTTCTATTCAGCTCTGGTTTTTTCATCAAGAATACTTGAAAATCCTCTCTTTCATTGAATGACCATTTTTATCCTGAAGTATGTATTATACTCAGTTTTGCTGGGTAGATGATCCTTGCTTTTAATCCTAGTTCCTTTGACTTCTGGAATATCATATTCCAAGTCCTTTGATCCCTTAAGGTAGAAGTTTCTAGATCTTGTGTTATCCTGATTGTATCTCCACAATACTCGAATTACTACTTTCGGGCTTCTTGCAATATTTTCTCCTTGACCTGGGAACTCTGAAATTTGGCTACAATATTCGTAGAAGTTGTTCTTTTTGGATCTCTTTCAGGAGGGGATCAGTGGATTCTTTCAATATTTATTTTGCCCTCTGGTTCTAGAATATTAAGGTAGTTTTCCTTGATAATTTCATGAAAGATGATGTCTAGGCTCTTTTTTTGATCATGACTTCCAGGTAGTCCCATAATTTTTAAATGGTCTCTCCTGGATCTATTTTCCAGGTCAGTTGTTTTTCCAGTGAGATATTTCACATTGTCTTCTATCTTTTTCATTCTTTTGGTTTTGTTTTGTAATTTGTTGGTTTCTCATAAAGTCATTAGCTTCCATCTGCTCAATTCTAATTTTTAAAGAACTATTTTCTTCAGTGAGCTTTTGAGCCTCCTTTTACATTTGGTTAATTCTGCTTTTTAAAGCATTCTTCTCCTCATTCGCTTTTTGGGCCTCTTTTGCCATTTGAGTTAGTCTATTTTTAAAGTTGTTATTTTCTTCAGCATTTTTTTGAGTCTCCTTTAGCAAGCTGTTGACTCACTTTTCATGATTTTCATTCATCACTCTCATTTCTCTTCCCAATTTTTCCTCCACCGGTTTTACTTGGTTTTCAAAATCCTTTTTTGGGCTCTACAATGGCCTGAGACCATTTCATATTTATTTTGGAGGCTTTGAATGAAAAACCTTGACTTTTCTGTCTTCCTCTGATGGTATGCATTGTTCTTCCTCATCTTAAAAAAAAGGAAGAAAATACCTGTTCACCAAGAAACTAACCTTCTATAGTCTTATTTTCCCCCTTTTTTTGGGCATTTTCCCAGCCAGTTACTTAACTTCTGAGTCCTTTGTCAAGGCGAGGGTATACTCTGAGGACCTGTAAATTCTCAGTTTCTCCAAGGAGGCACAATCAAGGGAGAGGGGTTTACTCCTCTCCTGGTCTGTGCTCTGGTGAAAGAGCTTTCTCACCGACCTTTGAAGCTGTCTCTTGCGTTTGTGGGTTGAAGGATCTGGGAACTTCATCTGCTGCCAGTGGCACCCTAAAGTCTGCTCCAGTCCTTTCCCTGCCACCTGACCAAGGCTGGGCTGTGCTCCGCTCTGATTCCAGTGTGATAGACCTTTCCTGTCAGTCTTGCAGGCTGCCTTGGGCTGGATATTTCTTTCATTCTGTCGTTTTGTGGCTTCTGTTGCTCTAGAATTTGTTTAGAGTCATGTTTTACAGGTATTTTATGGACTGTGGAGGGAAAGCTCTTACAAGTTGTCCTGCTACTTTGCCATCTTGGCTCTGTCCCCCCTTTCTATCTTTCTATCTTCTTATATATCACTTCTATTTATGCATTTTTTGATCTGACCATACTACCCTACTCACTTCTTTGCAAATATGATATTCTATTTCACATTTCTACATTTTTTTTTACTGGTTGTTCCCCAAGAGTAGAATACATCTTCTCCTCTAGGCATCCCTGAATTCCTTCAAATTGAATATCAGGCACTATATTCTTCGTGAAACCTTTCCTGATCACCTCAGCAACTAGTGACCATTTTCTTTTTAAACCAGCTTGAACTGATTTTGTGTATGTAGCCAATATAAGCTTGTAGTCTTCTTATTCCAAGTCCCTAGACTTTTTAATGAAATTAATGATTATTTCTATGATTTATTCTTTGACCAAATCATTCCTTAGGTTTAGATTATTTAGTTTCCAATTAATTTTTAGTTTATGCTTCCATGGTCCTTCATTAAATGCAATTTTTATTACTTCATAGTCTAAAATGGATACATTTAATATTTCTTCTTTTCTGCATTTGGTTTTGAGGCTTTTATGTTCTAATGTTGCTATTGTTACTGTTGAGTTATTTCAGTCATATATAACTCTTCATGACCCCAACTGGAATTTTCTTTGCAAATATGTTGGAATGATTTGACATTTTCTTTCCCAGATCATTTTATAGATGAGGAAACTGAGGAAAACATGGTTAATTGACTTGTCTAGGGTCACATAGGTAATAAGTATCTGAGGCCAGATTTGGACTCAGGAAGGGGTGAGCTTTCCTAAGTACAGGTCTAATACTCTATCCACTGCCCCACCTAGCAGCCTTAATACATGGTCAGTTTTTGTGAAGGTGCTGCACAGTTGACAAAAGTTATACTCCTTTATATTTGCATTCAGTTTTCTCCAGAAGTCTATCATATCTAACTTTTCTATGATTCTATTCATCTCTTTAATTTTTTCTTATATATTTTATGGTTAGATTTATCTAGCTCTGAGAGGGAAAATCTGAGGTGCCCCATGAGTATGGTTTTATTTTCTATTTCCTTCTGTAATGCATTCAACTTTTCCTTTAAGAATTTGGATACTATGCCTTTGGGGGCATATGTGTTTAGTGTTGATATCACTTCATTGTCTATGGTACCTTTTTAGCACGATGTGATTTCCCTGCTTATCTCTTGTAATCAGGTCTTCTTTTACTTTTGCTTTGTCTGATATCACAATCTCCACCCCTGCCTTTTTTTGTCAGCTGAAGCATAGTCAATTCTCTTCCAGTCCCTTCTTTAACTATGTGTTTTTGTTTCAAGTGTGTTTCTTGGAGACAACATATTATTGGATTCTGGTTTCTAATCCATTCTGCTATTCATTTCTGTTTTATGGGTGAGTTCATCCCATTCCCATTCACAGTTATTATTATTAACTGACTATTTTCCTCCATCCTTTTTAATTTATTTATCCTTTCTCTGTGTGTCTCTCACTGTTTCTGTCTCTGTGTCTGTCTGTCTCTCTCATCCCTCCTCTAAAGTTTGATTTACTTCTGACCTCTGAGTTCTTCAATAACCTTCTTTTATCACTCCCTTTCTCTTATCTCTTTCCCCTCTTACTGCCTGTTATATAATTGTGTGTGTGTCTGTTATGTATTTGTTTTATTTCCCTCTTTGAACCAAGTTAGAGAGTGAAGTTCAAGCATTGCCCACTCCCTTCCCCTCACCATTTCCCCCTCCCTTGAAAAACTCTTCTTTGAAAACCTCTTTTATGTGAGGTAGTTTTCCTCATTCTTCCTCTTCCTTCCAACGTTGGCTATTATATCCTTCTTTCTGTCCTATACATTTTTTATACCATCCCAACACAATTTGCTCATTCCCATACCCTTCATTTATGTAGATTCCTTTCAACTTCCCTAATGATGAAAAAGTTCTTAGGAGACATATGTATCTTATTCTTATATAGAAATGTCAGCAGTTTAACCTTATTGAGTCCCTTGTGATTTCTCTTTCATATTTACCTTTTCATGCTTCTCTTGAATCTTATATTTGAAATTCAGATTTCCTATTCAGCTCCAGTCTTTTCATCAGGAATTCTTGAAAATTCTCTGTTTCATTAAATATCATTTTTTCACTCTAAGCATTATACTCAGTTTTTCTGAGTAAATCGTTCTTTGTTGTAGTTGTAATTCCAGCTCTTTTGCTTTTCAGAACAGTGTTTCTTAAACTGTTCTAACTGGGTCACAATGGAGTAAAGCAATTTTTGGTAATGATAAAAGGTTACTGAATTCACAACAACCAAACATTATTTAAAAATCAAATGCATAATGATTCCCAGGTGTTTCTGGCACTTGCCTATGTTGTATAACCCAACTTCACTGTAGCCTTGGTTCTAAATACATAACATAGGCACTTTGTATTGCACATGCTCTAATGCTAGGCAGTGCCAAAAAAATCTGCCAAAATGTATAAAGGGGTCACAAGTGGAAACAGTTTAAAAAGCCCTGTTCTAGAATATCATATTCTATGCCCTGCATTCCTTTAAACTCTGCTGGTAAGTCTTGTGTGATCCTGACTGTGACTCCATGATATTTGAATGATTTCTTTCTGTCTTCTTGAAATATTTTATCCTCAATATTGTAGCTTGGAATTTGACTATAATACTTTGGAATATTCATTTTGGGATCTCTTTCAGGTAGTGATTACTGGGCTCTTTCAACTTCGAGTTTACTCTCTTGTTCAAGGATATTGAAGGAATTTCCTTGATAATTTCTTAAAATATAGTATCTAGGCTCTTTAGTCATAAATTTTAAGTAATCTAATAATTCTTAAATTATTTCTTCTCAATCTGTTTTCCAGGTCAATTATTTTCCTGATGAGATGCTATACATTGTATTCATTTTTTTCATTCTTTTCACTTTATTTTATTGTTTCTTTAAGTCTCATAGAGTTATTAGTTTCCACTTTCCAAATTCTAATTTTTAAAGAACTGTTTTCTTCAGTGAGCTCTTGCTCTTCTTTTTCCATGTTTGTGATTCTGCTTTTTAAGGAGTTATTTTAAACAGTTAAGTTTTATACCTCCCTTTTTATTTGGTTAGTTCTGTTTTTTTTCCTTCAAATTATGCATTATAACAGTAAATCTTATATGCACAAAATATATCTACAAAGTAATGTTACTCCACAACTCTACACACAATAGTCATTATTTTATAATTATACTTCATATGCTCAATTTTCATAGTCTGGCTGTCATCAATTTGGAATCATATTAAAAAGGAATGAGTAAGTTAGAATGAACAATGGCTCTCAATCTCCTAGTCCAGGAGTTTTTAATTTTTTTAATGTCATTGTCCCTTTGACCATCTGGTGAAGCTATGAGCCTTTTTTTTTTAAAAAAAAAATAATGTTTTTAAATAAATGAAGAAAATGCTAATTGTAGCTAGAGGTTTTATATATATATATATATATATATATATATATATATATATATATATATATATATATATATATGAAATATAAAGATGTATTTTCCCCACCCAAGTTCATGGACTCTTCTGAAATCTTTCCATGAACTCTAGCTTAATTATACCTCCTGTCAATGGGTTTTCTATTTTCAGTCTTTCCAACCCACTTTGCATACTGCTGCCAGATGAATTTTCCCCATACGCTGGTATTTTCATCATCTCAATCCCATACTCAACTTACTCTTACTTAGTATCTCAATTCTCTACTATCTTGTCCGGTTTTCATAGTTTTCCTCAAAATGTGAACTCAGCGTACTGATATAAACTTATTTTTCTCTACTTCCAAATATATATATGTATATGTATATATATATACATATATATATATGTATATATATACATATATATATACATATACATATATATATTTGTTCCAATTAGAAAAGTGTCTCCAGTATTCTCAATACATACATACTACACTATTCTGTTCTTTTATCTTTGCTCATGCTGTTCTCCCTGTTTAGAATTATCTCCCTTATGCCCTTTCCCTATACAAGTTCCATTAATATTTCAAAATCCATCTCTAAACTGGTCTTCTCCATAAAACCTTTTTTAAAGTTCCATTCTAAATTAGACCATCCCATTCCTGAACTTTTCTTGTTCTTACAAGAAGTACTGAAGAGTTGGATATTTATCTGATTTGTAATTTTATTTATTTGTCTCTCTAAATAGGCTGTAAGCCATTTGATGGCAGGGACCATGGGATACACATAGTCTCATTTAATTAACCTCCATAGCACCTCTTGTGTATTTCAGAATTGGTAGTAGCATAGCATCGTGGACAAAAGAAAACAACTTCTATTAGGTTTAGAGTCAAATACTGAGTCTGCTACTAATCATCTTCACAAATTCAATTTTCTCCAGTGTAAAATAAGGTTGTCAATGAGATGATGTCTAAGCTTCCCTCCAGCTATAAATGTGTGCTCTTGTGATTTCTCATTAAGATAGAAGCTGCAGAATCCTATGTTACCCTGTCTGTGCATCTATGATATTTGAATTGTTCCTTATAACTGATTGTAATATTTTCTCCTTGACCTGTGAGCTTTGGAATTTGGCTATAATATTTTTGGCAGTTTTTATTATAGGATTACTTTTAGGAAGTGTTTTCTTTTCAAATTTCTGTTTTACCTTGTGGTTCAAGATATCAGGACAATTTTCCTTATTTCTTGAAAGATGACATGTAGACTCATTTTTCTTGGCTTTCAGGTAGTCCAATAATTCCTAAATTATATAGCCTTGGTCTGTTTTCCAGGTCAGTTGTTTTTGCAATGAGATGTTTCAATTTTTCTATTTTTTTATTCTTTTGACTTTATTTTATTGTTTCTTGAAGTCTCAAAAAATCACTAGCTTCCACTTGTCAAATTCTCCTTTTTAAGAAGTTCTTTTCTTCGGTGAATTTATGTACCATCTTTTTCATTTGTCCTGTTCTGCTTTTAAAGGAGCTCTTTTCTTTAGTTAATTTTTGTATTTTACCATTAGGCCAATTCTGTGTTTTAAATTTTTATTTTCTTTGGTATTTTTGTGGCTCTTCTCCTAAGATGTTAATTCATTTTTCATAATTTTCTTGCGTCAGTCTTATTTCTTTTCCCAACATTTCCTTTACCACTCTTATCTTGCTTTAACTCTTCCTGAAATTTTTACAACTTTGAAGCCTTGCTTGTAATTACTATGGTAATTATTTTAACATTTTTGTCTTTTTTTAAAGTTTATGTTCTAGTTTTCCCAGCTTGTATAGTGCCTTTATATGATGAGTTCTGTTTCTATTGTTTGCTAATTTTCTCAGACTGTTTCTTGATTTTGAACTTTATGTTAAAGTTGGGTTCTGCTCACCTGGGGTTGGGGAGGCACCATGCCAAGGTTCAGGTGTTTTTGTGGGGTTGATTTCAGAGCTAGTTCTGGGGGTCTTTGATATTTCCAAGCTAGTGTTATCCTAGGAAAGGTGTGGTTACATCTCTCCTGGTCTGTGTTCAGGTATTTGCCCAGGAGATGCCTCTGCTTCCATGTGCCCTCAATTACTAGCACACCTCTTGGCCCTAGAACTATGACTGGAGTCCCTACTCCCTTGTGACTAGCCAGAAGCAATCCTCTCCTTTTTGGAACTTTGATCTAGAACTGCTTATAGGCATAATGCTTATGAGCAATAGATTTGACAATAACACCAGCTGTACCTACTGCTACTAAAGTATCCCATGTGATCTCTTTGTCTGATTCCCTTATTCTTGCTGGACTGAGAGCTCCCAAAGCTGTTGTTGTTGCTGCTTCTTAGTCTGCTGCTGTTATCTTGGCTACCTCCAAAGTACACCATTGGGGTGCCTGCTGCACTTTTGACCTTCAGCTACCTTGGTGTTTTAGACCTGTCCTGTGAATCTTCTTAGTTTCTTAGGCTAGATAAATGTTTCTTTCAGAACTTTTGTTGAATCTGTGGTTCCAACATTTGATTTAAGGTATTATTTTAAAGTTGTTTGAAGGGCAACATTGGGGGAATTCAGCTGGGTCCTGACCTGTATTCTGCCATTGTGGCTATACTTCTTTATTCTGGTTTATAAGATGTTATTTTCTTTTATATTTATTGTGCCTCTTTTACCAGATTAATTGTCTTTTTATAATTTTCTTCCTTCATTCTCATTTCTTTACCTAATTTTTCCTCTACCACTTTTATTTGGTATTGAAAATAATGTTTTAACTCTTCCAGAAATTCTTGTTGGACTTGCATCCAATTCACCTTTTTTTCTCTTTGATGCTTTAGTAGTTTTTGACTTCATTATCTTTTTCTGAGTTTGTGTCTTGATCTTTCCTGTTGCCATAGTAGCTTTTCCTGAAGAGCTTCTTTTGTTGCTGTTTGCTCATTTTCTCACCCTATTTCTTGATTTGAATCTTATATGGTTTGAATTTATTCCCAGCATGGCTTGGGTGGGGTAGAACCTGTTTAGACTTTTCTCTTTCTTTTCATCCTGTGCCTCCTCACCAGTGTTTTGCTTCTGATTACCAACTCCCTCAATCTGCCCAACTTTCTATCCCTCAATTTTCTTTCCCCTCTCCCCTCCTATTTTCTTATAGAGTAAGATAAAATTCTATACCCAACAGAATGTTCTGTCTTTGAGCCAAGTATGATGAGAGAAAGGTTCATATAATGCTCACCTACTCCCCTCATTCTCTCTACTGTAATAGGTCTTTTCTGCCTTTTCAAGTGATACAATTTGCCCTATTCTGACTCCCCCTTTCCATTTATCCCTGTACAATATTTTTTCACCCTAATTTTTCATATAATCACATCAAAGTCAACTCGTACCACACCCTCTATGTATACTCGTACTAATTGCCCTAATACAGATAACAATTCTGAAGAGTTGCTAGTGTCAGCTTCCCATGTAGAGATGTAAAGAGTTTAACATTATTTAATAACATACCTTTTTATGCTTCTCTTGAGTATTGTATGTGAAGATCAATTTTTCTGTTCAGCGCTGATCTTTTCATTGGGAAGGTTTGAAAGACCCTTATTTCATTGAATGTCCATCTCTTCTCCTGAATAATTATGTTCTGCTTTGCTGGGCAGTTGATTCTTGGTTGCAGTCCAAACTCCTTTGCCTTTTAGAATATCACATTCCAAGTGCTCTAATCTTTTAATGTAGAAACTTCTAAGTCCTATATAACCATGACTGTAGCTCCTTGACATTTGAAGTATTTCTTTCTGACTGTTTACAATATTTTCCTTTTGATCTGATAATTCTGGAATTTGGCTTTAATGTTCCTTGGAGTTTTCATTTTGGGATGCCTTTCAGGAGATGATCAGGGGATTTTTTCAACAACTGTTTTACAATCTCGTTCTAGGATATCAGGTCAGTTTTCCTTGATAATTTCTCAAAAATGCTGTCCAGGGGCTCTTTTTATCTTGGATTTCAGGTGGACCAATAATTCTTAAATTATCTGTCTTGGATCTATTTTCCAGGTCTGTTATTTTTCCAGTGAGGTATTTTACATTTTCTTCTTTTTTCTTCTTTTGATTTTATTTGACTGATTTTTGGTGTCTCATAGAATCATTAGCTTCCACTAACCCAATTCTAATTTTTAAGGAATTATTTTGTTCAGAGAACTTTTAGATCTCCTTTTCCAGTTGGCTAATTATATTTTTTAAGGCATTGTTTTCTTCAGTCAATTTTTGTCCTTCCTTTTCTAAACTGTCAACTCTCTCTTGTATAACTCTCTTTTCTTTTCCCAATTTTTCTTTTACTTTTTGATTTTTAAATTCTTTTTGAGTTTTTACAAGAAAGATTTTTGGGCTTGAGACCAAATTCATATTCCTTTTTGAGCCTTCATATGTAATCGTTTTGATATTGTTATCTTCTGAGTTTATGTTTTGATCTTTCCTGTCACCAGAGTAACTTTCTATGGTCAGAGATCTTTTCTGTTTCTTTGCCCATTTTAACCTATTTCATGATTTTTAAAATTGAACTCTGTTCCTAGGGTATAGGTGGTATATCCCAAGTTTTTTGCACTAGGTACCAGGAGCCTGAGCACTGATTCTCTGCACCATCACTCCCAGTTTGTCCAAAGCAATGGGGTGGCCTGGTCTAGTCATGTTTTTATGCTAGAGTTCCTGGGCTGGCAGTTTGCCTTCTTCACTAGGGCTGGTGACCTCATAGTTGTCCTTCTGTGCCATTAGCTTGCTGAGCCAGCACCAAGGGGCCTTGGTTTCTGATCTGTGCTATGGCTAAAAGCCTCCCACTGGCTGTCTGTGACACTGATTGTACTCTCTTTTTACCCAAGTGAGACTGACTTTTCCTGATGTCCTTTTAAGTTATCTTAAGTTTGATTGTCTCATCCTATCTTTTTATGGGTTCTATCACTCCAGAATCTATTTAAAGACTTGATTTAATGTTGTTTCCTTGAGAGTTTGGGCAACTTCCTGTCTTCTCTATGCCATTTTTCCTTCACCTCTGTCACTTTTTTTAGGATTATAGAGGTATTTCTGAGTAGTCAGAGGTGACTCTCTTCTAATGTCATCAGCTTGAGCTTCCTTTCTGTTGAGTTTCAGTTGCTAGTTTTTAGCATCCCAGTTTTAGTTTTAAAAATTAAAATCAATTTTTTTTACAAAAGGACATTTAATGAGGAGCTTTACAAAGATCAGGAATAAAAATATTGTCTCCAAGACATTTGAAGGTAGGCTTTCTCCCTATGCCACCTAGTTCCTGGGAAGATTTGTCTCAACCTTAAAACAGTCACACTGCAAAGTATTTACCCCACTAAATTTATTTCCAAATTTGACCTTGCCAATGGAATGTGTTAGTACTGCTGCCTCTTAGCTACATTCTATCAGCTTCTATGCTGGGTCAAATTGGCGGCTTGGGATTTTACTCCATGTTTGGCTCAGATGCCTGTGAAATCTCTCAAGCACTCAAATTTTCAGATCTTTGAAAGCTTTCTTTCTCACTTTTTTGAAGCTTAAAAGTTAGCAGCTTACTTCACCTGAGAGGAGTAAAGAACAAAGTCAATGATGAAAAAAATAAATACTTGCATTCTAGAGCCACATGTTAGCAGTTCAGGTGAAAATATAGACATCTGTCAGCAGGAGGCTGCTGCAATCTCTCTACTACCTCTCAACAACAGCAGAGCCATATACTTTTGGCTTTAATGAAGTTTTGTGTGCAAGGACAAGGCCCATTCTCCTATCCAAAGGAAGTTAGCAGTATCTCATCCTTTTTGTTCACTAATGCAGAAAAATAATTGTTTCCCCAGTATTCTTTTGCATCTACTCCCCCTTCTGGCTCAGCAATAAATCAAATGTTTGTCTGTCTACCACATGGATGAGAGAATCGAAACAAAAATCTAGCACATGCTCCAAAGTTGACATAGTTATTGCTTTAAGCCAACCATACTGCTTATGTTCAAAATATGACAGACAGTTCTCATTAGTCCCTCTTAGAATGTAAGGTTCTTGAGGTGATGATCTCTTCCACTTCAGTCTTGTATCTCTAGCACTCAGCATATAGTAAACATTTAACAAATGCTTTTTGATTGATTGCTTGAAAGAAACCTAGGATCCTGAGAGGTGGAGGTGAAGAGTTAGTGCTTGAATTGAGGATTTATTCATTAATCATGGTAGAGTGGAAGGAGAAGAAAGGTTAGAATTGGCATAAATGTCACAGGAAGGACAATAAAGCCTTTTAATTTTTCTGGATAAATCCTAAAGTTTATAATCCAGTATACACCTATGTATTTTTGAGTTGTCTTTGCTTTAAGGGTCTGAATGATATTTCTTACTTTGGAGTCCTATAAACTCTGGGTACTGGTGTATCACCAAAACTAAGGTTGAAGATATGCTCTAAGTTAATGATAATGTGCTAAATCAGTGGTCAATCGATTATGATCCACAGGCCAAATACCACCTGCCACTTACTTTTGAATGGCTTATGAACTCAGAACTGTTTTTTCTTACTTTTTTAATGCCCCACAGGTCATAGTTTGCAAACCCCAAATGAAAGAAAGAAATTGTTATTAAAAAAAAAACAAAAAACAAATACAAACAAACAAAAATACATTTTCTAGAATATAGGAGATTCTTGGGAATGATATTCTTCAGTCATGTCTACATAGTCAAAGAAAATCAGAATATAGAACAAATTTGAACAGTGTAGACCTTTAATGTAATTAATTACATAGTCCTTTGTTTTCAGTGCAAAAATATACTGGTAAATAACTGTTATATGAATGTCCACTTGGAATACAGAAACATAACAATAACCTGCATTCATATATCATTTTAAGAATTACTGAGCACTTTCCATGCAACAACATTAGAAAAGAGGGAGTATAATGATCTTCATTGTCCATATGGGGGAATAAAGGGGGCAAGTGGTAATGTCCTGCGCTCATGTTACACCATTAGTGCCTGAAATCTCAAGGCTGGGTTATAAGTTGGGCCTTCTAACTTTCAACCAACATCTTTTCCCACTAAACCAAGCTCTATTTTACATGCAACTATTTTAATCATAACCCTCAAACTTTGGCTAAATATATGACCTCAATATAGTGCCTTTGTTGACCTCTTGCCCAGAATATTGGCCTCCTAGTTCTCTAATCCTAAAACAAGAGAATTATTTTAGCCAGGCAGTGAAGGTGATGCAACTGGGCTGTAAGAGTTGCAAAGAAACAGCTCTTGTCAATAGTCCTAAGGACTACGTAAATTTCTTTAAATTTCTAGGCCCTGGCCCTCAACTGGAGCTGCTTGTAAACAGGACATAAAAGTCAGAAAAAAACAGGGAAAAACATTGTGCTAAACACCAGGCATTAAAAGCAAAAGGAAAGATGGTCCCTGCTCTTGAGGAGTGGACATTCTAGTAGTAAAGGTATAATATCTATAGGAAAGGTGGAAAGGTCTCAAGATTCCTTGAGTTTGGTGGCAAAACCTATTATAATGCCTCTTCTTCAATGTAATTCCCATTGATGAAGCCATATCTATACCACTTCAAGGTTTGCAAAGTATTTTAGAGGCATTATCTCATTAGGGGTTTTACAAGAACTCTTTCAGACATATACTACAGGTGTCTCCTTTTCACATATGAAATTTCACATAAGGAGAATTTAAATGACTTTTTCATGGCCCTCCAGGTAGTAATTGTCAGAAGCACTTGGGTGTTCCCGACTCCTTACACCTCACTCCAAGGAACAGGAAACAGTTAAGGCATGGGAGTATGGTCGAGTATGAAACCCTCATACCTCTCTCTATAATAGTTTCCAAGCACCTCAATCCCCAGCAACACTATCTCTCCATTTACTCAATATTTGGTCTTCACCCATGTTCAAGTGGGAAGCAGAAGCAAACATTGATCTTCTGAGAGCCATTTAAGCTGTTATTTAAGACACAGACACAAATAACTTCACTAAAAAGAGTTAGGGTGGTCTGTGTCCTTGGGGAATTGACACTAAATCATCCAGTTCTTCATATAAAAGACTACCTGCCCCCAACAATTTACATTGTGATATACAAGTCCTAGGAGGTTCTTAGGTATCCAAGTCATAAGTCTTATACAACTGTGGCATCCCTGGACATCTGGTAAAGAAAATATTTATTGATAGCACACATCAGTTCTGCCTGTTATTTGCTGTTTAAGCTCATATGACAGAATTTTGATGGAAGTCTCCCATTCAGTTTTAATTCAGTTCAACAAACATTTAATAATACACACTTTTCATTAGGAATTGTTCTAAGCACTGAGGATATAATGTCAAACAAAAGCTGCTTCAGAGAAGCTTACAATCTTTTGGAGAGATGCAGAATGGATGAAGACAGACAAGTACAAGGTATTTGAAAGCAATAGTACAAATACCTGGGGAAGACCAAGAAGTATAAGAAGTAACACCTATGCTGAGCTCTACAGGAAGTGGGAGATCTCAGGTGACAGAGATGAGGAGTTACTCATTGGGGAAAGGGACAGAATTTCAAGATGAAATATCAGACCTAGACTAGCAGTTAAGGGCAGTTAGGTGGCATAGTGGGTAAAGTACCAGGGCTGGAGTCAGGAAGACTCAAGTTCAAATCAATTCCCCAGATACTAGCTATGTGACCCTGGGAAAGTGACTTCACCCTGTTTGCCTCTGTTTTCTCATCTGTAAAATGAGCTGGAGAAGGAAATGTCAAAACACTTCAGGATCTTTGCCAGGAAATGACCAGATGGGGTCATAAAGAGTCAGACATGACAAATCGACTAAACAATAATGGTGTAGCAGGTAGACCTATTTAGATGAACCATAGAACCTGAAAGGGAGAATGAACCAAACTTTTGAAAAGGTAGAGGGCAGATGGTGGATGGCTTTAAATGCTCAGGTGAGAAATTTCTATAGTGAGGATATTAATTGGATAACTGTGTGGAGAGCTGGAAATGCAATTCAGAAACTATTACAATAGTCCAGGTGAGAGGTGATGAAAATGGGATTAGGTTAGGAACTATGAGATAGAGAAAAAGAATATGTTGTGGAAATAGAAACAATATTGGGCAACTGGTTGTACATGAAAGGAAAGAGGAGGGAAGAGACAAGTGATTCTAAGGTTTTCAAGAAAGGCTTACATAAAGATTACAAGACCACTTAGCCAAGCATCTTAGAAATTTAGAGGCTTTGATTGATGTGACTGAATTAGTAGTTCAGGGTACTCTAGAGCAGGTATTTGGGAAAGATAACAGCATCAAAGGTTTTGAGCTCCAAGGGACCTCTGAGACCATTTTACAGATGAAGAAACTGAGGCCAAAGAGGATAAGTGACTTGCTAAAGGTGACATAGGTAATATGTAATAGATGCAGTATCTGAAACCAGACCCTCTGATCTGAGGCAAAATCTAAGCCTTTCCTGAAACTTAAAGTTCCTCAAGATGACGCCACAATGTGTCCACCACTTAGGGAATGGAATTCCTAGCCATTCTCCAAAGAGCATAGTCTCTAAGTAAGTATTAGGTCTGATCCAAGAGGGTCTATCCAGGCAGAATAATATGAATTTGACCTTTTCTCTTCCCACTACAACATTCCTCCTCCCCCACTTTCCCCACATATACTATATTTACTAGGAATGAATGAATAACTAGGAAAGTATATTCATTAAAATCTGGTAATCATATTCAGTCTTGTCTTGCTTATCTGAATCAGGCATTCTACCTAGACTATTTTGGGGAAAAAATGTGACCCAGAAGGAATGATGCTGGGAAATTGAGCAAATACAATTTTGAGTGACAACATGTAGCAATCTATTCAGTTAAGTAACTATTGAAAGAACAATAAAATGGGGCAGGCTCAGAATTATGAAGAATAGCCCAGAGTCACAAGAATATCAAAGGGAAATGAGCCCAAGAGATTATGGGCTAATTGAAACCCTCTGTCAGAATAACCTAAAGTAAGCCATGGTCAGTGTATTTGTAATACATATAAGCTCTGGGAATATTATCTTAATACTATGTTGATGCATAGCTCATGGCCCTACATGTCAACTGGTACAACTCTCTTTAGGGTTCTAGATTGTCCTTAGGGTTTGGGGGTATCTTTTCTAGTATTATAGCTCATAATCTCATATCCATTTTCTTCTATCCAGTGTCAGCAGAATGTTGATTATTGTCTCAATATAATTTTGTCTGATTCATAGCTGCTTAAGATAGTTGATAACCAATTGGATCATGGGTTCTTTACATGGGAGAGTGAATAATTTTCAGTGATGGGAAATTCGCATTTTTATTTTCACTGAACTCTAACTGAAATTTGACGTTTCATTCAATTGTGACTTTTTGGAAAATATGGATCAACTAGGTGGCCCAGTGGATAGGGAGAAGGACCTGAAGACAGAAAGACCTGAGTTCAAATGGAACTTCAGACACTACCTGTGTGATCCTGAGCAAGTGACTTAACCCCATTAGCCTCGGTTTCTTCATCTGCCAAATGAGCTGGAGAATAAAATTTCAAATCACTTCACTATCTTTGTCAAGAAAATCCTAAATGGTGCCAGCTGGGGCCTGGGGTAGGGGTGGGGAAGGCCACATGACCCTGGTGCAATGATGCTTTTGGGGCTCCAGTGGCAGGTGACGGAGCCCCGCCCTGTGCCGAGCATCCGAGCGCATTTCGAGCAGCGCCCGCACCGTGGTGTCCGGGTTCCATAATGCCACAGAACAATGAAAGACTAGCAAAGATCTCTGCTTAGCAAAAGCAGCCACTTGCCAACCTTCTCAGAGAAGTGGGGAGCTGGGTTTGAGGCCCTTAAAACGTTCTGCCTTTTACACGCCAGGCAGGAGACCTGGAGCACCTGGTACAGGCTGTGCGGATCCCTCCAGCTTTGGAGGAAAGCTCTTCCTCTCCAGAGGAAGCGGGCCCAGAAAATGGCCCTAGCTGCAAAGGCCCGTGCCACCCTGGCTGCTCCCCATAGCCATCCAGTCCCCTGGCACCGTGAGCCCCGGCACCTCATTGGAAGCCTGCTAGCATCCATTGACAACTCCGCCCAGGAATGCTAGCCAGAGGAAGAGCCTCAGAAGTGGCTTGCCAGTGGGCAGTGTGTTAGGTCAGGCCAGTGGTTGCAGGTAGAGGACTGACCACCAGTGTTGGGGGTGTAAGCTCAGTTTCACGTGGACAGTCTTGGGCAGATAAAGGTGAGGACTTCTAAACCTTAGAGTTCTCATGAGGCCCCCCAGGGAATAGCTGGGAATTGAGGCGTGAGACACGGGCTATCTCGTGCATCTCTGCCTCTTCTCCATGGGATACATGCTGGGGAAAGCATCCCACCCTTGAGATTGGCCCAGGGTCTGAGCACACCTGTTGTTGACTAGCTAAAGGCTGAGAGCAGGCACGGTATTCACGTGCAAACTATGTGGCGGGAGAGCTTAAGTAGGGTCAGGAAAGCCTGAAGGCGCTCTTAGCGCTGAGGGGCCCTTAGAGGGCAGAAGGTCCCTCCCCTCTCCCACTCCCATTCTCTTGCTGCACGATCGTTGCCTCCTTGGGAGGAGGAGGATTCCTCTCTCCTGAGGAAGAATTCACCCTGCACATGTAACCAAGACCCTGAATAAAGCCTAACCCTTGTTCGACTCTGGAAAGTCTCTTCTCTCAATACGTTTATCTGGTTGGCCACCAAAGACCTATGAAGGTGAAAGGTAAGACTTGGGTAGCCCATCGGCCCCTAGGCCAAACACACCAGGATCCTGGTAGGCTCAGGCCAGTCAGCAGGGAGAGCCAGGTGGAAAGCAGCCCCACCTTAGTCACCTTGAGGAACTATAAGGGAAATGACTGTTACTGTAGCAGCTACCAAGGGCTGGACCCAAACTTAATGGAGCCAAAGCAGCCGTTCCTAATTCTGGGAAGGCCCTAGCTCAGCCAGCGTAGGGAGAAAAGGATATCATTGCTTCAGGTATATAAGGAACTGTTCACGATTAGATTTCGGTACCAAATCCTGAGATTGCCCTGGTTTAAATTGAGGAGCAGAACGTGTAAGCTTCAGAAAGGTCAGCAACTGTGCTGGGTGCAGAAGGTCAAGAGGGACCTTTGGAAGTAGCTCCAGGAAGGCTTTTGAGGGAGGTACTTATAGCTCATTCCCTCACTCAGGACCCAATAGTCCCTCTCTCTTCCCTCAGACTCCCTCCCTAGATAGGGACTGTAGCACCTCAGGACCCACAGCAAAGAGAAAGAACTCAAGATACCCAGTGGCCTGGCCAAAGAAAAACCTGGATCAGGCCCAGAGCCATGTGTCAGGGAGGCCCTCCCCAGCCAGCAGAATGGCAATGTCACCCATGGTTGGGATATATACTCACCTGAGCAACACTCCAGGGACCTTTTCATATCTGAAACTGAGCCAGAAACCATAATTGTGGGGCTGGATGATCAGGCAAAGGACATTGGGATGACAAGCTCAAGCTGCCCCTGCCTGAGCAAGTGGTCAGTGGTAAAGAGGCCCCCGAGCAGGAGCCTGCATCCACAAAGGCTGTGCAGGATGTGGGAAGCCTGTGCCACATGGAGACTAAGGTTCCACGCCCGGTTACTGCCTAGTTACTGGATCATCTGAACTGTAAAACCCCCCCGGAGGCCCTCTTACAACCAATGGGACTCAAAGGGGGCCTACAAGTGGGAGATAGAAAGAGTGGTCAGAAAGCATCCTCTGTGATGCATGAAGAGCTCTCCTCCTGCCTCTATGGATTCCTGAATGAGTTGATGAAGAAATATGGCAGCTTGATCCCCCTTTGTGAAAAAGATGTTCTCGGGAGACTGAAAGGGGTCTTCAGTGAAGACTTTTCCAACAGAAAGCCATTTATCAATCAGGAAGTTACAAACTACCGGACCAGGCATCCCAAATCTTCTAGTTGCAACTTCCTGGTGTTCTGTACCAGGCACATGCTGGACGTGGACGAGCTGGGGATGCTGGATGGTCAGAACTGGCTGAATGACCACGTAAGCAATATGTATGTTGAACTGATAATGAACACTGATCCCAGACAAGGTCCTCTTCTTCAACAGCTTTTTCCATAGACAAGTGGTAACCAAAGGATACAATGGAGTAAAAAGATGAACTAAAAAGGTGGATTTCTTCAAAAGGAGCCTTCTCTTGATTCCTATTCACCTGGAGGTCTATTGGTCTCTCATTAGTGTGACTCTCTCAAATTCAATTATTTCCTATTATGACTCCCAAAGCATTCATTTTGAGTTTTGTGTAGAGAATATAAGAAAGTATTTGCTGACTGAAGCAAGAGAAAAAAATCAACCTGAATTTCTTCAGGGTTGGCAAACGGCTGTTTCAAAGTGCCTTCCAAGACAGAAAAATGACAATGACTGTGGAGTCTTTTTGCTCTAGTATTGCAAGTTCCTGGCCTTTGAGTGGCTCTTCCAGTTCTCCCAAGAAGACCTGCCTCACATTGGGAGAAGGATTTACAAGGAGCTGTGGGAGTGCCAGCTCTTGGACTGCTTTGGGATAGCCGCCATGGCTGGCCAGGCCCAGCTGAAGGAGGGCATTCTGTTTCCGGACCTCTGACTGCTTTCTCCTACTCCCAGATGTCTCAGACCAGTGGCATCCCACCACTCAGCTTACCTCAACTTGGTTTATCTCCCCTGACTTGTTTCTTCAGCTACCATGTAATATTTCTTAATGTACTTTCTAATTTTGTGGATTTCTTTCTTGTATTTAATATTGATTATACGAGTGCATGCACATAGACCAAGCATGCAGTATAGAATATTGAAAACAAGCAAACAAAAAAGAAAACCCTAAATTGGATCATGAAAGGTCAGACAGGACTAAAAACAACAAAAAACAGCAACAACCACAAACACAAGGAAAACATGCTGAGAAGTGTTCTGTAGGCTTTACCAGATTGACAAGGGATCAAGGGTGCCAAATGAGTTAAATTACTCTGGATTAGATTATATGAAAAAGATATTTACTGAGAAGTTATAGTAAGATGTGATCCTGGAAGCTCACTCTCCTTAAATACATAGTCTGTGGAGAAAAAGGGTTGAAACAAAGTATACCCCTCCCCAACAAGTTCACTTGTTGTGCCATAGCTGATAGATGAGTAGATTCCTTACTTGCTGAATACATTTTCTTGGCTGTCATATTCATGACTTTCTGCATGAATAGCATATGCAACAGTGAAGAAAGCAAACCCAGGTGAGGAACCCATCAAACAGCATCAAACCATTATGGTCCTGAACAAGACAAAAGAGATATTATCAATAGGGGCAGTGATGCTCTAGAGCTAAAGTCACTCCATCCCCAATCTCCATGTCTTTGCATTGGCTGTACCCTATACCTGAAACACACTCCTTCTTTACCTATGCTTCAGAGAGTCCCTCTCGTCCTTTAAGACTCAGATTAGTAATCATCTTATATATGTAACCTTTCCTAACCATCACAACTAATGATACTCTCCTTCCCAAATTACCTTATATGTATGTATGTATGTGTATGCTGTGTGTATATATACACAAACATACACCTATATTCATATACATATCTGTATATTTATATATGTTTGATATTTTCTCCATCTGAACGTAATGTGAACTCATTATGAGTAGGTGCCAGGCCTAGAGGCCTGTATTGGGCTACCCGAGTCTTTCTTACCTGTCCCAGGTCTTCGGTTGGCCAAACCGGATAAACGTATGAGAGAAAGGACGTTCCAGAGTCGAACAAGGGTTGAGCTTTATTTCAGGGTCTAGTTACAAGTGCAGGGGGGTCTTCCTTAGGAGGAAGAGGGGGAGATTTCCTAAGGAGGCTAAGCTTAAGGGATTGGAAGTAGAAGTACAAGCAGGGAGAGAGGGGGAGGGGAGAGAGGAAAGAAAAGAAACGGAGCCTACTGTCCTCTTTGGCTCCTCACGTGCTAAGAGAGCTTTCAGGCTTCCTCAATCCTACTTAACTCTCCAGCAGCATAGTTTGCATCTAAATACCGTGCTGTTAGATAACAATAGTGTGCCCAGATCCGGGACGACCTCGAGGGCAGGGAGACTCCACCCATCACGTATCTCCCGGGGAGAGGCAGAAATACCCGAGCTAGCCGAGCTAGCTCAGTCTGACCTTCTCGAACCCCCGCTGTTCATGGAGGGCCTCGTAAGACTCTAAGATTTAGAAGTCCCACTTTTACCTGCCCGAGACCGTCCACACGGAATTGAGCTTCCAATCCCAACAAGTAGGGATTCATTGTTTGTACTTGTATCATTAATACCCAGCATAGTACCTAGCACACAGTAGGTACTTAATAAAAGCATATTGATTGACTGATTTATGAGTCAAGTTCAGGTCACATTCAACTTCCTAGCTTTATAGCAAACTACATTGCTGGCAGTTTAGTCCTGAAATGATGGTTGGGAAGGGGATACAACTTGAATAAAAGGCCTGTGTCAAGATGAGTTTGTGATGTATCACAGTTCCCTAGACGGAGATTTCCATCCTTCTAACTTGGCAGATTTGAGGAGATAGGTTCCATTCAGGTCTAACAGTTGTACATGTTCTCATCCAGGTCAACAGAGGCACTTGTTGCAAGGAGTCATTCAGTATAATCCCAACCTAGATTGGAGTTCAGGCTTTTTGAGAACAATACTTTCCTGGGCAAATCTGTGGGTCTAACCAATAATCCACCTTTGCAAAGAGAGGAGGGTCTTATGAGCATCAAGACTGATGAGTGGATGCTGGAGAGGATAGAGATAACCTGCTCCCCTTTGCTCTTCTTTGCAAAGAGGATCAAGACATAAGTATTACCCTACTTAGGTCTTCCAAACAGTGAAATAGACATACATTTTATCTTTGGACGTGGTTTAGGATGACAGAAAAAGAGAAGGCAAGGATCAAAAACTAGGAAAATCCCACTCATGGCAGAATCCTGAGGATATGAGGGAAGTGAAAGCAACTTTTCAAGAAGCTCCTGCTCCGTGAGGGGACAAAATAGGGGGGAAAAAAGAGAGAGAGAAGAAAATGCAGGACATCAATCCATTTTGTTGTACTAGTATGTTGCTATGTGGTAGACAGAAAGTTAGTTTTGGAGTTAGACAAAGTTGAATTCAAATCCTCCCTCTGACATCTCTTAATTCTGTGTGAACCTGGGTGAGTGACTTGACAATAGCAGTAGTGCATACTTACCTCTAAGATGAAACTTCAGAGCAGCTGGAAATCTGCATTGAGAAAAGGTAATTTCCACATTGGTAGATTCCTTTGTCAATATTAAAATACCATATACATACTGTTTCTTGTCAGTTTCTTTGGATTTTTGATTTCACTGGAAGATAAAGGAAGGAAATTAATATTTATTAAGCGCTGTATGCTAGACATACTGCTAAGCACTGGGACTACAAAGAAAGACAAAAGACAATCTTGGCCTGAAATAGCTTATATTCTAATGGAGGAGACAATAAAAAAAATAACCATGTATAAACAAGATATTTATAAGATAAATTGGAGATAATTTCTGAGGGAAGGCACTAACATTAAAGATCAGTAAAGACTTCATGCTGGATATGGGTTTTACTGAGATTTGAAGGAAGCCAGGGAAGGTAGGAGGTAGAAATGAGGAGAGAAAGCATTCCGGGCATGGGGACAACCAGTAAAAATGCTCTGAGTTAGGAGATGGAGTGTCCTGTGAAAGGAACAGGGAAGAGGGCAAAGTTGTTGGATCGTAGCCCATACAGAGGAGAGTGAAATTTAAGAAGTGTGAAAGGTAGAAGGTGTTCTGCTTTTGAAGGACTTTAAGATCCAAAGAATATTTTTTAAAAAATTGATCCTAGAGGTAATAAGGAACCACTGGAGTTATTGAATGGCAGTGGGAGAGGATAGAGACAACCTGGGGATTGTATGGTAAGACCTTCACTTTAGATAGATCAATTTAACTAGGGAGAGACCTGAGTAAGAGAGAGCAACCAGCAGGCTATTGATAAAGACCTGTATCAGGGTAGTGACAGTGTCAAAGGAGAGAAGGAATATGGAGAAGAGATGTCATGAAAGTAGAGTAGAGAGGATGTGGTGATAGATTGGTTGTGGTGGGGAGAGAGAATGAAAAGGTCAACATGACACCTAAGTTCTGAATCTGAGCAGGTTCAAATGGTGATGATGGTGCTTGCAGCAGTAAAAAAAAAAAAAAAAAAAAAAAAGGAAGTTTATAAGGGAATTTTGGAAAAATGATAATGAAATTAGGTTTTAGTATGGCAAAAGTGTCTATAGTTCATTCATTTTAAGATGTCCAGTAGACAAGTGGAGAATTCAGTTGGGAGATTAAGAGTGAGGTAGAAAAGAATAAATGTTTTAAAAATCATCAGCAGATAATGGAATCTTCTATGTTACATGGGACAAATTTAGTTCCCCTGCAGTTAAAACTCAGTTTCTTCTTTTGTTTCTTCTTTGGCTATAAGAAGTCTGAGAGAGAACAAGAGATTGGTTCACTACTCAGAGGTAAGGAACTCAGCTAATTCTTTTCTTTGCCTGTCCTCTTGCTGTATACTCTGCTCATACCCTATAGGTTCTTTTTCTCTTTCTCCAGAGTCAGGATTGTAGGAAAGATCCATGGACTTCACTTTATAAGGTATATCTCAAAACTTCAGTGCAGATTTAAATTCTAATAGCACTAAGACTTTTGGAACATCCTGTCTAAAAGATACAGTCTCTCAAATTACCTGGAAATTGAATTTTGGGATATAGAATCCCATTTTTCTATTGACTTTCTTTATGCAATTGAAAATGTGTCACAGGTTTGCAGGTTTTTTTCTCTTTTTAACATAATAAAAACACATTGAAGAAAGCATCAGATTTTTTATAAGTCTCTAGCTTAAAGGACAATTTGTAGCTTTCTGATAAAATATTACATTCAAAATAAGTCACAAAATGGCAGTGCAAAGGACAGAGGGTTATTTTTATTCAAGGCTCAATAACTGGGAACAAACAGCAACAGCTTAGCTGAATGGAATACATTGGACTGAATGTCCCTCAGCTGCTACGAGGAAGCCCATTGCTTATAGCAGGTTCATGTGTCACTCTCCTGGTGTTTTCAATACTGTTTCCTGGAGTTTGGTGGAAGCAGCTTCTGATTTTTTTCAAATGAACAGGCTGATCTAGGTTTAAAGGGAAAGAGCACAATGGAGGAATCATTCAAAACACAGCAAGTTATACACAAACTTGAATTAACCCTGCTCCAACTTGCTGTGATTTCCAGAATATTTTTAAGCCTTTATACTGCTCTTTATTGTGTTACATTATTGACTATGGTTATTAAAACCATGGAAGATAACTCTGGAGAAAGGACTCAGAATGACACATAAAAGGGACTTATAGGACAATGATTCCTCTATGGACTACAGGGCAGCTAGGTGGTATGGTGGATAGAGTACTGGGCCTGGTGTTAGGAGAACCTGGATTCAAATTAGGCCTCTCAAACACTTATTAGCTGTGTGACCCTGGGCAAGTCACTTAACCCTATTTGCTTCACTTTACTCATCTGTAAAATGAGCAGAGAAGGATATGACAAACAACTACTGTATTTTTGCCAAGAAAAAAACACAAAAAGGGGTCATGAAGAGTTGGGCATGACTGAAAAATGACTGAACAAGAATGGACTATATAGTTCACCATTAATCATGCTGTTCACCTTTAATCATGGGACTTTAACCTATGGTCTATGAACTCTATACTGAAGGAAAAAAGGATGATCTTCCTGAAACAAACGAAAAATAAATGCATCTCACTAAATTTTTTGATTTAAGATTCTATCACTGCATGACTATAAGAAGGTTGAAGGACCAGGAAAGCTGACCAATGCTGGGGACACTGGATAAGAGGAAGGCATATGTATGGGCTAGGCATAAGAAGGCCAATATAGAAACAAGTAAGCATTCCAATTTGGGTCTACACACAGAGAACTACCAATGGCCAGTGAGCTACACTGAAAAGAGTCAGAAAAATTGAGTTCATGTTCTGCTATTGTTACTTAGTAAATATGTCACCTAAGGCCACTTATTGCACTTGTCTGAGTCTCTGTTCCCTAATCTGTAAAGTGATGGAGTTGAATCAAGTGACCTCTGGGGTCCTTTTCTGCTCTACATCTACAGTAACAAGCCTGTGTTTCTAAAGTCAATGAGTCAAAGTCAGGTGGGTACTTTGGGTCTGTGATCATTCAGCAGAGCATAAATGGGAGCTCCATTTTGTCCTTATCTCAAAGTTGGTTTGCTTTATTGGAGAGCATAGCAATAAATGGAACTTTCCATACAATAATAAGCAGTATCTACCTAAAACCTTGAGCAAGCATTATATGCAATAGGGATAAGATAGATGCATTTTCAACAAGATCAGGGGTGAAACAAGGATGTCCATTATCACCATTATTATTCAATATGGTATTAGAAATGTTAGCTGTAGCAATAAGAGAAGAAAAAAAGATTGAAGGAATTAGAATAGTCAAAGAAGAAACTAAGTTATCACTCTTTGCAGATGATATGATATACTTAGAGAATTCCAGAGAATCAAGTACAAAACTACTTGAAATAATAAACAACTTTGGCAAAGTTACAGGTTACAAAATAAACCCACAAAAATCTTCTGCATTTCTATATATTACTAACAAAACCCAAAAGCAAGAGATAGAAAGAGAATCCCATTTAAAGCTAGGGTAGACACTATAAAATACTTGGGAGTCTACCAGCTAAAACAAACCCAGGGACTCTGTGAACACAATAACAAAACACTTTTCACACAAATAAAGTCAGATCTAAGTAAGTGGGAAAACATCAGTCACTCATGGGTAGGCTGAGTCAATATAATAGAAATGACAATTCTATCTAAATTAATTTACTTATTTAGTGCCATACCAATCAAACTATCAGATAATTATTTTCTAGAGCTAGAAAATATAATATCAAAATTCATCTGGAAGAACAAAAGGCCCAGAATATCAAGGGAACTAATGAAAAGGAAGGCTAGGGAAGGTAGCCTATCTCTACCAGATATCAACTTGTATTATAAAGCAGCAATTATCAAAACCATCTGGTACTGGCTAAGAAACAGAAGGGTAGACCAGTAGAATATGTTAGGTACTCAAGACACAGTAATCAATGAATATAGCAAACTACTATTTGATGAACCCAAGGACCCCAGCTTCTGGGATAAGAACTCACTGTTCAACAAAAATTGCTGGGAAAACTGGAAAACAGTGTGGCAGAAACTGGGCATAGACCAATGCCTGACACCATACACAAGAATAAAGTGCAAATGGGTACATGATCTAAGTATAAAGATTGATACTATTAACAAATCAGTGGAGCAAGGAATAGTGTATCAAATTTATGGAGAATGGAGAAATTTTTGACTAAACAAGAGATAGAAAACATTATGAAGTGCAAAATGGTTAATTTTGATTACATTAAATTGAAAAGTTTTTGCACAAGCAAACCCAATGTAACCAAGATTAGGAGGGAAGCAGAAAACTGGGAAAGAATTTTGGTAACTAATGTCTGTGATAAAGGCCTCATTTCCAAAATATATAGACAACTGAGTCAAATGTACAAGAATACAAGTCATCCCCAATTGATAAATGGTCAAAGGATATGAACAGGCAGTTTTCAGAGGAAGAAATTAAAGCTATCTATAGTTATATGAAAGAATGCTCTAAACCACTATTGATTAGAGAGATACAAATCAAAACAACTCTGAGGTACCACATCACACCTATCAGATTGGCTATCATGACAAAACAGAAGATGATGAATGTTGGAGAAGATGTGGGAGAGTTGGAATATCAATTCATTGTTGGTGGAGCTGTGAGCTGATTCAACCATTTTGGGGAGCAATTTAGAATTATGCCCAAAGGGCTCCAAAAATCGGCATACCCTTTGATCCAGGACTGTATCCCCAAGAGATCATAAAAATGAGAAAAGGTCTCACATGTACAAAAATATTTATAGCAGCTCTCTTTCATGCCCCAAACCGGAAATCAAGGGGATGCCCATCAATTGGGGAATGGCTGAATAAATTGTGGTCTATGAATGTGATGGAATACCACTGTGCTATAAGAAATGATGAACAGGAAGACTCTAGAGTCCTGGAAAGACTTATATGAACTGATGCTGAGTGAAAGGAGCAGAACCAGGAGGACTTTGTACACAGCAGCAACCACAGTGTAGGAGAAATTTTTCTGGTAGACTTAGTACTTCATTGCAATGCAAGGACTTAAAAAATTTCCAATGGACTCTTGAGGCAAAATGCTTTCTACACCAAGAAAAAGAACTATGGAATTTGATCACAGAATAAAGCAGACTATTTTCTTTTGTATTATGTTTTGTTTTGTTTATGATTTCTCCCATTCATTTTAATTTTTCTATGCAGCATGACTAAGGTGAAAATGTATTTAATAGGAATGTATGTGTAGAACCTATGTAAAAATTGTATGCCATCTCAGGGAGGGAGTGGAGAGGTAGGGGGGAAAGAAGGGGAGAGAATGGAAAGAAATCTAAGATATATGGAAGTGATTGTAGAATGTTGAAAACAAATAAAATAATTTTAAAAAGAACAGAACAAAAAAAGTTGGTTTGTTTTTACTTCATTTTAAGATGGGCTGTTTCTTCTTTATTGGTGCTGCAAACAGAAAAAGTAGCTTTAAAATGGTCCAAAAGCATTTGAAAAATAAATATTTTTTCTCCATTTCTTCTTGCTGAAAATTTTATGTTTTGCATCAGACTACTTGTCAGAATACAATAGGATGCATTTGCTGCACACCTGTTGTATTTGTCCCCCTTTCCCACCATTCTTCCTCCGTCAGACACATCCCAGGTGCCACATAAAAGCTCCAAATATATATCAATGAAAGGCAATGTGAGCTCTTGAGTAGATGATCTTGCTAGAAGAAGGTGACAGGGGAAGGTAGCTGATTAATTGCAACTCTCACCACGAAAGATGAATGGGAACTCTGCAGAGACCATCTGTGTTTTATCAGTATGGATTAGAGTCGCTCCAATGCCCTCATGCAGTGATAGAAACATCTTTGCTTCTCCCACAGATTTTCCAGAGTAAAAATGTTCCTGACATGTATGAATGTTATGTTATCAAAGTCAGGGTTTTTTGGAGGTGGGGAGACAACTTTATTCAACAGCTCTTAGAGAGATGAAATTAGCAATGTCTAAAATTCATCTAGGAAATAAGACTTGGACTGGTTTGTGTTCTGAATCTAGGGCTTAATTTAAAAAATATGCAGGAAATAGAGTACATTTTTATCAGGCAGAAGGCAGCTGAATCTGGATTAATTAATATCCCAAAATTAGTAACAAGAGGATAATCAGCTTTTGTTCACTTAGAACCTCTTGGGACAGAAAAAGCAAACCCCGACAGTAAAGTTGTCAATAAGATGTCTTCAAACTAGTTCACACTGTTGCATTCATAATTCGCTTTATATATATATGCATTAGTTGTCTAAATTTGAATCTGCTCAGATGCCCCAAACAATGGTCCCTCCCAAATTGGTTATTTCTGATTCTGGTGGCCCCTTTTCCTTCCCTTCTGACAATTCTCTGGCCACACACTTCCTTGTCTTTAACCTCATTGCCTCTGCACTCAACCTTTGTTCAGGGGAACTATTAATACATAGACATCTGTCTTTTCCTTTTGTGCTAGTAAATGGCTCCTTATTTGATCCTTCTGTCAAGACCATGTCATCTTTCTTTTTTGGAGTTTAATAATGCTTATTCATTACATGCCAGTCTATAACCCTCTCCAGAATCCCACAGAAGTGAACATGCATACAAGTCCTTAGAGGATACACTTTGGAGAAAAGTCTTTTTAATCAGACTCACGTTGTCCCACATTGAGAAGGTAGCTGGAACACTGGATAGATTGCTGGACTTGCTGTCAGGAATCTCTGAGATCACACTCCATCCCAGGCATTTTCATAGCTGGGTGACCTTGGACAAGTCATTTAACCTCAGTCTCAGTTTCCTCCTCTGTAAAATGGAGATATCTACCTCATGGGGTTGTTTCGATGATCAAATGAAATAAAACATATAAACAGTTTTGTAAACCTTCAAAAACTATTTAAATACTATCATCATTATCATCATCATTGGCATTCTTTTATCACATCTGGCTCCTCAATGGGAATATAAATGTCAAGAAATAACCCTTTGTGAAGTGGAGAACTTGAATGGAAGCACTGAAACCATGTTGGAAAACAGTACTTTTCCTTTAAAAGTATATCTCAATGGGTTTTTCATAAAATATTAGTACCCTCAAGAATTTATGTCCATAAAATCATAACATCTTGATAGCTAAAGAACTCCTTTGAACAAGACTCCTGCAAATAAGTATGCCCAGTCCAAACGGGCAGAAAGGGAAAATGTCTCATTTTTTTCTAAATTAATATTTTCTTTCTTGTCCTATCCTTCTCCAGTCTCATTCACATTAATTAAAACTACTGATTGAGTACCCTAGTAGTTTCGTTATGAAAATGGGGAAAAAGGAGAAAAACAGGGTAAGGAAGGAAAAAATATACTTTATTGCATTTATGACAAAATCACTCATTTGGGGATACTCTTTTCACCTTACTTTGCTTCAGTTCAAACTACTGTGTGAAATGGAACATTTGGAATCTAATTGCCACCAGATGTTAAAATGCTGCGAGATTCTCAGAGAGGTTCTGATAGTGAGAAATGGAATAATATGAATTATTCTGAATTAAATCTGTGGAACGGGATGTTAAAGGGGTAGGAAAAAGAGAGAGTGTAACAAAGAGCACTAGACTAAGCAAACTCGTGTTTTGGATTGTAGTCCTGGTTTTTTTATTGAGGTCCCATCTCTGAAAGTCTAACCTCATTGGGGTTCAGTTTCATGAAGGGGATTAAATTCAATTTTTGTTGCTTGGTTGTTTCAGTCATGTCTGACATTTTGTGACCCCATTTAGAGTTTTCTAAGTAAAGATACTGAAGTGGTTTGTCATTTCCTTCTCCAGTTTGTTTTATACATGAAGAAATTGAGGCAGACAGGGTTAAGTGACTTGACGAGCGTCACACAGCTAATAAGTATCTGTGGTCATATTTGAATTCAGGTCTTCTTGGCTTCAGATTTGGGGCTGTATTCACTGAGCCAACTAGCTGCCCTTTAAATTCAATTTACAAACCTTTAATAAGCCTCTACATTGTGAAAGATATTATCCTAATCAATGGGACTATGAAGAGGTAATGAAAAATGGTCCCTGATTTCATGAATTTTATGTTCTACTGGAATTCTGCTAGGTCAGATAGATGTTTTTTAAAGGTTTCTTTCAGCTCTAGCATCTGGCTCTCTGACCAAAGCTAGGAGACCCAGTGCCATGTCTGCAAATGTGAAACTAATGAAATACTGAAAATATGTCTAAAGTATAGCTGTGTCCCCAGGAAGATGATTTGATACCCTCTATATGTGTTCCCTACTCATATTCTTATTTGTGCTTCATAGTAGAGATGTCTACTAGAAGAGGTAGTACACCTCCTTGACTAACTTAATATTGGGTTATTTTCTCTGCTAAAGAAGAAATTGAGGCATCCAAATTCAACAACCTAGTCAGGTCAAGGAAAAATTCATGAGCTTGTCTGGATTCTGGAATCTCTTATTATATCAACTTCCTCATAAGATAGACTATATTTTATAATTCACTTGACCTCACATTTTCATTTGACCTCTTCAGTGATGATTTACAAGTTTGCAATAGAAGAATTAGAAATGAAAATTGACTAATCCTGCAAAAAACAGGATTTTACCAGTAATACATTGAAACCAGATCATCCCTCATCCACAAGTTACTAACAAGTTTTATATTTCCAGGGACACTTGGCATTGTAATTTTTAAAGATGGAAGAGATCTCAGAAGCTATCTAATTCAAAGCTTCTGTTTTTCAGATGAGGAAATTGAGACCAAAGTGGTTAAGTGACTTGCCTAAGACCATAGGAAGAATATATGGAAGGACAGAATTTGACTCAGTTACACTAGCTTTAAACCTGGCTTTTTCTCCTTTCTTTCATTTTCTTTCTTTCCCTTCTTTACTTCCTTCCTTCCTTCATTCTTTCTTTCTTCCTTTCTCTCTTTCTTTTTCCTTCCTTCCATCTTTGCTTCCTTCTTTCTTCCCTTCCTTCCTCCCTCTCTCTCTTCCTCCCTCCCTTTTTTCTTTCCTCCTTTCCTTCCTTCCTTTCTTTATTTTTCTTTCTCTTTTCCTTCTTTTCTTCCTTTTTTATTCTTTCCTTCCTCTCTTTTTTGTTTTTTCTTAATAGTATTTTATTTTTTCCAATTGCACATAAAAATAGTTTTCAACATTCACTTTTTATGAGATTTTTGAGTTCTAGGCTTTTTTCTCCCTCACTCCCTCAACTGTCCCTTTCTCAAAGATGGTTAACAATCTGATACAGATTTATACATATATTTCCACATTAATCATTTTGTGAAAGAAGAATCAGAACAAAAAGAAACATAAGAAAAAATAACAACAGAAGTGAAGATAGTATGCTTTAATCTACATTCAGATTTCATTGTTCTTTCTCTGGATGTGGATAGCATTTTCCATCATGAGTCTTTTGGAGTTATCTTTGATGATTGTATTGCTGAGAATATTTGATCATTGCACAATGTTGCTGTTATTGTGTACAATGTTCTCCTGGTTCTTCTCACTTGACTCAACATCATATCACATAAGTCTTTTCAAGTTTATTTTCTGAAATTCACTTGCTCACCATTTCTTATAATACAATAGTATTCCATTACATTCATATACCACAACTTGTTCAGCCATTCCCCAACTGAAGGACATCCCTTCAATTTCCGATATTTTGCCACCTTGAAAAGGGCTTCTATTAATATTTTTACAATGTAGGTACTTTTCCCCTTTTTGTGATCTCTTTAGAATATAGACCTAGTAGTGATATTGCTGGATCAAAGGGTATGTACAATTATATAGTCCTTTGCACATAGTTCCAAATTGTTCTCCAGAATGGTTGGATCAGTTCACATCTCCACCAACAATGCATTAAGGTTCCAATTTTCCTACGCCTTCTCCAATATTTATCATTTTCCTTTTCTGTATTACTAGTCAATCTGAGAGGCATGAGGTGATACTTCAAATTTGTTTTAATTTGCATTTCTCTAATCAATAGTAATTTAGAGCATTTTGTCATATGACTATAAATAGGTTTAATTTACTCATCTGAAAACTGTTTGTTCATGTCCTTTGACAATTTACCAATTGGAAAGTGACTTGAATTATAAATTTGACTCAATTCTCTCTGTATATTAGAAATTAGACCTTTATCAGA
Source organism: Notamacropus eugenii (assembly GCF_028372415.1). NCBI lineage: Eukaryota > Metazoa > Chordata > Mammalia > Diprotodontia > Macropodidae > Notamacropus > Notamacropus eugenii. The sequence goes on along the minus strand of NC_092876.1, from coordinate 190,525,335 downwards.
AATACTGGCTACAAAAATTATTTCCCAGCTTTCTGCTTTTCTTCTACTCTTGGCTGCATTGGTCTTGCTTGCACAAAACCTTTTCAATTAATTTAATCAAAATTATCCATCTAATATTCTCTATTATTTGGTCATAAATCTTTCCCTTCTCCACAGATTTGATAGTTAAACTATGAGTTGCTGTCCTAAATTGCTTATGGTATCATCCTCTAAGCCTAAATCATATATACATTTAACTTTGTCTTGATATATGATGTGAGTTGTTGTTCCATGCTTATTTTCTGCCATACTAATTTTCCCAGTAGTTTTGTCAAATATCATACTATGGTCATTTATTACTGTGACTTGTGTACTTCATCTATTCTACTGATCCACTACTCTCTTTCTTAGCCAGTTACTAATAGTTTTGGTGATTGCTACTTTATAATATAGCTAGGTCTGGTATGGCCAGGCCACCTTCCTTTGCATTTTTTTCCAGTTAATTCCCTTGATATTCTTGAGCTTTTGTTTTCCAGATATTGGCATTTTTTTAGCTTTATCAAACAATTTTTGGTAGTTTGATTGGTATGGCACCGAATAAATAAATTAATTTAAATAGGATTTTCATTTTTATTATATTAGTTCAGCCTACCCATGAACAATTGATTTTTTTTCTAGTTGTTTAGATCTGACTTTATCTGCATGAAAAGTGTTTTGTAACTATGTTCATATGGTTCCTGGATTTGTCTTGACAAGTAAATTCCCAAATTTTTTATACTGTCTAGAGTACAGTTTTTTTAAATGAATTTTCTCTTTTATTCTCCTGCTGATGGTCTTTGTTAGTAATATACAAAAATGTCAGTGCATTACGTGAGTTTATTTTATGTCCTGCAACTTTGCTAAAGTTTTTTATTACTTCAAGTAGTTTTTTACTTGATTCTCTAAGTGTATAATCATATCATCTGCAAAGAGTGATAGTTTCATTTCCTCATTGTCTAATCTAATTCCTTCAGTTTATTTTTCTTCCCATATTGCTAAAGCTAACATTTATAGTAAAATATTGAATAATAGTGGTGATAATGAGCATCCTTATTTCATCGCTAATCTTATAGGGAAAGGTTCTAGCTTATCTCCACTACAAATAATGCTTGCTGATTGTTTTAGATAGATTCCACTTATCATTTTAAGGAAGTATGCCTCCCATTTTAGAATTATGAAAGCTTAGTCCCAGAGAGGTGAAATGATGTACCCCACAGTAAGTTAGCAACAGAGCAACTTCTGGAACTCTAGTCTTTTGGAGCAACTAGTTAGCTCAGTGGTTAAAATGCTGGACATGGAGTAAAAAAAGATCTGAGTTCAGATCTAATCTCAGACATTTAGTAGCTGTGTGATACTGGGCAAATCATTTAACCTCTGTGTGACTCTATTTCTTCATACATAAAACTATAATAATAGTTCCTACCTCCTAGGGTTGTTGTATCAAGTGAAATAATATTTGTAATGTGTTTAACACAGTGCCTCACACAATTTAAATAACCAACAAATCCTTGTTTCCTTTTCCCCTTCCTAGTTCCAATTCCAGGAATCTGAAGGATTTCACAAAAATAGTTGGGTTCAGTGATTCCAGTGAAATGTAGAGATACATAATTTCTTTCTTTTTCTCCTATCAACACAAACTTCATGTCATTGAAATCCATTTCTACTTCCTTCCAATGAAGTTGGGATTGCAGAAAAGTGCAATGGAAAGTAAGCACAAATCATGTTTTGCAATACATTCTGGACATATTTGTGGGTCTCTTCTTGGATGAACTCTTCTTGTCTTTGAAAAACAATTTCAATGTTCCTCTAATCATCTCTCTGACCAGCCAACTTCAGTCTGTAATGTCAAACATTTTCACCATTATGGATTTAGAAATAATGCCTGTCATCAAAATCTTTTCAAGGACTGACCAGCAATTTGCTGAGCCACTATCAAAGTCAGAGTAATAGAACCACTAAGGAGCAGTATAATCTTTTGGGTAGAAACAATGACCCTCATTTCCATGTAAAGATGGCCTGTGGCTAAAGGTTTTCTGAGGGTGAGTGGGCATATTCTGAGTTTTTCTTTCTTCAAATTAAGTATGTGGTTATTTTATTCATTTGGGGCCAGCTCTACATTTGCTGTATAAATTCTCATGTTGAATGGAATGTCTTGATCAACAGCCCTTAGCAAAAGAAAAGAACATTGAGCAATTATCATTCCTACATGATATGAAAGTCAATTACCCTACCAGAGCGTCAAGAAGCATTGCAGTGTCTGCCAAGGAAGCTCAGGGTTAAGTAGACCACAAGTGTTAAGGATGATTAACTGTTCAAATACAGTCTTTTAAAAATGAAATTTCCCATTTCTTTTCTCATCCCAAGATTGCTACAATTCAGTTATTCCATTGGATCTATAGGGTATAGTATGTCCATTCATTGGTCATCAGAGAAAGATCCCTTGATTTGGAGTCAGGGAGATACTTAATAACTATGGTTCTGGGCAAGTCTCCTCTTCAGTTTTCTCATTTATAAAGTGGGGCAATTGAACCAGCGGGCCTCTGAGTTCCCTTCCAACTATAAATCAATGATCCTGCAATTCCTCTATGTCACATTTAGAGCACCAACAGAAAAGTTTATATTCATAGAAGGTATAAAACATTTTCTATCACCTGCCACTGTCACTATAGAAAAAATGGTAGAAATTTGAAATTTTCTTTGTTCCATGGGCAGCGATGAACAAATCCTTCTTCAGCAAGTGGATGGTGATGAGTCTGTTTGAATTTCACATGTCTGATCCTTAGCAGATACAATCTGTTATTCTCATGCAATAGGTCAAATTTTGCTGAGTATTTTAATACATTGTCAATAATTAGGATATATCAATCAAGATATTTGATGATGTTGATGACAATAATAAGTAATATGATGTACCTCTAAAGTTTGCAAATGTTTGACTCATACTATTTCATATCTTTGAACAGTTGCTATGGGCAAGAATTTGTACTTAGCACCCCTAGAGGATTCATATAACTAGGACTTCCTAATCCTAAAGAGTTGTAAGAAGATGGCAGAGTAGAAACACACAAATATGCTAGCTCCGAACCCACATCCCATGAAATATCTGTAGTAAAGAGCTGCCAATAAATTCGGGAGCAGGAGAAGCCACATAACAGCAGAGCGGATAAGATTTCTGTTCCAGAGGAACCTGCAAACCTCTCGCAAAAGGTCTGTAGCACTGCAGATGCGAAACCCAGCCCAGCCCTGCCCTGGCCCTGGCACCGAGAGGAACAGATCTGAGCAGATTTCAGGGATGGGATCTCCAGCGGCCACGCGGGTCCCTCCACCCACAGGTGATGGGGGTTGGTGAGAAGGTCTCTTTGGTGGGTCGAGAGGGGAGTGGGGTGCCTCCATACTCAGGCCCCCTTGGGAGGCAACAGCGGAGGCGGAAGCAGACCGGGGCTCCCCAAGCAGGCAGGAGCCTGGATCCATTGTTGAAGGTCTCCGCATAAACCCCCTGAGGGAACTGAGCCCGTGAGGCGACCCTGCCCCCACCTGAGCACCTGAACATAATCTCACACTGAATAGCAGCCCTGACCCCGCCCAAAGCCCTGAGGCTGGGAAGTAGCATTTGAGTCTCAGACCCCAAGCGCTGGCTGGGAGGATCCTGAGGCAAGGTGGGTGTGAGGAGAATATTCAGAGCTCAAGTCACTGGCTGGGAAAATGCCCAGAAAAGGGAAAAAAAACAAGACTATAGAGGGTTACTTACCTGGTAAGCAAGTTTCTCCTCCCCTCCCTTCTGATGAGGAAGAGCGGTGCTCACCATCAGGGGAAGACACGGAAGTTAGTGCTTCTACATCCCAGCCCACTCAATGGGATCAGTTCTGGGAAAAGGTCATAAAGAGCTCAAAAAATTTTCAAAATTATGTTAGAGAGGTGCTCTGGGAAGAGCAATAAAAGACTTGCAAGCAAAGTATGAATAACAGATCAGCACCCTGCTAAAGGAGATCCAAAAACATGCTGAAGAAAATAACACCCTGAAAAATAGGCTAACTCAATTGGCAAAGGAGGTTCAAGAAGCCAATGAGGAGAAGAATGCTTTCAAAAGCAGAATTAGCTAGATGGAAAAGGAGATTCAAAAGCTCACTGAAGAAAATAGTTCTTTCAAAATTAGAATGGAACAGATGGAGGCTAAGGACTTTATGAGAAACCAAGACATCACAAAACAAAACCAAAAGAATGAAAAAATGGAAGATAATGTGAAATATCTCATTGGAAAAACAACTGACCCAGAAAAGAGATCCAGAAGAGACAATTTAAAAATTATGGGCCTACCTGAAAGCCATGATAAAAAAAAGAGCCTAGACATCATCTTTCATGAAATTATCAAGGAAAACTGCCCTGAGATTCTAGAACCAGAGGGCAAAATAAATATTGAAAGAATCCACCAATCACCACCTGAAAAAGATCCAAAAAGAGAAACTCCTAGGAATATTGTGGCCAAATTCCATAATTCCCAGGTCAAGGAGAAAATATTGCAAGCAGCTAGAAAGAAACAATTCAAGTACTGTGGAAATACAATCAGGATAACACAAGATCTAGCAGCTTCTACATTAAGGGATCGAAGGGCATGGAATAGGATATTCCAGAAGTCAAAGGAACTAGGACTAAAACCAAGAATCACCTACCCAGCAAAACTGAGTATAATACTTCAGGGGAAAAATTGGTCTTTCAATGAAATAGAGGACTTTCAAGTATTCTTGATGAAAAGACCAGAGCTAAAAAGAAAATTTGACTTTCAAACAGATGAATGAAGAGAAGCATGAAAAGGTAAACAGCAAAGAGAAGTCATAAGGGACTTATAAAAGTTGAACTGTTTACATCCCTACATGGAAAGACAATATTAGTAACTCTTGAAACTATTCAGTATCTGGGTACTTTGTGGGATTACACACACACATGCACACGTACACACTCACAGAGACAGAGTGCGCAGAGTGAATTGAATAGGATGGGATCATATCTTAAAAAAAAAATGAAATCAACCAGTGAGAGAGAAATATATGGGAGGAGAAAGGGAGAAATGGAATGGGGCAAATTATCTCTCATAAAAGAGGCAAGCAAAAGATTTTTTTAGTTTGGGGAAAAAGAGGGGAGGTGAGAGAAAAACATGAAGTTTACTCTCATCACATTCCACTAAAGGAAGGAATAAAATGCACATTCATTTTGGTATGAAAACCTATCTTACAATACAGGAAGGTGGGGGACAAGGGGATAAACAGGGTGGGGGGGACGATGGAAGGAAGGGCATGGGGAGGAGGGTACAATTTGAGGTTAACACTCACAGGGAGAGACAGGATCAAAAGAGAGAATAGAAGTAATTGGAAGCAGGATAGGATGGAGGGAAATATAGTTAGTCTTATACAACACGACTATTATGGAAGTCATTTGCAAAACTACACAGATTTGGCCTATATTGAATTGCTTGCCTTCCAAAGGGAGGGGGAGGGAGGAAAAGAAGTTGGAACTCAAAGTTTTAGGAATAACTGTCAAGTACTATTCTTGCCGCTAGGAAATAAGAAATACAGGTAAAGGGGTATAGAAAGTTATTTGGCCCAACAGGACAGAGGAGAGGATGGAGACAAGGGCAGAGAGGAACTCTGGAGGAGAGAGTGGAGTGGTGATGGGGACAATTGGAATGCTCGGTGTTTTGGGGTGGGGGAGGGAACAAGGGGGGAGAAAATTTGGAGCCCCAAAATTCTGTGAAAATGAATGTTAATAGTGAAATTAATTAAGTAATTAAAAAAAGAGTTGTAAATAAGTTGAGAAAAATACTTCGGGGGGTACAGCGAAGGTGTTGGTATAGTAAAAGCACTCAGCCCAGGTCTCCTAAACCTCAAAATTAACATAAAGTTGAAAATCAAGAAATAAGGTGGGAAAAATGAGCAAACCAAAAAAGAATCTGACCATAAAAATCTACTATGATAACAGAAGATTAAGACACAAACTGAAAAGAAGACAATTAAGTCAAAAAAGCTACAATCAAAAGCCTAAAGGAAAAGTGTGAATTAAACAGAAGCCCACTAAGAATTTCTGGAAGATCTGGAAAATTATGTTCAAAATCAAATAAGAGTGATTAGGGAAAAAGAATCAAAAGCAAAGGAAAAATATTGTAAATAATTGACAGCTTAGTAAAAAGAGATATTAACATGGAGAAAAACACAACTTAAAAAAAGAATTGGCCAAATAGTAAAAAAAAAATCACTTATGAAAATACCTCTTTAAAAAGCAGATTGGCCAAATGCAAAAGAGGTAGAAAAGCTCACAGAAAAAAAATAATTTCTTTAAAGTTAGAATTGGGCAAAAAGAAACTAATGACTCCATGGAACATCAAGAAGTAATAAAATAAAATTATAAAAAAACAGAGGAAAATATGAAATACCTCATTGGAAAAACAATCTGAAAAATAGATCACAGGGATATAATTTAAGAATTTCTGGACTATCTAAAAGCCATGGTCAAAGAAAAAGCCTAGACATCATATTTCAAGAAATTATCAAGAAAAAACTGCTCAGAAATCCTAGAACCAGAGGGTTATGCAGAAATGAAAAGAATCCACTGATCACCAGCTCAAAAAGATCCCCAAATCAAAACTCCTGGGAATATTATAACCAAATTTCAAAGCTCCTAGGTCAAGGAGAAAATATTTCAGGCCGCTAAAAATAAACCACTCAAATAACATGGAGCCACAGTCAGGATAATACAAGATATATCAGCTACCACCTTGAAAAAGCAGAGGGTTTGGAATATGATATTCCAAAAGGCAAAAGAACTGAGGTTCCAACTAAGAATAACCTACTCAGTGCAACTAAGTATAATCATTAAAGGGAAAAAAGGATATTTGATGAAATAGAAGATTTTCAAGCATTTGTGCTGAATGGAACATTGACTTTCAAATACAATACTCAAGAGAATCATAAAATGGTAAAAATGAAAGAGAAATCATAATGGATTCAGTAATGTAAAATGGTTTACCTTTTTTTTTTAAACTTCAATTTATTCATTTATTTTTAGTTTCAACATTCATTTCCACAAGATTTTGAGTTCCAAATTTTCTTCCCATCTCTCCCCTCCCCAACACCATCCACTCTGATTACCCCTTCCTCCAATCTGTTCTCACTTCTATCACACCCCTCCTTTCCCCTATTCCCATATTCTTTCTTTTCTTGTAGGGCAAGGTAGATTTCTATACCCCATTATGTGTATTTCTTATTACCCAGTTGCATGCAAAAACAATTCTCAATCCTTTTTAAAACTTTGAGTTCCAACTTCTCTCCCTTTCTCCCTCCTCTCTCCATACAGAAGGCACACAATTCAATATAGGTCATACATGTGTAGTCATAGAAAAGACTTCCATAATAGTCATGTTGTGAAAGACTAACTGTATTTTCCCTCCATCCTATCCTGCCCCCCCATGTATTATATTCTCTCTTTTGACTTTGTCCCTCCCCAAAAGTGCTGATTTCTAATTACTCCCTCCTCCAATTTGCCCTCCCTTCTATCATCCCCCCATCTCATTTATGCCCTTCTCCTCTACTTGCTTGTAGTGTAAGATAGATTATCATACCAAACTGAGTGTGCATGTTATTCCGTCCTTAAATCAAATGTGATGAGAGGAAGCTTCACTTTTTCCCTCTCATCTCCCCTTTTATGTCCCTCCATTGAAAAAGCTTTTTCTTGCCTCCTGTATGAGAGATAATTTGCCCCATTCCATTTCTCCCTTTCTATTCCCAATATATTCCTCTCTCACCCCTTAATTTTATTTATTTATTTTAGATATCATCCCTTCCAATTCAACTTACCCTGTGCCCTCTGTCTATATATATATATGTATATGTATATAATCCCTCCAGCTACCCAAATACTGAGAAAAGTTTCAAGAGTTACAAATATTATCTTTCCATGTAGAAATTTAAACAGTTAAACTTTAGTAAGTCCCTTATGATTTCTCTTTCCTGTTTACCTTTTCATAGTTCTCTTGATTCTTGTGTTTGAAAGTAAAATTTTCTATTCAGCTCTGGTCTTTTCATCAAAAATACTTGAAAGTCCTCTATTTCATTGAATGACCACTTTCCCCTGAAGTATTATACTCAGTTTTTCTGGGTGGATGATTCTTGGTTTTAATCCCAGTTCCTTTGACTTCTGGAATGTTGTATTCCAAGCCCTTTGATCCTTTAATGTAGAAACTGGTAGATCTTGTTTTATCTTGATTGTATTTCCACAATACTCAAATTGTTTATTTCTAGCTGCTTGCAATATTTTCTCCTTGACCTGGGAACTTTGGAACTTGACTACAATATTGCTAGGAGTTTTTCTTTTGGGACCTCTTTCAGGAGGTGATTGGTGGATTTTTTTCAATATTTATTTTACCCTCTGGTTCTAGAATATCAGAACAATTTTCCTTGATAATTTCATGAGAGATGATGTCTAGGCTGTTTTTTGATCATGGCTTTCAAGTGGCTCCACAATTTTTAAATTGTCTCTCCTGGATCTATTTTCCAGGGCAATTGTTTTTTCCAATGAGATATTTCACATTGTCTATTTTTTCATTCTTCTGGATTTGTTTTGTAATTCCTTGGTTTTTCATAAAGTCATTAGCTTCCATCTCCCCCATTCTAATTTTTAGGAACTATTTTCTTCAGTGATCTTTTCAACCTCTTTTTACACTTGGCTAATTCTGTTTTTTTTAAAGCATTCTTCTTCTCATTGGCTTTTTGATCCTCTTTTGCCATTTGGGCTAGTCTATTTTTAAAGGTGTTATTTTCTTCAACTTTTTTTTGAGTCTCCTTTAGCAAGCTGTTGTCTCACTTTTCATGATTTTCTTGCATTTCTCTCATTTCTTTTCCCAATTTTTCCTCCATCTTTCTTACTTGATTTTCAAAATTCTATTTTGAGCTCTTTAATGGCCTGAGTCCATTGCATATATTTTTGGAGGCTTTGGATGCAGAAGCCTTGACTTTTATGTCTTCCTCTGATGATATATTTTGTTCTTCCTCATCTGAAAGGATGGCAGAAAATACTTGTTCACCAAGAAAGTCACCTTCTATAGCCTAATTTTTCCACTTGTTTGGGCATTTTCCCAGCCAATTACATGACTTTTGAGTCCTTTGTCAAATGGAGGGTATATTCTGGGGACCTGTAAGTTCTCAATTCTTCTAAGTTGGCACAATCAAGGGAGAGGAATTTACTCTTCTCCTGGCCTGAGCTCTGGTCTGGAAGGAACCACATGCTTTTCTAGCTAGGGTTTGACAGCAGAATTCCCTGTCCAGAGCCTCCACCAGCTCCATCAGCCAGTGTTCCTCCTCACCTCAGCACCATCACTCAGAGAAGAGACCCAGATTTGTCACTGTATTCCCCCAGGGTCTTTAGGTTGAGGGCTGCAAAAGTGGATGCTGTTGCTTCCTGAGGCTGGGGCTAGGGCCAGACCCTGCTCTCTTCTCACTCAGGGGAAAGAGCTTTCTCACTGATCTTTGAAGCTGTCTTTGGTGTTTGTGGGAACTGCATCTGTTGCTCATGATTGTGTACCATGAAGGTTGCTCCAGTCCTGTCCCTACCACACCATGACTACTCTCAGCTCTGAGCCAGGTGCAGTAGACTTTTCCTGTCAGCCTTCCAGGCTGCCTTGGACTGAAAATCTCTCTCACTCTGTCGTTTTTTGGCTTCTGCTGCTGTAGAATTTGTTTAGAGTCATTTTTACAGGCATTTTATGGACTGTGGGAGGAGAGCTATAATAGGTCCATCTTTCTACTCTGCCATCTTGCGTCCACCCCCTGGTTTACCTTTTTATATGGAAAGAGAATACCTGTATCTTCTAACAACTTTGCATTGCTAGGGGAGTTAGAAAGACTACATAGAAAGAGGGTTCAAGATTGAGTTTATTATGTTGCAGTACTATAAAAAATGCATAAGTAAGAAAGAATGTGCCTACCAGAAGAAGGGAGAGGAAGGATGTAGAAAATTATCTCATATAGGAAAGGTATTGTGGCAAGATCTTTCACTGTGGATGGGGAAATGGTGAGGGATGGTCGAGGGGAAATCCTTGAGGCTCACTCAAATATAAATTGGTTCAAAGAAGATATGTGTATCTATCTATCTACTAATCTATCTATCACTCAGTTAGTAATAGAAATCTCTCTTGAAGGGGTGGAACCAAGATGGTGGAGTAAAAGCAGGGACTTGCTTGAGCTCTTCCCCAAACACCTTCAAATAGCTGTAAAAAATTACTCTAAACAAATTCTAGAGTAGCAAAACCCACAAAATGATAGAGTGAAACAAATTTCTAGCTGAATACAACCTGTAAGGTTGACAAGGAAAGTCTGTTGCACCAGGCTGAGAGAGGAATACAATATAGTACAAAATGCACAAGCCAAAACCAGGCCCCAGTGAACCTAGAGCAGGCCTCAGGGTCCTGAATGACTTGCAGCTGTGGTGGTTTTCAGACTTGTCAACCTACAAACACTGAAGACAACTTAAAAAGTAAGTAAGAAAGGTCTGTTAGACCTATGTGAAAGAGGAGTGTGGCCTGATCTCAGGCTCATTTAGGGAAGGAGATATGGTGGTAGTGGCAGTGATGGCAGTGGCTATTTCTGGAGCTTTTAGCCCACAGATGCTGGGGGGTTGGGGGGGAGGTGGAGCAGTTGATTAGAGGGGGAATGCAGGGATCTCTTTGCTGGCACTGAGGCCAGATTCCCTTGCTTTGCCCATACTTGAATCTGGGTCATAGTACTGAGTGGCAGTCTTGGGGAGAGGAGGACCTCTGGCATAGAAGAACTTGTAAGAGCAATGAAGAAGGAGCCATGATCACAGTACCAGGGCAGAAAGAGTGCTTGTGGTCTTTCACAGACCAGAGCATAGGCCAGGAGAGGAGGAAACACCTCTTCTTTGATTGTACAACCTTGGAAGAGCTGAAAATTTATAGATCCCTAGAAGTATCTCTGAAAACAGCTGCACAGAATCCCTGAAACCTGAATCAGTAAACCTCCATATTTAAAGTAGAATCCTTCTTTCTTTCTTCTTTCCTTCATTTATTTTTTCTTTCTTTCTTCTTTTCTCTTTCTCTCTCTCTCTCTCTCTCTCTCTCTCTCTCTCTCTCTCTCTCTCTCTCTCTCTCTCTCTCTGTCTCTCACTCCCTTCCTTTCTTCATTCTTTCCTTTCCTTTTTTCTCTATCATAGATAGGGTAGCATACTTTTCCATATCAATGCTCTGTCCAAAGGGAATGCAGATTTTAATCTCTGAATCTTTTTTGTTTTGTTTTGTTTTCTCTTAAAGACCAGCCTTAACCCCAAATCACTCTGGTCCCAGACCAAGCCCTACTCTGTCACTGTTAGGGTCCTGATTGACTCAGAATGAATGTAAATTGCAATTGTTTCTGTTTTGGCTAGAAGTTCTGAGAGTCTTACCCTCCCAGATATATTTTTCGAAGGGGCCATGATTTGCCTCATTTGGGTGGTGAGGGGGCTTACTCACTGAATGGGTACTGCCTCCGTCAAATTGAGACTTGTTAAAGACCTTAGCTTGAGAAGGCCATGGTACCCCACTGCAATCTGTCATCTCCAGTTGTTCTGATCTATATCTGGTCACTGGATCCAGATGGCTCCAGAAGAGAAAATGAGGCTGGTGACCTTGCACAATCCTCCCTCACTTAAATCCTATTCACTTGTATGTCATGGCACTACCTCCCTGATGTCATGGTCCTCTTCAAGAATGAAAGACAAACAACAACCCAGTAAGGAAGTAGGAGGGAAAAGGAAAAAGAAAAAGAAAGGTGTGTAAAAATGAAGGAGGTCAAAAGAAGGCAGTGGTCAGAAACAAAGAAGACTTTAGAGGAGGGACATGATAAAGAAAGAGAAAGATAAAAGAAGAAAATAGAAGGGAAGAAAATGCATAGTTAGTCATCATAACTGCAAATGTGAAAGGAATGAACTGTCCCATAAAATGGAAGTGGATTTAAGGATGGATTAGATATCAAAATACAATAATATGTTGTTTAGAAGAGACACATTTGAAACAGAGAGACACACACATTAAAGAGGCTAGAGCAGTATCTATTATGCTTCAACTGATGTAAAAAAAAAGCAGATCTTACACAAAGCAAAAAGAAATCAATATTAAAGTATATGAATCAAATTCCTAAAAGAAAAGTTAAATTAACTTCAGGAGGAAACATAAAACAAAGCTCTACTAAAAGGGGATCTCAGTTTTCCTCTCTCAGAGCTAGATAAATCTAACTACAAAATAAATAAGAAAGAAGCAAAGGAGATAAACAGAATCTTAGAAAAGTTAGATATCATAGACCTCTGGAGAAAACTGAATGGGAGTAGAAAGGAATATACCTTTTTTTTTTCAGCTATACATAGCACCTTCACAAAAGCTGACTGTTTTAAGGCATAAAAACTTCACAACCCAATGCAGAAAAGCAGAAATATTAAATGCACCCTTTTTACATTTAATAAAGGGCTGCTGAAGCATAGATTAAAAGTTAATTAAAAACTAGATAACTTAATATTAAAAAATGAATGGATGAAAAAATATAGAAACAATGAACAATTTCATTAAAGAAAGTGACAACAATATCAAAATTTGTAGAAAGCAGTCAGTACTTTGGGATAAGTAAAATCTCTAAATGCATACATCAGTCAAAGAGTGAAAGAACATATCAATAAATTGGGCAGGAAATTTAAAAAATCCACAATTAAATAACAAAGTGAAAATCTTGAAAATCAGAAGATAGATTAATAAAATCAAATATTGATAAAATGAGGGATAAAGCAAGTATGTCCATTCTCACCACTATTATTCAATATTATAATAGAAATACTAGCTGTAGAACTATGACAAGAAAAATGAATTAAAGGAATAAAATAGGCAATGAGGTAACAAAATCATCACTCTTCGCACATGGTATGGTGGTATTATAGAGAATCAACTAAAAAATTGGTTGAGATGATGAACAACTTTAGCAAAGTTGTAGGGCATAAAATAAACCCACAGAAATCTTCAACACTTCTCTATGATACAAACAAAACATAGCAGCAAGATATAGAAAGTAAGATTTCATTTAAAATAACTGCACCCAATATAAAATACTTGGGAGTCTACCTGCTATGACAAAACTGGTGATTATATGAACAAATTACAAAACACTTTTCATACAAATACACATCAAACAATGGGAGAAATAATTGCTAATGGGTAGATCAAGCTAATATAACAAAAATGGCAATTCTGTCTAAGTTAAATTACTTACTCAGTGCCATACCAATCAAACTATCAATGAATCATTTTCTAGAACTAGAAGTGAATAGTAACACAATCCATCTGAAAGTAGAAGAGGTCAAGAATATCAAGGGAACCAAGAGAAAAAGAAATGCTAAGGAAGGTGACTTAGTGGTTCCAAATTTCAAACAATATTACAAAGTTGTAATTATAAAAATAATCTGATGCTAGTAAGAAAAAGAGTGGTGGATCAGTGGTATATATTATGTACACAACAAAAAGTAGTAAATAACAGTGTCCTTGTGTCCAACAAACCCTAAGATCTAAGTATTTGGGACAAGAATTCATAATGACATGAATTTCTGGGAAAACTGAAAAACAGGTTGGCAGAAACTAGTCATAGACCAACATTTCACACTGTAAACCAAGATAAGGTAAAAATGGATAAATAGTTAAGACATAAGAGATGACATACTATGCAAATTAGAGCAGTATGGAAAAATGTACCCCTCTGATTTATGGAAAAGGGACTAGTTTATGGCCAAATAAGAGATAGGGAATTAGAGTAATTACCTTAGTAATTTAGTAAATTGCAGTAGTAAAATAGATAATTTTGATTTAACGAAATTAAAAAAAACTTTTGCAACTTAGAGAATTTAGGTTAAATTTATAGGAATATGTCATTTCCCAATTGATCAATGGTCAAAGGATATGAACAGACAATTTTCAAAAGAAAAAATCAAAACTATCTATGGTCATTTTGAAGAAATGCTCTAAATCACTATGGATTAGAGAAATGCAAATTAAAACAATTCTGAGGTGCCAACTCAACCCTATCAGATTGGTTAATATGATAGGAAAAGAAAATAATGGTGGAGGAGATGTGGGAAAATTGGGATGCTAATGCACTGTTGGTGGAGTTGTGAACTGATCCAGCCATTCTGGATAATAATTTGGCAACATTCCCTTAGGGAGATAAAACTGTGTATATATCCTTTGATCCAATGTTATAACGGCTAGGTCTGTATCCTTAAGAGATTTTTTAAAAATGGGGGGGGGGGGGAAGGAAGGACTTATTTGTACAAAAAAAATTTAAAGCATCTTTTCTACAGTGGGAAAGAATTGGAAATTGAGGGGATGCCCACCACTTGGGGCATGGGTAAGCATGTTGTGGTATATGAGTGTAATGGAATATTACTGTGCTATAAGAACTGATGAGCAGGTGGGTTTTAAAGAAAAACAAATCCGGAAAAATTTACATGAATTGATGCAAAGTGAAGTGAACAGAAACATGAGAATATTTGTACACAGTAATGAATATTGTATGATGATCAACTGTGAATGACTTAGCTTTTCTCAGAAATGCAATGATACAAGACAATTCCAAAGGACTCATGATGAAAAATGTTATCCACATCCAGATTAAGAACTGATATACTCTGAATGGAGATCGAAAAATACTAATTCATTATTACTGAAGTTGTGAGCTGATCATACCATTCTGGAGAGGAATTTGGAATTATGCCCAAAGGGCTACAAAAATGTGCATACCCTTTGACCCAGGAATATTGCTTCTAGGTCTCTATCCCAAAGAAATCATAAAAAATGGGAAAGAGTGCCATGTGTACAAAAATATTTATAGCAGCTCTCTTTATGGTGATCAAGAACTGGAAATTGAGGGGATGCCCATCAATTGGGGAATGGCTGAACAAGTTATGGTATTTGAATGTAATGGAATACTATTGTGCTCTAAGAGATGATGAACAGGACAACTTCAGAGAGGCCTAGAAGGATGTATATGAGCTGATGCTCAGTGAAAGGTGCAGAATCAGCAGATCATTGTATAAAGCAATTACAATAGTGTGTAAGGAATTTTTCTGGCAGCCCTTCACAGCATTGCAAGGATTTAAAACATTCCCAAAAGACTCAAGGCAAAATGCCATCCACATCCAGAGAAAGAACTGTGGAATTGGAATGCAGAATGAAGCAGAATATTTCTCTTGTGTTATGTTTTGTTTTGCTTGGGTTTTTCTCATGATTTCTCACATTCATTTTAACTCTTCTATGCAACTTAACTAATGTGAAAATGTGTTTAAGAAGAATGTATATGTAGAACCCATATGAGATTGCAGGCCATCTGGAGGAGGGAAGGGGAGAAAATCTAAGACTTATGGAAGTGATTGTAGAAAATTGAAAACAAATAAATTAAAAGAAGAAGAAGAAGAAGAAGAAGAAGAAGAAGAAGAACTACCAAGAGGAAAGTTGTTTTTTTTTTTTTTTTTAAATTAGGGTCACTTGGTCAGAGCAACCCCTGAAGAAAAGCTGACAGAAACCTGAATCAGTGACAGTCTGATTTTGGCTCTTTGTTCTCTAGTAAAAAGACTGATCCTAGAGTCTGGCAAGGGTTTGAACCTACCAATGGAGATTGAGACTCTAGCTAAGAAGATTAAGGAGATGCTAGAAAAGGGGGTCAGAAAGATCATTATAGGGTCAGCCCATCTTGTAAGGATGCTAAATAAATCCATACATCCCTCCTTTGCCAGTAGTAGAAAGAACAGTGTTATAATGTTCTCCTTCACATAGTTTTCTCCTTGTCTTGACTAGGCACAGTCACAGCAGCTGCATTCTGCCCTCTGTGGTTTTGGATTATTGGTTGTCTGTATGTCATTTTATATTTCAGAAAAAAATCAATGAACCTAATTCTACCCTTAGATAAGGGGTAAATTGCTCTCCAGGTCAAGGCTATCTCTTTTAAGTGTTTAAGGCTCTTTTCCAAAGTAGGCATACTGTGTAAATTGGCCTAGAGAAAGAAACAAAGAATGAATGAATGTACCATGGAAGGGCAACCATTTATACCTTCTCACTATGAAGTAGTTAATCCTAATGATATCCCCACAAGAGACCTCAGTGTAATCATCCCCATTTTTCAGATGAGAACACCGAAGTACTTATTTCTGAAATTAAATTAACTGTTGTCTAAGAAATGTGTGGATATTGGCTCCATGGGAAGAAGATTGCTTTCTAGTTATACAGATAAATATGGCCAATGGTATGGGGTGGTGTCCACACAGAAGCAGAGGTAGTCTTTCTCCTTTGTCATCAGCTGAATGATGTAGGCAGATAAAGCACAACAAAGCAGAAAGAAATACAAAGTATTTGTACTGGGAAGATAAAGCCATTAGCAGAGAACGATGATGATTCCATTGGAGAATTTGAATTTTCCTCTTAATGTATGCCTGATATTTTGTATTACTCAGTAAAAACTTAATAGCTTGAATGGAGGAGTTATATGGTGATGATGGGGAGAGTTTGTGAAGTAGTAGGTTCTGAGAGTAATGATACAGATAAAATTAAAAGTGCATCAATAAAACATTAACCATATGTAGACAAAAACAAAAACAAATTCAGAAGTGGAAGCAAACAGGGCAGTTTTGTTATGGCTTCTTCAATTTCAAATGCACTTTGTAAAAGAAAGTTTACATGATAGAAATTCATAGTTTTATATGAAATCATGTTTTTTCTTCTTTGTATTTTGAAGTTAGTGTTTATGATTATTAACTTCATAATTAAGAAATGAAAATATTGTATGACTGATATGTCTGAAAGAAGAAAAGAATTTTGTTTATTAATTTTGTTTATTATAGGTTAAGAGATAAAGAGCTCAATTCTAGCAAGATGAATAGTAGTGGGGATGATTGATGTGGAAAAAGGAGAGTGATTCTGCATAAAAGAGCATAAGAGAATTCTTTATAGCTCTATTCAGAGAATAAGGAAAGAGACAGCATGACACGTGAAGATAGAACTGGCTTAAAACCTGGGATCAGATCACACTTTTAAAATTTACTGGCTGCATGTACCTTGACAAGTCACTTAAATCTTATTCTTGCCAATACATTTGGATGTATTGTCACTTGACATCATGGGACAAGATTACCACTTTTCCATAAAAATAGGGAGACCAATCCACTGACCTTTGATAGCCTTTTGATTGGCCATTTATGATTCTATAGGATCTAGTTTGTAGGGTACAATTTAAAATTCAGATGATTCATTTGCTATTCTTGCTTTGGGACCTATTCAACTTCTTTCCTGGGGATAAATTATTTACAATACATCAAAGCACATCCCACTCCTCTCTTCTTATATGATGTTTTATGGGGGGAATTAAGTCCATTGATAGCATAGCTCAGGTAGTACCTTACATAAAGGGTAGCTAGTAGGTGGGGGTGCATGGAATGCTAGGCTTGGAATCAGAAATACTCCTCTTCCTGAGTTCAAATCTGGCTTCAGTCACGTTCTAGATGTGTGACCCTGGGAAAGTCACTTAACTGTGTTTCAGTTCCTCATTTGTAAAAGGAGCTGCAAAAGGAAATGGCAAACCATTCCAGTATCTTTGCCAAGAAAATCCCAAATTTAGTCACAGAGAGGCATGACTAAAATGACAACATTTGTAGGCTCTTTCTGAACTCCCATTTGTTAGTATTCTCTATTTGAAGTTATTTTACACCCCCCAAATAGAGATTAAATTCCCCAAGAGCAAGGGACATTACATTTTTTTCTCTTTGCTTCCTCGAGTGTCTAGTATAGCAACTTAGTATAATGCTTAGTATAGCAATTAGTAGTTTGTTAGTACATGCTTGCTGAATTTGACTGAATTGACATGATACATCCTTTTTCTCCTTCTTCTTTTCTTCCCCAAGTATAAAGCTTAGTTAAGGCCAATGAAATAAATCCTTCCTTGCTTTGTATCTGATTACTTGATTGTTATCAGACTTTTGACTTCTCAGCTTTCTGGGTTAAATTACTGTTGATGGAACTGAGGCCATGCATTGCCCTATGTTTTGCTCTTTCCCCAAATATGAACTCAGAGCAGTAATATTTACCCAAATTTGTCCTTCCCTAAGACAGTGATTTATGGCCCATCATTTCTTTGTCTTCAGGCTGCCAAGGGCATCCTATTGCTCAAAGCAGAACTCAACTAAATGACTTATGACAGAACTTTTATTTAAGACGGGGGAAGGAAGAAGTCAAAAGGTTGCATTTTAACCGAGCTACTATGAATTACCAAGTCATTTGTTTGTAAATAAACAGGGTATACAAAGGCTTTTAGATCTATGGGGTGAAAATAAAGGTCTTTATCAAACTGAAAATATAAAAGACATGACAATTTTGTTTTCCAGTCATTCTTCCTAAATGATTTTCACCAGCCATAGGAAGAGGCAATGTCTTCAGTATCCCCTATTAGACATATACCAGTTCTTTGGGGTAAAATAATCTTTATGAAAACATGTGATACTGGAAGACTTTAAATTGAAATTGTAAATTAATTTCTCTCATATTCAAAATTTTGTACAGTAGATAAAAGAAAAGTAATTTAAAATTAGGAAATGCTGATCTTTTACAATTCAGCTTCCTTTTATATATGAATAAGACTTTTTAATTTTGTTCCCAGATTATAAATGTCCTCTTGTTCCATTAACCTTTGTGTTTTTCCTTTGGCCAAATTCTCATTTTCCTTGCATGTGATTATGTGGGAGAATGCCATAAAGAAAGTTATGAATTTAGCCAATTATGTTTTTTTCATGATCTGTCAAGATTGATTCATGTTAATACTCCTTTCTATGTGCTTTCTGAACTTAGGGTAGTGTTCTTTCATCTCCAGCAGGAAAGTTATTTTTGCAAGAACAAACTCTCATGAATATTGGACATTTTCTCCATCATTCCTATCTACCAAGTGCTCATCTTTAGGTTCTTATTTTGGTCTCTTTTCAAAAGAATGAAGCTGATCTGATCTAGATTTTAATCCCATCTTTGCCACTATCTAGTTTTGTGACTAATTTCTCTGGGCTTTAGTTTCTTTATTGATAAAATAAGAAGGATTATATAAGATGATCTGCAAAGTCTTTTTGCCACCATTTCAATTTTATAGAGCCCTGAATGTCAGATTGGCACTCTTTCCTTTTCTTAGTAAAAATAAGCCTCTGATTTGAAATCTCAGCCATTTTTTCTTCACTTCTCTTAATGATCCCAAAGTTCATTTCCATCCTGAAGTTACTCAAGCCTTAAAGGTGATTCAGGAGACTCCAAGGGGGAAAATACTTTAGGGGGAAACAAACCATATCAATTGTTTACAAATATTACCTCCTATCAATTGTTTAGAAATATTACCTCCTTGTGGACCTTTTAATCTCTGTGTGTATCAGTGCATGACTTTATTCCTCTTGGTATATTTATCAGCTGAGCATTTTTCCTTATTGCACATTTTCCTAGATTTTGTCTTTTTACATCACTTCCTGTACACAACTCATCATCTGGGACATATTACAGCCTTTTGCTGAGGGCTGGTAGATAGTACTGGGGATAGAATGCTGCATCTGAAGTCTGAAAAACTCATCTCCTGGAATTAAAATCTGGCCTCAGACACTTACTAGCTGTGTGACCCTAAACAAGTCACTTAACCCTGTTTGCCTTGACTCAGTTTCTTTATTTGGAAAATGAATTGGAGAATAGAATAGCAAACCACTCCCACATCCAGAGAAAGAAATGGCAAAACACTCCGGGATCTTTACCAAAAAAACTCAAATCGGAGGAGCCAAGATGGTGGAGTAGAAAGACACACATATGCTAACTCCGAACCCACAGCCCATAAAATATCTATAAAGAAGAACTCCCAACAAATTCTGGAGCAGCAGAAGCCACAGAACAACAGAGTGGAGGAGATTTCTGTTCCAGAGACACCTGAAAAACTGACACAAAAGGTCCATCACGTACTGGACCTGAAGCAGAGCCCAGCCCTGCCTTGGCTGAGCAACACTGAGAGGAACAGATCCCAGCAGGCTTCAGGGACAGAATCTCCAGCAGCCACACAGATCCCTCCACCTACAGGTGTAAGGGTTGGTGAGAGAGTCTTTTTGGGTGGCCAAGAGGGGAGTGGGGTGTCCCCGTGGCTCAGGCCCCCTCGGGAGGCAGCAGCAGGGGCGGCCGCAGACAGGGGCTCCCAAAGCAGGCAGGAGCTTGGATCCATTGTTGAAGATCTCTGCATAAACGCCCTGAGGGAACTAAGCCCAGTGTGGCAGCCCTGCCCACACCTGAGCACCTGAACTTAATCTCACACTGAATAGCAGCCCTGCCCCCACTCAAAACCCTGAGGCTGGGAAGCAGCATTTGAATCTCAGACCCCAAGTGCTGGCTGGGCGGATCTGGAGGCATGGTGGGGGTGGAAAGAAGACTCAGAAGTCACGTCAACTGGCTGGGAAAATGCCCAGAAAAGGGAAAAAACATAAGACTATAGAAGGTTACTTTCTTGGTGAACAGATAATTCCTCCCTTCCTTTCTGATGAGGAAGAACAATGCTTACCATCAGGGAAAGACACAGAAGTCAAGGCTTCTGTATCCCACACATCCAAAATAAATATACCATGGGCTCAGGCCATGGAAGAGCTCAAAAAGTATTTTGAAAATCAAGTTAGAGAGGTGCAGGGAAAACTGGGAAGAGAAATGAGAGAGATGAAAGAAAAGTATGAGAAGCAGGTCAACACCTTGTTAAGGAGACTGAAAAAAATGCTGAAGAAAATAACACCTTGAAAAATAGGTTAACTCAATTGGCAAAAAAGGTTCAAAAAGTCAATGAGGAAAAGAATGTTTTAAAAAGCAGAATTAGTCAAATGGAAAAGGAGGTTCAAAAGCTCACTGAAGAAAATAGTTCTTTCAAAATTAGAATGGAACAGATGGAGGCTAATGACTTTGTGAGAAATCAAGAAATCACAAAACAAAACCAAAAGAATGAAAAAAATGGAAGATAATGTGAAATATCTCATTGGAAAAACAACTGACCTAGAAAATAGATCCAGAAGAGACAATTTAAAAATTATGGGACTACCTGAAAGCCATGATCAAAAAAAGGGCCTAGACACCATCTTTCATGAAATTTTCAAGGAAAACTGCCCTGATATTCTAGAACCAGAGGGCAAAATAAGTATTCAAGGAATCCACTGATCACCTCCTGAAAGAGATCCAAAAAGAGAAACTCCTAGGAACATCGTGGCCAAATTCCAGAGTTCCCTGGTCAAGGAGAAAATATTGCAAGCAGCTAGAAAGAAACAATTCAAGTAGTGTGGAAATACAATCAGGATAACACAAGATCTAGCAGCTTCTACATTAAGGGATCCTAGGGCGTGGAATATGATATACCAGAAGTCAAAGGAACTAGGACTAAAACCAAGAATCACCTACCCAGCAAAACTGAGTATAATACTTCAGGGGAAAAAATGGTCTTTCAACAACATTGGGGAATTTCAGGCATTCTTGATGAAAATTTGACTTTCAAACACAAGAATGAAGAGAAGTATGAAAAGGTACACAACAAAGAGAAGTCACAAGGGACTTACTAAAGTTTAACTGTGTATATTCCTACATGGAAAGAAAATATTTGTAACTCTTGAAACTTTTCAGTATCTGGGTAGTTGGTGCGATTATACACACACACACACACACACACACACACACACAGAGCACAGAGTGAATTGAATAGGATGGGATCATATCTTTAAAAAATGAAATTAAGCAGTGAGAGAGAAATATATCAGGAGGAGAAAGGGAGAAATGGAATGGGGCAAATTATCTCTCATAAAAGAGGCAAGCAAAAGACTTTTTAGTGGAGGGGAAAAGGAGGGAGATGAGAGAAAAACATGAAGTTTACTCTCATCACATTCCACTAAAGGAAGGAATAAAATGCACACTCATTTTGGTATGAAAACCCATCTTACAATACAGGAAAGTGGGGGAGAAGGGGATAAGCAGGGTGGGGGGGATGATGGAAGGGAGGGCAATGGAAGGAGGGAGCAATTTAAAGTCAACACTCTTAGGGAGGGACAGAATCAAAAGAGAGAATAGAAACAATGGGGGGCAGGATAGGATGGAGGGAAATATAGTTAGTCTTACACAACATGACTATCATGGAAGTCATTTGCAAAAGTACAGAGATATGGCCTATACTGAATTGCTTTCCTTCCAAAAGGAATAAGTGGGGAGGGAGGGATGAAGGGAAGTTGGAATTCAAAGTTCTAGGATCAACTGTCGAGTACTGTTCTTGCTACTAGGCAATAAGAAATACAGGTAAAGGGGTATAGCAAGTTATCTGACCCTACAGGACAAAAGAGAAGATGGGGACAAGGGAAGGGAGGGATGATAGAAGAGAGAGCAGATTGGTGATAGGGGCGATTAGAATGCTTGGTGTTTTGGGGTGGGGGGAGGGGAGAAATGGGGAGAAAATTTGGAACCCAAAATTTTGTGGAAATGAATGTTAAAAGTTAAATAAATTAATAAAAAAAAGACATGCAAAAAAAAGAAAACTCAAATAAAAGGGATCACAAAAAACAGATACAACTTAAAATGGGGTCACAAAGAGTCAGACATGAGTGAAAAATGACTGAATGACAACAAGAAGCCTACTGATACACACTATCCATTTGTACACATCTTTTATTCTTTCTGTGTTTCACAGTTTTCTGCAACATAAATACTTTCCTGTAAGAGATTTTATGTTGTTTCTTTGACTACTTGAATAGGATTTAGAGAATCATTTACCCACAATTAGAGCAAGATCTTTGAACTTTTAAGATTAAGCTATCTTGGGGCTTTTGAGATTTTTCAAAATGGAACTCAGTATGTGTGTAGGGAGCTGTGGGAGAATAAACAGAGATAAAAAGTTGTAATGATGAGGGGGAATGTGGTTGAGATTTTACTCTTAAAATTGGATCCAATTTACATGGCAGAGTGAAGGCAGGGACACCTTTGAGCTCCAAAAACCCACAAAAGTGACTACAATAATTCTAGTGCATCAGCATCCACAAAAAGACATAGCGAAATAAATTTCCAGCAGCCAAAACATGGAAGATCAACAGAAAAAGTCTTTTGCACCAGGCTGAGAGAGGAATACAGTCCAGCATAAGCTGCACCAGCACAAACTGGGCCAAAGCAAACCCAGAGCAGGTCTAAGGGGATTGAATCTCTGTCAACTGTGGTGGTTTCCACACTTGTCATCCCACAAATGCCAAAGATGACTTAGAAGATTAGTAGGAAAGATCTGTTTGACCTGGTTAAGAGCGGAGTGCAGTCTAGCCCCTGCTCTAGACCCAGCAAACCAGGCGTAGCCCTTGGGAGTAACTGAATCAGCAGTGGTACGGCTGTAGCAGCAACAGTGGCTTCTTCTGGAGCTCTCAGCCCACAGGTGGTAAGGGGATCAAACAACTGGGAAGAAAGAGATTATATGCATCTCTGATAGTACTCAGGCAGGACTCTGTTGCTTTGCCCATACTTGGATCCAAGTCACAGTACTGGGTGGTAGTCTTGCAGCAAGGAGGAACACTAATATAACAGAGCTTGTGGCAACAGTGGAGAAGAAACCCTCCTTACAGTTTCAGGGCAGAAAAGAGTGCTTGTGGTCTCTCACAGACTATAGGCTAGGAGAGGAGGAAACAACTATCCTTAGATCATATCACCTGAGAAGAACTGGAAGTTTACAGGGCCCTAGCAGTATTTCTTAAAACAGCTGCACAAAAGCTTGGGACAGTATACCCTCCACATTGGAAGCAGAGTCCTACATTAACAAAGAGTTAGCAAAATAGCCTGGGAAAATGGGCAAACAATGAGGAAAACATTTCAGATTATATAAACTTATGTTGGTGACAAAAAGAACAAAACATACAACCAGAAGAAGAAAACAAATTCAAAGATCCTACATCCAAAGCCTCCAAGAAAAATAGGAATTTGTCTCAATTCATGGAAGAATTCAAAGAGGACTTTGAAAATCAAGTAAGAGAAGTAGAGGAAAAAGTGGGAAGAGAAATGAGAGTGGTGAAAGAAAATCATAAAAAATGAGTTAACAGTTTGCTAAAGGAAACCCCACCACCACCAAAAGTGCTAAAGAAAATAAAATGTTTAAAATTAAAACAAATGGCAAAAGAGATCCAAAAAGCCAATGAGGGAAGAGTGCCTTAGAAAGCAGAATGGGACAAATGGAAAATGAGGTCCAAAAGCTCACTGAAAAAAATAATTTCTTAAAAATTAGAATGGAGCAAAAACAACTAATGACTTAAAGAGAAATCAAGAAATTATAACATAAAACCAAAAGAAAAAAACAAAAACAGTGTCAAGTATCTCATTGAAAGAACAACTTACCTGGAAAATGGATCCAGGAAAGAGAATTTTAAAATTATTGGACTACCAGAAAGCCATCATCAAAAAAAGAGCATAGACATCATCTTGAAAGAAATTATCAAAGAAAGCTGCCCTGATATTCTAGAACCAGAGGGTAAAATAGAAATAGAAACAATCCACTAGTCATCTCCTGAAAGAAATCCAAAAAGGAAAACTCCTAGGAATATTGTAGTCAAATTCCAGAGTTCCCAGGTAAAGGAGAAAATATTACAAGCAGGCACAAAGAAACAATTCAAGTATTGTGGAAACACAATCAAGATAACACAAGATTTAGCAGTTTCTACATGAAGGGATCAGAGGGCTTGGAATATGATATTCCAGGGAGCAAAAGGAGATAAGATTACAACCAAGAATTACCTGCCCAGAAAAAACAGAGTATAATACTTCAAGGGAAAAAATAGAACTTCAATGAAATAAAGGACTTCCAAGCATTCTTGTTGAAAAGACCAGTACTGGGTAGAAATTTTGACTTTCAAATACAAGAGTCAAAGTAAGCATGAAAAGGTAAACAGGAAAAGAAAACCACAAGAGACTTACTAAAGTTGAACTGTTTATATTCCTACATGGAAAGACAATATTTGTAATTCATGAGATCTTTCTTAGTATTAAGATAGTAGGAGGGAATACATACATGCATATACACATACATATATACACACACATATATACATGTGAGTACATGTATATGTATGTATACATGCATATAAACACATACATATATATGTATGTGTATATATGTGTACATATATATACACATACATACATGCAGAGACAGAGATTAAGAGGGAGAGAGGCCACAGTGTGAGATTAATATGAAGGGATGATAGCAAAAAAAGAAAATTAAGTGTTGAGAGGAATGTACTAGATGAAAGAGACAGAGAATGGTAGAATGTAGTAATCATCTCACATAAGAGGCAAGAAAGAGCTTTTACAATGGGGGAAAGGAGGATGGTGAAATGGAATAAGTGAGTCTTACTTTCATTGGATTTGGCTTCAGGAGGGAATAACATATACACTTAATTGGGTATGGAAGTTTATCTTACCCTACAGGAAAACAGGGGGAAAGGAAATAAGAGGGGAAGGATAATAGAATGGATGACAGATTGGGGGAAAGGATAATTAGAAGCAAACATTTTGGTAGAGGGACAGGTCAAAGGGGAGAATAGAATAAATGGAGGGCAAGATAGGATAGAGGGAAATATAGTTAGTCTTTCACAACATGACTGTTATGGAAGTGTTTCTCATGACTACACATGTATAACCTATATTGAATTGCTTGCCTTGTCAATGAGGGTGGGTGGAGAGGGGAGAAGGGAGAGAATGTGGAACTCAAAGTTTAAAAATGCATGTTAAAATAGTATTGCATACAATTAGGAAATAAGATGCATAGGCAATGGAGTATAGAAATCTATTTTGCCCTACAAGAAAATAGAAGGGAAAGGGATAAGAGGTGGGGGAGGGGTTGATAGAAGGAAGGGCAGAGTGGAGGAAAGGATAATCAGAATATATGCTGTCCCGGGGTGGGGAGAGAGAGGATATGGGAGAAAATTTGAAATTCAAAAATTTGTAGAAGTGAATGTTGAAAACTGAGAATAAATAAATTTAAGAATAAAAAAAAATGTCATCTGAAGAACAGGATTCTGAATTTCATCAGGTTCAGCTACATTCTCCACCCCCCCACCCATTTAAGACTGTATCTCAGTATCTCACCTAGGTTGGAAAAACAGAGGATATTTATGGTCCCAGTATTATTCTAATCATATGGAAGCTTTGAGTTGCTCTGTTTTTAATCCTGCACAATTCACTCTTCTTTAGCAACATAGTGCCTCATTCTCAATACCCCCCTATTCCCAAAGACTCATCATATTAATGACAAATTTACTGTAGACATCTAATCTATTAAGCTAATTTTTTAATTTTCATCTCTCTCTTTTCATTAATTAATTTATTTTTAGTTTTCAACATTCATTTCTAGAAGATTATGAGTTCCAAATTTTCTTCCCATCTCTCCCCTCCCACCACCCCAAGACACTGTCCATTCTGATTATCCCTTTCCTCAATCTGCCCTTCCATTTATCATACCCCTCCCTTCCCTTATCCCCATCTTCTCTCTTTTCTTATAAGGCAAAATAGATTTCTATACCCCATTACCTGTATTTGTTATTTCTAAGTTGCATGTAAAAATAATTTTAACATTCATTTTTAAAACTTTAAATTCCAATTTCTTTGCTTTCCTCCCTCCCCACCCATTCCCACTGAGAAGGCAAGCAATTAAATATGGTTATACATGTGTAGTTATGCAAAAGACTTCCATAAAAGTCACATTGTGAAAGACTAACTATATTCCCTCCATCCTATTCTAGCCCCCCAATTATTGTATTCTCTCTTTTGACCTTGTCCTTCCCCTAAAGTGTTTACTTTCAATTGCTCCCTCCTCCCATTTACCCTCCCTTCTATCATCCCTCCCACATTCTACTTATCCCCTTCTCTCCTACTTCCATGTAGTGTAAGATAGATTATCATACCAAATTGAGTGTGCATGTTATTCTCTCCTTAAGCCAACTGTGATGAGTAAACTTCCCTTTATCCTTCTCACTTCCTCCTTTTTTCCCTCCATTGAAAGAGCTTTCTCTTACCTGTTTTATAAGAGATAATTTGTCCCATTCCATTTCTCCCTTTCTCCTCCCAATATATTCCTCTCTCCCCCCTTAATTTTATTTTTGTAGATATCATCTCTTCCTATTCAACTCACCCTGTGCTGTTTATTTACATGTGTATGTGTATACGTGTGTGTGTGTGTGTGTGTGTGTATAATCCCTCCAACTACCCAAATATTGAGAAAACTTTCAAGAGTTACAAATACTATCTTTCTTTGTAGAAATATGAACAGTTCAATTTTAGTAAGTCCCTTATGATTTTCCTTTCCTGTTTACCTTTTCATGCCTCTCTTGATTCTTGTGTTTGAAAGTCAGATTTCCTATTCAGCTCTGGTCTTTTCATCAAGAATGCTTGATAGTCCTCTATTTCATTGAATTATCATTTTTTTCCACTGAAGTATTATACTCAGTTTTATTGGGTAGGTGATTCTTGGTTTTAATCCTAGCTCCTTTGACCTCTGGAATATCATATTCTAAGCCCTTCAATCTCTTAATGTAGAAGCTGCTAGATCTTGTGTTAGTCTGACTGTATTTCCACAATATTCAAATTGTTTCTTTATGGCTGCTTGCAATATTTACTCCTTGACCTTGGAACTCAGGAAGTTGGCAGCAACATTCCTAGGAGTTTTTCTTTTGGGACCTCTTTCAGGAGGTAATTGTTGGATTCTTTCAGTATTTATTTTATCCTCTGGTTCTAGATTATCAGGGCAATTTTCCTTGATAATGTCATGAAAGATGATATTTAGGCTCTTTTTTTTGGTCATGGCTTTCAGGTACTCCAATAATTTTTAAATTGTCTCTTCTGGATCTATTTTCCAGGTCAGTTGTTTTTCCAATGAGATATATCACATTGTCTCCCATTTTTTCATTCCTTTGGTTTTGTTTTATAATTTCTTGATTTTTCAGAGTCATTAGATTCCTTCTGCTCTATTCTAATTTTTAAAGAATTATTTTCTTCAGTGAGCTTTTGGATCTCTTTTTCCATCCATCCAATCCTGCTTTTTAGGGCATTCTTCTCCTCATTGTCTTTTTGGATCTCTTTTGCCATTTGGGTTAGTCTATGTCTCAAGGTGTTATTTTCTTCAGCATTTTTTTGATCTCCTTTAACAAGTAGTTGACTCGTTTTTCATGATTTTCTTGCATTACTGTCATTTTGCTTCCCACTTTTTCCTCTACTTCTCTTACCTGATTTTCAAAATCCTTTTTGAGTTCTTCATTACCTGAGACCAAATTTTATTTTTCTTGGAGACTTTGGATGGAGGAGTTTTAACTTTGTTATCTTCTGTTTGCATGTTTTGGTCTTCCTTGTCATCAAAGTCAGATTCTATAATCTAATTCTTTTTCCAGTTTTTGCTCATTTCCCCACCCATGTACTTGACTTATGAGTTCTTTATCAAGGCAGTTCTCTGCTTCCAGTGGGTGTGGGGGGTGTACTGCCAACTGCTCGATTCCCCTGCAATCTGTTGACCTAGAGCTCCAGAAACAGTGGCTGTAGCTGTCCCTGCTGCTGCTGTGGCTACTGCGGGTTTCTCTGTCCCCTCTCTCCTTAGCACCCCTGGATCTGGGGCCAGACCACTCTGCTTTCTTGCACTGATACCACAGGCTTTTCCCACTGACCTTCCAATTTATCCTCAGTGTTTTGGGGTCATGAAGTCTGGTGTAAGAGATTCAGTCTCCCCAAGGCATGCTCGGGTCCTTTCTGTGCTGGTGCAGCCCATAATGGATGGTACCCTGCCCCCTGTGTGGTGTGATGGACACTTCCTGGTGACTTTCCAGGCTGTCTTGTTCTGGAGATTTGCTTCCCTCTATCGTTCTGTGGGTTCTGCAGCTCCAGATTTCATTAGAGCCATTTTTTACAGATATTTGGCTAAGTTTGGGGGCAGCACTCTAGAAAATCTGTGCTGTTACTCTGCCATCTTGGTTCCATCCCCCTAGTTGAGCTGATTGATCAGTTAGGTGGTGTAGATAGACATCCTGATTGTGGAGCTAAAAAGTACTAGCTGTATGACTCTGGGCAAGTCCTTTAACCTCTGTTTGCTTCAATCTTTTCATTTCTTAAATAGGAATAACAATAGCACATACCTCTGAGTTGTAAGATAATATCTACCTTATTATCACAACTATAATGTCAAATAAAGCAACTATTATCAAGTTTATTTCCCTCTAATTTTAATGTCCTCTTATTTTCTGACTTACTAATTTTTAAAATGTATATTCATGTCATGAATCCTCTTCCAATTGTTAATGCATGTTTCTAGAGATAAAATTTTCCTTCTGAAGACTATTTTAGCTCTACTACAGAAAATCTGAAATGTAGTTTCATTATTATTTTTTCATATTGTTAATTGCATATATGTTTTGTTCTTTAATTGTCTTATTATTTGAGATTTCCTTGTTAAGTTGTTGTCTTTCTGTTGAAGAAAAATGAATTGTTTACAACTTCTAGTTTTCACAGTGTGGTTTATAAAGGATGTCCTTACTATATCTACACTTCCACATTTTTTTGAAATATCTACATACTGATACAAAGCTAATTTTTTAAAATTTTTACATGGGATATTGGGAAATATATATATATATATATATATATATATATTCTTTTTTGGTCTAATTTAGAAGATGATATAATCTTTTAGCTCCAGTTTCTCCAGAAATTTGTTCAAGTCTTTGTTTTTGTTTGTCTGTGTGTTACATTTGTCCATAACTGAGAGACAAAGAACTTTTGTTTTTTTGCCACTTTGGCATTTTATCTATCTTCTTATAGATCAGTTAATTTTTTTCATTATGAATTTAATTGCTAAGGCATTTGGAGCATATATAATAATAATGAATCTGACAACAAACATTTGTCCTCATTTACATTTTTTTTCATAAATTAGGATTTCTTTCTTCTTACTCTGCAAATATAGCACACGATCTCTTCAGTTGTTTTACCTTGCTCTGCTTCTAATTCTTTCCTAAACAACTATTTCTTCTTCACTCTCTAGCCCCACTCCACGAAGTTTATTACTCCTTTTCCCTAGTTGTGAGGATTTTTTTTAACCTTGGTAAGTCCTTTTTATTTCTCTTTTATCTAGTTATTAAATTTTTCCACTCTTTTCCTCCTTATAGTTACTTAAAATATCCCTTTTGTCCTCCCCTCCAATATATTTTATTCATTAGTTTTTAAAATTTTATTTTTGGTATTTTTTTCTCTCTCTTCACTATTTATATTCTCTTTCTGCCAATTCTGGACCTTTATTCTTTTATCATGGCTCTTGTATTTACGTAATCTTTCTTTAGTCTCCGTATTTTTCATGAAATTAAAATTGTCAAATACCTGCTTTGAGATATTTTTTCGAGATATTTTCACTTATTCACTAGTAGATCTTCTCCATGGAATCTGCCCCCCACTCCCACCCCTTTCTTTTATCACTTAGTCTTAGAAATGTTAGTTCTTGATAGGATATTGTCAGAGCGTAGGAATTTTCCTTTATCCTTGATTATGGAGTTCATCATTAGCCCTTTGCCCTTCCCATGGTCCTTTCTTCCATGTTCCATGAAATCCAGTTTTCTAAGTGAATACCCTCTCACTCTTCAGAATGTCAGTTGTCCTCAGGAACTACTACTCCTCTTCTTCTGAGGCAGGATAAGTGGTATCTCTAAGAAATAAATCTCTGCTGATTACATACATTGTAAAGTCCCTATCTCCCTTTATAGGAGATATCTCTACCCCTAATGGGGGTAACCCCGATCTTCAATGAAATATTTCCCTCTTCCTTTCCCTCTGATTTAATCCTTTTCT
This sequence comes from Notamacropus eugenii, assembly GCF_028372415.1. Classification (NCBI taxonomy): domain Eukaryota; kingdom Metazoa; phylum Chordata; class Mammalia; order Diprotodontia; family Macropodidae; genus Notamacropus; species Notamacropus eugenii. Next base: position 190,494,404 of record NC_092876.1, on the reverse strand, counting down.
TTTCCTCCTTGCCTATTCTCCTGAAAGCTCTCTTCTTCCTGAGAAACTGCAGGAGTTATTTTCCATTCATTGTTAAACTTTGACTTGATTAGAATGCATCATATATTCTCCTCTATCTTCTTCTTTCCCTCTACTCTTTCATGAATTCTCCCATCAGTAATTTAGTCCCATAAAAATATCAATTCCCCTATAGGCTAGATGTTATGAGGTTTAGTCGATGATGCTTCAGGGCTATTTCCCCAACATCACCTCTATTTGCCTTCTGCTTTCATCCTTACCTTCTTTCATACTTTCAGAAAGACATCTCTTAATGGTCATTATGTTGCTATTTTCTTGTAGTCTTTAGATGCTGCATCTAAAAAAAAAAAATCATTCAAGCAAAATTTTTATGGTATTTTATTTTTTTCCCAATTATCTATCAAGAGCATTTGTAGTATTCATTTTTTACACAATTTTGACGTCCAAATTTTTCTCCTTCTCTCCCTCCCCTCCTATGTTCCAAAAGTGGCAAGCAATTTGATTTGGATTATATGCATCATGTAGGTTATATGTATCATGATTTACGTTATATCTATCATGTAGAACATGTTTCCATATTAATTACAGTTGTGAAAGAAGAAACAGATTAAAAGAGGAAAAAAGCAAGAAAGAATGAAGTAAGTGAATAAAATTATATGTTGATTCACATTCAGAGTTCATCAGGTGTTTATTTGAATGTGGATGCATTTTTCCCTCCTGAGTCCTTTGTACTTGTCTTGAATCACTGAGTTACTGAGAAGAGTGGAGTCATTCATAGTTGAACATCACACACTGCTGATTAAACTATGTACAATGTTTACCTGGTTTTGTTAATTTCACTTTTCATGAGAGCATTTGTCCAAAAATAAATTTAAATGGGGACAAATGTGATATAAAAATGACATACATTTAAATGGAAATCTATTAAATTATTCAATAAAATGAAAAAAGAATGACAAACTGGAAAGGAAAACAAGACCCCATAAACTGTTGCTTGCCAGAAACACATTTTAAAAGCAAAGACAAGAAGAATAAAATCAGTGGCTGAAAGAAGAATTATCACTTATTAGATGAACTAAAAAAAAGCAGAAATTGTAGATTATGTTATGACAAAGCAAAAACAAAAGTTTGCAACATAAAAAATAGATAATCAACGAATCTGACAACAAACCAATACCAATATTATATATATATATATATATACATATATATGTACATATATATGCTCCAAATGCCTTAGCAATTAAATTCATAATGAAAAAAAATTAACTGATCTATAAGAAGATAGATAAAATGCCAAAGTAGCAAAAAAAAGTTCTGTCTCTCAATTATCAACAAATGAAATCTGCCTATCATTTATTTCACAATAGCATTCCATTACACTCCTATACCACAGCTCATTTAGCCATTCCCCAATTGATGGGCATCTCCTCCATTTCTAGTATTTTGCTGCCACAATATTTTGCTATAAATTTTGCACATTTAGACCCTTTTCCCCTTTTTTATGATCCTTTTAGTGTACAGATCTAGAAGTGATATCACTGGGTCAATGAGTATGTACAGTTTTGTTGCCCTTTGGATATCATTCCAAATTGCTCTTCAAAATGATTGGATCAGTTCACAGCTCCACCATTGCATCAGTGTCCCAATTTTCTCACATCCTCTCCAACATTTATAATTTTCCTTTTTTTGTCATATTAGCCAATCTGATAAGTATGATATAGTACCTCAAAACTGTTTTAATTTGCATTTCTACGATCAAAAGTGATTTAGAGCACTTCTTCATATGCCTATACATGACTTAATTTTTTCATTTGAAGACTGACTGTTCATATCCTTTCACTATTTATTAGTTGGAGAATGGTTTTAATTCTTATACATTCAGTTCTATATATATTTGAGAAATGAGGCCTTTATCAGAGATACTTGCTATTAAGATTGTTTCCCACCGTTCTGTTTTCCTTCTAATCTTGGTTGCTTTGATTTTGTTTGTGCAAAATCTTTTTATTTTAATATAGTCAAAGTGATCTAGTTTGTTTATATTTTCTAATGCTCCCTAGCTCTTGTTTGATTGTGATCCTGTAACTCATTTAACTTCTTGATGAATTTGGATGCTATGCCACTTAGTGCATATACATTTAGTAATGATATTTCTTCATTGTCTATGAATGTAATAGACATACTACCTTTTATCAATATGTACTTTCCTTCCTTATCTCTTTTAATTAGGTCTATTTTTGCTTTTGCTTTGTCTGAGATCAGGATTGGTACCCCCATTTTTTGTATTTTGGCTGAAGCAGAATAGGTTCTGTGTGTGTCTCTCTTCTTCAAGTGTGTTTCTAGTAAGCAGCATATTTTAGGATTCTGATTTTGATCCACTCTGCTATCCCCTTCCATTTTATGGGAGAGTTCATCTCATTCACATTCACAGTTATTTTTTTTAATTTATTTATTTAGCTTTTAACATTCATTTTCACAAAATTTTGGATTCCAAATTTTCTCCCCATCTCTCGCCTCCCTCCTCCCCAAAACGCTGAGCATTCTAATTGCCCCTATCACCAGTCTGCCCTCTCTTCTAACATCCCTCCCTTCCCTTGTCCCCATCTTCTCTTTTGTCCTGTAGGGCCAGATATCTTCCTATACCCCATTACCTGTATTTCTTATTTCTTAGTAGTAAGAACAATACTCGACAGTTGTTTCTAAAACTTTGACATTCAACTTCTCTTCATCCCTCCTTCCCTACCCATTCCTTTTGGGAAGCAAGCAATTCAATATAGGCCATATCTCTGTAGTTTTGCAAATGACTTCCATAATAGTCATGTTGTGTAAGACTAACTATATTTCCCTCCTCCCACTGCCGTCCCCTCCATCATCTCCCCCACCCCTCCTATCCCCTTCTCCCACACTTTCCTGTATTGTAAGATAGGTTTTCATACCAAACTGACTGCATTTTATTCCTTCCTTTGGTCGAATGTGATGAGAGTAAGCTTCATGTTTTTGTCTCACCTCCCCTCTTTTTCCCTCCACTGAAAAGTCTTTTTTATTTTTATTTTTTTATTTTTTATTTTTTAAATTAAATTTATTTATTTAACTTTTAACATTCATTTTCACAAAATTTTGGGTTACAAATTTTCTCCCCTTTTGTCCCCTACCCCCCCCAAACACCAAGCATTCTAATTGCCCCTGTGACCAATCGGTTCTCTCTTCTATCATCCCTCTCTGCCCTTGTCTCCGTCTTCTCTTTTGTCCTGTAGGGCTAGATAGCTTTCTATACCCCTTTACCTGTATTTCTTATTTCCTAGTGGCAAGAACATTACTCGACAGTTGATCCTAACACTTTGAGTTCCAACTTCTTTACCTCCCACCCTCTCCACCCCTTCCCTTTGGAAGGCAAGCAATTCAATATATGCCAAATCTGTGTAGTTTTGCAAATGACTTCCATAATAGTTGTGTTGTATAGGACTAACTATATTTCCCTCCATCCTATCCTGTCCCCCATTACTTCTATTCTCTTTTGATCCTATCCCTCCCCATAAGTGTTGACCTTAAATTGCACTCTCCTCCCCATGCCCTCCCTTCTATCATCCCCCCCACCCTGCTTGTCCCCTTATCCCCCACTTTCCTGTATTGTGAGATAGGTTTTCCTACCAAAATGAGTGTGCATTTTATTCTTTCCTTTAGTGGAATGTGATGAGAGTAGACTTGATGTTTTTCTCTCACCTCCCCTCTTTATCCCTCCACTAATGAGTCTTTTGCTTGCCTCTTTTATGAGAGATAATTTGCCCCATTCAATTTCTCCCTTTCTCCTCCTGAAATATATCTCTCTCACTGCTTAATTTCATTTTTTTAAGATATGATCCCATCCTATTCATCTCACTCTGTGCTGTGTGTGTGTATGTGTGTGTGTGTAATCCCACCAACTACTCAGATACTGAAAAGTTTCAAGAGTTACAAATATTGTCTTTCCATGTAGGAATGTAAACAGTTCAACTTTAGTAAGTCCCTTATGACTTCTCTTTGCTGTTTACCTTTTCATGCTTCTCTTCATTCTTGTGTTTGAAGGTCAAATTTTCTTTTCAGCTCTGGTCTTTTCATCAAGAATGCTTGAAAGCCCTCTATTTCATTGAAAGACCATTTTTTTTCCCCTGAAGTATTATACTCAGTTTTGCTGGGTAGGTGATTGATGGGTAGTCCTAGTTCCTTTGACTTCTGGAATATCATATTCCACGCCCTTCAATTCCTTAATGTAGAAGCTGCTAGATCTTGTGTTATCCTGATTGTATTTCCACACTACTTGAATTGTTTCTTTCTAGCTGCTTGCGATATTTTCTCCTTGACCTGGGAACTCTGGAATTTGGCTACAATGTTCTCTTTTTGGATCTCTTTCAGGAGGGGATCAGTGGATTCTTTCAATATTTATTTTGCCCTCTGGTTCTAGAATCTCAGGGCAGTTTTCCTTGATAATTTCATGAAAGATGATGTCTAGGCTCTTTTTTTGATCATGGCTTTCAGGTAGTCCCATAATTTTTAAATTTTCTCTTCTGGATCTATTTTCCAGGTCAGTTGTTTTTCCAATGAGATATTTCACATTATCTTCCATTTTTTCATTCTTTTGGTTTTGTTTTGTGATTTCTTGGTTTCTCATAAAGTCATTAGCCTCCATCTGTTCCATTCTAATTTTGAAAGAACTATTTTCTTCAGTGAGCTTTTGAACCTCCTTTTCCATTTGGCTAATTCTGCTTTTGAAAGAATTTTTCTCCTCATTGGCCTTTTGAACCTCTTTTGCCAATTGAGTTAGCCTATTTTTCAAGGTGTTATTTTCTTCAGCATTTTTTGGGGTCCCCTTTGGCAAGGTGTTGACCTGCTTTTCATGCTTTTCTTGCATCTGTCTCATTTTCCTTCCCAGTTTTTCCTCCACCTCTCTAACTTGATTTTCAAAATCCTTTTTGAGCTCTTCCATGGCCTGAGCTCACTGAATATTTATTTTGTGTGTTTGGGATACAGAAGCCTTGACTTTTTGTCTTTCCCTGATGGTAAGCATTGTTCTTCCTCATCTGAAAGGATGGGAGGAGATATTTGTTCACCAAGAAAGTAGCCTTCTATGGTCTTACTTTTTTTCCCTTTTTTGGGCATTTTCCCACCAGTTACTTGACTCTTGGGTCCTTTGTCAGGATTAGGGTATACTCTAGGAATCTGTGTGATCTCAGTTCCTCCAAGGTGGCACAATCAAGCGTGTACTGGTTTGGAGGCAGAGAGGGATTTTTGTGCTCAGCACAAAAATTAGCAGATACCTCTCCACAGCCACTTGACCTCCAGTTCTGCTGAGTCAGCACTGCGGGCTGGTTTTCAGATAAGCTGGATGGGCAGGGCTGTCATTCAGTGTGAGGCAAAGACCAGCTTGCCCAGGGCCTCCACCCAGGGTGGAGGCAAGACTCAGCTCTTCAATGTCCCCAGGGGCTTTTACACTTTAACAATGGAGCTTCCCCTATGGGCTGCTGTACAGGCTCTATGGCTGCTGCCTGCTGCTGGAGCTATGGGAAAGCCCTTCTCCCTTCCTGGCCTGATGATTAAACCCCGTCACTGACCTTTGGGGACCGTGGGAGGAGGGATCTGAGGACTCACTACTGCGACTGGAGATTTTGCCCCCCAAGGTGTCCTCCTCCCAAAGTCTCCTCACACTGCCCCTCAGCCAAGGCTGGGCTGGGCTCCACACTCGGCTCTATTTCCAGCACAACCAATGTTTCTGTGGGTCTTTCGGGTCACCATGGGCTGCAAATCTCCTTCACTCTGTTGTTCTCCACTTCTCCTGCTCCAAAATTTGTTGAGAGTCCCTCTCTACAGGTATTTTATGGGCTGTGGGGAGGACCCTGAGTAAGTGTGTCTTTCTAGTCTGCCATCTTGGCTCCCATTCACAGTTATTTTGACCAATATTGTGGTAGCAAAATATTGGAAATCGAGGAGATGCCCATCAATTGGGGAATGGCTAAATGAGCTGTGGTATAGGAATGGAATGGAATGCTATTGTGAAATAAATGATAAACAGGCAGATTTCAGAAAACTTTGGAAGACTTGTATGCTCTGATATCTCCCTCCATTTTGTTTGTCCTCTTCTTTCACCCTTTCTTTCCTCACCAGTGTTTCATTTCTGTCTACTACCTCTCCTGATCTGCCCTCCCTTTTGTCATTCTCTTCCTCTTTACTTAATCTCATCTCCTCCTACTTCTCTTTGGGTAAGATAAATGTCTCAGTTCAACTGATTTTGTATATTATTCCCTCTTTGAGACAGTACTGATGAGAGCAAGGCTCAAGTGATGCCCATAACCCACCCTCCCATCTTCTCCTCCAATGTAGTAGATTTTTAAATCCTCTTTATGTGAAATAATTGACCACATTTCACTTCTCCCTTCCTTATATACCCAGCGAACTCCTCTTTCTTAACCTTTAGTTATTTTTTATGTCATTCCATAAAATTCACCTTATACCCACAGCCTCTATGTGTATTCATTCTAGCTGTACTACTAGTTATACAGTTTTAAAGAATTACAAGTATCATCTTCCCATGTAGGGATATAAACAGTTCAGCTCTATTAAATCCCATATGTTTTGTTTTCTTCCACCCCCTCCTCCTTTTGGGCTTCTCTTAGGTCTTGATATTGGAGATAATTTTTTGGGTTCAATTCTGGTCTCTTTATGAAAACTTGAAATCCTTCTATTTCTTTGAATAACCATTTTTTTTCCTTTGAAGTATTATGTTTAATTTCATCAGCTAGGTAATTCTTGGTTGTAGTCCTAGCTTCTTTACCTTCCAAAGTATCATGTTCTGTGAACTCTGATCCTTTAATGTTGCAGCTTCTAAGTCCTGTATAATCCTGATTATGTCTCCCTAACATTTGAATTGTTTCTGGCCACTTGCAGAAGATAGAGAACATTATGAAATGCAAAATGGATACCTTTGATTAGATTAAATTAAAGATGTTTTTACAAACAAAGCCAATACAACCAAGATTAGAAGGAGAGCAGAAAGTTGGGAAAATTTTTTTCCAGCCATTGTTTCAAATAAAAGCCTCATTTCTTTTTTTTAAAAAAATTAATTATATTTATTTTCAGTGTCTACAGTCACTATCATAAAACTTATATTATTATTTTCCCCTCTTTCCCCTCTACCATCCCATCCCTCCCCCAGATGGCATGCAATTTTATATAGGTTCTACACATACATTTCTATTAAATTCATTTTCACTATAGTCATGCTGTGTAGAAGAATTAAAATGAATGGGAGAAATCATCTAACAAATCAAAACACAATACACACACAAAAAATGATCTGCTATATTCTGCGATTGAATTCCATAGATCTTTCTCTAGATGTGGAAGGCATTTTGCCTTAGAGGATTATTGGGAATTTTTTTTAAAGTCCATGCATTGCTACAAAGTTCCAAGTCTACCAGAAAAAGCTCTCACACACTATGGTCCTTGTTGTGCACAAAGTTCTCCTGGTTCTGCTCTTTTCATTCAATATCAGATCATATAAGTCTTTCCAGGCCTCTCCAAAGTCTTCCTGTTCATCATTTCTTATAGAGCAATAGTATTCCATTACATTGATATACCATAATTTATTGAGCCATTCGCCAATTGATGGGCATCCTCTTGATTTCCAGTTTTTGGCCACCACAGAGAGGGCTCCTATAAATATTTTTGTACATGTGGGACCCTTTCCCATTTTTATGATCTCTTGGGTATACAGTCTGAGAAGTGGTATTGCTGGGTCAAAGGGTATGCACCTTTCTGTAGCCCTTTGAGCATAGTTTCAAATTGCTCTTCAGAATGGTTGGATCAGCTCACAGCTCCACCAACAATGTATTAGTGTTCCAACTCTCCCACGTCTTCTCCAACATTTATCATCTTCCTGTTCTGTCATGTTTGCCAATCTGGTAGGTGTGATGTGGTACCTCAGAGTTGTTTTGATTTGAATGTCTCTAATCAAAAGTGATTTAGAGCATTTTTTCATATGACTATAGATATCTTTAATTTCCTCCTCTGAAAATTGCCTGTTCATATTCTTTGGCCATTTATCAATTGGGGAATGACTTGTATTTTTGTACATTTGACTCAGTTTTCTATATATTCTAGACATGAGGTATTTCTAAAGTATATAGATGATTGAGTCAAATTTATAAGAACACAAGTCACTCCCCAATTGTCAAATTGTCAAAGGATTTGAACAAGCAGTTTTGAGATAAAGAAATTAAAGCTACCTATAGTCATATTAAAAAAAAATCTTTAAATCACATTGATTAGAGAAATGCAAATTAAAGGAACTCTGAAGTGCCATTTCATACCTACTAATTTGATAGAAAAGCAAAATGATAAATGTTGGAGAAGTTGTGGAAAAATTGTAACACTAATACATTATGATTGGTCAAATTGTGAACCAATCCAATTATTCTGTAGAGCAATTTGGAGCTGTGTCAAAGGGGCTATTAAACTCTCCATACCCTTTGATTCAGCATTACCACTTCTAGGTCTGTATCTCAAAGAGATCATAAAAAGTGGAAAAGAGCCCACAAGCATAAAAATTGAGGAGATGCCATCAATTGAAGAATGGCTAAAAAAATTGTGATATATGAATGTAATGGAACACTATTGTGCAATTAGAAATGATGAGCAGCTGAATTTAAGAAAAACCTGGAAAAACTTATGTGAACTGATTCTGAGTGAAGGACACACAACCAGGAGAACATTGTATATAGCAACAGCAACATTGTGCAATAAATAACTGTGATAGAATTAGCTCTTTTCAGCAATACGATTCAAGAGAATTTCAAAAGACTCATAATAGAAAATGCTATTCACACTCAGAGAAAGAATTATGGAGTCTGAATGCTGATCAAAACATACAATTTTCATTTTTTTCCTTGTGTTTTTCCCCTTTTGTTCTGATTCTTCTTTCACAATATGATTAATGTGGAAATATGTTTAATGTGATTGTATATCTATAGCCTATAGCAGATTGCTTGCCATTTTGTGAGTGGGGAGGTGAGAAAGGGAAGGAGACAAAACATTTGGAACTCAAAATCTTATAAAAGTGCATGTTTAAAACTAAGAACCCTAAGAAAATAAATTTTATTTTTAAAAAAGATACTTTTGGCAAGAGTTCTAGAAATTGGTCAGGAGTTTCTGTTGTAGGGTGGTGACAGTGGGAAGAGTGAATGGGGCAGATACAGGAGATGTTAAAGGGATTAAATCAATATAACTTAGCAATTGATTGTATATACAAAAGTGATAGTGATAGTATAAAAATAGATAAAAATAATGTTGATTAAGTAAGAAACTGTTTAAATATTTTACTTCTTAATAAAGTCAGAGAAAGCTTCTGCTTTTTTGATGGTCCTCAGTACTGAGACGAGGGAGTAGGGTAAAGATGATTAGAATTCAGTTCTGTTGCAAATCCATAGACTTTTGTAGTTCTATCTGAAGGTAGCAAGTATTGAGAGAATCCTAGGGATTAGGGGTACACAATGAATAAAAATCCCAGAAGATGGAGTTTCTGGGTAATTTATAACCAATCTATTAATTAGGCTAGCTAATAATCAATAAATTGGTGGTCAGTGGTTTCTTTCAGTAACCAAAGACAAAACCATGAAAATGCTGGATGCTTTAAATACCTTTGGAAAAGGGGGTGTCGCTGACAGGTGAAAATCAACCCTGAATGGTGAACAGTTAATGAGTGGGTGGACAGTTCAACAAGGAGATGAACTAAAAAAGTGTTCAGCTCCTCCTTCTCAGAATATCATTTGATCATGAGATTCAGTGACCTCCAGCAATCTGGACAGATGAATCCCTTACCACCCAGAACACTTTGGTTGGTTTTATCCTTCACCAGCTGGGTCACCCTAAGCCCCAGTGGAGGGGTGCAAGGATATGGGCTTGTCTCATCAGGGTGAGAATTTACCTGGATTAAATTCTGTTTATACTTCAAACAAAAGTAAGGTCTGATAGTTGTTGAGTAGGGTCTTGACCAAGATCAAGGAGCATATACCCTGAAGATTAGGTCAATCTTCTCTATCAGCCATGCCCTTCAGAGACTGGCTAACTAACCTATAGAGACTGGTCCCTGAATGAAGAAAGAAAAAAAGCCTTGATCCTAATTATTAATGGGTTATTAAGATAATAGAAAAATAATTTATTTTTTAGTTTATTTTTGGTTTTCAACATTCAATTCCATAAGTATTATATTTTCTTCCTCTCCCTCTCCCCTACCTCCCCAAGAAGGCCTGCAATCCAATGTAGGCTCTACATATACGTTCCTATTAGACTTCATGTTAATCATGTTGTATAGAAGAATTAAAGAAAATAGTCTGCTTCTCTCTACATTCAGACTCCATAGTTCTTTCTCTGGATGTGGATGGCATTTTCCATCATGAATTCTTTAGAATTATTTTAGGTCCTTTCATTACTGAGAAGAGTTAAGTTTATCAAAATCAGTCATCAGCTGTTAGTGTGTATAGTGTTCTCCTGGTTCTGTTCACTTCATTTAGCATCAATTCATATAAATCTTTCCAGGTTTTTCTGAAGTTCATCTTTTCATTATGTCTTATAGCACAATAGTATTCCATTACATTCCTATATCACAATTTGTTCAGCCATTCCCCAATTGATGGGTATCCAAAATTATCATTTTTTTAGGGGTTAGCCTTCATTAATGTTAGTTCATTGTATTTTTAGTGTTCTTAGTGACTTAGACTATGGAAACAAATGAAATTGCTTTATCTCTTTCATATAGATTCTGTTGTAAAAGTTTGTGAGAATCAAGGGAAATGCCTTATCTTCCAACTTTTTGCCCATTTTCACTTGGATATCTTGGTAATTAAACATTGATTTGAGCTCTTAACTTCTTTAATAATGTAATTTCTTATAATGTTGCTGTCTTTGGAAACCTCACCTTTTTTTGCTTAGTCCATCTTCCATTTTACTGTCAAATTCATCCTCCTAAAGCACATATCTGACTATTTAATCTTTCCTATTCAATCAACATCAGCTGCACCCTAACATTTTGATCAAATACAAAATCCTTTGAGTGGCTTTATAACCTGGCTCCCTCCTACCTTTCTAGTATTCTTTTTTTGGGGGGGGAGGGTGATCTTTAAAGTGCTTTATTGGAAGGAGTGAGAAGAGGGGAGATGCTGAGTCATGGGCACAGGGGCCACCCCTCCTAGCTGGTCGCTTGCGGAAGGGTGTCAGCCTGCTGATATTCTGCCAGAAGTTTGATGGCTTCTGCTTGGGTTCAATCAGCATGAAGACTTGCTGCTGTGGGAGGTTGGTGGGCAATGTGGGATGCTTCTGGTGCATCAGAAAGTCATAGTAAGGCTAGTTCATGGCTTTGGGTTTCCCACTGGACTGTTGTTTGTTTGCATTCAGCATGACCTGTTTCTTCTGTACCTCTGTGATGGAGAAGCCTGTCTCTTGGTCTAGTTGGACTTGTTTCCTTTCGTTCTTACAGGCCTTGAGCCAGCACAATTTCTGTTCAGGTTTCTTAGAACAGAAGAGATGGCTTTAATCAGTTTAGCTGCAATGGAGCTTGAAGGCATTTTTGACACTGATGTTAAAGTCCTTTTCCTTCCCATCTTCCAAGTCCATTATCTCCATGTCATCCATATTGATTTGGCCCTTGTAGTACAAGATGTCCCTTTGGAGAAGGACCTTTTTACAGTAGATGAGTTGGTTGTCAAAGAGGAAAAACATTCTCTGTTGGCTCTTGGCTTGGGGCTGGGACATTCTGGTTAATTCACCAGAGTGGATGAGTTCAGAGCTACTGGCAAGGACGTCTTCACCCTCTTCCAAGAAATTTCTGAACCACAAATCCTTCCTATGATTTTTAACTTCTATACCCCTTACAATCAAAACCACATAAATCAGAACGTGATTATATTATGTTAAATGCCATTTTTTCCTTGTTTCATATTGTGGGAAACAAAAGGAAAAAGTTCTGTTTCCACAGGGTCAAAATTCTCAGTGGTGATAGTTAATCAGAATTGTGACCTAGCAGAGTCAGGTAAAGAAGGTCAGAAGCCTTTCTAGTATTCTTACACCTAAGCCCTCTCCTCTAGCTATTCTGCAATCCAGTGATACTGGCTTTCCTTCTTGTTCCTTTCATAAGACACCCTATTTCCCAGCTTCATGAATATTTGTTTCTCCCCATGCCTGGAATTTGCTCCCTCCTCATCTCTGTTTCTTAGTTTTCTTGGCTTCCCTCAAATTCAACCTAAAAATCCCACCTTCTTGAATAAGCCTTTCTTGCTCCTGCTAAAGGCCAGTGCTGTCCCTCTATTGACTATCTTCAATTTATCCTGTCTGAATAGTGCTGCATAGTGCCTAGAACTTAGTAAGTGTTTAGTAAATATTTATTGATTGACTACAAGCATAAGGAATAGCCTTCAAAAATGAATGAGAGTGTGGTGTGAGTTGGTACAATAGGAGGTAATGGCAGAGAAATTTCTATTTTGGGGCATTTAGAATATACATATAGAAACAGTATGAGATGAGGCTGTAGAGATACCTCTAATATCTACAATGAGTAGGACTTAATGGGTAGATATTTTATAAATGATCATTGAATTACTAATAGTTTGATGATGATGAAGATGTTGTTATTCCTGTCTCTATAGAAAGCTTTTCAGTCTTTAAGCAAATCTTCACAACTGGTTCTAGTTTTTCTAGGGGAAATGTAATTAGATTTGAATTCAAAAGACAGAAGAGCTGCTTCCAAATAACAGAGAGAAATTGAAGAGTCCTCCTGGTTAAATTATAAGTCTTTGCTTATAATTTCTACCTTCACTATATCTCATTACCATGCCCTTGTCTTTACTCATATATCTCTAACCTAAGTCTTTACTATTTTTCATCTAATTTACTGCAGTAGCACCCTAAATAGTCTTTTTGAATTCATTCTCTCCCCTCTTTCAAGTCATCATTGTCAGCTCCCAAACTGACATTCATAAAAGATAAGTCTCATCATGCCAAGGCTCTACTCAAAAAGTTCCTTCTACTCGCTCCATATTGCCTTGAGAATCAAATACAAACCCACTTAATTCCTTTCAGTGTCCTGCTTCAGTCTACCTTTGTAGGCTGATTAGATAATATTCCCTTTTATTCATGATACATTTAAACTAAAGTAGCTTATTATATTCCCATAAATAATTTTTCAATCTCTAGCCTCTATGCTTTTGTACAGGCTATTTGCCATCCTTGGGATGCTCTCCCTTTCACCTTTGCCTCCTAGAAACCATAGCTACCTTTGAAGATGAGGTCAAGTGTCATTTCCTCCAAGCCACCTTTGCTGATTTCCCTGTTTTTAGGGCCCTCTGCATAGGATGTTCCATATGTATCTTTTATTTCCTTATCCATTTGCATTTTGTATCTCCCCAGTAAAAGTCAGCCTCTTTGAAGGCAGACAAAAATCATTTGTATCTTTGTTTAGCAAAGGAATTCTCCAATATTAGATGTTTAAAGTTCCATGAATTTTCCAGACATCCCATAATGTTACCAAAAATAAAGTGTTCTTTGGATCATAGAACTATAGAGCAGGAAGGGAATATAGAGACAAGCTAGCGTAAACACTTCAATTTTCAGACAAGGGAACCGACGTCCAGAGAAATAAAGTGAGTTGTTAAAGGTTACATGGAGAATTAAGTGTTTATTTAGACCCAGTTCTGCTTTCAAATCGTGCACTCATTCCAGTCTATGGTAACATATTCATTCTACCCTCTAGAGTAAGCTTCTGTTAGGGTTAGCAGTATATGACATTCTAAAATACTGAAAAATCAAAGAAGTCCCTCTCATTTTTCATTTTTTTTCAAAACCAAAGAAAATATAGTTTGGAGCCCTTCTTCTAGTAATAAATAAAGTTTATGGGCAGAGAGGTGTTACAGTGGATAGAGCACCAGTGCAGGAATCAGAAGGACCTGAGTTCAAATCTCACTTCAGACACTTGACACTCACTAGCTGTGTGACCTTGGGCAAGTCACTTAACCCCAATTGCCTCATCCTTGGTCATCTCCAGTCATCTTGATGAATATCTGGTCACTGGATTCAGATGGTCCTGGAGGAGAAGTGAGGCTGGTGACCTGCACAGCCCTCTCTCACTCAAAACAAAGTCAAGTGCAAGTCGTGTCATTTCTTCTCCAATGGCATGGTCTTCTTCGGCAACAAAGGACAAATGCACAAATAAAGTTTAAGGTGTGGGCAGCATAACCAAATAGTGGTTATTCTGAAAAAGAATCACAATATGAGTCAGATGTAACGGTAAAAGAAACTTAATATCATCTTTGGCTTCATTTAAAAAAATATCACTTGTAGGAATAGAGTGTTGTTGTTCAGTCCTTTTTCAGTAGTGTCTGATTCTTTTTGAACTCATTTGGGAATTTCATGGCAAAAATACCTAAATGGTTCGCTGTTTTCTTCTCCAGTTCTTTTCACAGATGAGGAAATTGAAGTAAACAGGGTTAAATGACTTGCCCATAGTCACACAGCTTTTAAGTTTCTGGAACCAGATTTGAACTCAGGTTTTCCAGGCTCCAGGATTGGTGCTCTTCTACTATTGTACCACCTAGCTCACACTGCATTATGCCCTTGCCATCCATTATCTGAAGTTCACTTTAGGGCACCATGGTTTAAAAAGGCCATTGTGCAGAGAGGGGCAACTAGAATGATAAAGCGGATTGAGTTCATATCATATGGGGATCTTTAGAAGAACTGGGGAGGTTTATCCTAAAGAAGAGAAGACTTGGTGGGGTTTTGGGGGAGCAGATTGTATTAAAGAATCTTCTAGCAATTTGAGCTGTCCAAAAGTAGAATGGCCTATTTCTTTGGAGGATTAGTTCCCACCTCCAAAGGGTCTTCCAGCAGAAATTAGATGACCACTTGCTTTGAATGTTTTAGGGAGAATACCTTCTAGGTATCAGTTGGATTAGATGGCTACTCTGCTCCCTTCCAACTCTTCTAAACTGTGATTCAGTATCTTGTAGGTCAAGCAAAAATTAATAGTCCTCAAGTGACTCTTCGTGGTAATGTTACTGTGTACTGAAATGCTAAAATTAGCTACTTTCTCCTCTGGTAATTCACTCTCCTTATGGCTGATAAACCCAAATTACCACATCTCCCTATTTTCTATAATTTGATGGAGTGTATAGAAAACTACCAAGTCCATTTCTGTGTGGAATTGGCAGGCAGACTTTGAGGTTCACTGACCAACATGCTGAGTTCTTGATGCCTCTTTTTAATTTGCTAACTCACTGAATACATCTGGTTCACGGTGAACTTCATAACACAGCTGAGTACCATCTTGTTTGCAATGAAAAGTCAGTGTTGTGTGTCAGGTGAAATCATTTCCCAGGATTTGTGTCAGAAACATAAAAGCAGTAGAACAGATGTTAGCAGAAGTCGATAAGGAACACATGTCTGCTTTTAAATCTTTTCTCTCTTACATTGCTTTGGTATTTGGATTTGAAAGAGGAGCAGATGGTGAAGGTGACTCCGAGGAAAGGTGGCCATTTGTTCCAATAACAGCTGTTACCGAGTGACAAAAGACTGCAATTTATTTTTCTACTACTTTGAAATGAAGTAAAAGTAAATAGTTTTGTTCCTCTGCACCAATGTTGGGATGTAAATGTTTTGATAGCACTAACTTCATCTTAAAAGATCTTAGCTGTTCAGAATTTCTCAGAATTTTAAATGACTATAAATTGTCAGTTATTACAAATGAAAAATCTGAAGACCATTTTCCATAGGTGGTAACTGCTGAAACATGATAAGGTCCTGTTTTTCAATGAGGACCCTGTTCCTGAGGAGTAATAATCTTTCCATAAGCACATCTTGTGGGTGAATTGAGCCTATAGTGTTGTTTCAAAATCAATACACACATCATTAAGAAAACCATAAAAGTTGCTCTGTGGAATTGAAATTTTTGGATTACTAATTTTTAATTTAAAAAGCAGAATCAATCACTAAATCATTTACAACTTCAATTTTAATGCCTTTCTCCAAGTCATTACAAGCTTTAGCACATATTAAACCTGCTAGTAAAAGTCAGAAGATAGCAAACTCATCACCTTTGGCCTAGCCTTTTGTCCCTATACAAAAACAAAAAGAAAGCAAAATAATTTTAAAATAATTATAAAATTGAATGTTTTTAATATTGGCTTGGAACAACCGAGGTTGAAAAAGTCCTTTGGAAGCACTAGTTTACATTCAAATGAACAGTTCTGCTTCTCATTGCAAACATCAGCCTCCATGCTAGAGAATACGCAGCCCAGTGCATGATTAGGAAATGGAAGGTTATTCTCCTTTATTTAAACCATTAGTTAGATTGTTGTTTGTGCCACTTTTAATTTTAGATACCACATATGAATTGAATTTAGAATAACTTTGTAAAGGTCTGGGTAAAAGTTGCCAATTCAAGGAAGGTTTGGGGATACAGGGTCTTGGGAAAAGGCTAAAATAGTGGGGTTATTTTTCACCCAGGTAAGAGAAAGCTAAGGGGTGCGTATATAGTGATTGGGCTTTTTATCTCCTGACATGTATGCTCAGTCTGTTTGTTAAAGGTATAATAACTTTGCTACATATGGACAATTCTAGTTGTTAAGACTGAATATGCGCCTTCCCTAATGCAGTTCTATATTACTATGGCAACCTGTTAGTATTGAGACCATGGGCACCCATGTGTATGGTGAAAGGAACGAAGACCAGAGCTCTGAGTCAGGCTTTGAGATGTGGATAAAGAGACAACAAGACCATGCCATGGTTAAAATCTAGTCTGGAACCTTGAACTGAAGGAGAAGCCAAATAGCATCATACACCTGATGGCATAAGTTAGAGCAAGATAGGAGGTTGAAATTAATTGGGAAGTTAGGAAAAAGGAAGAAAAATATTGACAGACAAGGCATGGTAGTTGCTCAAAGTGAAGGGCCAAGGGAACAAACACATCAAGTGCCAGGAAATGTGTTCTTTATAAGCATCACCTCATTCCACTCTCAAAACAAACCAGAGATGTAGGAGCTACTATCATCCCCATTTTACAGTTGTGAACACTGAAATAGATAGATGTTAAATGATTTACCCACACAAGTAGTAAATGTCAGAGGATAGATTTGAACTCAAGCCTTTGTGACTCCATTCTCAGCACTCTATCTGCTGTGTCAGTTACCTAACTCTCAAAGTACACATAGGTAGCCAGGAAATAGTTTGGGAAAGCAATTCACAACCATATGTGATACCAAAGACTAGGAAAGCAGTTCAATCAGTAGACTGATTTTGAGGCAGACTTCTATCTCAGCCAAAACTATTTTTATAAATGGTCTGCAAAGAAAGGAGCCAAGTACAAGATGTGGCCTGCCCAGGGACTGACAGAGTGATGAAATTGGAATTACTATACTTGAGTTAAAATTCTGCCACTGCCAATTATTGCCTGCAATGTTGGACAAATTATTTAACCTCTGTGGGCCTTAGTTTCCTCATCTACAAAAAGATGGTCTTTACATAACCTCCAGTTCCAAATCTATGATCTCTTGAAATGGGATGAATGCACTCACCATTAACTGTTGTCTGAACTATCAAAATAGTCTCCTTATTGATCCCCCTGTCCCAGGTCTCTCTCCATTCCAATCTGCCTTCCAGAACTGACACAGTGACATTTGTAAAACATACATATGACCATGCCATTCCTCTACTTAATTCCAGTGGCCACCCTATTGCCTTTAAGATAAATTCTTGTTTGACTTTTAAAGTACGTTGCAACCTGACTCCAATCTACATTTATATCCTTATTATGTATTACACTCCTTCTTTCACTCTATGGTCTTGGGAAAATGACCTTTGTTTTGGTTTTCACACACTCAGTTATACCTCTAAGGTTTAGAAGCCTTTGAACTAGCTGCCCCCATGCCTGGAATTAACTTTCTCTTCATCTCAATGTCATGGAATCTCTTACTTCTGTTCCTAAACTGTGTGCTTTGGGAACCCTGGGGCAGCAAAGCCAACTCACAGAAGAGATAAGATATACTGAGGAAAACATAGTGAGACTCAATATCTTTCAGGTAAGAACTACTAGCTCAAGAAAATTCAGTTTCCACATTACATTGAACTCCATTTCATTTGGTGTTGGCCTTCAATATTTGGGCTATGGCCTTTTCACTTGGACATTCAGCTCTGCCAGTAACTACTTGGACTTGCTGTCTGCAATGTCGTATCTTTGAGAAACTGGATGTTTGGTAGTTACTATGAGAAAAAAGCAAGGAGTTCATGAAAATCGATGCGGGGCAGGACATTGGTGGGGTCTAAACTGATTTTAAGGTTCAAGATTGTTGTTTTTGTAGGTACACTTAATCCATTAGGAAGTAATTGTAGTTATTTAAGAATGAAATGGAAACATTATGTGTCTTTCAAATGATATGTATATATTTTTTTCCAAATGGCTATTAAATTGTTAGGCTATAGAAACACTAAATTGTTTAGATCAAATTATTTAGTAAGTGGAACTGTGCAGTATTTCTTTTGGCCTAGGGGTGCTGTGAAAAATTACTGAGGCACTGAGGATGTCATGAATCAAGAAAATTTGGGAACATCTGTGTTATTCAAGACTCAGTTAAAGGACCACATTGTAGAGGAATCCTTTCCTGATCTTCCCAGCTGCTAATGCCAGTCATCCCTAAACTACCTTGTATGTAGCTTGTATAGAATTTGTATGTACTTATCAATGTGCATGCTGTATTTCAGCCATAGAATGTATAGTCCTTGAGAGCAGTCTGTTTCATTTTGGCTTTTGTATCCGCAACGCCTAAAACAGTGACTAACACTTAAGTGATGCTTGTTTATTAATTGCTTAGATGAAACAAAGAATGTATGAATGAGAATGAAGTTAAATCCTGACACAGAGACATAGAGACTTTGAATAACTTTCACTTTCATATGTCAGTCACTAATCTTTATCTCAGCTGACTAGATTTCATAAGTTTACTTTCTCTGTCATGCCAGGATGTCACAATACCCTTACCAAGTTAGCCAAACAATAATAATTAAGAGAGTGAGAAGTGGGAGTAAAACAGAGCGAGAGAAAGGCAGAGACAAACAGAGACAGAGACAGAAAGAGACAAAGAGAGAGAGAAAGAGAGAGAGAGATTGAGGAAAACCATTAATCCTTTTATACCATATACAATCAATCTATTTACAGGTTGGCATGAAATATAGGCCCAAGTGCAAATAGGTTCCTGGGTTAAGCTGAGTTGCATCTCTGAACAATGAATGATTGAGATGCCATGTGTGTGATGGACAGCTTGTCTGCAACTGACCTCTAAGATGATTTCACTGTGGATAATATCATTCCCCAAGTACTGTCCTTGAACATGTCATGCAGAAAAATTATGTGATGTCTATCAAAGAAATATCTACTCTTGATGCACACACTCTAATCTAATCTGAACCTGATTTCATGAAAAATGAACAGGGGGCCTGTATGATCATGCCAACACCGTTCAGCTATGTTTCTTCAGCAAAAGAAAAGTGTGAACCTAAGTTTCTGCACCATTTGACCCCTCCTTCCCCACCACCTCAAACTTCAGTTATTTTCTTTGGCATGCCTTATCAAATCAGCTTGTTCTTCTGGGGTTGTCATCCTCAAAGAGAGTAGTTCTTTTACTCAACTCATTAAGAGTAAACATAAACTCACTGAAGTAGTTATTCATGTTCACAGTGAATAGTACTTTCTCTTGAAGGTGGAAAGAGATAGCAGGGAGGGTCCTTCCTAATACTGGGGGAACCCCCTCACCAACAAGGCAAGCTCATGAGAGGAAATGAACAAATGATCGTATAGAATGCATAGAAATGGATAGATTTCTATTGACATTGTCGGAGGGGGTGCCAAAATTCCATGAAATGGCAAATCCAATCAAGTACTGAGTTTTTAGAGCATTGTTGTGGGTTCTTGGGGAGATTAAATATAGTTCCTGTCTCATGGAGCATACAAGTTAGTTAGATAGTTATCACACATACACAAATAGCTATAATACTTGTGTTTCTTCCCAATAAACTTTCATTACACTTATCCACGTTATTTGGTATTATTTTGTATTCCCTAGGTCAGAGGTGTGAAACACTTGGTAGAATGGCCCCACAAAGAGAGGAAGCAGGGGAGAGGGTGTTTGTGTGTATGTGTGGGAGGGTTGTAGATAGAGGTTCAGAACATGCCAGAATGAGGCTAGAAACAAATTAAAATGTAAGTGGGAAATATTAACAAAATAAACAAAAATACAATAAAACACATATAATGTTAATATGTAGTTTTTTAAGTCAATATTCAGCCCACAGTGATCCTTATATATGAGTTAGTGGTATCTGTTTGTATTTGAGTTTGATACCACAACATTAGGTCATTATAAATTCTCAGGAATAGGAAATGGATTTTACAGGTAGTCTAGCCTACCTTTCTTTTTTTAAAACAAATAAAGAATATTTAGGCCTAAAATGGTTAAATGGAATGCTCCAAATCACAAAGCTACTTAGCTATGTGGTATGGATGAGAACTCAGGACTTTAGTCTCCCAGAACACAGTGGAAATAGTTCTCGGGTCAGGAAACCTGGTTTAAAACCTGTTCCTGACAATGGCTAGCTACGTGACCATGATGGAGAAAAAAACAAAAACAAACCAAACCTAATTTTTAGTTTGTAAATGTGTAAAATGGGACTAATAATACTAGCTTTGCAGGCTTCAGAGCACTGTAGGGAGAAAATGTTTTGCAAATCTAGCAATGGAAGCATTCAACAATTTATAAGTGACTATGAGGGGAACTGTGTGGGAGCTGAGAATACAGATACAAAAAAATGAAACTATGCTTACTTCCAAAGAAATTAAATTTTATCAGGAGAGGCAGCACACACTTATCTAAGTAGATACTGTATAAATATATATGTGTATTTGTATGTATGCACATATACACATATATATACATGTATGCACACATATACGCATACATACACAGAATGAAAGCAAATAGAGGGTATCTGAATATAAGATACTATGAGAGGGAGAATATTAGCCTTTGGGAATGAGGAAAGGCCTCCTGTTCAGGAGGGGATTGAGAACTGGCTTGAAGAAAGAGAAAAATTCTATCAGTTGGAGGAAAAGGAAAAAGGCATTGAAAGAGTGAGGGATGGGGAATAATGTTTGAGTCTCAAAAAAACAGGTTGAAGTTAGGTTGTAAAAGACATTATAAACCCCAAAGAGGGGTGTATGTTTTATTCTCAAAGCAATAGGGAGCCACAGGCATTTATTGAGTAAGGGAATGCCCATTTTTGTGATTAAGGAAAATGACTGTAACAGCTTTGAGTAAAGGGAGATGAGGCAGGGAGATCAATTAAAAAGACATGCAATAGTTTAGATGAGAGGTAATGAGGGTCTGAACAAAGGTGATGGTTGAATGTGTAAAGAAAAGGGGTTGGATGAAAGATTAGGTGTAGGAGCAGAAGTGGCATGATTTGACTCCCTAATGTGGGTTGAGGGGAAGTCAGTAGATAACCCTCAGGTTACAATCTGAGAGACAGGAAGAATGACAGAAAAATGTAGGTTTGGGAAAAGTTTGTGTTTTAGGTAAAAGATAAATTCTGATTTTGAAAAGGGGACAGACTGGACTTAAAGTTATAGTTCTGGGAATCATCTGAATAGGATAATTGTTAAACCCACTGGAACTTCTGAGGTCTTTAAGAAAGAAAATGTAAAGAAAGAAAAGAAGATAGTCCAGGGCAGAGCCTTAAGAAATACACACATGGTGTGGATGAATCAGCAAAGGAGAAGAAAAATGGTGGTCATAGAGATGGGAGATCTATGAGAGACTGATTTCATAAAATTCCAGAGATTATATAGGAGAAGAAGTTGACCAATAGTGGCAAATGAAGCAGAGATATCAGGAAAAATACAGACTGAGAAGTGACCATCAGACGGGCAAACAGGACGTGGTTAGAATCTTAGGAGAGGGTAGTTTCAGCTGATTAATGAAGTTATAATTTTGACTGCATAGAGATGATGACTGCAAGATAGGAGAAGCAGCCGATTTAAGTGTAGATAGCTTTTTCTAGCAATTTGGCTAAGAAGGGAGGAGAAAAACAGAAAGATAACTTGAGGTATAGTAAAAGCTTTTTAAGGTCAAAGGTGCCTGAGTCTGGGGGAGGGATTAATAGAAAGATAGGTTAAAAGTTACACAAATGAAGAAAATTGAGGAGGTCCATCTCCTGGAAAAGATGAAGGGAATAGGACAAGAACTCCTATGAGAGGCCTTTGTAAGAAGAAAGGCTAATTAGTTATCAGTGACTGGAACAAGAGATTAGTGGATGATACAGAGAAGCAGAGAAGAGGGAGATCACCATCTGCCTCCTTTTAAGATGCTATGGAGAAGGGGAAAAAAGAACAAAGTGAAAGTGCACAGCAGAGAACAAAAGAAAATTTACAAGAAAGCAAAGCTGGACAGCTGTGAACGTAATGTATAATATTTATTTTATAAGCTTTCTTCAAGTGGAAATTTATGGCTGTATATTTTGAATCCTCTCTTACCTTCTGTTGTGCACATGGCAATGTTTTTCTTTCCTTTTCCTATTAAATATTTGAGTTTACAAGTTTCTTTTTCTTTTCTTATTTTGTATTTAAGTTTAAAATAAGTTAATAAAATAAACAAAAAGGTAATATAGAAATATTTTTTCTCTTCATTTTTCTCTGCATAAGTCATTAAATGAAATCCTTCCTGTGGATCCCCTCCAACTTCAAACAACAACAAAAACCTACACAATCATAGGACTTTTTGAAGAAGTAGATAGTGAGGAGTGTAACTATATTTTTTTCCTACAATTTGGGGAGTTAGGGGTCTGAAAAAAAACCAGAATAATCCACCCCTTACTGAGGACCAGCTACAAAGACTCCACCTTAGACCAATTATATTCCTTAATAGCCCTAAAAGCTAATGACATGCATTACTGGAAGGATGTGGCTAGATATTCACTGGTATTTCTTAAGAAATTAGTAAGCCATGCCTATGGATGGGCTTTGGTTGAGTAATTGTAGAAGACTCAGTGACTAATGGAATGTACCCAATTCAGAAAGAAAAAAAAAAGTTTTCCATCCCCTTGGAAGCCACATTAAATCTAATAAAATTTCAAATTCATGGAATTATCAGAAATCTATACTTTCATGTACATGAAAGAATATATGCTATATATTATATGTGTGTATATACAAAGTATCCCAAAAAGACTTAGAGCACTTTTAAAATGTAGAAACAAGAATAAACAGATGAATATCTCCTAAATACCTGGAAGCATAATCCCATAGCTTTGTACAACCTCATACTCTGGGGCGAGGAAGGAGATAGTGTTCACAGTTCAGCCCATTTCCTAGATCAGTCCCACTAAGTCCAAGTCCAAAGCTCACTTTGCACTTAAATCCAAGGCACTTTGGCTTCTCAAGTCTTCCCCACTGGTCTGTCTAGATGTATATCTGGCCTGAATTCTTTATTTCAAGGTTGTCATGACTTGATTCTGGGTTGATTCCATTGCCTGGATCTAGAACTATAGAGAGTAAATGAAACAATAAAACAAGACCTCAAGCCCATTTCTTAGAGTTACAGAATTGGGGGGAGAGGAGGAAAAGAGAGTCTTTCCCTCTTCTCCATAGAAAAAGAGCGCAAGGACTAAGCCTGGAAGTTATAAAGACTCTATTTATTTCAGCTACATAGGCAACTAATAGTGGCTACTCCTACTGACATGATAGGACAACACCAAAGTCTTCTCCAGAAGTTGGTCCCTGACTTTTCCCAGGTGGGCATCTCCATGGTAGATGATCTGATTATTTGCAAAGCCTGTTACATACATGCATACCTATACACATACATGCAGATATTCATACACATACATATATGCCTATACATATACTCACAAATCTTCATTCTAGGTGATCTGAGCATGTACACAATCTAGACAGACAGACAGACATAGATCTATAAGCCACAGTCTAATGAGCTATTATACCACAAAAATGCCTCTGGATGGTATTTGGACTCTAAGAAAATACTACATGACATTCAGTTGGTATCTCTCTCATAAGATCACAGGATTTAGAGGTGTAAGGGATCTTAAAGATCCTCAGGTCAAGTTTGACCTGAGAACCAAATGACTGAACCTCAATCACTGATAGCAACTGCACCTGTAATTTCATTATTATAGAGAATTCTTCAAGGAAACTCCCACTGCCAATGCAGTGAGGGTCTTTTCTGCAATTTAAAATCCCAGAGAGTTTCCTACAGTACTAAGAAGTTAAGTGACTTGCCCAGGGGCATAAAACTAGTAAATGTTTGAGACCAGATGAGAATTCCTCTTCTTGACTCCAGGATAAGGGCTCTATTCATAGTACCATCAATTAGAGGAAAAATTACAACTTTACTCTTCTTTGAATCCTTTAAAATCTGGTACTCTAAGATCTAGGGCACATGTTAAATTTTTCATACATTTCTCTACTTCTTTATCACAAATTATGTGATAGAATATGATGGAATGGTCACTTCCTCCAAAGCCTCCCATTATTTTGTCTTCAGTAAGTAGTACTTCCTTTTTGGGGAGAATTAGATCAGAAGAGTTTGTCATGTTCATTTCACAAACTTGTGAAGGATGAAATTATTATTTTGTCAAATCAAGAAATAATTAGCTCACCTGCTTTGGCTGAAGTAGCTTCATAAAATGGCTAGATCATTACTATAGTATGCCTCTGTGCCTGATTTATAATATAAAATTTCTCATAGATTTTTGTTTTCTTTTTAGATGGGATATCTCTGATATACTCTGATATACTCAGATATACTCTGGCAGTGTCACATCTGTTTCTGTCTCAGTTGATCTTCACTCAAATCTCTTTTAATCTTTCTCCTTCTGTTTCCTGGATCTTCTCATATGAATATTTCTTTTTATTTTATCATTATTTCTTTTTCCTCCTCTCACCTTCCAAATTACTTGTATCTTATTTTTAAGGCTTGTCTTCCATTTTACTGTCCTTATTCCAGTTATGAGTTTCATCCCACCAAACTGTATGATGCCTCCTGTTGTTTACTCATTTAAGTTATGTCTGACTCTTTCTGACACCATTTGGGGTTTTCTTGGCAAAAAATACTGGAGTGGCTTGCCATTTCCTTCTCCAGTTCATTTTACAGATGAGGAAACTAAGGCAAACAGGCTTAAGTGACTTGCCCAGGATCACACAGATATTAAGTATCTGTGGCTGGATTTCAATTCAGGTTTTCCTGACTCTAGGAGCTCTATCCACTATGCTACCTACCTGCAATGATATCTATAAGATTTAATTTGCTTCTTTAAATTAGGATCTAGCATTCATCTTGCTTATTAGCTATACTTAGTTTATTTGCATGCAACCACCTCAGGTGGCTTGAATTACTTCATTATTCTCTCATCTTCCTAAATTGTAGTTGTGCCTTATGGTAAATAGCTTGATGGGTCTATATAAACACATGCAAATACACATTCATGCATGTGCAAAAGCACACAACACACACATATACTCATGTATATGTACATGTACACACATCTATACATATATTTTTTTCTCACTCTTTTCAGTTTGAAACCCTTTTGATAAAAGTAGGCAAATACACTCCAGTTGGTCCTTATTAAATGTACTCTGTGCCTGGTCAAGAGTCTATAATTATTCTATCTTGAAATATGGTTGAGGATTATAAATCTTATTCTCAAACGTTATCATTATAACCATGTTTTCCTTTCTCAGGTATTCCTTTGCTTTATGAATCCTTTGCCTTTAATGGAAATCAAAGTCAAAAACAATACATGTGCTTTTAAGATCTTCCATTTCTTGGATGAGACTGTCATCTTTGGTGATGCATTATGGATTTCTCCTGTTGATATTTCTGTCCATGGAAAACATTAAAATTCAGTAGTAGTCATCTGGTGTGACAAGTTTTGGAAGACTCTCCATCAAGTTTTGCTTGAATATGTGCCTTGGGAAGCATTCGGTCCTCTGTATGTTTTGTATCTGGTTAACACATTAGTAATCCTCAAGAAGAAAGCACCAAATGGCACTCTTTCACTTACCTTTCGACTGTTGATTCCACAGCATCTTTCTTTAGAAGAAAAGAAGTTGCTTCCACTTCAGGAAAAATGTTTTTCCCCTATTATTTAAAGGCAACATTCATGTCTTCTCTAATTTAGGTTAGACAACCCCAATTCCTTTAATCAATTCTTGGATGGCATAGTTTCTAGTCATTTCACAATCCTAGTCATCCTCCTCTGGATGCAGTACAGCTCTTCCACATCTTTCCTGAAATGTATTGGCCAGAAGAGAGTGGGTTTTGAATGTGGGTTCACAAGAGCAAAATATAATAAGGCATTGTAATGTTAGTGTAAGGTTAATGGTGGGTAGGAGGAAGAGTTAAAGATCTTCCCTCCCCATTAATAGGCCTCAGATAACTTTTGTCAATTTCTAATGAGGCACTGAGTCATGAGGGTCATGCCCTCCAGTTCTGAAAAGAGTATACATACTCTGAGGTGAACTTTACTTTGGGAGCTTATTTTTTGAAAGAAAATCTGAGTGCCAGATGAAACTCTGGGTAGCTGCTTTGAAAACCCAGGTGTTGGTGCTTCACTCTCTGGTAACGATGTATGTATTGTCTATGGTCAGATAGTTGGAAGCCCTGTCTGTTGATCTTCCTGTTTGTAATTTCTGCTTGTAATTTCTGTTTGTATTTTCTCTGAAGTTCAGGGTGTTGACTTTTTCCCCTGAACTAAGTGAATGGTATATGTACTTAATAAAGTAGATTATTGATCGCTCAAATGTTGCTTTTCTAAAAGAAAGGCAGATCTAAGAACCTGTACAGCAGGCCCTCCTGTGTATGCTGGCATCCTTGCTGTTACAGATAGTCACCTCACTTGTTTAGGATATTGTGTTTCTCTGAATGTAGCTTAAGATGATGTTAATACTGTTAACAGTAACTGATGATCCCTGTGATAATTTAGTAGAGAAACAATTTGCTGATTGTTGAACTGGTGGCCTGCAAAGAAAACATGCATCTCCCAAAAGGTCCAATTTATATCAAAACTGTAGCTTCCTTTTCCAACATGACATTAATCATAAGAAGCTGGAAAGAATCTGAGAGGTCACCAAGTCCAACCTGATCATTTTACTGAAGAGTAAATTCATGACTTGTCCAAAATCATATATCTTATGGCAGGATAAGGGACTAAGAATCCACGCTTCTTGACTACCAATACTCTCCTCTTTTCATTTGCTGTTCACTGTACAAACATGAAGATCTCAGTGTGAATTAATTTATCAAGCTGCTTTCCAACTGAAAAAACAATATGTTGGACTTTATCTTTTGGATTTTTTTATAACTGATATGTTCATATTTCAACTGTTCTCAATCTTAAATCTCGGGGTCGATTTGGTTCTTATTGCTTGATATCCATGTCCCCCTCCATACATACATAGGCACACACACTCTTCCCCACCCCAGGCATTCTCAGCAAGTTCTCTTGGAAATGCCTGTGGGCTAGAATTCCTATCATTCAGACAAATGCATGATCATGCTCATTATAGTTTATATTGATTAAATAAACTGAGGAATGTGTATCCATGACAAACAACTTTGGATAACTGAGGGTCCACACTACCATTCCCCATGAAGCTGTCTGTTTTTTATATTTGGTGTCTTCAGAGTCTAACACATTTTCGGGAATACCTATAAATGCCAAATTATGAAAAAAATGTATAAATCAACACTTATTGGAGTATTTTTCTTCAGGCTCTGTTCACTATTCCTGAAACTGAAATCTGCAGAACCTTGGACCTGATATAAAAATATCAAGAATATATCATACCACCCTTATACCACTATATACTATGGGAGAAGGAGGAGAGGATAGTTTCTTCCCTCTTTGTGTACAGATGAGATAATAACATTACATTTATTTTGCTTTCCTAGTAATGCAGAGAAAGAGTGTGATGGCAAGTGAATTACTGTACTTAGAAGTCAAGAATATTTGAGTTTGGCTAAAGGAGTGTGTCCTTTACTCATGGTGTGAACTGGGGGCTTCATCTTTAAAATGTAGGTAATAAGATGTTCATCACCTATCTTAAAGACTCCTTATAAAGAATAAGGTAGATGTAAGAGTGAAGGGGTGCGGGGGCGGAGCCAAGATGGCGGAGTAGAAAGACGCAAATACACATAGCTCTGAACCCACAACCCATACAACATCGGTATAAAGTAACTCATGGCAAATTCTGGAGCAGTGAGGTCACAGAACAGTGAAGAGAAGGAGATTTCTGTTCCAGAGGGACCTGCAAACCTCTCGCAAAAGGTCTGTCATGCTGCAGACGCAGAGCCCAGCCCAGTGCAGACCTGCTGCGGCCGCGGCACCAAGAGGAACAGACCTGAGCAGGCTTCAGGGACGGGATCTCCAGAAGCCGCACAAGTCCCTCCACCCACAGGTGACGGGAGTCGGTGAGAGAGTCTCTTTGGCGGGTCGAGAGGGGAGTGGGGTGCCCCCATGGCTCGAGCCCCCTCGGGAGGCAGAGGCTGAGGGGCGGCGGTGGACCGGGGCTCCCCGAGTGGGCAGGAGCCTGGATCCATTGTTGAAGGTCTGTGCATAAACCCCCTGAGGGAACTGAGCCTGAGAGGTGGCCCTGCCCCAACCTGAGCACCTGGACTTAATCTCACACTGAATAGCAGCCCTGCCCCTGCCAAAAGCCCTGAGGCTGGAAGCAGCATTTGAATCTCAGACCCCAAACACTGGCTGGGAGGATCAGGAGGCGAGGTGGGTGTGAGGAGAATATTCAGAGGTCAAGTCACTGGCTGGGAAAATGCCCAGAAAAGGGAAAAGAAACAAGACTATAGAAGGTTACTTTCTAGGTGAACAGGCATTTCCTCCCTTTCTTTCTGATGAAGAAGAACAATGCTTACCATCAGGCAAAGACACAGAAGGCAAGGCTTCTGTGTCCCAGCCCACCCAATGGGCTCAGGCCATGGAAGAGCTCAAAAAGAATTTTGAAAATCAAGTTAGAGAGGTGGAGGAAAAGCTGGGAAGAGAAATGAGAGACATGAAGTCAAAGTATGAACAACAAATCAGCACCCTGCTAAAGGAGACCCAAAAAAATGTTGAAGAAAATAACACCTTGAAAAATAGGCTAACTCAATTAGCAAAAGAGGTTCAAGAAGCCAATGAGGAGAAGAATGCTTTCAAAAGCAGAATTAGCAAAGATGGAAAAGGAGATTCAAAAGCTCACTGAAGAAAATAGTTCTTTCAAAATTAGAATGGCACAGATGGAGGCTAATGACTTTATGAGAAACCAAGAAATCACAAAACAAAACCAAAAGAATGGAAAAATGGAAGATAATGTGAAATATCTCATTGGAAAAACAATTGACCTGGAAAATAGATTCAGGAGAGACAATTTAAAAATTATGGGACTACCTGAAAGCCATGATCAAAAAAAGAGCCTAGACATCATCTTTCATGAAATTATCAAGGAAAACTGCCCTGAGATTCTAGAACCAGACGGCAAAATAAATATTCAAGGAATCCACAGAACACCGCCTGAAAGAGATCCAAAAAGAGAAACTCCTAGGAATATTGTGGCCAAATTCCAGAATTCCCAGGTGAAGGAGAAAATATTGCAAGCAGCTAGAAAGAAACAATTCAAGTATTGTGGAAATATAATCAGGATAACACAAGATCTAGCAGCTTCTACATTAAGGGATCGAAGGGCATGGAATAGGATATTCCAGAAGTCAAAGGAACTAGGACTAAAACCAAGAATCACCTACCCAGCAAAACTGAGTATAATACTTCAGGGAAAAAATGGTCTTTCAATGAAATTGAGGACTTTCAACCATTCTTGATGAAAAGACCAGAGCTGAAAAGAAAATTTGACTTTCAAACACAAGAATGAAGAGAACCAGGAAAAGGTGAACAGCAAAGAGAAGTCATAAGGGACTTACTAAAGTTGAACTGTTTACATTCCTACATGGAAAGACAATATTTGTAACTCTTGAAACTTTTCAGTATCTGGGTACTGGGTGGGATTACACATACACACATGCACACGCATATGCACACACACATAGAGACAGAGTGCACAGAGTGAATTGAAGAGGATGGGATCATATCTTAAAAAAAAATGAAATCAAGCAGTGAGAGAGAAATATATTGGGAGGAGAAAGGGAGAAATTGCCTCATAAAAGAGGCAAGCAAAAGACTCATTAGTGGAGGGATAAAGAGGGGAGGTGAGAGAAAAACATGAAGTCTACTCTCATCACATTCCACTAAAGGAAAGAATAAAATGCACACTCATTTTGGTATGAAAACCTATCTTACAATACAGGAAAGTGGGGGATAAGGGAATAAGCAGGGTGGGGGGGATGACAGAAGGGAGGGCATGGGGAAGAGGGTGCAATTTGAGGTCGACACTCATGGGGAGGGATAGGATCAAAAGAGAATAGAAGTAATGGGGGACAGGATAGGATGGAGGGAAATATAGTTAGTCTTATACAACACAACTATTATGGAAGTCATTTGCAAAACTACACAGATTTGGCCTACATTGAATTGCTTGCCTTCCAAAGGGAAGGGGTGGAGAGGGAGGGAGGTAAAGAAGTTGGAACTCAAAGTGTTAGGATCAGCTGTCGAGTAATGTTCTTGCCACTAGGAAATAAGAAATACAGGTAAAGGGGTATAGAAAGCTATCTGGCCCTACAGGACAAAAGAGAAGACAGAGACAAGGGCAGAGAGGGATGATAGAAGAGAGAGCAGATTGGTTATAGGGGCAATTAGAATGCTTGGTGTTTGGCGGGGGAGGGGATAAAAGGGGAGAAAATTTGTAACCCAAAATTTTGTGAAAATGAATGTTAAAAGTTAAATAAATAAATATAATATAAAAAAAAAGAGTAAAGGGGTGAAACAGAGGATCCCTTAATTAATCAATTTTCCCCAACCCCACCCTCTAGACTACTTAAAACAATGGTCAAAATAGTGGGAAAGTTACACAGACACTGAAATGTTAACATTTGTCCTGTTTCAGCCTTTGAGTGGTTGTACCCAAGGTTTTTAAAGGGAATGAAAGCTTAATTAGATCATGTCCTTCATCAAATATTTTAAAAGAATGGACAATTTCTATCCCATAAATCTTCAAAGCCTTCAGATATTGATAGGCCAGTATAAAGAAAGTATAAAGAAGTGCTTGGACTTAATTCATCCTTTACAAAGTGTCAAGACATTTTTCAATTACTTTGATGGAAATATATGGAAACCATTGGTTGATGCTTAGAACAACATTTCCATGGTGGTCTTAATAATCAAGAGAAAATCTTAGAAGGAAGTCATACATGTCAGCTGAGATAAAAATAGCATGAAGGAAGATACTAGCTTTTGAGAGATAATCACTCTTTACCTTTTCCTTGTTATTTTTTCCAGAGTGCAGCAGTGGGAAAGAAGGGGATTTGTTTCTTCACCAATGCTGCAGCAACAATTGCATCTTTTAACAGAAAAACTTGTGTAGTAGTAGTACTGTGCCCAGGGAAGAGCAGGTCTAGAAAGTTTAGATGAGAAGAAGTGATTTTATAGAAAATAGTAGGCACAGAAACACTTCCATTTCTATTGGGGATGGGAAAGGAATTGCATATACTTGACTTAATCTGACAGAGCCTGAAGGTACCTTATAACAAATACTGTCATTTCTCTTCCCTTCCCTCTGCACCTTCCCCCAAACTTGGGCATGATTCCATAATAGATTTTTAAAATAAAAATGAAAGAACTTTGAAAAATAGTGGTAAGTGTACAGTATCCTTTTATTCCCGTCCTCCATCTCTATATGTTTACTTTATTAACCCAACCTGTTTTCACACTGATAGATCTGGGTTCCCAGACAAAGACCAACACTTTGACTATACTCAAACTCACTTACAGTCCCCAAAGGTAACTCTCCAAAAAGGAAATATGCTTCTCTCACTCATCATAATACTTTTTGAGCCCATATCAGTGTGATTCCCATGCATACAAAATAAGACAGTCAAATGATGACACCATTAGCTCTTAAATATAGCCATTTACTTAATTTTTAAAATCTCTAATGTATTCCAAGTAATCAATATAAGTAAATACAAGAATAATAAATACATCATAATCTATACTTAAACCTGGATCACAGTTTCTCACAATCCACTTAGTATCTGTGGGGGAAAGTAGCCTCAAACACAGAATTTTGGGAGGAAGAAACATGAATAAATAAAGATGAGATCAGGGCAACTCACAACTTTGTTAAACATAATAGGCTTTAATGTCATTTATCTATTCAGGAATATCTGTAGTTCACGACTGTTTTTTTTTTTTTCCTGATCTTCACTGCTTTCCTGATGAACAAAACTTCTACTCTCAAATTCCTGAAACACTAAAAAGATCATTTTATCCACAATAATACTCTAAAAAATATGCTGGGAAAGTATTATATTATTGTAGATGCTTGAAGTTCACTTTATAAAACATCAAACTGGGTCTTTCTGGGCAATTCAGAATAGCCCAGACACATGTTCATCACATGAATTGTCCGTCATCCAGTCAGGCGTAAGTCAGATGATACAACAGCAAATCATTTGCTAAACCTTTTTTCATCTTTCCTTTTTACCTTCTGAAACCATTAAGGACACCAGACAATAAGAGGCACCTCTGACATCTTCACCTCTATCAAACTGTACACGGAATTAAAATTCAGCTGTCTTTCAATCAATCACTAATAGTATCTGAAACCTTTTAGTCAGCAGTTCCCACTCCTGCCGTTCCCCATCCCCCCACATAGTTCTGGTTTTTCCAATCCCTTCTGTTTTTTCACTGTACTGCTCAGTTCTTCCTTTCAGACCACCATTTCGCTCCAGCTGGCTTCTTCACTCATTTCAATGCCTCAGATGAAAGTCTTTGGTTAATCTTTGACTCATTTTCCCCGTATGAGTTAAAAACCCATGAATTTTGTCTTTGCATTTCTTTTTCTTTAATTTTATTTATTTATTTTTAATTTTCAACATTCATTTCCACAAGATTATGAGTTCCAAAATTTCTCCCCATCTCTCCCATCCCGCCCCCAAGATACCATGCATTCTGATTACCCCTTCTCACAATCTGCTGTCCTTTCTATCACACTCCTCCCTTCCCTTACCCCTGTCTTCTCTCTATTCTTGTAGGGAAAGATAGATTTTTATACCCCATTACCTGTATTTCTTATTCCTCAATTGCATGCAAAAACAGTTCTCAACATTTGTTCCTAAAACTTTGAGTTCCAACTTCTCTCCCTTCTTCCCCCCTCACTCATCCCCACTGAGAAGGTAAGCCATTCAATATAGGCTATACATGTGAAGCTATGCAAAAGACTTTCTTAATAGTTATGTTGTGATAGAATAACTATATTTTCCTCCATCCTATCCTGCCCCCCCATTCATTTTATTCTCTCTTTTGAACTTTGTCCCTCCCCAAAAGTGTTTAATTCTAATTACTCCCTCCTCCCATTTGCCCTCCCTTCTATCATCCCTCCCACACCCCACTTAGCTCCTTCTACCCTCCTTTCCTGTAGTGTAAGATATATATTCATACCAAATTGAGTGTGCATGTTATTCCTTCCTTGAGCTAAATGTGATGAGTAAGCTTCACTTTTCCCCTCTAACCTCCTCCTTTTTCTCCTCCATTGAAAATGTTTTTTCTTGCCTCTTTTATGAGAGATAATTTGCCCCATTTCATTTCTCCCTTACTCCTTCCAATATATTCCTCTCTCACCCCTTAATTTTATTTTTTTAGATATCATCCTGTCCTATTCAACTCACCCTGTGCCCACTGTCTATGTGTATATAATCCCTCTAACTGCCCAAATACTGAGAAAAGCCTCAGGAGTTACAAATATTATCTTTCTATGTAGGAATGTAAACAGTTCAACTTTAGTGATTCCCTTATGATTTCTCTTTCCTGTTTACCTTTTCATGCTTTTCTGGGTTCTTGTGTTTGAAAGTCAAGTTTTCTATTCAACTCTGGTCTTTTCATCAAAAATGCTTGAAAGTCTTCTATTTCATTGAATGACCATTTTTTTCCCCTGAAGTTTTGTTGGGTAGGTGATTCTAGGTTTTAATCCTAGTTCCTTTGACTTCTGGAATATCCTATTCCATGTCCTTTGATCCCTTACTGTAGAAGCTGCTAGATCTTGTGTTATCCTGATTGTATTTTCACAATGCTTGAATTCTTTCTTTCTAGCTGCTTGCAACATTTTCTCCTTGACCTAGGAACTCTAGAATTTGGCTACATTATTCCTAGAAGTTTTTTCTTTTGGCATCTCTTTCAGGAGGTGATTGGTGGATTCTTCCAATATTTATTTTATGCTCTGCTACTAGCATATCAGGGCAGTTTCCTTGATAATTTCATGAAAGATGATATGTAGGCTCTTGTTTTGATCATGGTTTTCAGGTAGTCCCGTAATTTTTAAAGTGTCTCTCCTGGATCTATTTTCCAGGTCAGTTGTTTTTTTCAATGAGATATTTCACATTGTCTTCAATTTTTTTCATTCTTTTGGTTTTGTTTTGTAATTTCTTGGTTTCTCATAAAGTCATTACCTTCCATCTGTTCCATTCTAATTTTTAAAGAACTATTTTCTTCAGTGAGCTTTTGAACCTCCTTTTCCATTTGGCTCATTCTGCTTTTTAGGGTATTCTTCTCCTCATGTCTTTTTGGACCTCTTTTACCATTTGGATTAGTCTATTTTTAAAGGTGTTATTTTCTTCAGCATTTTGGGGGTTTCCTTTAGCAAGCTGTTGACTTGCATTTCATGATTTTATTACATCGCTCTTATTTCTCTTCCCAATTTTTCCTCCACCTCTCTTACTTGATCTTCAAAATGTTTTTTGAACTCTTCCATGGCCTAAGACCATTTTATATTTGTTTTGGAGGTTTTGGATGTAGGAGCCTTGACTTTTTTGTCTTTCTCTGATGGTATGCATTGTTCACCAAGAAAGTAATCTTCTATAGTCTTATTTTTTCTCCTTTCTTGGGCATTTTCTCAACCAATTACTTGGCTTTTGGGTCCTTTATCAAGAGTAGGGTACACTCTAGGGACCTGTAAGCTCTCAGTTCTTCCAAGGTGGCACAATCAAATGAGAGGAATTTTCTGCTCTCCTGGACTCCATTCTGGTCTGGGAGCAACCACAAGTTTTCTGCCCAGGATCCATGAGTAGAATTCCCTTTCCAGAACCTCCATCAACTCCAACAGGTCAGAGCTCCTCCTCACCCCAGGACCACCACTCAGGGCTGACATTCAGATCAGCTGTGTGATTCCCCCAGGATCTTTCAACTGAGGACTCCTAAAATGGATGCTGTGCTGCAGCAAATGCTGCTGCCCTGGGGCTGTCAGGCCCAGACTGCATCCTTTCTCATTTGGGTGAAAGTGCTTTCTCACTGACCCTTGAAGATACCTTTGGCATTTACGAGTAACCTGGATACTGAAGCTGCTGCTGGCAATTGTGCCCTCTGAGGCCTGCTCCAGTCTTGTCCCTGCCATGCAGCATGGCCAAGGCTGGGCTGCCCTCCATGCCCTCCACTCTGCGCCTGGTGCAGTAGACCTTTCCTCTCTGCCTTCCAGGTTGTCTTGGGCTGGAAATCTCTTTCACTCTGTCATTTTGTGGCTTCTGCTGCTCTAGGATTTGTTTAGGGTCATTTTTTTACAGATATTTTATAGGCTAAGGGGGGAGGTATATAGTAGATGTGTCTTTCTACTCAGCAAATCTTGGGCCCCCACCTTTGCATTTCTTATAAAATCAATGTTGTTTATCCAGTTACCATGTAGTCTCCAAACAGCTATTTTATTCTTTTACATTTTGTGAATGTTAACCATTGAATTCTAAGAAAAAAGAAAAAACCTAGAAATAAATTTGTTACATGCATATTTGCTGAGAGAACACAATGCATATCAGTCTTATTCATTTCTCACTGTTCAACTAGCCCTTTTTCTATTCTGTATTTAAAAAAAAATATTTCCTCACATTTTCATTTTATGTTTTTTAAAAAATAAAATTCTTTCATTGCCCCTGCTAGGCACCAAACTCTTCACATAACAAAAGAGGAATCACTTTATACATCTTAGAAGGGGATTAAAATCTTTGTATTTATACAAAAGTTGGTATTATGGAACTTTTGACCACCAAACTGTTCTCATCTTAAGAGAGAATGATACTTCTTTCATGTAGGTTTTTGGCAGTTTTGAGTTCAAGTAAAAAAATTTTTTTCATTTAGCCACCAAATTCTTTATCTGTGAAAGAAGCATTATCTTATTCCCAGATGATTTATTGTTTTTCTTAGTGCAAAAAATAATTTTGACCCCTTTTATCAATCATAATTTATGTGGTACATCATAATACTACTTGCAGTTACTGATTCATTCTACTTTAGACTCAGAGACCAGATTTAGCTTTGTATAGAGGTAGAGTAGAAAACTTCCCACAAGATATGAATTTCTTTAAGATTTTTTCATGAGGAGGAGATTTACGTGGAGTCAAGATGTCAGAGAAGAGGAAGCACCCAGCTGAGCCCTCTCATAACCTTTCCCTTTAAAAGATTTTAAAATAATGCCTCAAATCAAATTCTGGGATTTGGAGGTAGGAGAGCAACAAAATTCTTATAGTCTAAGACAGCATAGAAGGCAGAAAGGGAGATCTATGACTCCAGGGTAGAAGTTGACCTAAAACCTATGAATGAACTACCAGTGGTGGAACCAGGTTGTGGCTACAGAAGCAGCAGCAGCAGGATGTCAGAGATGGTAAGGGGACCTGGCAATGGTTTAGAAAGAGATTACATGAGACCTCTGTGCTAGCACAGGATACAAGTCCAGCTGCTGTTTGGTAACTCCATTGCCAATACCTATTTCTGATTCATAGTTGAGGGGCAAAGAGGACCACTTTTGTTTGAAAGGGAGTGGGAGTCATGTGGGGTAGTATCACTTTTGGTCACAAGGAATCAGGGACTCTGAGGAACAATATCACTTCCAGTCTCAAGAGAAGAAAGGCCCTGAAGATCACTATTAATTGTAATCCCAAGGGATCAGTGGTCTTTCCTGAGTAAGGATGACAGTGCAGAGTAAGAGTGCAGTGGACACACTTCTCCCCATGTTATATTACCTTGAAAGCACCAAAGACTTCCAAACATCCAGAACTAGCTCTGAAAACAATAGTATGCAAAGGCCTAAAACCTGAGACAGTGCCCTTTACCATCTGGGAGAAAACTTCAACATAGAGTTCAGAATCTAGAAATAAGTTGGAAAAATGAGCATACAAAAAAAGAACCTGACCAGAAAAAATAAAATGGGAATAGGAGAGATCAAAACACAAACTTAGAAAGAAACAATAAAGTCAAAACTATTAGAAGCAAAGACTCAAAGGGGAAAAAAAGTGAATTGAATAATTCCAATAAGAATTCCAGGAAGAGCTAGAAATGATTTTCAAAATTAAATAAGAGACTTCCAGGAGCCAAAATAGTGGAATAAGCAGTAAATTGTTATGACTCTCCCATATTCACCTCCAAATAATCATAAAATAGTGCCCTCAGATAAATCTTGGAACAACAGAACAAGCATAAAGATGGGGAGAAACAGACTTTTAGCCCAAGAAAGTTGGAAAATCACCAGGAAATGCCTTGGGTATTTATGAAAATGGAAACTGTGAAGACAGGATGCATCCCAGTAAGTCAGCAGCAAGCCTCACCTTAGCAAACCAGTGGGAAATCCTGGACTCTCAGAACCAAGGAAGCTGCCAGACCTCTATCACCTCCAGCAGTACCAGTCAGCCCCTATCCTACCCTTTCAACAAAACACCATACATGAGGATCCCCTGTGGGACTCTGGGCAATATTGGGGCAGTGTGAGATAAACAACGGGACCTGCAATCCCTGGCACAAGAAGCCTGAGGCAGTTCCACTTCCACCCTGGAAGAAGAGCTCAAATTTAAAAGAAAGGAAAAAAAATGCCAAAAAAGGATGAACAACAAACAACAACAACAAAATCTGGCCATAGAAAGTTATTATGGTGATGGGGAAAATCAACACACAAACCAAGAAGAGGACAACAATGGACAAAACTCCAAAGGAAAACAGAAAGTGGGAAGAGTGTAAGAAGAAGTTTAAAAATCATATAACAGAGGTAGAAGACAAATGGGGAAAGGAAGAGTGATGTAAGACAATTATAAAAAAAGAGTCAATGGCTTGCAAAAAGAAAAGAACTGTTAGAAAATAGAATTGGCCAAATAGAAACAGAAGTACAAAAATTAACCGAGAAAATCAACTCCTTGAAAATTAGACAAGGGAAAGCTAATGGCTTTATAGGACAGCAAAAATCAATCAAACAAATTCAAAAGAATGAGAAAGTAGAAGAAATGTAAAATAACCCATGGGAAAAACAGCTGACCTGGAAAATAGATCCAGGAGAGACAATGCCAGAAGCACTGGACTAGCTGACAGCCATAAATAAAAGTAGGACCTGGATAGCATCTTTCAAAAATTGTCAAGAAAAACTCCCTTGATATCCTGGAACCAGAGGGCAAAACAGGCATTCAAAGAATACACCAATCACTTCAGGAAAAAGTTTCCAAAATAAAAACCCCAAGAATAGCCAAATTTCAGAAGCATCAGTGACCCCAAATTTCAGAAGTATCGGTGACCCAAGCAGGTCAAATATTGAGGAGTAACAATCAGGATAACACAAGATTTAGCATCAACAACATTATAGGATCAGAGGTCATGGAACATGATATTCCATAAGTCAAAGGATCTAGGACTACAACCAAGAATCACCTACTCAAGAAAAGTAAGTATAATACTTCAGGGGAAATAATGGCTTTTCAATTAAAATAGAAGGATTTCAAGTTTTCATAAGGAGAAGACCAGATTTGAACAGAAATTTTGATCTCAATGTCAAGACCCAATAGAAGTCTAAGAAGAAGAAACATAAAATAAAATATAAGTGATTCAATGAAGCTGAATGGAAAGCTGATACTTGTGATTCTTAAAAGTTGTATCATTAATAGTATAGCTAGAAGGAATATACATAGCCAGAAGCTATGGGTATAAGGTGAATTTGAAGGAATGACATAAAAATAGCTAAGGGATGAGAAAGAGGAATACACTGGGTACAAGAGGAAGGGAGAGGTAGAATGGGGATAAATTATTTCACTTGAAGAAAAGCAAAACTCCTATTACAAAGGAGGGGGAGAAGGGAAAATGAATGATGGGCATCACTTGAACCTTACTCTCCTCAGTGTTGGGTCAAAGAAGGAATGATGCAGACAATTGGTTGAATATAGAAATGTGTCTTACTCAACAGGGAAATAGGAGATGATGAGATCAAATAAAGGGGGTTGGAGGTGGTGCTGACAGAGAGGAGGGCAGAACAGGGGAGGTGGTAGACAGAAACAAAACTCTGATGAGGAGGGAAAGGAGAGTAAGGACAGACAGGAAGGAAAATAGGATGGAGGGAAATACCCAGTTAGTAATCATAACTGTGAATGTGAAAGAGATAAACTCTCCCATAAAATGGAAGTGAAGAGCAGAGTGGACAAAAACTAAAATTCTACCATATGTTGTTTACAAGAAACACACTTGAAGCAGAAAGACACAATATAAAGGCAAGGGAGTAGATCAGAATCAGTGAACTGAAGTAAAAAAAAAATCAGGGTTAGCAATTCTGATCTTAAACAAAGCAAAAGCAAAAACAGACTTAATTAAAAGAGATAAGGAAGAAAATTATATCTTGCTAATTGGTAAAATAGACAACAGAATAATATCAATACTAAACATATATGAACAAAGTGGTATAGCATCTAAATTTTTAAAGGAGAAGTTAAGTGAGTTACAGGGTCATGATCAAAAAGAGGTAGAGAGCATTACAAAATATAAAACAGATAACTTTGATTATATTAAATTAAAAAGCTTTTATGCAAACAAACCAAAAGCAACCAAGGTTAGAAGGAAAGCAGAAAGCTGGGAACAATCTTTACAGAAAGTATCTCTGATAAAGTCCTTATTTCTCAAACATATAGAGAACTGAATACATAAGAATACAAACTGTTTCCCAGTTGATAAATAGTCATAGGTAACTTTCAGATGAAGGAATCAAAGCTATCTATAGGCATATGAAGAAGTGCTCTAAATCACTTTTGTTATAGAAATGCAAAGTAAAACATTTCTGAGCTACTACTTCTTACCATCAGATTGGCTAATATGAAAAAAATGGAAAATGATAAATTTGGAGAAGGTGTGGGAAAAACAGGACACTAATGCATTGTTGATGGAGTTGTGAACTGATCCAATCATTCTGAAGAGCAATTTGGAAGTATGCCTAAAATGCTATAAAACTGTGCATACCTTTTAATCCAGCAATACCACTGCTCATAAAAAGAGAAAAGGACCTATATGTGCAAAATATTTCCAGTACCTCATTTTCTTGGTGTCAAAGAACAGAAAATGGAGGGAACGTAAGTAAGTGGGAAATAGCTAAATAAGCAAGCTGTGGTATATAATTGTAATGAAATACATGCAATAAGAAATGAACAGGCAGATTAAAAAACACCTGTGAAGCCTTGTAAAAATTGATTCAAAATGAAATCGGTAGAACCAGGAAAATATTGTACATAATATCAGCAACTCTGTGTGATGATCAACTCTAAATGATTTAATTCTTCACAGCAACACAATGATCTAAGACAAATACAAAGGACTCATGAAGGAAAGTACTGTCCTCATCCAGATTAAGAACTGATGGACTCTGAATGGAGATGGAAAAATATTTTTTTTTCATTTATTTTATTCTTTTTTATGTGTTTTGTCATTTTCATCTGTTTCTTATTTTACATCTGTGACTAATATGAAACTGTGCTACATGATAATACATGTATAACCTAAATCAAATTTCCTACCATTTTCAGAAAAGGAAAGGGGAAGGAGGGAAGGAGAAAAACTTGGAACTTAAAATCATGTTAAAATAAATGCTAAAAATGGTCTTACCATGTAATTCAGAAAAAAAGAAAACACTAAACTAGGTAAAGAAATGAATCAAGGGAAAGAATTATGAAAAGATAATTGACACTTTGGTAAGATGTATAAAAAGTATTGAAGAAAACAAGATCTTAAAAAATAGAATTTGCCAAATGGAAAAAGGGGGTACTGTCAATCTTTAACTTTCACGGGGGTAGCATTACCAGAAAAATGGTACAAAAGTGAAAATTGTAAATTTTGATGCATTGAAACTTTGGGAAATCACAAAAAACTATAATCTTTCACTAGCGATGGCTGAAAATGTCCCTTTCTGGTTATAATTCTTTGTAATAAACATTAATTTTGATAATATGAACTTTTCCGAACATATTAATAATAATGAACTACCAAATAAAATGCAGGGGAGAGGAATGGATAAGGATGGGGAAGGGTGGCAATAGTAGAAGAATATAGATTGATCTCTTCCCTCATGAAAAGCACATTCATCCGTGTGAGTCCCCAGGCTCTGTCCCAGCCAGACTCAGCCCTCCATGGGAGTTGATCAGGAGCATTGCTGTTCCACCACCAAGTCACGCTAGCAAAAACTCTCAGGAGCATGGTAACATGGACAACAGGAGAAGCAGCATAGTCATTCAGTCACAACAGCACAAACCAGAGGGCAGAGGGCTGGCTGCTATACCATTTACCTATAAACTTAGCCATTCTATTTTTTTCAGTTTTCTACTAATCATGAGGGATTAATTTAGCACTTTCTGAAGTGGATTCATGAAAACTTTTTTTGAATATTTTCCTGGAATTACAACCAAGAATTACTCCTACCCCCCTGAAAAACTGAGTATAGTCTTTTAAGGGAAAATATGTATTTAATGAAATAGAGGAGTTTCAAGCTTTCTTAATGAAAAGATCAGAGTTAATAAAGAGAATTTTACCTTCAATCATGAATGTGTATGGCTGCCAACATGCAAGTGAAAATAAGGTTACTAATAAAATCATATGAATGCTTAAGTTCATGAAAGTTAACATGTCAATGTTGATGACTAACTGTACAAAAATTCAATGATGAAAATAATTACATAAAAATTAGAATTGGTGAAGTAGAAGTTAAAGACTCCATGAGATATCAGGAAACAACAAAACAAAGTTAAAAGAATGGGGGAAAATAAGGAAATGTGAAACATCTCAGAAAAATAACTGACCTGGAAAATAGATCACAGAGAAAAAATTTAAGAATAATGAAACTACTTGAAAGGCGGGATCAAAGTAAGAGCTTAGACTTCATATTTCAGAATATATCAAGGAAAATTGTCCCAATGTCTTAGAACCAGAAGATACAATAAAAATTAAAAGCATCTACTAATAAAAACCTGAAAGACATCTTAAAATGAAAACTACCAGAAATATTATAGCCACATTCCAGAGCTCCCAGGTAAAAAGAGAGAATATTTCAAGTAACTAGAAGGAAAGCATTCAAATACTGTGGTGCCAGTCATGATCACACAAGATCTGACATTGTCACTTTAAAGGAATAGAGGGCTTGGAATGGGGTATCCCAGAAGGCAAAAGAGCTGAAATTACAGCTGAGGATTACACACTCCGAAAAAAATGAGTACAATCCTTCAAGGGAAAAATGGGTATTTAATAAGCAGAGGACTTTCAAGCATTCCTAATGAGAAGACCAGAGCTTAATAGAGAATTTGACCTTCAAATACAACTCAAGAGAAGCATAAAAACATAAACTTTTACCTTTCTATATGGGAAGGTGATACATGTCATTTTTAAGAACTTTATCATTATAAGGGCAGTTAGAAGGATTCTGTATAGAAAGAGGGTTTGGGAATGAGTCAATTATGTAGGGACGGTGTAAAAAAATTGGTAGGTAAGAAAGAGGAAAGCCCTGGGAGAAGAAGGGAGGGAGAGGAAAAAGTAGGCAAAATTTCTCTAATAAAACAAGGCCGAGTTTTATATTGGAGGGGGAAATGGTGGGAAGGCAGGAAATGATGGAATCCCACTCACATCTAAATTGTTTTAAAGAGGGAAAATTATATCCATATCTAAATCTATATATACACACATACATATACACATACATGTATGTATATGTGTATGCATACACACATACATGTGTATATATACACACATGTGTGTATATATGTATATATTTATATTATATGTATACATATATGTGTATATCTATATGTGTGTATATATATTTAATTACCAATATTTACATTGGTAATAGGGGAATGGGATTAGGGGAAAGAGAGGTGGTAAAAGAGAGGGCATATAAAAGAAGGCAGTGCTAAGAAGCAAAACAAACTTTAGAGGAGGGACAGGATAAAAAAAGAAAGGTAAATGGAATAGGATGGAGGGAAATGCACAGTTAGTAATCATAATTATGAATGTGAATGGAATGAACTCACCCATAAAATTGAAGCAGATAGAAAACTGATTAGAAACCAGCTGGAGAAGGAATTGGTTAACCACTCTAGTATCTTTGCCAAGAAAACCCTAAATGGGATCACAAAGAGTTGGACACAGCTGAAAAAAAAGAAAAGCAACAACAACAAAACTCCAGTGTTATTTACAAGAAACACACTTAAAATAGATGGACACACACAGAGTAAATTAAAGTGTTAGAGCAGATTTTTCAGGGGCAACTTATAAAATCCTACCATTCTTAATGAAAACCTGGGAGAAGTAAGAGTACTTATTACATGTATTCTTACCTCTCACAGGTTTTCTTTAAGCCTAGTGCATCTGAGCAACTTAGAAGGTCCTGTCAAGGATATAGGTAAGCCAATTGTCCAAAAGACCTTGGTTTTTACTGGATATCTGGGCCAATCTCCTCATGATTTCCAAGAGAGGAGAACATCCTCTGGGTCTTTATTTTTCTTTGAAATTGTTGGAGCCACTGCATGAAATCCTGGGTACCAGTTCTATAAAAATGAAATTATAAATCTAGGCAAAATCAAATGTAATAAATCAAAGTGATAAATAGACACCAGAACAGATAAGTCCATAATGATTTACTAGGTAACCAATTTGTGGCTGAAAACCTTCCCCGGTGTGAACTTCTAAAACAACAACTATGTCAAAATAGAGGTTCCCCCTAAACACAAGGACATCTGCTGTCTTTGTTCCTTTGGAACCTTAGCTCTGTATACATTGTGATGTGTTGGTGGCTATGGAGTTAGTGTGAGCAGCTAGCAGGAGAAAGTCTTTTTTCTCCACAGTAAATGCTATGGTTGACTCATCAGGAGAATTTGGGAATATCTGAACTGATTAATTAGCCCATGGTTGTTGATCCGGAGTAGAGATTTGTCGGTTTTGATGTCTCTGATTCCTTCTGTCTTATTTTTTATAACTTCGTTTAGTCTCTTTCTCCAGTATGAAATCTGGGAGAAGTTTATTTACTGTTTGAAGTGGCAACTGGGTTTTGACTCAGGGTGCCCCCTAGTGGATCCCTTTATTCAAATTTCTAGATTCATGTTCATTTTAAGGAGGGTCTGGATAGTGTTTCATGCCTTCTGCTATCATTTTTGTTTGTTTTTGCTTTTTGTGAAAGTAACTAGCGACATATGTAGATTTATTCTTGGCTAAGGCCATTCTGCAGACTTACAATTTCAAATGTGTCATCAGTACCTATATTACCAATCCCATATCCTACCCATCTTATCTCACATATCTAGAATTTTATCCTTTTCATCTTTAAGTTAATAATTCAATATTTGTCAACAGGGGAACTGAATTCGGAGGGCTTATATGTTTACTTATCCTGAACGATTTGCCCTTTAATATGAGTTAAAGAATTATAACTGGATATACTGTCCTCTAGAGAATGCTAATTTACTTTTGGAG
This sequence comes from Notamacropus eugenii, assembly GCF_028372415.1. NCBI lineage: Eukaryota > Metazoa > Chordata > Mammalia > Diprotodontia > Macropodidae > Notamacropus > Notamacropus eugenii. Next base: position 190,449,425 of record NC_092876.1, on the reverse strand, counting down.
TAGACTCTAGAGATTATACCATATGAAGATCAGCTGAAAGAACTGGGGTAGAAGGACAACTTGTTTATTGAGCAGATGCTAATCTGCAACAGAATTCCTTATACTGATATAATCACAGGTCAAATCCCATCCCATTTATGAGAGGGTACCAGTGACCTTCTTGCCTCCAAATATCCAATTTCATAATGATTTGTCTCCAAAAAAAAAGACCTCTTTCAAATGCAAATAGGTAGCCAGGGAGAGATAATATTTTAGCATATAATCACTTGTTATCGTATTAAGATAGACTACTTGAAGAGAACAGAGTGGGGACCTAAGGGAAGGAGTTACAATTAAATGTGCCAAGATGTACACTTATCTAGCAGATGAAATTTATATTATGTGTTAGGTTGTTTGAACATTGAAACAAAGCCTCACCTACTGTGTTCTAGGTTATAAACTTTTGTTATAAAGTCTTAAAATGTCAGAGTGGGAGGAGAATTTGAAGATTATTTTGTCCAAGGATTCTTTAATCTGGGCTCCTTTCATAAATTTCATAGGGTTAGTAAGCTTGGATAATGAAAAAAAATGTTATTTTCAGTAGTTTCTAACTGAAATTATTATTTCCTTCAATTATTTAGAACATTATTCTGGGAAAAGGGATTTATAAGCTTTGTCAGATTTCCAAAGAGGTTCATGACACACAGAAGATTAAAAACTCATCTTAATTCTGCTCCATTTTAGAGATGAGCAATCAGAGATTCAGAGGTTAATTTAAGTCACACACATATTTAACATCAGATAGTCAGACCAGAACCCCAATGTTTTCGTTCTGTGTGTGGGGTAAGTCTATTTCCTAATTCTTCCTCTAGTACCTTTTAATGGTGTGACTCGGACTATAAAAGCCTAGGAACATTGCTTTAAAATTTTGAAGTGTTTCTTAATTTATTATTTGTTTTGACTATTTTTTGGAATAAAGATCAAGAATGGAGGTGGGGGTAACATTCCAAATTTAGCAAAAGTTATAGTAATTTACTACTTGACAACAATTTAGCAAGCAGAAAATTTCTATATACCAAAACTAGAAGAGTGCAATGGTGCTCTCTGGTGGTAATATCTTTATTTCTGCTCCCATGAAACTGACTAAGACCTTTAGAAACTGAAGCATGGAGGTAAAAAATGATTAAAAACTTCAAATGAATTCTGCTTTTCTATATATAATTAATGGTTTGATTATCTTTGGGTTTAAGAGGAATGATGGAATACCCAGAATCCCTTCCTGGGATTCAATTTAAGTATGCATCCATATATTCCATGGGGAGGTATGGTGAAAACAAATTTGGGGTTTCTATCAAGGTCTCTAATTGCTAAGACATTGTACAAGATTGCTGCTCATGGGGAAATAGCAGAAATTCTTCTGCCTCTATACTGTACCACCATGGGAGGTTACCCCTGAGATAAGGGAGGAGGAATGGGATCACAAAACTATTCTTCCTGTTTAGGGGAATCAATGGATCTATTCTCTGCCTCAGGAAATATGGAAGGGATGTGAGGTGGGCTGCCTTACATGGCTTTTTCTGTATCTATTGAGGTACTCATGTGGTTTCTATTAGTTTTGTGGATGATGTGGTCATTTATGCAGATAGTTTTCCCAATATTGAACCAGCTCTGCATCCCTGGTATAAATCCTACCTGGTCATAGTATATTATTCTCGTGATAAGTTGCTGTGATCTTTTTGTTAATATTTTAAAAAATTTTTTGCATCCATATTCATTAGGGAAATTGATCTATAATTTACTTTCTCTGTTTTGACTCTTCCTAGTTTAGGTATCAGTACTATATTTGTATCATGAAAAGAATTTGGTAGGACTCTTATGCCTATATTTCCCAAATAGTGTATACAGTATTATAATTAATTGTTCTTTAAATGTTTGGTAGAATTCACTTGTAAATCCATTTGGACCTGGAGATTTTTTCCTAGGAACCTCATTGATGACTTGGAATAATATTTTTTAAACTTTTTGAAGGAAATGCTAAATTTCAGCCAGAAGTTAAAGAAAATAAAAGTGTAATTTTCCTATTCAAGTTTGCATACCCATAGATCTATTGATAGCCCCCTTAGGGGTGACTCCAAGTTTATGCATGCAGCAAGCATTAGAGACTAAATTTTAAATCAAGGCCAGAGCCCCTGCTCTTTCTAATACACAACTGTATTTCTGTGGTTCCCTCTATCAGAGTAGAGTACAGTGAAGGCAGATATTTGACTGCCAAATTTCAGGATCATTCCATGGGAATCTGATGCAGGGAAAAAGAAAAAAAAATAACTGTAAAACCTTAACTATTGTGCACTTTTGATAATAAACATCTTCCATTTTGTGGAATAGATAAATAGACTTCCTTTGAATCATTATGTATCTCATTTATTATGCTCTACAATGTTCTGAGGCTTGATGCATTTGGAGGACCTCACTACCTAGGTGAGGGAGATAGACAGAACTACCTGTGAACACTGGGGATGGGGAAATGAACAGAATCACTGTCCATGGAGCATTTCAGCATAGAAGGAGATTGTTCTCTCGAACAGTAGAAGTCTCAAAATCTTAAAAAGGCATCAAAAGACCTATAATGGAACACCTCAATTGATATTGGTGCCAACTGGCATGATAGTCACCTAATATCTAGTTTGGGGTCACAGATGGGGCATTGATGAGACCTATACATGGGATGGCATCCCCTGGTAGGAGGCTTTGGACAGTAAATTGAGAGAGGAGCAAATTTATAAGCAAGTATTAGTGGTGTGACTCTAAAGCCTTCAGAGCAACAACCAGGGCAAGAATAACTGAAAAAAAATTTAATTTAAAACAAAACAGAAAAGTATAATAAAAATGGAGAAGGGAGCTACAAGATAAAGGGGAGTATGTGATCTACCCAAATCAAGGTAATGGTAAACAATGAAGAAAAAAATAACTTCTGTAATATCTCAGAAAGAAAGGTTACTAAACAGTGGATGAAGTAGGTGGTAAAGGGAAGAACCAAAATAGGGGAAAATAAAGAAATCTTTGTGCTCAAAGAAACAATTAACTTTGAGAGAATGTTGTTCTCCATAAATAGCATCTAGCTTTAGAAGAAGGGGAATCAGGGAGCAAAGGCAAGATGGCAGAGAAAAGGTAGGGACTCATCAGGACTCACCTGAGATAAAGTGAGATCTTCCAAATTCTCTTACAAGCAACTTGCAATAATGCCTCAAAACAAATTCTAGAGTGACAGAACTCACAAAAAGGATGAAAAGAAGCAATTTTATAGCCCAAGACAACTTAAAAGGTTGGCAGGAAAGATCTGTTACAACATGGTGAGAATGAAGTCCAGTGTAGGCCTTTCCTTAAAAAACCATCAGCAGGCCTTGGGGGCAACTGACTCAGAGGTGACAGTAGCAGTTATTAGAGCTCTAAGCATACAGAGGGTAAAGGTGTTGGATAACTGATCCGAAGGAGATTGTAGGGATTCTTTTTCTGGCGCTAGGGGCAGGACTTTGTTGCATTGCTCATATGTTTGTCTGAGTCCCAGTCCTGGGGTAAAACCACAGAGTAAAAGGGAGCACTAGCACACAGGAACATATGTGATGGCAATCAAAATAGGATCTTTTGCTATTTCTGTTTTAGTATAATCAAGTGCCTCTAACTGAATTTTGCCTTTATCAATCAAGAGTCTTCACAAGAAGTAAACTAGAAACTAGAGTTTCTTTAACTAGAAACATTTATATTGTTAATGTGATTAAAGATCCTCCCCACCCATTAACGGGTCTGCCCATTGAGGGAAGTTTGACTGGGGAAGATTTATGGGAGCACCCACAGCTTTTGTTGATGAGGCACTGGCTCTCAAGAGTAGGGATGCCCTCTGGCTCTAAAAAAGATAAAAATACCTTGAGGGTGAGGTTTTAGTTTGGGGCTTAGTTTTTGCAAGAAGGTTTGAGTGTCAGATGAGGACTCTGGGACCTATTAGTAGCATTGCTGGATTAAAGGGTATGCACATTTTTATAACCCTTTGGATATAGTTCAAAATTGGTCTCCAGAATGGTTAGATCTGTTCACGACTTCACCAACAATGCATTAGCGTTCCAATTTTCCCATATCTTCTCCAACATTTATGATTTTCCTATTTTGTCATGTTAGCCAATCTGATAGGTGTGATATGGTACCTCAGAGTTGTTTTGCTTTGAATTTCTCTAATCAGTAATGATTTAGAGCATTTTTTCTATATGACTATAGATACCTTTAATTTCTTCTTCTGATAACTACCTGTTCATATTCTTTGACAATTTATCAATCAGAGAATGACTTATATTCTGATATATTTGACTCAGTTCTCTATATAGTTTAGAAATGAGGTCTTTATCAGAGATACTTATTATAAAAATTATTTCCCAGTTTTATGCTTCCCTCCTAAGTTTGGTTGCATTGGATTTGTTTGTGGGGGGAAAAATTAGTTTAGTACAATCAAAGCTATCCATTTTGTATTCATAATGTTCTCTATCTCTTGTTTGATCGTAAAATTCTCCTTTCTCCATAGATCTGTTAGGTAAACTAGTCCTTCCTCTTGTATTTCATTTATGGTATCTCCCTTTATGTGTAAATCAAGTACCCATTTTGACCATTTCCCTTGAGTCTCATATTTGGTGGTCATTTTTTTTTTTTTAACTCAGCTTGAGTCTTATAATTAGGAATGCTTGAAATTCTTTTATTTCATTAAATGTTCATTTCCCCCCTGAAGTATTATATTCACTTTTGCTGGGTTAGTGATTCTTGTTTATAATATTAAATCCTTTGCCTTTTGGTATATCATATTCCAAGGCCTACAGTTCTTTAATGTGGAATCTGCCAAATCCTGTATAATTCTGATTGTAGCTGCAGGATATTTGAATTCTTTTTGACTGCTTGTAATAATTTCTGCTTAGTCTGTGAACTCTGGAATTTGGCTATGGTGTTCCTGGGAGTTTTCATTTTGGGATCTCTTTAAGTTGGTAAGTGGTGAACTTTTACTATTTCTATTTTGCCCTTTGGCTTTAGCATACCATGGCAAAATTCTTTGAAAATTTCTTGAAAGATGTTCAGACTTTTTTGTTTTCATAATGGTTTTAGATAGTTCAATATTTCTTAAATTATTTTTCTTGGATCTATTTTCTAGGTCAGGTATTTTTCCAATGGGAAATTTGACATTTTCTTCTATTTTTTTTACTTTTTTGATTTTGTTTTATCTTGATGTCTCATGGAGTGATTAGCTTCCACTTGCTCAATAATTATTTCTAAATAATTATTTTCTTCAATGAGTTTTTGTATTTCCTGTTCCATTTGGCCAATTCTATTTTTAGGGAGTTATTTTCTTCAGTGAATTTTTTAATATTTTTTCCTATTCTGTTGACTTTTTTTATGATTTCTTACATTGCTCTCCTTTCTTTTCCTAATTTTTGCTCTACTTTTCTAATTGGCTTGTTAAAATCATTTTTAGCTCTTCCAGGAGTTCTTTTTGGGTCTGAGACCAAATTACATTTTTCTTTGAAACTTCACATGTAGTTATTCGGGCACTTTTGTCCTCTTCGAAGTTTGTGCCTTGATCCTCCTAGTGAAGTTACTTTAGTCAAGTTCTTTTGTGTGTGTTTTCTTTTGTTCACTTTTTTCTGCCTATTTTGTCACTTGATCTTATTTTGTAAGAGTTGGTCTCTGGTCCTGCATTGTCCCAAGATTTTTGTGCTGGTGCTCAGGTGCTTGCTGCTGACTTTCACTGGATTTCAGGAACTCATTCCTTTAATTTACATTTCTCTAATTAGTAGTGATTTAGAACATTTTTCATATGATTGGTGGCAGTTAAGTAGGCTTATCTTTTGGCTTGTACTGGGAATACGTTTTCCCTGTTGGCCTCCCTAGCATGTGGGGTTTCTCTACTGGCCTGCCCCAAGTATAGGACTCTGCTGATGAATTGTTATGGAAACACTTCCTCTCTGCTGCCAGGCCTCAGGAGTGAGGTCTCACTATTGTCATTTTCCTTTTCTGTCATGTTAGTCAATCTGATAAGTATGAGGTGGTATATCAGAATTGCTTTAATTTATAGTTGTCTCATAAAGTGATTTAAAGCATTTTTTTACACGTGACTATCCTATCACATCTGTGGAAAGGTGAAGAGTTCATGACCAAATATGATATAGAGAGCTTCATGGGAGGTAAAATGGATTACAGAAATTTAAAAAAAAAAATGTTTTTGCCCAAGTAAAATGAATAACACAACATTAGAAGGAAAGCAGGAAACTAGGTCAAAAAATTATAGTGTTTCTCTAATGAAGATCCCATTTCTCAACTATATAGAAAAGTGAGTTAAATTTATAAAAGTAAGATCCACACAACAATTGATAAATGGTCAAAGACAGTTTTCAGAAGAAGAAATCAAAACTGCCAACAATCATATGAAAAATGTTCTAAATCAATAATAATTGGAGAAATGTAAATTAAAACAGCTCTGAGGTACCACCACACACCCATCCGATAAGCTTAGATTACACAAAAAGAAAATAAAAAATGCTAGAGGGGATATGGGAAATTAGGTACACTGATGAACCACTGGTAGAATTCTGAATTGGTCCAATAATTTTTTAGGATGACTTGGAAATATGCTGAAATGTCTATACAATTGTGCATACCTTTCATCCAGTGATACGATTACTCCAAAAGGATCAAAAAGAAAAACAAAAGAAAAAAGGCCCATATGTACAAAAATATTCATAGTAACTCTTTTTGTACAATGGCAAATAATTGAAAACTAATGGAATGCCCATCAAATGAGGAATTGCTAAACAAGCTATGGTATATCAATCTAATTGAATATTACTGTGCTGTCAGAAAAAATAAAAGGAATGGTTTCAGAAAGAAAAATTGAGAAGACTTATATGGACTGATGAAAAGTGAAGTGAATGGAACAAGGAGAACAATGTACATAGTAACTGCCATAATGTTAAAAATATCCAACTGCAAAAAACTTACTTTCCCTAATAAATGCAATGATCCACCATAGTTTCAAAGGACTCAAGATGAAAATTTTACCTCAATAGAGAATGGATTGACTCAGAAGCCATAGGGAAGCATATTTTGTTTTTTAGAACAAGCCTAATGTGGAAATATATTTTGCATGACATCATATGTAAAATGTTTATTATATTTTATGCTTTCTTGATTGGTAAGATAGGGGTGAATGAAAAGAGGGAATTTGAACTGAAAATTAAAAAAAAATTAATAAAAAAATGAATGTCAGCACAGAAAGGGCTACTGGGAAAGATCTATAGAGGAAAAATAGAAATTGTTTAGAAGAGAGAGTACAAAATTGTCACTTAAGAATTTTAATTATGTGAAGAACAAAAAGACTAAAGGAACAATCAAGCATAAGTATCATCAATCAAGAAAAAAGTTTAGAAAATATAGAAAAGGAGGGAGGATTAATGAAGACAAAAAATTTTATTTTAGAACAAAGGCACAGAAATAACTAATAAAAGAAATAATAGTAGAGGAAGAAGGATTTTAATGAACTTTTTTTTTATTTTGTAATGTTTAACAATCACTGCCATACAATTGTGATTTTATCCCCCCCCCACCTACCCCCCACTACCCCCCTCCCTCCCCACGACTGCATACAATTCTGTATAGATTCTACATATACTTTCCTATTGAGTATATTTTCACTATAGTCATGCTATGTAGTCAGACTAAGATAAATGAAAGAAATCGTATAACAAATCAGAACATGATACACAAACACATACACATACACAAACATGATCTGCTACAATATGTGAGTGACTTCCATATTTCTCTCTCTGACTGTGGCAGGCATTTTGCCTTGAGATCCTCCATTGGGATTTTTTTTTTTTTTTGGTAAGAAGTTCTTGTGTTATTACACAAATCTAAGTCTACCAGAAAAAACTCTCACACACTGTGGTTGTTGCTGTGCATAAAGTTCTCCTGGTTCTGCTCCTTTCACTCAGCATCAGGTCATATAAGTCCTTCCAGGCCTCTCTGAAGTCTTCTTGTTCATCATTTCTTATGGCACAATAGTACTCCATTACATTCATATACCATAATTTATTCAGCCATCCCCCAATTGATGGACATCCCCTTGACTTCCAGTTTTTGGCAACTACATAGAGTGCTGCTATAAATATTTTTGTACATGTGGGACCCTTTCCCATTTTTATGATCTCTTGGGGATATAGTCCTAGTAGCGATATTGCTGGGTCAAAGGGTATGCACATTTTTGTAGCCCTTTGGGCATAGTTCCAAATTGCTCTACAGAATGGTTGGATGTGCTCGCAGCTCCACCAACAATGAATTAGTGTTCCAACTCTCCCACATCCTCTCCAGCATTTATCATTTTCTTGTTCTGTCATGTTTGCCAATCTTATAGGTGTGATGTGGTACCTCAGAGTTGTTTTGATTTGCATCTCTCTAACCAATAGTGATTTAGAGCATTTTTTCATATGATTATAGATAGCTTTAATTTCTTCCTCTGAAAATTGCCTGTTCATATCCTTTGACCATATATCAATTGGGGAATGACTTGTATGATTATACATTTGGATCAGTTCTCTATATATTCTAGAAATGAGGCCTTTATCCCCGAGCTTAGCTGTAAAAATTCTTTCCCAATTTACTACATCCCTCTGGATTTTGGTTGCATTGGGTTTGGTTGTGCAAAAACTTCTCAGTTTAATGTAATCAAAGGTATCCATTTTGCATTTCATAATGCATTCTATCTCTCCTTTAGTAAAGAATTCTTCCCTTCTCCATAGATCTGATAAATACACTATTCCTTGCTTCTCCAGTTTATTCATGGTATCAATCTTTATACCTAAATCATGTACCCATTTGGACTTTATTCTTGTGTACGGTGTCAGGTATGGGTCTATGCCTAATTTCCGCCACACTGTTATCCAGTTTTCCCAGCAATTTTGGTCAAACAATGAGTTCTTATCCCAGAAGCTGGGGTCCTTGGGTTTATCAAACAGAAGGTTGCTATATTCCTTGCCTACTGCATCTTGAGTGCCAAGTCTATTCCACTTGTCTACCTCTCTGTTTCTTAGTCAATACCAAGTGGTTTTGATAATTGCTGCTTTATAGTACAGTTTGAGGTCTGGTAGCGCTAGGCCACCTTCCCAAGCATTTCTTTTCATTAGTCCCTTTGATATTCTGGACCTTTTGTTTTTCCAAATGAATTTTGATATTATTTTGTCCAGCTCTAGAAAGTAATTGTCTGATAATTTAATTGGTATGGCACTGAATAAGTATATTAATTTGGGTAGAATTGTCATTTTTATTATATTAGCATGGCCTACCCATGAGCAACTAATGTTTTTCCACTTACTTAAATCTGACTTTATTTGTGCAAAAAGTGTCTTGTAATTGTGTTCATATAATCCCTGGGTTTGTTTTGGCAGGTACACGCCTAAGTATTTTATACTGTCTACCCTAACTTTAAATGGGATTTCTCTTTCTATCTCTTGCTGTTGGACTTTGTTGCTAATATATAGGAATGCAGAAGATTTGTGTGGGTTTATTTTGTACCCTGCAACTTTGCCAAAGTTGTTTATTAATTCTAGTAATTTTTTACTTGAATCTCTGGGATTCTCTAGGTAAATCATCATATCATCTGCAAAGAGTGATAACTTAGTTTCTTCTTTGGCTATTTTAATTCCTTGGATATCTTTATCTTGTCTAATTGCTACAGCTAACATTTCTAGTACCATATTAAATAATAGTGGTGATAATGGACAACCTTGTTTCACCCCTGATCTTATTGGGAATGCATCTAGCTTATCCCCATTGCATATAATGCTTGCTGAAGGTTTTAGATAGATACTGCTTATTATTTTATGGAAAGTTCCCTTTATTCCTACATTCTCCAATGTTTTTAGTAGGAATGGATGTTGTATTTTGTCAAAAGCTTTTTCTGCATCTATTGAGATAATCATGTGGTTTTTGTTAGCTTTGTTGTTGATGTGATCGATAATGCTAATAGTTTTCCTAATATTGAACCAGCCCTGTAGTCCTGGTATGAATCCTACCTGATCATAATGTATTAATCTCGTGATAAGATGCTGTATTCGTTTTGCTAGAATCTTATTTAAAATTTTTGCATCTATATTCATTAGGGAAATTGGTCTATAATTTTCTTTCTTTGTTTTGTCTCTTCCTGGTTTGGGTATCAAAACCATATTTGTATCATAGAAAGAATTTGGGAAGACTCCTTCTTCCCCAATTTTCAAGAATAGTGTATGTAGTATTGGAATTAACTGTTCTTTAAATGTTTGATAGAATTCACTTGTGAATCCATCTGGCCCTGGAGATTTTTTCCTAGGGAGTTCATTGATGGCTTGTTCAATTTCTTTTTCTGAGATGGGGTTGTTTAAGTATTCAACTTCCTCTTCTGTTAATCTGGGCAATTTGTATTTTTTAAAATATTCATCCATCTCATTTAGATTATCGAATTTGTGGGCATAAAGTTGGGCAAAGTAGTTTCTAATTATTGTTTTAATTTCCTCCTCATTGGAGGTGAGTTCACCCCTTTCATTTTTAATATTAGTAATTTGGTTTTCTTCTTTCTTTTTTTTAATCAGATTGACCAAAGGTTTATCAATTTTATTGGTTTTTTCATAAAACCAACTATTGGTTTTATTTATTAATTCAATAGTTTTCTTAATTTCAATTTTATTAATCTCTCCTTTGGTTTTCAGTATTTCTAATTTGGTATTTCCTTGGGGATTTTCAATTTGTTCTTTTTCTAGCTTTTTCAACTGCAAGCCTAAGTCATTGATCTCCTCTTTCTCTATTTTATTTATGTAGGCATTCAGAGATATAAAACTTCCCCTAATAACTGCTTTTGCAGTATCCCATAAGTTTTGGTATGTTGTCTCACTATTGTCATTCTCTCGAATGAAATTATTGATTGTTTCTATGATTTCTTCTTTAACCCAACCCTTCTTTAGAATTAGATTATTTAGTTTCCAATTGATTTTTGGTTTCTCTTTCCATGGCCTTTTATTATTTAATGAACTTCTTAACTGATAGAATAAAATTTGACAAAAAGGGTGACAAATGAGGAAGAAGGGGTGCACTTAAGAATGAAATAAAGAGATCCTTTTTTACAGAATTGCCTTAGATTAAGCAAAAATACCTACAAAGTACTGTCTTTATGAAGGAAAACTAACAACAGCAGCAACAACAACAACAACAAAAAACTTAATAAAAGAATGAGACAAAAGGGCTAAAAATATAAACCAAAATATCATAATTTTACGTGTGGATGAGTAAAACAAGCCAATAAAATAAGAGTAACAAAATGTACTCATAAATAATCCTACAGAATCTGGGTTTTTTTTACAAGAAAATACCTCAAATAAACAAAATATAAGAGAGTGACTGGGACAGAGTTCACTGTGCATCAGGTGAATAAAAAAATAGCAAGAGTCATAACCATGGTATCAGATATAGAAAAATCAAACATTCATAATATAATTGAATAAGGTAATTAAACTGTGCTGAAAGGAATCATGGACAACAAACATTCCAATACTGATCTTTTTTTTTTTTTTGTAAATAGTATTCTGTTTTTTCCAATTACATGTAAAGATAATTTTCAACATTCATTTTTATAAGATTTTGAGCTTCAAATCTTTCTCTCTCCCTTCTCTCCCCCCTCCTCAAGATGGCAAACAATCTGGTATACATTGTACATGTGCAATCATGTATACCCAACATTAATTTTATATGCCTGAAATATCATATCATCTAAATTCATAAAGGAAAAAATGTTAAAAGAATTACCTAAAAACATAGACTGCAAAATGTATCAGGAGACTTTAATGTGCCTCACTTAGATGTGGACCAATCTAACAGAAGGATAAACAAAGGGAAAATATAGATTGAATAAATTCCTGCAGAAAGTAGAGCTGATGGACTTAAGATATTTTCTGAATAGGAGTCCAGGTATCACATGGAACTTTTACAAAAATTTACAATATATTTGGGCACAGAGATATTGATAATAAATGTAAAAATTTCAAAATAAGAAATACATCTATTATTGACAATTGTAAAATAAAAATAGTAATAAGTAATAAATATTCATAGTAATCAATAATAAGATCACAAAAAAGGCTCACTACCAAATGGATGCTTACTACTAAAATCTGAAGTAATGATTAGGTTGAAGAACAAATTACAGAAGCAATAAATGTATGAAAGCAATGATAGTGATGATAAGATGCTAAATGATAAGGTACTAAAAAGATACTAAAAACTTTTTTTTTTAATGAAACTGAGGAAATTCTGAGAGGGAAAATCATATATATACTAACAAAATAAAAAAAGAGGGGATAAACTGACTATGCATTTAAAAAAATATTAAAAGCTAGTAAATGAATTACCATCCTGGGAAGGGCATGGATATGGATTGCCCTAAACTGGAAACATGGAAATTTGTTCATATTCCCTTCTTCCTCCACTTCTCTTCCCTTTTTCTGTCATTCCGGTAACACATAGGACTATGGATTTGTAGATTCCTTGACAAGGAACTTTAGAGGGAATGCTGCCCAATCCCGTCATTTCATAGATGAAAGAACCAATACCCAAGGAGGTTATATGGCTTGTCCAAGTGGCACAGCCAATGTGTGTCAGGCAAAACTTGAATGTACATCTTCTTGATTCTGAGGTTAGCCCTCAAAGTCTATGTTGAGGGTCTATGGGAGGAAATACACATTAAAACACTATTGTTAGAGATGTGAAATGGTCCAAACATTCTGGAAAACTACTACATATGAGATAATGGTAGAAGAGTCAAACCCTTCATTTTTGGTCCATTGGTTCCAGTTCTGGTTTGATAGTCCAAGGAGGTCACAATCAGAAAGAAAAATCTTGTACATCCCAAAATACTAATAACAGCATCTTTGAAGAAGGAAAAAAAGATAACAAATCTGTTAATTGAGGATTAAATGAACCAGCTGTGATATATGAATATAGTAGAATATTTTCACACTGTAGAAATGGCAATTAAATAATATCTAAGGGAAGCACAATATTTTTGGATTGCATGAAATGGCAAATACCAAGAATAAAAGGATGTATGGCAAAACTTGAAGTGATTTGACATAACAAGCTGAAGTGGAGAACATGTATAATGACTACTATTACACAAACTGCATAAATTTTAAATAATACTACAAAACACCAAAACAGATAAATTAAGTGACCAGTCTTGAATCCAGAGAATAAATAATGACTTTCTCTTCAGTAGAGTAATGAAGGACTACAGTACTAATATATTGCCTACATGATATGTGCAGTGTCAGTTGCCTTTGATTTATTGTTTCTTACAAGAGACAGGTATAATAACTTATTTAATCATGTTTTACTTTTTCTTTTTTTAAATACATAATTTGTTTTCAGTTTACAACATTCACTTCTACAAGATTTTGATTTCCAAATTTTCTCCCCACCCCCACCCCAGGACGGAATGCATACCATCCACCCCTTCCCAATCTATGCTCCCTTCTATGACCCCCTTCCTTCTCCCATCCCCTTCCCCTCTATTTTCCTGTAGGGCAAGATAGATTTCTATACCCCATTGTCTGTATGTCTTCTTTCCCAGTTTCTTGCAAAAACAATTTTTGATATTCATTTTTAAAGTTTTGAGGTCTACATTCTCTCCCTTCCTCCCTCCTCACCCAACCTCATTGAGAAAGTAGATGATTTGATGAAGGTCATACATGGGTAGCCTTGCAAAACACCACCATCACAGTCGAGTTGTGAAAGACTAACCACATTGCCTTCTATCTTGTCCCGCCCTCCATTTATTCCATTCTCTCCCTTGACCTATCTCCCCACAATAATAATCTTCTGATTACTCTTTCCCCCAATTTGCCTTCCCTTTTATTATCCTCCCTCTCTTATTCCCTTTCTCCCACCTTACTGCAGGATAAGATACATTTCCATTCCCAGTTGTTTGTGTTATTCTACCTTTAAGCCAAATCCAATGAGATTAAGGCTGACATTCCCTCTCATCTCTCACTTCCCCCTTCTTCCCCTCCTTTGTCAAAGCTCTTTCTTGCCTCTTTTATGTGAGATTGTTTCTTACATTCTACCTCTCCCTTCCTCTTTCTCCCAGTACATTTCTCTCAACAGTTAACTTTGAGGGCTTGGAATATGACAAGGGATATATATGAGTATATGTTTTATATATATGAATATATGTTTTAGGTATTCTCCCTTCATAGTTGGCTGTTCCTGTGCCCTCTGTCTATACACAAACACACACACACACACACACACACACATAAATGTGTGTATGTATAAATACATGCATACATACATATACATAAATAAAATGTATGTTTTATGTATTTATACATGTATATAGGTGCATATATACTTACATGTATATTTGTATGTATGTATAGATATGTATATATACACAGATACATACAGATATATATATACAGACCTATACATATACATGCTCATGCATAATGTGCATATACATATTTATATGAGTGTATATGTATAGATATATTTGTGCGTATATGTGTATGTATATATACATATGTATGTATATTTGTATGTATATACACACATTCATACATATATATGTATGAATGTGTGTGTGTGTATGTATACCTTCTAACAACCCTAATACTGAGAAAGGTCTCATGAGTTACAAATATCATCTTTCCACGTAGGAATGTAAACAGTTCAGCTTTAATGAGTCCCATATGACTTCTCTTTCTTGTTTACCTTTTCATGTTTTTGTTTATTCTTGCATTTGAAAATTAAGCTTTATATTCAGCTCTGGTCATTTCAACAAGAATGCTTGGGAGTCCTCTGGTTCATTGAAATTCTTTTCTTCCCCCTGAAGTATTTTACTCAGTTTTGCTGGATAGGTGATTCTTGGTTTTAATTCTGCCTCCTTTGACCTCTGGAATGTCATATTCCAAGCCCTCTGATGCCTTGTGTAGAAGCTGCTAAACCCTGTGTTATTCTGATTGTATTTCTATAATACTTGAATTGTTTATTTCTAACTGCTTAGAATGTTTTCTCCTTGACCTGGGAACTCTGAAATTTGGCTACAATATTCCTAGAAGTTTTCCATTTGAGGTCTCTTTCATGAGGTGATCAGTGGATTCTTTCCATTTGTATTTTATCTTCTGGTTCTAGAATATCAGGGAAGTTTTCTCTTATAATTTCTGGAAAGATGATGTACAGGATCATTTTTTGATCATGGTTTTCAAGTAGATCAATAATTTTTAAATTATCTCTCCTGGATCTATTTTCTGGGTCAGTTGTTTTTCTGCCCTGGAACTGTGAATAGAATTTCCTCTCTACAGCTGCCAGTAGCTCTGCCATGTCAGTGCTCTTCTCATTCCAGGACTGCCACTCAGGACAAGGACCCAGATCAGCTGCTCAATTCCCATCGTGGTCTGTAGGCAGAAAGCTGTAGAAGCTGCCTCCTCTGAGGCAGTGGCTGCTGCTGACCTGAGGCTGAGGCTGAGGTGGGGGGTGCGGCTGGACCACACTCCCCTCTCACCGAAGGGAGAGTCTTCTCAATGATCTTTGGAGCTGTCTTTGTTGTTTGTGGGTTGAGATGTCTGGAAACTGCTGCAGCTGCCAGTGATTCAGAGCCTTGAGGTCTGCTCTAGTCCCATCTGTGCTGGCTCAGCATGGGTTGTGCTCTACTCTGAGTGCAGTGCAATAGATCCTTCCTGATACGCTTCCAGATTGTCTTGGGCTGGAAATCTGTTTCACTTTGTCCTTTTGTGGCTTCTGCTGCCCTAGAATTTGTTTAGAGTCATTTTTAATAGGTATTTTGAGGGGTTTGGAGGGGAGCTCAAGCCGATCCCTGCTTCTACTGCACCATATTGCCTCTGTCTCTTCCATTCTTGTATTTTACTATTCTCTAAGCATATATCAATCATTGCCTCATTATACCATCACAGAGTCCCTGTGATTTTGGCCAAAAACTTTGTATATGTAAAAAATATGTATTTTACATACAATGCTCAGAGAAATTATGTGATATAGTTAAGATCAAACATCTAGGACCTTGGGAGCTGGATTTAAACTTACATCTTTCTCCAAGTTCAGTACTTTTTACTGGTAACCAATACCTTTGTTTCTGGGCAAAATAATGACCAATGTCACACTTAAATTTTCATGGGTTTTTTTGTGTGTTTTTGCATATGATTCTCCAAATTTCTGGACAGCCTTAAGGAGGCTTAAATATGTTCTCCTCTTCTCAGTGACACTGTGAGCTCCTTGAGAGCAGGGATTCTTTCTTTTTATTTCTTTATGTTCACTACTGTGCCTTGCATAGAGGCTTGGCCATTGTAAGTACTCAATTTATAAAATAGTTACTAACTGCTGACCTCCCTGCCATCTTGGCTCAGGGAAATTACTGCAGATGATAGGATTGCTGAATGTAAAAGGGAAATAATCCCATCCCTCCTGGGGTCCTAAGATCCTAGATTTGGAACTAGAAGAGAACCAAGAGACCATCTGGTTCAATCTCCTCATTTTACAAATGAAGTTGTGGCCAAGAGATGTCTTGGACAGCAGAAGTTACTTCTAGGCACTCAGCAAGGGTGGGGAGACACCTATATTCATGGGTAGATATATCCCAAATAAAGATCATCTTCTTGAGGGCTAGGATTCCCTATCTTGCCAGTGATACATGGAAGGAAGGTCAGCATAGAAAGGGGAGTTGCCCAGTAGAGTCACAAAGACAATTTGACATTTATAAACCTGCTATGGTTGGGGTGGTTGAAGGTAGTGATCTTCCCTAGATTAACAACCACTACATAGATATTCCAAAACAATAGGTTTGTACTGTCTTCAATGATGTTCTCTTTCCTTCTTGTAGCTCTTTTCTACCCTTCTCTAATTTTTATTATTTTCATCTTTTCATTGTTCACATTTCAAAGTTATAGTTTTTCTATGATGATGATGATGATAAAGTTGCCAAAAAAACATTAAAAAAAAATTCTGAAAAGGAAAAGAACAGAGGACAAAAAGGACTGGGTTTCTACCATATGACCAGATGATGGCACCATAATCCCACCAGCCAGACCTGTTCTTACATTTAGTAACTGGAATAATTGCTTAGTCCTGTGTTGCATCTTCAAGTCAAATAGCAAATGTTCGTAGTTCCCTAATGATGTGTAAGCATATTTTCTTTCTTTCTTTTGCAGTAGCACTTATCCTCTTAGAACATATAGCCTCAAAAAGGAGCAGGGATAACAACAAACGAGAAGTCAAATATAATAAAACAAATTCATCTTCGCTTAAATCATACCAGTTCAGAATTTGTGATTGTTGGGATACCATTTGAACTGAAGTTTAACTTTGAATTGTCTATTTTTCAAAAGGTTGCAAGTGAATTCTTATGAATTCACTGGGTAAAGGGGCAAGTCATTTAACTTAGTATTTCTCATATATAAATGGTGAGAGTTGAACGAGAATATGTTGTGCTTCCAGATTGTCTTGGGCTGGAAATATGTCTGATTCCAGCATCTTATGACTCTGTGTTCTGGGGGCATGATGAGGAAAATGTGTGTGTGTGTGTGCACGCGCACACATATATGAAAAAAACACAAAGATATTTAAAGTATTTATCTATTCATTAAAGGGCCACTACTCAAACACTCTGATAGGATAATCCCAATTGTTAAATGTGCTTAAAAAGAAAATGCTGTGATTTTTAAAAGTCTGTGATTTATACTCACTTTCCCAATGCCCAGTTAGTCAGGAATTAGTTATTCACTAATCTTTATTTATTTATTTTTTTTAAAAAAAGAATTACTGTCTGTGAGTGCAGAATAAAATATATTAAGGTATGGAGAATTTAGAGAAGTATTTTTGTTTTGTTCTATTTCCTTCTTAGACATGAAAGTGCCCTAATTACTAAAATTAAGATAGAGAGAACTTATTTTGGTGCCTTCAATTGTGCCAAATAGTATGACGTGTTATAGTAAGTGATCTTTGGTGTACCATGCACTGTCTTCTAACTGTGTATTTCACAGATCTAAGAATAAAAGTTCAAATACAGTGAGAAATAGCACTCCCATATGTATACCTTGGACCAACTCTCTGATTGCTGTCTTATCTTAAAAATGTGCCTAGCATTTTTTTCTAAGTAGGAGTCTGATAATGTTTTAGAAACATTTAGATAACATTAGTTAATGACATTTCCACAACACCACTGTTCTGGGGCTAGGTTATTTGCTTTTTAGGGTTAGAAGTGAGCCTGAAGTGCACTCTGGATTAGCATTTTTGTTTCTGAAAGAAGGTGAGCTAGGAATAGTGGGTGAAGTGAAATCTGAATGATAAAGCCTGGAATGTTGGATGTAATAATCATAGAAAAAAAGATTGTAAATATATGTTCAGTGGATGAGCTATTTTAAAATTTAGAGCAGCTGAGTAGGCTGGCAGTATATACTAAATAGATTAGAGTTTTAAAAAGTTGAAAGCCAAGAAAGATTATAATCAGTTAACATGTGTTTGATGAATTTGTGTAACAAATCCTGAAATGTTATCATTCAATTCAACACAACAAATATTTTAGTAAATTCTTACTTTGTGCCAGATATTGGGCAAGGAAGGACCTAGGAATAAAAATAAAAATTATTTTCCCCCAATTTCAAAGAATTTATGTTCTCTTTAAATTAGAGATTATGTGTTGAAGCTTATGCCTGAAATTTCATCATTATCAATAATCTTCTAGCGTAGCAAATCTGCTATAACATCTGGTCTTAGAGATGTGCCAAGGATGTGGAAATGTTAAAAGACTTGACTTTAGTCAGACCATCAGGTTTGTTTGTCTGTTGTTGTTTTTTTTTTCCTCAGGGGCAAGTCTTGAACCCAACCAAGTCTTCTTGAATAAGAATTCCTCTCTCTCTCTCTCTCTCTCTCTCTCTCTCTCTCTCTCTCTCTCTCTCTCTCTCTCTCTCTCTCTGTCTCTGTCTCTGTCTCTCTGTCTCTCTGTCTCTCTCTCTGTCTCTGTCTCTCTGTCTCTGTCTCTGTCTCTGTCTCTCTCTCTCTCTCTCTCTCTCTCTCTCTCTCTCTCTCTCCCTCCCTCCCTCCCTTTCTCTAACCAATGTGTCAAAGTAAAAAGAAGGCTAGTTACTTAAGTATTGCTTTAAAAAATATTCTTAACTGAATAATTCTTCTCAGTTCTTCTAGATGGGAGCTCAGTAAGGAACAATGATTCTAGATATCTGTCTCTTTTTGCAAATGAAATCACCAAGGATGTTTCCTTGGGTTTGGGATAATGTTTCAAGAGAGGGTGATACACTTGATAAAAAAGAAAGGAACTGCTAGCAAGTCACTAGAAGAAGCCAAAAAAGGACTATTTCCAAAGATGCTATGTTTACAAAGTTGTTAAGCTAGGTGTCATATCCCAGAACACTAAAGAGGTGGACACAGATTGTACTTATCTTCAGAAAAAAAGAATATCCCCTAATATTTGTGTGAATATGTGTGGGGGCCACAGATTTACTAGTTACTCTGCAGAAACAATACCCTAGAGTGCTATTATATAGTTATCAAAACAGAGATGTTATTTGCTTCCAAGAAACTGATATAGAGAGATCTACTGTAAGGTAGCACCTCCATTAAGAAGAGAAATATCATCATACTTTCGAATGATAAGTGAACTGCTTGTAGAATAACATATTTAGAGGAAGAGACCTCAGAAATCATATGTAGTTCAAATCCTTTATTTTGAAGATGAGGAGAATGAGAGCCAAAGATGAGATTTGATTTTCTCAGGATCTCACAGGTACAGAGTCCAGGTCCTGTGATCCCAAATGCAGGGTACATCTCATTGCATGATGGGACCTAAAAAGGAAACATTTCCATCATCATTGATTTTATAATAAATTCTATAAGGCATGGATGTCCCTAATTTTATGCAACAAATATGTGTATGAAAAAAAGCACATGAAACAAATTTCACTATTGAGTTGTACTTTAACTGGCTGGTGGGAAGTTCACTATTTAATTGAATTCTGTGTTAAACATTTTAGCAAGGTGAAGAACATGAGCAATCACTCCCTAATTGATTCCTTTTGTACATTTAGACTTTTAAATATGTTTTCTTAAAATTCGGGGACTCATCTCCATATGAGAGAAGAGTTAGTAAATTATTTTGAAACTTTTAAGATTAAAAGTACCATCATATTACTCAGATATGATTGATCTTGAGCGGAGAAATTTTGAAGTGGTCAAAAGCATGTGGGTCCATCAAATAACCCTGGAATAATGAAAGTTGGAAAAGTAGAAGATTCTGAGCACCATAGAATACACTGGAGTACTTTCTCTGCCTGGTTAGTTCGTATGAAATCCCGATGGCAGGTGTGTAAATAGGCACATAATTATTTATATACATAACAAATATTATAAATATAAACATAATATTATATACATACATACAATATGCATACACCCAAATGTGTGTATATATATATAATATTATATACATTAATTATATACATACATATAGTATGCATACACCAAATGTGTGCACATATATTATATACAATAATTATAGACATACATGTAATATACATATATCCAAATGTGTATGTGTATATATATATATACATATTCACATATGGGTACCTATATGGATTCAACATGAGAATTCCACAGAGAAACTAGAACAATTAAAAAATGTGATCAAATTAAAATGCTTTGTTTCATAGCAACTCCAAAGTTAAAATTGAAGATAACTTCAGGTATCTCTACTTTAGTTAAGATTCAGACTAACACTCCCACCTCTAGCCTTAGGGTCACCCCTACTCCCATAGACACATCCCTCCCACAAACTGTAGCTAATTGGTCACTCAAGGTGTCAAGATGGGAAAAGCAATCCTTTCTTGGGAACTAAATTGCATCTCAGGACCCCTCCAAAAAGCCTTCCATTGATGAAGGTTGGTGTAATAAATCATTTTTTGGTATTTAAATTCAGCTCTGAGATAACACTTTAAATTCCTAACCTCAGCATGCTAATCTCCAGCTAGGGTCTTTAAGTTACTTTCAATTCCACTGTTCAAGAAGGGGCTAGTTCAGTTTACCTGCCCAGGCATTAGCTTAATTCCAAGGAAGATACTTAGCTGAGAAGCCTGTAAAGGCTACCTGAGGGGTCGCCTTTTTTATTCCCCCCAGCCCAGCTCTTGCCAGTTAATGAGTGACTGCTTTTTAAAGCTTACAGGGGAATGGGACTAAACAAATGAAACAAGGAAAAAATATAAGCCAAACAGCTTAGTTCCCCTGTATTGTTTATTTTTAATCCTCCTTTGTTGGGTGGGGACCAAAGTGGGGTAGAATGTATAGAAGTCTTTGTAAGCGTCCTGAAATTGCTGAAAATCCCTTCAAAGCAAAGCCAGTTATGGAGACTTGTTTTTCCCCCATTGCTCCCCACTCTCTGCATCATGTGATCAGGTAATGTACTTGATTCACACAAACAGGTAATCCACAGGGCTGCACTCCAGACAGTTAAGTGGCTTTAACATAAACTCCCATTGCAAGGAGACTAGAATGCCAGATAAAAGCTTCATTTGTCTTCTGAGAACTTGCTGAAAATCTACCCATTATACAGTGCAGACCTGGATGAAGGCTGCCGGTGCCTTTTTGATGTGGGAGAATTCCCTGCTTTCTGTGAAGAGTCAATGACCCAGCTTTTCTTCTGCCTTGGCAGAATGTGGGTATTCACTCAGTGCACATTCCAGGGCTGTGATGGATGGCTGAGCTGAACTTGGCCTGCACTGAGGAGTGGAGGGGATGAAAACTGGGCTTGGACTGAGCCTTTGTTCTGTCCCACCGTGGCAGCCACTTGCAGTAGCTAGTCTGTGGACTCCAAGGCCTTTCGGTGAGAGGACAGATCATTTGGTTGGCAGATAGAGCAACAAAGGTTTGCTTATGATGCAGTGCCCTCCCCAGAAAAATAGCTTTTTGTGTCAGGATATTTATCATTTGCTCATATCATCATTTCGGGGGCAAATGGAGCTTGGACAGTGCACTGGGGAGCCTTTTATCTGGGCATGTGAACACTGCTTTGAAGCTGGGGCAAGCCATACATTACAACCAAGTGTAGCATTAGAGCAGCAGGAATGGTTGTGGAAAGAGTGGGAGAGACTGAAGAAAGATACTCAGCTGTTAATGGGAAATAAGAAAAGTTTAATCTTATCCTCCTTTCTTTCAGCAAAATAAATCCTTTGTTCCCTCATCTAAAAGAAATCAAATATTTGATCTCTTTACAAGGCGTTCATATCTTATTTTTTTAGTCTGTCTCATGATTCTCAATAAAGAAACATTTTGAAAACACTGCAAAAAATTAAGAGTCTTCTTGGTCCTCAAGGAATCACAGAATTTTGGAACAGGAAGAAACTTGGGGGATCATTTAGCTCAATGTCTTCAGTATATAGAAGGAGAAGTTGAGGTCTGGAGATATTAAATGACCTTCCCACAGTTACACAGATTATGGTAGAAGCCAGGTTTTTGATTCAATTTGAATTAGTGTGTTTTTTAAGTTATTATCTTTCCTAAAATAATAGAATAATAGATCTTCCAGAAATCTCTGACGCATTAAAATTACTCCATTAAATTAGAGTTGTACTAGGGGAAGAAAGCCTACATGTCGGGCTCTGCTTATCTCATGATGCTAATGAGAGCAACAAACTGCCTTAGATCTTCTTAAAGTGGGGAAGGAGATAACACTTATGTGAGAATGACAGCAGTATTTATATAAGTAAAGTTAGTTGATGACTTTGTGGGTAGTGATGGGAGGAGAAAAGAAAGATCAATTTCAGGGTAGGCTGACTACTACTTGACTCAGTGGCAGAGATCTAGATTTTTAGAGCTCTTAGAATATTTTTTTTTTACCTATTGGTATAGGAAGAATGTATTTACTTAAAAAGTTAGGTGGACTATGATCTTGTCAATGTGAATAGTTCTCCCACAAGTACAGATTACAACTCCTCCATGCTTGTTTCATGCCGTGCAATTGTCCATTTCCCCCTTGTAAGATCTTTACTGAAGAGCCATGTAATAGGAGGAAGGCTTATCTCTGCTTCTTTTAATGTCTTTGCAGCACCACCAATGAAATACTCTGGTTGTCCTTCTCTTGTCTCTCAATCAATAAAAGCTAAAACATACATTTAATAAGCTCCTACTATATTCTGCTGTATTATATTCTTCATTGGTAGTGTACTTTCCAGGGATGTACACATTGACAATGAGGTTGATGCACACACTGCCAAAGCTAGTTCAGTGTTTGGGAGATTTCAAAGAAAAATTTGGGAGAGAAAAGGTATTAGACTGACTACCAAACTGAAGCCATTGTGCTGATCTCATTGTTGTATGCCAGGAAAACATGGACAGTCTACCAGTGCCATGTCAGGAAACTGAATCGCTTCCATTTAAACTGTCCTAGGAAGATTCTGAGGATCACATGGCAGGATAAGGTACCAGACACTGAAGTCCTTGCTTGACCTGAACTGCCAAGCTTTCAGAGTATGCTTCATAGAGTGCAACTCTCATGGGCTGGGCAAGTTGTTTGAATGCAAAGTGTACACTTGCCAAAAAGACTATTTTATGGAGAACTCACACGGGGCAGGAGATCACATGGTGATCAGAAGAAGTGATACAAGGACACTCTCAAGGTCTCTCTCAAGAACTTTGAATTTGATTGTACGACATGGGAGACACTGGCACAGGACTGCTCAGCATGGCATGACCACATCAGAAAGTGTGCTGTGCTCTATGAGCAAAGCAGAATTGAGACAGCACAAAGTAAATGCAGGATGCACAAATTTAGGGTATCCACCCCAAATGTTCACATGGACTATCTGTCACCAATCTGTGGTAGAGCATTTCAAGCTTGTGTTAGTCTGATCAGCCACAGTAGAATACACTGAAACTTCACTTGATCATGGTGATGTCATTTTGGTCCTCTTCAAGAACAAGAACAATAACCAACTAACCAACTATATTCCCAGCAGTGCTCAAGATTTTGAGAACACCAAGACAGTAATGAAAGAGCGTCTATCCTCAAGGAGTTTATATTCTATTAAGCAAATTCTCTCTCTGTAAGTGACCCAGCTCTTTTCCTGGTTATATTTTATATCCTTGATATGATTTACACTCACTTGTATGCACACTTCTTTGCTTAGAAAATGCTACAGATCACTGTGTATGTTTCCATTGTCCTTTAAGTAGTTTCATCAATGAATCAAAATTTATTAAGCACTTACAATGTGCCAGGGACTGTGCTAAGTAGTAAGGTTCTTTTAAAATCATGGTAATCTATGATTTAAAGTATTCTAACATCAGTAAGAGACTATTGGTGTTAAAAAGGTAGGCTTTAGTGATAAGTGAGATTTTTGAGAATGCTGAAAGTACAACTTTGCAATACAGTCTGATCTCCACCTCCAGTTCTATTTTGGACCCAGTTCATTGTATGAAACTTATGCCAAACTTGGCATTTACTTTGATTTTTCACTGTCCAATAGATATTTTAGCTGCATAGGGAAAATTGATTCTGAAATGACAGCTGCAACAAATATAAAGACAAAAACTGCATTTGTAATCAGAACATAGAATGATGTTAAATAAAATTAGCAGATGCCATAGCTTCTACTGTTTAGCAATACATCCCCTTGCAAATGAAAACAATTTGCTGGTCAACATGAATAAACCACATCAATACGACCATATCAAGGTTACATAGATTTGTTTCATTTTTGCTTTCTTGTTCTGTATTGTATTGTATTGTTTATGTATTTGTGTTATTTTCAAAAACTATTTCCACTGAAAATCAGAAAATCACAAGAAGCCATATTTGTCTGAGATGGTAAAATATGAAAGTAAGTCTCACTATTAAACTATTCGAGTTCAAAATGCAACGAAGATTTTGGGAACATCTTGCATCTCTATGTTTAAGTTTTTACATAGGCAACAGAAATACATCTATGGTTTCTTTTTGACTTGAGAAAAAGAGTAAATATTTTGAATGAAATTGTTAAATCTGAAATTGTATTGCTACAAAAGAAATTAAGATTGATTGTTGGCAGCCACATTTTAGGAATGATAGAGATAATTTGGAAAGTATCGAGAGGAACGCAAAAAAGATTGTGAAGGTCTTCTAGTTTATTCCATTTTAGGATAAAGGAACTGGAGATTTTCATCTCAGAGAAAAGAACTCCTAGTATGCACATAGGATCACTGCTGTAAAGTATTTGAGGGGCTGTCATGTCAAAGAGGGATTAGAAATGTTCTGTTTGTCCCTAGAGGGCAGAACTAAGAGTACTGGGAGGAAATTGCAGAGAGGCACATTTAGACTTGAAATCATGAAAACACTTCCTAACAATTAGAGCTACTCCAAATTGGAATGAGCTGCCTCAGGGAATAAGAAGCTCCCACCCATAGGAGGTGTTGAGACAAAGGCTACATGAGCACTTAAGAGTTATAATGTAGAAAGAGCTCTTGGTCAGGTATGGTTTAGACTAGAACAAATGGCCTCTTTGGCTTCTGTCTCTCAGATTCTTGGATTCTGTAATTTGTTCATTTGATATTCACAAAAAAGCAATCACTGAGGGGTAAATAGGTGATGTAGTAGATAGAACATTGTCTTTGTAATCAGGAAGACCTGATTTCAAATCCAGCCTTGAAAACTTACTAGCTGTGTGACCTTGAGCAAGTCACTCAACTCCTGTTGCCTCCAAAAAAAGAAAAAAAAGGAATTATCATTACAGAGGAATTCAGCAACCAGACAAGTGATAGAGATGCAATGAACCTTTGCCATCTCAAAAGACTATTGAAATCCATATTTTCTATTTATATCCTCCTCTTTCCAATCTAATTCTCATTTTCTACCACCCTCCTGGGTACGCTTTCACCTCCTGTAGTACCTTTGGTACTTGGTTTAAGAGTTTTCTCTAATCTACCATGTTTTGTTACTCTTGGCAGTTCACATAAAAAAAAAAATTAAAACAATATTTATTAGGTGCCTCTCAAATATAAGACACTGTGCTAAGTATTTTGCCATTTGATCCTCATAATGACCTTGGGAGTTAGGTACTATTATTATCTCCATCTTTAGAAATGAGAAAAGTGAGGCAAAGTTAAATGACTTATTCAGGGTCATACTCTAGTATCCGAGGTCAGATTTGAATTTAGGTCTTACTGACTCCAAATCCATAGCCCTACTCCACTGTGCCACCTAGCTTCCTCTATCTTTGTCATCTTTTCCATGGGGCAGTTGTTGTAACACTGTAACACTTGCACTATATAACTTGCAGAGCTGTTTGGAAAAAAAATCTTAGTAAGCTGTCAAAATGGACTTTGAATTCTTCAGTTGGATGTTTGATCCCATTTATATGAGCTCTCCCTCCCACGGTGACAATTTACAATCAATCAATGTTTTCTCAGGCTACATAAAAATTGTGTACACGCCCTTCTATAATTCCTCTGTACAGGGATCTGTCAAATATTCTGAAGACCTTTTTAATGCTTCACAGGTGCCAGGAGAGTACTGATCCTCTCTGACCTATTATTATTAATATGATAAATTTTCAAAAATCCCTTCTTAATCATGATCTCCTTGTCTTCAATTTTTTCTCATTCTTTTACTGTTGATTAACTTATTCTTTATACTCATGTTCATATTTAGATCTACAACTGTCTTTTGCATCCACCTACATCTCCTTCTCTAGAAGAAGAATATCCTATCTTTGACCAAAGGCTTAATACTAGACAATAAAGCCTGTATCTATGATCTGGTTAGGATAGGGAACTCCTACATGTTCTTCCCTCTTCCAATGAGGGTTGACATTTTCTCTGAAATGTACAGTTATAAAAAGTTGTCTGGGGCAATGAAAGATTAAATTATTTTCCCCCAGCCACATAGCCAATATGTATCAGAGGCAGGACTTCAATTAGGTCTTCTTGGTTTAGAGATCAGCTCTCCATTTACTCACTACATCTTGGAGCCATTTCAATAACGTACTCATGAACAATCTAGATTCCCCTGTCCCCTTAAACTTTTTGTCATTCCTCCTTTATTAATTCCCTAGCCCTAGCCCTAGCCCTAGGGAACTCATACTATCCACTTAGTCTAATGAAGATAGCTTGCCTATGCATCTCAGACAATCAGAATGGATCCACTACAAAGATGTGAAATTCAATACCATTTAGGTACTTATTACTAATTGGTTATCACTTATTGAATCTCTATCCTATTACCCATCCTGGGTGTTCTAAACCTTTTCCAGGTTATTGAATCTTTCCCAATCTCCCCCTAAGATGAGTTACTTTTAATTGAGAAGTTTATATTATGAGCTACTTTTACTTCCCTTCTCTAACTGATGTTCATAAAACACACATACTGCCTCTCAACAGAAAAATATGAGGCAATAATTGTGAAATAACAATATGTTAATTTGTTTTATCTAAACGTATTTCTTAGTTATAGAGAGTGGAACTGGTCCTATAACGAATCTTAGATGAGGAAACCATTTCTTCCAATGATGAAGCTTCCAAAGGACCTTGTCTACTTCTTATACTGCTACCTACCTCTTAACAACTTTGCAATTATATGGTTTTATTAGTAAGTATGAGTCATTGGTAAGTGAATGAGTTTCTTTTTAGAAAAGAATAAATAAAGCATTAAAAATTCTCTTCACAAAACATATATGTGTATATAAGTGTACATATACCTGCATGTGTATATATAAGCATGCATATGCATACATATATACAGATATTTGAATGTTCATGATTACTCTTTCTTTCTCCTATCCTGTCCATGGAGACAAAAAAATATATCTTGCCTTGATCTAGACCTGTCATTTCATCAGCAAAGGGAACACATGGAGTAGGACCTTCCTCTAGCAATACAGGTCAGCAACTCATTTATAACTTTATCTTAGAGACTTTCCTAGAACATGAAGAAATTTAGTGATATGCCTGTAACCAAATAGCCAGTAAATAACAGAGGCAGGGATTAAACTTGTCTTCCCTGACTCCAACTGACACGCCATCAAAAGTCTCATAGTGCCCCCTGTCTCTTTCTCTCATTAAAATCCATTTTGTATCTATTTTTTCTGATTTCACTACTGCCTATCCTGTCTGCATCACAGCTTTATCCATTAATCTTCTCTAACTCTGGAGTAGTTGGTGTCTTCTTCTTTACTCTCTCCTTATGCAATAGATAGACACACTTATGTTTTCTTTCTGATTAAAATGTGAGGTCTGTGAGGGCAGAGACTGTGCTTATTCAATTTCATGGAATGAATTAATTTAACAAATAACGATTTAGGTCAATAAATATTATTGAATGAATTTTTTACACTTAATAATATTTTACTTTTTTCTAATTATATGTAAAGATAGTTTTCAACATTTATTTTTGTAAGATTTTTAATTCCAATTTTTCTTCCTCCCTTCTTTCCTTCCCCTCTCCCCGAGATAGTAATAATCTGGTATAGGTTATAAATACACAATCATACTAGACATATTTCCACATTAGCTATGTTGTAAAGAATTGGAAGCAAAGGGGAAAATCATGAGAAAGGAGAGAGAGAGAGAGAGAGAGAGAGAGAGAGAGAGAGAGAGAGAGAGAGAGAGAGAGAGAGAGAGTTCATTCTTCAATTTGCATTCAGACTCATATTTGTTTCCCTGGATGTGGATAACATTTTCCATCACAAGTCTTTGGTATTGCTGAAAAGAGCTAAGTCTGTCATAACTGATCAATGCACTCTGTTGCTGTACTATATACAGTGTTCTCCTGGTTCTGCTCACTTCCTTAGTCATCAGTTCATGTAAGTCTTTTGAGGTTTTGTTTTTTTTTTTCCTGAAATCTGCTTACTCAGAATGAATTCTTTTAAATGAGTGAAATGTTGTCCATCAGAAACTTAAAGCAGTGAACTAACCGATGGACAATCTAGAATTATTTAAAGATTTTCATGAGGTAAAATCAGGTTTGATATAATAGCTTCCTCCAAAAGACCACCAACAGATTTTTGTCATTGTATTTGATGCACAATTCCTAGGAAAGCAGTAGCTTTTCTATAACTGCAGTTCATATGTTAAAGGGTGTAGGGCAGAGACTTTAACAAAGACAGTCGTCTAAATTGTAAATTGCTCAACTCTCAAATACCTACTCCAGTAAACTCCTCATGTTTATACCAGACTACCTACTGAAGAAGAAATCCAATGAGAAAACACACCAACTTCTTCAGTCCCAGAGTTCTACAAGAGCTCATCAAGAAACCCAAAGGAATAGGAAAAGGGACACCAATGAAACAAACTCTTGCACAGGGAAGCCTGCCATTGGTACCAGACATGGCCAAAGACACGCATAGCCTGAAAACTCTATGCCCAGACACATCAAGAACAAAGGACTCACCCAAGAAAGTTACAAGGTAGTCAGAAAAATCCCAGGGTGGGATTTTTTTAGAAGCCCCATGGTGTGGGATCAGATCGTGACTTAGAATGGCTTCACAGCACATTCAGACAAATATCCTAAGCTCAGGGACTCTGAGGTTCTGAACACTGTCCTTTGATGCCAGAGTGGTATTTAAAAATCCAAAGGTCTGGAACTCAAAGATACAGTGGGAATAAAACCCAGGAGTTTGAGTTAAGTGCAACAACCCAGGTGACCCAAAGTAAGCTCAAAGCAAGACCAAACCATCCCATCAAAAGTATGGCAGACAGAAGAGCTTGCTTCTGATACAAAGCCCCCAAATTATGAACTACAAAAGCAGAGATGAATGGGAGCAAATATTATCCAGTATTATCATAAACATAGAAATTCATTATAAATAGAGATTTATTATGAAACAATTGCAACCAGAAATTCAAAAAATATTTTATATAGGGAGTACACAAATACTTAGAAGAAATGAAATTAAAAAGTCAATCCAAAGTTCTTGAGGTAAGAAATGGAAGGAAAATGATCACTTGAAAAGAGAAAATGCTAAGTCCTATCCAAGAAAACCCAAAGAAAACAAAAATAAATAACCTAATGTGCTAGCAGGGAATGTTAGTACAAAATCAAATACAATAATCAGAAGGCTAGATCAAAAATAAAAAGTACAAAACAATGAAATAAATGTAAGCTATTTCATATATGTTTTTAAAAATGACCTGGAAAAACAGGTGAAGAAGAGATAACAATCACTGGGACTCATTGAAAACCATCATTAAAAAAATCAAAAAGCCTGGATACTATATTTCAAGAAATTATAAGTGAAAATTATCTCCATTTTTTAGAATCAGTGGACAAAAGGAAAATAGTAATAATTTAACAACGTCCTCCTGAAGGAATCCTGAAAAGCAAAAGTTCTGGGAAGGCCCCAACCAAAACCTAAATTTTCCAAATCAGAAAAAAATACAGGAAAGATAAAAGAGGGAACATCCATTCTATCTCAGTGCTGCCACATCCTGCCCCATCATTGTTTAAGACGTGGTATTTCTGCTTTTGCAGTGATTGTATTTAAAACAGCTGCTGCCATTAATATGGTACATAAAGTTGTCACCCTAGGACTTTAATTCACTGTAAATATATATAATTTTCTCCAAGTTGATACAAGGGGTTTCACTAGGCATGTGCTAAACTTTGATACATTATTCTCATCAATACAGTTCAAACGTGGTTCATTTTTAAGTCTGGTGGAATGTGTGAGGACTTACATGTTAATGGAGCTTTTACGAAGGATGATGCTTTAATTAGGAAATACCTGTATAAGTTGTGGTATATGATTGTGATGGAGTACAAGTATTATGTAAGAAATGATGAAAAGAATCATTCCAGGAAAACCTGGGAAGACTTATATGAATTGATTCAAAGTGCAATGAGTAGAATCAGGAGTTTATTATACCCGATAAAAGCAATGTTGTAACAATATTCAACTGTGAAAGACTTAGCTACTCTGATTAATATAATAATCTACAACAATTTCAAAAGATAGAAGAAAAATGCTATTCCACCTCCAAGGAGAGAATGAAGAACTCAGTGCAGACTGAAACATATTTTTTCACTTTCTAAAAAAAAAAAAAAATAGAATGATGCTTCTCTGAAGAAAAAAAACACATCAATTTAATTTTTGCAAAAGGGGGAAAAGCCAATAACTTTTAAATTTTCTGGATAAAATTCTTCTAAATCATACCTTCTTGTATTTTTAATTCTCATGTTAAATATCTTCTTCCCTCCACTCCACCATAAAACTCTGGAAAGTCATTAAATAGTTATATTTAATCACTTTCCAGAGTTTTATGGTTTTATTTTAAGATTGGGGTGGGGATATACATGCACTTCTTTATCATGCACACACACACACACACACACACACACACTCACACACTCACAAACACACATTGCCCTTCCTTCCAATAACCCACCTCTAGCTATTTAGCATGTGACTCCCTCCCTCATTAAAATTTTGGAAGGAGAATCAGGTTATTCAAGCATGAGCCATGAGAGCAGTGTAGCGGGCACAGTGCGGGACTCTCAACAATAGAATTCTGCACCTGCAGAGGTTCCTGCCAAGACTGATCTCACACAACTGTTGCACTTGATTAAATGCATTAGGCAGGGGAAAATGGATTTCTATACATCTCATTGTACATGTTTTATTGGTTATGCTCATGGGTGGAATATAAGGTGAAGTTGAACAGGAGACAGTAAGAAAATCATGCCAAGACTCAGACCTGTTTTAAAATTCTACAGATTCTGCAGGAAGTTCTTGCCAGAACTTCATTTGGACTTAAATAGAATGGCATAATTGAGTTTCTGTGTGTTTAAAGGAATTGTCAGAGAATTTGTATGTAGAGATTTTTCATCTCATTTTTTGCAAGTTTTCCCCAAAGTGGGCAATTAGAAACCATTTTTTTAACCTACTGTGGTACATGTCATGGGACACTAACCTAGAGTCACATAATTAGAAAACTTCTTGCCCATACAAGCTAAAGGAGCTTGATTGAAAAAGTTTTGTCTTCTCCCCTGTTCCTTCTCCAAGTTTCAAATTGAAGCACCTGTTGATCATATGCAAAAATATGGGGAAAAAAAAAACATGATAAGAAGACTCAGAAGTTTGCAGTGGACAGACCACTGAGAAGGTGATTATTCTGAGATTTTCATAGAGAATCCCAGTGACTCTGGACTAGGGAGGACATGAGAAGCCATTTCCCACATCCCTGTTTGGCTGTTTCTTTCTTAAATGAAAACATTCCAAAAATACTTTGTGGAATTTAATGCCATAGTTTGATGGAAGACAATGAAGGTACTCCTGTGAAGCATAATGAAAAAAATCATATTGACAAAAAAATCTTTTTCATTTCTTAGGTAGGAATTGTCTTAAGGGGAATATATTAATGATCTTGGTGCCCATCTTCCCAATAATGTCTTCACCATAGGACCATCATTCCAAGGTCTAGCTTCTCTAGATCCATCGAAAGAGCTATGGATACAACTCTTCTTCCATCTTATGTTGATCCTCTGATACTGTAGGTGCTCGTGATCCTACTGGGTAGTTGGTTAACAACCTTGTTTGGACTGCATGAAGGTCTTGCTTTTCTCTCTCTGCATTCCATTCCTCAAAGGCTAAGTAAAAAGAATATTTGCTTTTCCAATACTATCTCATGCAGGCACTTGCTAGAATATAAGTTCTTTGAGAATAGGGATTAGTTTACCCTTTTCATTTCATTCTTCAGTACCCACAATTTCTGGCACATAGTAGTTGCTTAATATATCCTTTTGATTGACTGATTGCCATAGATACCACTAGCAAAGCAAAGAAAAAACAAACTAACAGCTTTTTCATTAATATTTTATCATCCTCAGCATTGGTAGCCACAAGAACTTTTATTTAGCATCTTCTGTTTCTCTCTATGTGTGTCATTTTTCTTGTTACTACTTAATAGGATATATAATATATATAGTCAATTCAATGACTCACTAATATAATGAAATTACTAAGTGGTTATAATATCATATGATCATAGGTCCAGACCTGGAAAGGAGATTGTCTGGTCCCAATCTCTCATTTTATTGATGAGAAAACTGAGGACCAGACAGTTTAAGTGACTTCTTTAAAGTACCAGAGGTAATAAGTAGCAGAAAAATGTGATTTGAATCCAGATCCTCAGACTCAAATCTAGTATACTTTCTGCACTGCCTCCTTATAGGAATAATTTTTTTTTTTCTAATCCTAACTGAGCCCTTACTATAGCAAGATAAATGGTCTTCTTCCTAATTGATGTTATATCTCATTCTCTATGATAGATGTTCCAAATCTTTTTGTCTTTCCCTTAGTCTCCTACAGTATCTCCTCTATACTCTGTCAGTCAAGGACCTTGCTTCATGCTTTGAAAAAAATGGGTGCATTCATTGAGAGTTTCCCCTTATTCCCTCCTCATCACACATCTTTCAAATATCACCCTCTACCATCTCTTCCTTCACTTTTATTTCAGATGAAGAGATGACCTTTCTTCTTGCCAAGTTAAATCCTTTTATATGTACTCTTTTATATGTACTATTCCAGTTGGGATCCTCCAGGAAATTGTCTCTACCATCATCTACAACTTTTTGCTAATCTTTTCACACCTACTAGATATTTCCCTTCTGTTTCATATTCATAAGGGATGTTATTTAGGTCATACTTACATGTTCTAATGGTTTTCCCCACTTTCTTCAATTTAAGTCTAAATTTTGCAATGAGAACCTCATCATCTGAACCGCAGTCAACTTCAGGTTTTGTTTTAACTGTTTAGTTTGTCCATTTTTGGATGCAAAGTATATAATCAATCTGATTTCAACATTGACCACCTGGTGATGCCCATGTGTAAAGTTGCCTTTTGGGTTGAAAAAGAGAATTATCTTGATAAAACTCAATAAGTCTGCCCTGCTTCATTTTGCTTCCAACACCAAACTTAGCTGTTATTAGAATTATCTTTTGATTTCCTTATTTTACCTTTCCAATCCACTATGATGAATGTGACATCGTTCATTTTTGTTTATTTCTTTGTTTGGTGTTATTTTTAGAAGATATTTTAAGTCATCATAGAACTGATCACCTTTGGCTTCTTTCGCACCAGTGCTTGAAGCATAAACTTGCATTACTGTGATTTGGATTTGGATAGATATTATTCTGTCATTTTTGAGATTATACCATAGTATTGGTTTTCTTACCCTGTTATTGATTATGAGGGCTGCTTCATTTCTTCTAAGTAATTCTTGTCTGTAATGGTATGTAGAAGGATCATCTGAATTAAGTTCACCCATTCCCATCCATTTATGTGAAGAGTATATTGTACAAAATGTCAGACCAGATAAATCAAAAGCCAAAATTAAGGTTGCAGAGATGAATATCAGTAATCTCAGATTTGCAAATAATACCACTTTGGTAGCAGAAAATGAAGAATAACCGCAGAGCCTCTTCATGAGATGTATCTCCAAGGCAATATTCACAGCACTGGTGGTGACTATGAATATGCCAGAGTAGTTTTTAGTCTCAAAATATAAAAGACTTTCCCTGTAGAAGGCAGAAGAAAAAAATTTATTTAAACACCAGAAAGCCAGATCTCAGAACCAGAAAGCAAAATCCATCTTGGGGACCAAGAAGCTAATAAATGTGATCACAGCAGAGGGCAAAGTCATTCTCAAACCTCCCCTCCCTCAGCCAGGGCCTTCTCATTATCAACTGTCACAATGTGTCAGTTGGCCTGTGTTCTCTCCCCTCTGACCTGACCCCACTCCCTCACTTCCTTCTGATTCTGCTCTATCCTTCCTGTTTCACCTCTTCAGCAAGCCCCTCCCACCACATGTGACCCAGGCTTCCAGGTGATTTAAGCAGATCATATGGGCCTATTAATTAATGAGAAAGATCTTTCCTTTTTAAATTACTATTATATGAGGGTGGAAAGAGAAGAGTATAAAAGCTTACTTAAAGTTTAACATCTAAAGCACTAAGATCTGAACAACCATTCCTATTGCTTCCTGGCAATTAGAGTGAGAGGGAATGGAAGCAGTGTCAGATTTTATATTCTTAGGCTCAAAAGTCACTTAAGATGGCTATACTAGCCTTGAAATTAAAAATAAAAAAAAAAATATTTGTTTCTTGGAAGGAAAGCTGCAGCAAATCTGCACAGTATAGTAAAAAGCAGAAACATTGCTTTGCCAACAAAGGTCCATAGTCAAAGCTATGGTTTTTCTGATCGCAACCTATGGCTATGAGAGTTGGACTATAAACTCAGTGACACAAGACTGATGCTTTCAAATCATGGTGCTGAAGAAGACTTTTGAGAATCCCTTGAACATCAAGGAGGTTAAATCAGTCAGTACTTAAAGAAATTAAGGCTATTTATTGGAAGATCAAATACTGCAGCTAAAGCTTAAATACTTTGACCATATAGTGAGAAGATGGAACTCATTAGAAAAGACACTGATATCAGGAAAGATCGAAGGCAAAAGTAAAAGGGGATGTCAAAGGATGAGATGGATAGTGTCATAGAAATAATAAGTGTGTACTTAATCAGACTTTGAGAGGTAGTGGACGATAGAAGGGCCTGGTATACTATGGTCTATGGGTTCCCAAAGAGTCAGACATGACTAAACAACTGAACAACAGAAGATTTTTTCCTTCTGCCTACAGATTTGATTATGTTTCCTCATCCTTTACCAAACATAAAATAAAATGAAATGAAATCCTCACTTGATCTGACCACCCCCTCATTAACTTTTGTCCCATTTCTCCTGCACATTGTGGCCAAACTTCTTAAGGAAACCATATACAACTGGTGCCTCCACTTCTCTAATTTCTGCTGACCTCCAACCTCATCATTGAATTGAAACTGCCTTTTCCAAAGTTATCAATGATCTCTTAATTATCAAGTCTAATGATTTATTTTGAATCTTAATCCTCCATGACCTCTCTGTAGCATTTGACTCTCTTGATCACAATTTCTAAGATATTTTTATCTATTTAGGTCTTTATGACAGAGTTCTGTCCTGATTCTCCTTTTATTTGTCCAAATGCTCTTTTTTTAAGGTTCTTCCATCGCAGCTGCCTCCAGGTCATGTACTCTAACCATGGGTGTTTGTTCTACCAGGCCTTTATACAGACTCTGATATTCTTTTTTATTTTATACTCCCTTGGGGATCTCATCAGTTTCCATTATTTAAATTAGTCAGTCAGTACCTCGATAAACATTTATTAAGGGGCCACTTTGTGCCAGGCACTGTGCTAAGAACTGGGCATACAAAGAAAGATAAAAGAAAGTCCCTGCTTTCAAGGAGTCAATAGTCAAATAGAGGAGATAACATAAAGTGAGTATGGGCAAACAAGACATACACAAGATAACTTAGAAATAATTCATAGAGGGAAGTCACTGGCATTAATGGGAATCAGGAAGGGCTTCCCATAGGGATTTTAGTTGGGACTTGAAGGAAGACAGGGGAACCAGGAGGAGAATATGAGGAAGGAAAGTATTCAAGGCATGAGGAATAACTAATGAAAAT
The DNA here is from genome assembly GCF_028372415.1 of Notamacropus eugenii. Classification (NCBI taxonomy): domain Eukaryota; kingdom Metazoa; phylum Chordata; class Mammalia; order Diprotodontia; family Macropodidae; genus Notamacropus; species Notamacropus eugenii. Next base: position 190,412,851 of record NC_092876.1, on the reverse strand, counting down.
TCCCAGATCCTGGAAATGGAGTGTCTTTTGTGATGATCAGTAAAGTGGCTAGTGTCATTGAATCTCAGAATACATGGAAGAGAATAAGATGTAAGAATCCTGGGAGGTAGAAGGCAGTCAACTTATGAAATGAGAAATAGAAGAATTTATATTTTATCTTGGAGATAGCAGGGAGTCACTGGAGTTTATTGGATAGGGTGACATGATCAGATCTATGCTTTAGGAAGATTAATTTTATAGTTGAATGGAGGACGTCTCTCCCCATACCAATCCATCCTCCATCACTAATGTGATTTTTCTAAAGCACATATCCAATTATGTCATGCCCCCCTACTCAATAAATGAAGTCCAGTGGATTCCTATTGCCTCCAGAATCAAATGCAAAGCGTTCTATGTGGTGTTCAAAGACCTTTCCAAGTTGATCTTTCCTACTTCTCCCTTCTTCTCAGCTGCTAATTCCTTCCCCTTTCAGATTAAGTTTTTTGATCTTCCAGTCAATAGCTACCTACCTTTCTAGTATTCTTACACCTTATTCTCTGACGCATATTCTTCAATTCAGTTACATTGACATTCTGCCCCACAAACAAGACACTCAGTCTCTTGACTGGTATTTTCTCTGACAAGTATGACACTTAGGTTGTGAGCCTGGGTTGATGAAAGGATGGTGATCTGGTAACTTTGAAAGGAAGGAGAGATTGAGAGAAAAGATACCAAATTCAGTTTTGGATATTTTAAATTTAACATATCCATGAAACATCCTGTTGAGTAATTTGTGTGGGATGTCATTCTAGAGGTTAGCAGAGAGTTTATGGCTGGATAAATAGTTCTGAGAATCATTATCATAGGGAAAATTATTGAAACCATGGGAGTTGATGAGATCAAGTGAAATAGTAAAGAAGGAGAAAGAGAATAAGACTCAGGACAGAGACATAGGGGACACCTATTTATCAATTTGCCATATCTATTTAGATGATTCTCGATATCTAGCCTTAGTCTCTCTTCTGAGCTCCAGTCACATTTCAGATACCAGATATTTCAGTTATGTCTTGTAGGTGTCTTAAATATGACATGCTCTAAGCAAAACTCATTTTCTACTCCCTCACACAAATCTTTTCCCAAAATCTTTTGTCAGGTATCAACATGCTTCCACAACAAGCCAACATCCAAGGCCACCATCTTGGCATCAGTTTCAACTCCTTATTCTCACTCCCTCTGCCTCCACCTCCACATGCAATCAATTATCAATTCTTATTGATTTTACCTTCATAGAATATCATATATATGTATATGTCTATTAGTGTATTATGTATGTATACACACACACATTTTAGGTATGAGGAAACTGAGACAAACAGTTTTAAATAACTTGTCCAGGATACACAACTTGCAAGTGTCTGAGGCCAGATTTTTTTTTTAAATTGTAAATAGCATTTTACTTTTTTTACAATCAAAAGTAAAAAATAGTTTTAAACGTTCACTTTTCATAAGATTTTTGAGTTCCAGAGTTTTCCTTCCTTTCTCCCTCCCCTGCCCCATCCCTAAGAATAAAAGCAATATGATACAGGTTATACATGTGCAATCATTTTAAACGTATTTCCACATTGGTCATGTTGTGAAAGAAGAAACAACAAAAGGGAACAAAAAACATAAAAAAAGGGAAAATAATATTTTTTGATTTTCATTCAGATTCCATAATTTTTTCTCTGAATGTAGATTGCATTTTCTATCATCATTGCATTGCTGAGAAGAGTTGTCTATTATAATTGATCCTCATATAGTTTTCCTGTTAGTCTGTACAATATTCTATTGGTTCTTCTGAGGCCAGATTTGAACTCAGGAAAAAGAGTCTTCCTGACTCCAGAACTGGCATTCTATCCACTGTGACACTTAACTGACCTCCAAAGTCTTAGTACTGTTGTAAATTATATGGTGTTCTGTATATCTATATATACATACCTATATGTATGTACATATAGATATGTAGGTATGTATACACACATATCTTTCTCTCCTCTCATATAATCACATTCTTAGTTCAGTCCACGTTGTTTCTCAGTTTGACTATTGCAAAAACCTTCTTAATTCTTTCTCTACTCATTCCCTCTTCCAAACCAATGAAAAGGCAAAAAAACCCCCAAAATCTATTATGTAAAGTCACACAGAAGAAATTTCTGCACTAGTCATGTTCCAACAAAAATAAGAGAAAGAAAAATAAGATGCTTCAGTTTGTACACTATGAGTCCATCAGTTCTATATCTGGATTTAGACAGAATATTTCTCATGAGTTCTTTGAAATTTTGATGGGTCATTGTGTTGATGAGACTAACAATTTTTTTTCCAAGTTGAGCTTTCCTACTTTTCCCCTCTCCTTGGCTGTTAATTCCTTTCCATTTCAGATTAATTTTTTCTATACTGTATATACAGTGTCCCCAACATGTTGCTCCTCAGTAATTTTCAGTCATCTCAAACTCTTTGTGAAGTAATTTAGGGTTTTCTTGGCAAAGACACCAGAGTGGTTTGCCATTTTCTTCTCCAGCTCATTTTATCAGTGAGGAAACTGAGGCAAATAGGGTTAATTGACTTTCCTAGTGTCACACAGTTAGGAAGTCTGAGGCCAGATCTGAACTCAGGTCTCCCTGACTCCATGTCCAGCACTCTATCCACTACAATGCCTTGTTGTCTTATTGTTTCATGTGTGTCCGACTCTTCATGACCCTATTTGGACTGTTCTTGGCAAAAGTGTTGAAGTAGTTTGCCTTTCCCTTCTCCATCTAATTTTATAAGTGAGGAAATGGAATCAAAGTTAACCCAAGTTAAGTGAGTTGCCCAGGGTCACACAATGTCTGAATGTGTGAGGCCACATTTGAACTCAGGAATATGAGTCTTCTTTATTCCAGGTTCGGCATTGTGCCACTTACTTAGCTGCTCCCAGAAGTCACAGTGCTCTTTTAAACTATAGGGTATTCCAAATATTTTAAGTGTTAAAATCCTTCTTCCATACTGGAATGTGTCTTCTTCAAGAACAGACATAGTTCTTTGTGTGTCTTTGCCTCTGTAGTATTTAGCAGATTTCTTGGAACGTAGTAGACACTTAATAAATGCTTATTGACTAAGCCCAAAAGTATGATCCTTTTCCTATTACTTAAGCTGTGGTATACTCAGGAGCTACCTGTTTCTGAAAGACTTACTGTTATGGATCCAATATGTGCATTGATAAAGTTTGTTAGTTTCAGACAAGGGGCTTGCTGGTTGATTCTATCCTCCTGACTCCCCACAGTCATTTCAACAAGCCAGAAATAGTTGGTTGCTCTCATCCCATATCCAACCTAATTAGGCCCTGCAAAAGCCCATTTTACCATTATAAAATGGTAAGGGATCCCTTGCCTAAGTAAAAGTACATCTGAAGAACTAGTTTGGGTATTAAATCTACAAATTAAATCTCTAGCTTTTATTAGCACCAAATCCAAAACAATTACAAAGCAGATGGAAAGCCCTATTTCATGCCCTCTAGAACATAAAAGTGTTGATTTAGATTACAGCTAATCTAAAGTTCTATGACAGAGAAGAGAGAGAGAGAGAGAGAGAGAGAGAGAGAGAGAGAGAGAGAGAGAGAGAATTGAAAAAAAGGAATAAATTAACTTGCATTTATTATAAGGTAGAACCATTGTACACACTTTAGTGTGGAATGATTTTCAGGACACCTGGACATTAAATTTTAGGAAACATTTAGACACTCATCTATTACAAACATTTTCTTTTACTTGAAAAAAAAAAACAATAAAGGGAAAAGGTTCACTATTTAGACTTAGTGCCATGTATATCTATAGTCTCTCCAAAGGAAAGGCCTCCCACCTTTAAAATAAAATAGCTGGTTTTACACAGATCACAGGGTAAGAAGTAACACCCCCTGTTTTGAATCAAAGGTAGAGGTACAAGAAGGTTAATTATCCATCTGAATAATATCACTGGGTGGTTATGTTGAAAAATATAAAAAAATCTCCACAGCCACATTTAATCAGAAAGATTCCAAATCAATTCATATTAGAAAGAAAATAGAAAAAATGACAATTTTTAAGGTAAGTTGAGGTTTGATGTTCTTAATGTCTAGAATTGTCCACACATGGAATGTATCTCTGTAGGTGTCAAGTTCTATCTTATCAGAAGTCTTGAAGCAAAGGATGACCATTTGCCAACTGTCTTGTAGATGTGATTCTTTGGCTCTCATTGGAACCAGAGGGCTGTTGAAGTTCTTTACAACTTCTGAAATCATTGGCCCTCACCATCTCTTGGCATACTGGGTAACCTAGTACACTCATGTAATATCATGAGGTCATAGATTGAAAGTGAGAATGGACTTTAGAGGTCATCTACCCATCACCTAGTCCAACATGTTAATTTTATAAATTTGAAAACTGAGGCCCTGAAAAATTAAATGACTTGCCCAAGGTTGCACTGGTAGTAACTTAACTCTGGATAAATACTATCAACTCCCTGCTACCTCCAATACCAATTGCAGCTGATTTGTATTTTACAGTAAGATTTCCTACACAAACAGGGAGCTCAGCAAAAAACGTGAGAAATATAAACTCCAGAAAGCCATAGCAAGGGTATAGTAAGATTGTGAATTATTTAAATAAGTGTTCACTAAGATAAGAGAGAACTCCATCTTGCTGTAGCTTGTCCCATGAATCAGGCACTATTTCATTTTGCTATTCTTAGTTTTATAATATTTGCGTTATGGGAAATTAGGGTAATTTCCACATCACTTTGATTTTCTTCCCAATAAATGAAGTGTGTTTGACATAAAAAGACAATGCCCCCTTGTTGCCTTCCAGAGTTAGCTGCATTTTTCAGAGACCCTTAGACTGGAATGAGAACCTCTCTACTCTCCCATCACAACAGTCATTTGTTGCTTTCTTTCAAGTAGTTCTATTGTATGTTGTCTGATATCTTATATGTTGCAGCTTTTCATAGTCTGTGCATGTGTGTGTGTGTGTGTGTGTATGTGTATGTGTGTGTGTGTGTGTGTGTGTGTGTGTGTGTGTGTGTGCTTGGAAGGGTGGGGGTGTTGAAGGGAATGAGGGAGGGAGAAAAATGTTGCCAATATGCTAAGCTCCAGGCCTTCATGGAGTTAAATGAAATTAATAAATTAAACAAAAGCGGATGTAAGCAGTCTTGAATGGGGAATTGTTTCTCTTTGCCATCAACACTTGGGATGTGATTGAAAGGAGGAATATGTAAGGAATGTTGACTACGATTCAGCGTCACTGCCTCTTTCTCACATAGGGCTTACTTTTAAACCAATTCTTGCTTCGGGAACAGAGGAGGCACACACAGCTGTGGAAGAGGGACGTGAGCAATCAAACATCTGAAGCAATGGGGCACAATGAACTGAGAACAAGACTTGTTTTCAGAAAGTTGAAGTGTTAAGTCTGACTTTGCCTGCTTAGTTGTGGGTTCTGCTTTCTGGTGAAAACAGTTCATCACCGTCTGCTCTTTGATGATCCTCATGGTTCTGACTGTCGCTATAGCGTAAGAATTATAATATGATAAAAATTCACATACACAGAGAGCTTTAAGTTTTACAAAATATGTATGTATATGTGCATGTATGTATATGTGTGTATAAAACACACATACGCACATATATGCATGTTTATATATGTACAAAATATATAGTATGTATGTGCACGCATTTATATTTATTTATATATTTATGCACAAACAGATACACACACATGTGTATGTATATATATGTGTGTGTGTATATGCATATATATATATATGTACGTACTTGTTTGAGTCTTATAACAACCTTGAAAACTATTAAGACGCCCATTTTATAGACAAGGAAACTGAGGCTGAGAGAGGTTAAGTGACTAGCCCATTTACTAATTGCATGACTAGTAAATGTCTGAATTGGGATCTGATTGGAGCCTATGATTGGAATGCAGAGCCATGGCTTCCGGGGCTTCTACAAAAAGGACCTAGCACAGTCTTCTTCCCATTTCCTACCAGCTACTCTGCTTTTAGATGTCTTTAGTCTTTTCAGTCATTCTAGATACCTTTTGTTCCCCACTACTTTTCCCCTCCCCACTTCCACTTTTCAGCTTCGTTTTGTGTATTGCCCTCCCCTTTGGATGGTAGCCTCCTTCAGCATAGGGATTATTTTAATTTTCATTTGTATGGGTATCTCCAGTGATTATAACAGTGCTTGGAATATAGAAGGTGCTTAGTAAATGTTGATGGATTGATTATTGGAAATCAACACTTCATGTACCATTATATTATGCTGCCTCACACAACAGAGAAAATATAATCTTGGATAAGTCATTTAATCTATAAATACCTACCAATCAGTTCACAAAAGAACTCTGAACTTAGGTCCAATTTATCTAGGAACAATTACAGTTCCACTATTCATTGTAGTATCATCACTCCTTGGAACTTCAGGTTCTTCTCCAAAAAAGAGATAGTTACTTCTGCAACATCTATCTCAAAGAATTCTTGAGGGATCAAATGCAATTATGTTTATGAAATTCTTTGTATCCCTTAAACATTATATAAATTGAAACTATTATTTTGATCATATCTAGTACTCAAATGCTATTATTGTAACTAACTATCCTATGTAAACTTTATAACTTTTCAGATCCTACTTCATAGGATCTGAGAATAAAATATAGATCTGGAAGATATTTTAGAGGCAATCCAGTCCAATCCTCTTATTTTAGAGATGAAGAAATTGAATTTCACTCAGAGAAGTGATGATTTGCCTAACGTCACATAGTTAGTGAAAAAGTCCTTTGTTTCCAGCCTCATAACACTTTCTAATTTTCTGCATTGTATCTTCATCTGATCCAGAGGGCAACCAGCACCCCAAGGTCTGCCTAACTAAGGGCAGACATTTGACTATCTTGCTTGACACCACCTTCCTACATGTACTAGCCTCATTTTAGCTCTGGGGATGAGAATCAAATCAATACTATCATTTTTACTGAGAGGCCACAGTAATCTATTACTTCGTAGTTCTACTTATCACCTTGGTGACTGCTTAGATAAAAAATACCTTTCTTGGCCACCATTACCCTATGAATCTTGTATCTGACCCCACACTTAGAACACAAGTTTTTCAAAAAGAAGCACTTATACTTTCAGATTTGTATTCCTAGGTCTTAGTAAAATGCTTGACACAAGACAGATATTAAATAATGACATGGCTGGTTGATTGGTTTTCTCATCACCCACTTTCAGAGTGGCTATGAAGATAAAATGAAATAATATTTATAGTGTTTAGCACAGTGCCTGACACGTAGCAGGTGATGTATAAATGCTGATTTCCTTCTCCTCTCTTTCCTCTGAACCTAGCTAAATGGGTACAGAGGCTACAATTCATCATAAGCCTGGTATAAATGTGTGTGTCAGGGTGGGGGAACATAGTAGATGATTGTTGATGTTTATTAATTTTTTCAGCATCCAAGATATTTGCCCCAAATTCATTAAACCTGATCCTGCTTTAAATTTATAGTTCTTTTCCTGAGATAGTTGTAAGGGATATAGAGGTGTATATTTCTATTTGATCAGGCAGTAGCATCTATTGAGCATTGAAAGACAAAATGTCAAATCATTTCTCATAATTTCTGCTAATCCTCTACTTCTTTGATCCCTATAGTTTCACTATAGGCCACAGTCCCACAAGCTTGCTGATGTGCTGCCAGCTAGTATAAGTGGTGATAACTCACTTTATTTGGTTCAGCAGTTCTGGTCCTTCCTCACTCTTCCAGTTTATTCTTAGTCTCTGCCTTTCATATGGCCTTCTGAGAAAAGAAAAAAAAAAACAAGCCCCTGATTTGCAATCATCCTAGTCACTCTTACATTTCTATTGCTACCTCAATTTGCTCATTGGTGATAAACTATTCATTGGCCAAATCCATAATAGGATTTGACCACGGTTACACAACTGGTAAGGCTTTGAAGCCAATAATTCAACTCATCTCTTCCTGACTCCACATCCAATGCTCTGTCCATTGTGCTAGCTACCTCCAAGAGAAACTCATCATCATAATATCTCCAAAGTGTCATTTTTTTAAACATAACATCTCCCAAAGACTACCTACTAAGCTACAGAAAAGTTACAATCTCCATCAGAAGAGGATGAGGATGTAAGCTCATGCCATCAAATCAACAGGTCCTTGAAATAGATGTGCACATACATACATACATACATACCTATGTATGTATATACATACACACATACCCCACATGTATACACACATATACATATATGCATATATACATGTACATATATGAATGTATATGTGTTTATACATAAACACAAATATATATGTGATACACACACACACACACATATATATATACATATATGTCTGTTAGCTATCATTTATTAAGTGCATACTATGTGTTAGGCACTGTGCTAAGCACTAGGGATACAAAGAAAGGGCCACAGACATTTCCATAAAAACATACACATATTTCAGTGAATGTGTGTATATGTGTGTTTGTATGTATAGATAAATGTGGGTGTTGTGGTGATGGTTCAATTGTTTTAGTCACATCTGCCTCTTAGTGACCTCATTTGAGGTTTTCTTGGCAAAGATACTGGAGTGATTCGCCACTTCCTTCTCCAGATCGTTTTACAGGTGAGATATGAAGGCAAACAGGCTTAAGTGACTTACCCAGAGTCACACAACTAGTAAATATCTGAGGCCAGATTTGAACTCAGGAAGGTGAATCTTCATGATTCCAAGTCCAGCGGTCTATCCATTGTGCCATTTAGTTGATTTGTTTTATAATATACAAAACACTTTTCCTATTTATCCCATTTGATTCTTTGAACAGTCCTGTAAGATTGGTAGTACATATATTTTCATCCCCATTTTATAGATAAATTAACTGAGACACAATGAACTCCAGGTTATGCAACTAGTTACTGGTGGAGATGGGAGTCAAACCTAGGCTTTCTGATTTTAAATCCACTGCTCTCTTCACTACCCTACAGCAGCGATTTTGGTCCAAAGAAGCTTTTTCCTTTTTCTTCATCATATATGTGCATTTTAATGAGAAAACAGTGAGTGAAATGCATGCTCACAGAAAAAGCAGTTTCAATGACTACTTAGTTAAAAGGGATTCCAAAGAATAAGGTTATGTTTTGCTAAAACAAACAAACAAACAAACAAAAAACAATACTAATGACTCCAGTAAAGTTATTCTTTTGACAAGAAAATAAAGGTCTTGGTTTGCAGTTCCAAAATGATGTTACTTTCTAGATACCCCTCCTTTGTCCCCACCTCAAACAGCAACAACAATCTTTTTTTTATCTCTTCTTCTTTTTTAAATTTTTTTACCTTATTCTCATCTTTCCCATTTTCATCCTATTTAATCCCATGGGGGTAGGAATGGGTTCAGATTTGGCTTTAGAAATAGGTAAAATAGTTGGTTATGTTACTATATGTGATAAAGGGAGTGCTGAAAGGCTTTCTCAAGCACAACTGACCTGCAAGAGACTGTTACTATTTCTTTGGGCTAACTAAAGATAACTTGCTGTGAAAAGATGAATATTACCTGAGAGGAATAAATCAATGAGTCATTATCACATAGTTAATGCCTTAGGAAAAAAAAAAAAAGACTTCATGCATGTGGGATGAGATGAAAGGATAGCTAGGTCAAATGTCTGAGGGGGACTGGGAAGGGTGTCCAAGTAGGGTACCTTGAGTGTACGTGGGATAAGCCATAAGAAGGGGAGTGATTACAAAGGGTTGGAAGTAGGTTGAATATCAGACTTTGTTTATTGAGTATTTTTCCTTGTCCTAGTCATGAATGGAATATCAAGAGAGTTATGTCTAACTTGAGAAATGGAATTTCAAAGGTCAAGTCAGACTTTGAATACATGCAGACTATAGCGTTGCTTATCAGTCAATGAATCAATATTTAGTAACTGCCTACAACATGCCGGCCACTGTGCAAGCACTAGGAGTGCAAAAATGGACAAAATATGATCTCTGCCCTCAAGGAACTTCTAATCTAATTGAGGAAACAGCATGCAAACACATACACACATACACTCACACACACATATATACACACACATATACTGACTAAGAGAGAGATGGAGAGAGCTGTACATAGGATTAATAGGAAATAGAAATCTCAAGGTCAAATAATGGCCTGTGGTCCCTGAAAGGGGGAACATTAAGCAAATACTGGAGGTAATTCTTTGTCCTCTGTTATGAGGTGCCTCCCGATATGCTAAAAGCCACCCCTCCCTTTACACACAAACATAAGTCTACCTCTAATCCCTATAGTTAAAGAGGAAGCTCAATGGCTACCCTGGCAATTTGGGTGAGGAAGAAAGAGAGTAGAGAGGGATCATAGAGTAAAAGGAAAAAGAAAAAAAAATTGGACATTTTAGGTGATCAGCTACCATATCTACAAATATTTCTTTTAGGAAAATATGTAAATCCTTTGACTTCCTGCTTTGTGGTCACTGAACACAATGACCCAGAAGACCATGAAAAAGTGGCTATATGCCCTGGGTACAAAGCAGAATATATTTGAGGGCAAGGACAAGTAATTATCTTTGTTATGCACTACATCTAAAATGTTTAGTAAATCCTTATAGTTTCTATATGAAATATCATAGCTTATATTATATCATGTTGTCATAACACTAAATGCTTGTCAAATTGAACTCAGTGTAATGCCACAATCTATTCAAGTTGTTTTCAAATAGCTTTTATTCTCAACTGTTTTCTTAGCTTAAAAAAAAGCAATAGTGTACGTGCCTTTCTTTTCATCTCAAAATCACTGGTCCTTTAAGAAGACTAGATTATACTGTTTCCAAATGCTGACTACTTGTCCATCCTCTGGGAATCAAACAAAAGCAGGATTTGACAAAGGGAAAAGGCAATATTAATGTAAGGGATGGCAACAAAGAGTTTGACTTTAGGGATAAATCCTGAGAAAAATGGAGGATTCCATTATCAATTCTAATTAACAAAAAATAGTTATTTGCCAACCTAGTATATCTACATTCAAAAAGATCACCTCAAACTAGTCTAATGTTCATTCTTTGATAAGATAAAAAAATCAGAGAGCTATGAAGAGTGAGATAGGTTGAAACTTTTCTAAAGAAGCATTTAGGATAAGGTTTTTATTGTGCTGCGATATTGGAACAAAAGAAAAATATTTATTGCTGTAATTAGGTGAGAGCAGAGTTATTTAGAAACTAATTTTCTTAACTAATAGAATAAAGGTATATGATGCTCAAGTACACTCAAAGGAATAACACTAACCTCCCTTCTTTGTTTACCTCTCCCATTGTCCCTCCCACCCCAGACTCTGACTGACTTGATTCTTTATAAATTTTCTCTCATATGATCGAAAAGCAGTTGAATAAATCTGCTTTGGAATGTCATAAATTATGAAATTTATTTTAAAAATTTCTTTAATAGAAGCAGATAGGTGCCACAGTGAATATGGTATTGGACCTGGAGTCAGGAAGACTTTTTTTCCCCATAAAACATTTTAATTGATGCTCTGAGACAGGCAGGTGTAATTGAGGATAACCAAACATGATGGAAATACAAATTCTTCATTATCTTCTTTTCACAATGTAGTTCTTTGTAATACAGCTGACAGCTCCTTCAACCAGTACAGAATATTTCAGTTGTCACAAGATGCTGAAACCCAATCTCTGACACCTCTGGAGACAACTTGAAGATTAGATCAAACTGTTATAATGGTAACCCACTATGTGACGAGATTGCATCCTACAAAGGGATTCGACAATTGATGGGTTACAAAGTTCAGTGCTTCTTTGGTTTAAAAAAAGTCTTCAAAATATCGGGATATATACAAATGCTCAGGTCCTGTGCTTACTCAAGGGCCAGGAGTTTTTAGATTTCTTCATTTCATATTGGTCTCGATTCAGATTTATAGTTATGCTCTCTGACATCAGATAGCTACTATTTGACTTTGATCAAGTCATTTAACCTCTTTCTGTCTTGGTTTTCTCATCTGTAGCATAGCAATTATAGCACCTACCTCCCCTGGTTGTTATAAAGATCAAAGGAGATCATATTTGCAAAGTGCTTTGCAAACTATAAAGTATGATTATTATCATTATTTCATCTCACCATGAAGCAAAATCCATTCTTCCACGGGGTAACTTCTCCTTTCAAATATCAAACTCTGAATTTGTAGTCTTAAACAAATTCAGAATTAATAATGGCCATTATCATGGTCAGATGATAACCACAAATAACTATAAAGATTCAGAAGTTTGTTATGGAGATTTTAGCTAAGGTTACTTCATTAGGTGAAAGAGAGGAATTGCTGAATGGAATCACCCTTGGTACTGTTACTGTGTCAGTGGGAATCCCTGATATCCCTGCATATTCCTAACTTTTTCATACTGCACAAATGATTCTTCTCTGCTCTTACTTTCTGGTCCAAGTGCTTATCTGCTTTTATCTTGCTCTTGCTTATAGACCTTCCTTGTCTGCTTATCCAAAACTTGATTTAAAGTCTCTTCTGAAAGATAAATGGAATATTAAAACTAACAGCTCTCCTTAGAATAAACTGAGATCTCCTAAGAATGTCTGTTAACAGCCTAGCTCAAGGATTCTCTGCCATCTGTGACTGCCTGCAAAAGTTTCTATGATTACTGTAAGGTACTGCATCATCGCCCAATCCAAAGTCTATAATTTTGGAGTTCAGCAACCTGAGGAGGCATTCAGAAAACAGAACAAAACAAAAACATTTTAGTGAAGAGATTGGAGAGATATTCCATATCTAACTCCATGACATATATCTATTGGATAGAGGAAAGAACTAAGTAGAATGAGTTCATATTTCTTTTAAAATATATTTTATTTATTTAATAAAATATTTCCTAATTGCATGTGAAATTTTTAAACATTCTTTTTAAAATTTTGAGTTCTGAATTCTCTCCATCCTTTCACCACCCCTTGAGAAGTCAAGCAATATTGAAAGTGATTATATATGAATTCGTGCAAAGTATATTTTCATATTGGCTAGGTTGCAAACACACACATACACACACACACACACACACACACACACACACTAAAAATAAAGAAAGAAGAAAAAACCATGCTTCAGTTTGTCCTCAGAGTTCATCAGTTCTCTCTCTGGAGTTGGATAGCATTTTTTGTCATTTCCTCAGTTGGAGTAGTTAAGTCTTTCACAGTTTATCATCCTTTCAATATCACTGCTACTCTGCGCAGTGTTCTCATTCTGCTCATTTCACTTTGCATGAGTTCAGAAAAGTGGTGATTATTCATTATAGAATAATAGTATTCCATCATAATTATATACCACAACTTGTTCAGCCATTCCCCAAATTGATGAGCATCCCCTCAATTTATAATTCTTTATCAAAAATGTGGTTCTGTCTCTGAAAGGTGCAAATATTATAGTTAGGAAAAAGGACAAAGAAATCTAAGCTTAATATCAGGTAGGCAGAGATTTTAAAATACTATTGAAACAGAAAAATAAATGTTTTAGGAGTATTCTAATCAAAAGCCAAAGTGATCTGTAACAGGTCCTATGATTTAGTCAGCATTCCCTTTACCTCCATTGGTCTTCACATGGAGACTAAGTGATACAAAGGAATTTGAACCTAGGCATTCACAGGTTCAAGTGCATTATTCAATTAATTATTCTTTATGACTTCCATAACTAAATAATATAATGGGAATCCCTAATATCCCAATATTTTCCTAACCTTTCTACTGACCTCCAGTTGTGCATCTCCAACTGCCTTTCAGATGTCTCAAAATGAATGTCCAATAGATGTCTTGAACTCAAGATGTCCAAAACTCAACTTGCTATCTTTTCCCCTAAACTATGTCAATTCTTTAAACTTAATTATTATTTTCAAGACGAACACTATCCTCCTTATCCTCCACATTTGCAAGCTAGATATCATACTCAAGTCCTCACTATTCTCATTCTTCACATCCAATGTGATGCCAAGACATGTATATTTTACCTTAGAGACACATCTAGAATATGTCCCCTTTTCTCCTCTGATACTGCCACTACCCTGGTGCAGGCCCTCCATCATGCCTCACTCTTGCAATAGCCTGTTTTTGGATCTGGCAACTCCAAATCTCTCTCTACTCCAATCTATCCTCCATTGTGCTGCCAAAGTTATTTTTTTTCCAAGGTACTGGTTTAACCATATTAACCTCCCGTTGATCAAACTCTAGTGTCTCCCTATAACCTCTAGGATCAAATACAAAATCCTTTATTTGGTATTCAAAGCATTTCATAACCTGTCCTACCACCCACATGCCTTCCTAGTTTTTGGTTGTTTTTTGTTTGTTTGTTTGTTTGTTTGTTTGTTTTGTTTTGTTGCATCTTAAGCTCCCTACCATGTATTCTTTGATCCAGTGAGTATGGAGCTCTAGCTATTCTAGGAATAAGATGCTCTATCCTTTGCCTCCAGGCATTTTTCTCTGGGTGTCCTTAATACTTGGAATGCTTTTTCTCTTCATCACTGCCTTTTAACTTCCCTAGTTTCCTTCTGGCTCCAGCTAAAATCCTATCTTCTACTGGAAGAATTTCTCAGTGCTTTTTAATTCTAGGGTCTTTCTTCTTTATCCCATATTTAGCCTATTTGTGAATATTTGCTTGTTAGTTATCTCCCCCGTTAGATCATTAGAAACTGTCTTTTGCCTCTTTTTGTATTTCCAACATTTAGCACACTACCTGGGACATAAGAGGGGCTTAATAAATGTTTATTGACTGACTATTTCACTTTATACTGAAATGTGTGATGTAGAAATATCCTCTATCAACGAATCAATCATTAGGTACTTATCAAGTCCCTGCTATGTGCCAGGCACTGTGCGAGGTGCTAACAGCACTATGACAAGAATGAATTCCTGCTTCCATCAGTCTCTTCCATCAAGGAGTTTATATTAAATAGGAAGGGTCAACATGTACAAATTCTAGCACAAAATGCATACAAGGTAAAGTTGGGGGACATTAGCAGCTACAGAATCCAGAAAACTTCATGTAGAAAGTTGTACTTGAGAAGAGTTTTGAAGCACAGAAGAATTCTATGAGGCAGAAGTGAGGCATTTGTGCCTTCTCATAGTGCAACATGTAGAGATGGAGCATCCTGGGTGAGCAACATCAATAAGACCAGTCTACCTGCATTGTAGAGTGTGGGGAAGTGAGTAATGCATAGTGAGTATGGAAAGGCAGGCTGAAGACAGTACATGAAGACCTTCAAATGTCAATCAAAGGAATTTATGATCCTGAAGGCAATAGGAAATCATCAGAGTTTATCAAAGGAGGGAGTAACATGGTCAGATCTACTTTGGGAAAATCACTTAATTAATTGTGATAGATGAAAATGGGAAAAGATTTAAGGGGAGTACACCAATTATGAAGCTGTTGTAATAGGTCAGTTGAGAAGTAATGATGGCTTGAACTATGGTGGTAGTCATGAAGATATTGAAAAGATTTTGGAAAGATGTTATGGAGGTAGAAATGCCAAGTTCTGGCACTTGATTGAACAGATGGGATAAGGGAGAGTGAGGAGCTAAGAATAACAACAAAGTTGTGAACTTGATTGAAAAATGAAATAGGGAAGACCAGTAGAATAGGGAAAAATATAATGATGTCTGTTCTAGATATCTGAGTTCAAGTTTTTATCTTTGATTGTTATTAATAATAACAGTAACTGTTGGGTCTCCCTATTGGCTTACACAGGTTGAAAGTGCAGGTACTACTTATGGACCTATTCTCTCAAATTATAGGCATGAGGACTTTGGCTTGTTCCATTTCAAACTGGGACTAGCTTGTACCTATTTTAGGCAACCTAGTGGCTCTTTGCTCTTGAGCTCTCCTCCTACTGATGCAAAATTTAGTTCAAAAATCTGGTCAGGATACTCCACTACAGATCAGAATTCTTGAGGTCATGAGGTCCACCAGCCTCAGCCTCTCAGGTAGTTGGGATTGATTACAGGTGTGATCTACCCAGGTCAGCTAGAATACTCATTTTGAAATGTCCGTTAGGCAGATAGTCATTTGAGATTAGCACTCAGGTGATAGGGCTAGGTATACCCCAAGGGAGATGATCACATCAGCAAGTAAGAGACAACAGAGAAAAAAATAGAAGAGGGTCCTAGACTGAGCCTCGGCTACACTACATTTTAGTGACATAGTATATATGAACCCACAAAGAAGATGGGGAATGAGCAGTCATACAGGCAGAAGGAGAAATGGTGGATGATAGTTTAATGAAAGCACAGAGAAAAGAGAGTATCCAGGAAGAGAGGGTGGTCAAAAGTATCAGATGCCATAGAGAGGTCAAGAAAGAAGAATACTGAAAATAGCCATCAGGTTTGGCAAACAAAAGGTCATTGATAACTTTAGGGAAAGTAATTTCAGCTAAATGATGGTGTCATAAACTGGATTGTAAAAGGTTGGGAAGAGAGGGAGAAGAGAGGAAGTGGTATAAATTATAGGTTTTTTTTTTTTCCCTAGGAATTTGATTGATATAGGTGGGAGAGATTTAGGACAGTAGCTTGAGGACATGATAAGGTATAGTGAGGGTTTTTTAAGGATTAAGACACTTCTGTTTATAAGCAGCAGGGAAGAAACCAGTAGATAGGAAGGGATTGAAGGGGCAGGAAATACACCACTGTAAGACTCATCATCAGTATATTTTGCTCAGATACCCTCTTTGCCTCAGGCAGTGGTGATCATAGGTGAAGCAGGTGAGAGTATAGCTTGAGCTCAGTTAGAAGGATACCATAATATTCCAGGTGAATGAGCATGATGGCCTGGTTAGAGTGGTACTAAAAAGGTTGGTTGCCTGAAAAAAACACAACAAAACAAAAACAGTGGGAATGTAAGAGAGATATCACAGAGGTAGAATCGGCAGCACATGGTGTAAAGATAAAAGCAGTGACATCAGGTACAGGAGACTGAAAATATATTATCTGTTCCACCAGTATTATGTTACACAAAACATCTTTTGAGGTCTCAATTTCCTCACCTATAAAACGAAGAGTTTAGGTAATTTCTAAAACTTCTTCCCATTCTAAGTCTATTGCTGATTTCATAGAAGGCAGAAAAAAGTCAACAATTACAAGATTGGAGTATGGCTAAATATTAGCATCAATGATCAAAATAGTAAAACCAGATGCTGCATTGTTATCCTATAGAATCATGGGATTTAGACTGAAAGAGATTTCTATCTGTCACCTAGTCCAATCTTCTTATTTAATAGATGAGAAAGTTGAAGTTTAGGTGACTTGTCTGGAGTCACTGACATAATAAGTACGTTGCAGAGCTGGCATCTGAAACCAGGTCTTCGGACACCAAATTCCTCCTCCTCCCCCTACATTTATGTTTGCTCCACTTGGAAAAGTGAAAAGGCAGAAGGAGTTTCCTTATCAGAACTTCTCTCCATCCAGAGGTTGAAGGATTGCCCTCTATCTATAAAGATTTGTAATGTGCAGCCTTAAAGTATACCAAGCAATTAAGTGACTTGCCAAGGATCACATATGTAGTATTTGTCAAAGGTGGGAGCTGAACCTATCCTCAACTCTGAAGCCAGCTATTTATTCATCATACTCAGCTAAATCATATACAAAATATTTAACGCATAAATTAGTGGGATAGTTCATTGTGTTTCCAAAGGATTCTTTGCTTAAGAAAGTAATTTGCCAGACATATATCTTGAAATACCTAGTACATTTTTTTCATTGTTCAGCCATTTTTTTTTTTTGGTCATGTCTCTTTTGTGACCTCATTTGGAGTCTTTGTGGCAAAGATACTGGAATGCGGTTTGTCATTTCTTTCTCCGACTCATTTTACAGAAGAAGAAACTGATGCAAATAGAATTAAGTAACTTTCCTAGGATCACACAACTAGTAATTGGCTGAGGCTGGATATGAACTCAGGGAGATGATTCTTCCAATTCTAAGTTCAGTGTTCTATTCACTGTGCCACTTAGCTTGCCCTGCCTCATTTTTATTTTGTTAACACAATTATATATATATATTATGTATATATATATATATATATATACACATAAATATGCATACATATATATGTATATGTGTATATATGTATGCATATATACGCCTACATTATATATACATGCATACACACATATATGTAAATTGATATAGAAAGATATACACATGTATACTATATATGCATGTGTATGTATATATGTATACATATATACATAAAATCTACCGTTTAAAATAAGAGAGACTTGCACACATTTCAAGAAGAAAAGAAATAATGTAAAACAAAAGCAAAAATAAAAGAAAATATTTCCTCAGAGGTCAAAGTCAGTTTTCACTTAATACATATAGAAGGTCCTTATTTATCTCATGTGCAAAGCTCTCTAACCTGAGAATAAACTGAAAGGATGTCAACTCCTGTGAACCAAATGAAGAAAAACAAAATCATAATTTATGGGAATTGGGAAACTGCCTTAAAGGGCACTTAGCCACGTAATTTTTTGTTGTCTACCGTTAATGTTGAAATTTCTTTAATTTGTAGTGAGATTGTAGATCCTCATGCTGCCAGGTGGTGGAGCTGGTGGATAATGGTTCATGATCAGTTTAAGGTTTCCATTGTTAACTCTGGTTGCTATCTGTGAGGTTTCATTTTTATTTTATATTTTTTTACAGCATTCTCTCTGCTGTTTAGTCTGGTAAACTTCCTATAAAACTTAATCTTTGCTTGTTTTTCATTTCTATCTAAAAGTTCCAATATACATGGAAATCTTACCAACTTAGTTCTTAAAACAACAGCTGCCAAAAGTGGCTTTGGTCTTTCTATCCAGGTCAATAATAGCTACTAATCCTTTATTCAGTCAAAGAGCAATCTTTTCAAAGAAAATGGGGGTGGGGAACTGTTATGCTGCTGAATTGTCGTCTGCAATGGATATTTCTGCTTGAAGTTGTAAGAATATTTATAAAGTTAAGTGAAAAGTTTATATAAGGGAGGGCCAGATGACACAATAATGACATATGCTCTAAGTGAATAAGCATCCATCTGGTAGAGACTCAAAGACTATATTTTTTTTACTTTTTTCATGTGTTATTTCCCTCTTAGTGAGAATTAAATACAATGCATTGTAATGAGACTTTTAACATTTTTACTACTGACATTTTTCAGAATCTACATTGTTGTAACAATAAAAAGAACTTTCCCTTTTTTATCATTTGGAGCATATCCATTCTACTAATGAGTTAACACTAAATCAAAACATTTTCTTTATTTAAAACTCAATCACTAGGATTTTACTGAGCCCCTATAAATGTGAATTTTTCACAACTAGGCATGATTGCAGTTACAAACAGGGTGAAAAAATCAGCCCTTACCTTTAAGGAATTTATACTCAAGTTGGACCTGTGTATACAATCAGACATCTAAACATATGAAAAGTTAGATTTAAATAAAGGAATGTTTAATATAACGATAGAGAAAAAAATGTTATAAGACATTTCACAAAGGAGACAGGGTAATGGAAAGAGGGCTGAGTTTGGAATTCGAGGCCTTAGATTTAAATACCACTGCTACTATTTTACTTAACTCTATGACCTTAGACAAGTCATTTTCATTCTTGGAGCTTGTTTTCTTTTAAGTAAAAATGAGGTGATTAGATGAGATGACCTCTAAGATCTCTTCCAGTCCCAAATCTATGACTTTTTTTATCCTATGTAAATTACCAAATGATTTACAATAGACAAATTTCCAGAACTGAAAGCAATCACTCCCAGTTGAAATATATGGGTTTATACTAACCACTAGCCCCCTCAAAGAGAGAGCACAACTCTGATAATATTTGTGGCTTTATAATTTTAAATAAAACAAATAGAAAATGCCCTTCTCCGTTAATTTAGGAACCCCTCGTCTGTGGATAACATGACATCAAATATTGTTATGTTGGAGGTTAATTAGATACATTAGATAATTAGATTTAGTTAATTAGATAGTTAGATATATGCTATTTAACTATGTTAAAGGTAATCTGAGCTGATGCATATTTCAGTGTATCTGAAAAGTTCCAGATATCTTATCTTCCAGAGAAATGACACATTTTCACTTTAGATTGTTTTCAAATTAAGTAAGAGCAATAGCTCACATTTATATAGTAGTCAATGTTTGCAGACTGTAATAATGTTATGAAAAATATGATACAAATATTACTTTCCCTATTTTAGAGATGAGGACAATGAGTTTCTGAATAAGAGAGAGGTCTTCCAGGTGTTCTCATGACAAAGTTGTGATCCAAACTCATGTCTTCTGATGCTGCTTATTCTACTATGCTTACAGTTAACTCCTAAGAAAAATGATGGGGAGGTTAGGTGGTGCAGTGCATAGGGTGCTGGACTTGGAGTCAGGAAAACTCATTTTACCGAGATCAAATCTGGCCTCACACACTTACCAGCTTTGTGACCCTGGGCAAGTCACTTAACCAAGTTTACCTTAGTTCCTCATCTGTAAAATGAGATGAAGAAGGAAATGGTAAAGCACCTCTGTATCTTTACTAAGGAAACTTTCAATGGAGTCATGAGGAGTTAGACACAATTGAAACACCTGAACAGCTACAACGAGAATATTACAAAAATGTTCTCCATGATTAAGATTTGCTAGAAACATATTAAACATAATTAAAAATCATGCAGGAAGGAAGGGAAGGAGGGGGGGAAAGAAATAAGGAAGGAGAGAAGTAAATGAGAAAGAAAAGAACTCACTCTAGGCTGAAATTTTAATGTTTTTTCTCAAGCACCATCAGTCTCCTGAAGGAATTATCTCCCATGATTTCCCAGAGGTGGAGAACATCCCTGCCACATTGCTTTGTACCTAGCAACTTTCCACAGTATAGTGGCCATCACCAGATTAAAATGTAATTTGGAAATAATTAACAAAATAAGTAAAATATGATAGCCCATAGATAATGCTAACGTCATTTTCTAAGTCAATCTGTGGTTTGTAGGGATCCTTATACACAGTTTAGCTGCCCATTTCTATTTGAGTTTCATGGTACTGGACTTCACTATGTTTAAAGGATAGAGGGCATTGTGTAGCTTAAAATCAAACCATAAAGGCAAGTGCAAAATTGAGTTTCCATCATTCTTGTAATAGATCATAATACCAGGTCATAGAATGGATCTAATTTAATGAGAAGAGTGTGCGTCAAACTGTTGCCAAGTCAGTTTCTGGAGACTGACAAGGGCCAAGTTGGGGAAGATGTTAATGAGAACTGTGGGATAGGTAACAAGACATATGATACTCCTATTTCCCTTTACAACCCTCTACTCACTGATTTATTCACAAATAATCTTTAAGCACATGAGACTGCTCTATTAATTCAAAGAATTCCAACTATAAAATTCTATGAACTTTTATAAGGCAGGGTCTCTACTATCAAGAAACTTAAATTTTAATTGTCCAGATAAAACAATGTGAGGAGGGGAAAACAATACAAAACAAAAACAAACAAAAACTGCTGCTCCCTAGGTTATCTCCTCAGCAACCTTGGGTTCAGTTATCATGTCTATGTAGATGATTGGTTTATCTATCTATTGGTTTATCTAATCTCCACCTATCATCTTCCCCCTAATCTCCAAAATCCACATTACTAACAAACTTTTGGACAGCTCTACTTTTGTGTCCTGGAGATACCTTGAACTTATGATGTCAAAAACAAACCATTATCTTTTCCCCAAAACTCCTTTCTTATTCCAACCTCCCTACTTCATATTTCTAGGCACCTAGGTTTGAAAAATTAGTTTCATCTTGAACTCTTTTCTATCTCTCACCATCCTGTCCATTCTTCCCAATCACTTACTAGATGTTGATTTTACTTTGATGAGATCTATTCTCTTCTCTCTAATCACATGTCTACTCAATTCAGTCTTTCATAACCTCTCAGGTAGACTATTGTAATAGTCTCTTAATTGATCTATTTATATACAGCTTCTCCCCTCTTTGATCCCTTCTTCATTCACTGACAAATATACTCCTAAAGCACAGGTCTTATCATGTTACTGTACTGTACAAAAAGCTTCCATAGCTCCCTATTGCCTCAGGATAGAAGACAAATTCCAGTTTGACACTTAAATCCCTCTACCATTTGGCTCAAACCTATCATTATACTTATTTCACATCACTCTCCTTTATGCCCGCTACATTCTAGCTGGAATAGTCTACTTAATCTTCTTGATTCACAACATTCCTCAAATGCCCTCCTTCCTCACTTTTATCTCTTGAAGCATTCAGCTCTATTCAAGGATCAGGACAAGTGCTACCTTCTATCTGAAGGCTTTCCTCTTTCCCCTCTGCTTTCCAATGTTCTTTGACCTCCTTAAAATACACATTTTTTTAAAATTTTAGCTTATATATATATATATGTATATATATGCATATATATATACATATATATATTATACCTATCTGTATATTTATTGACATCTTCTCAGCTCTTATATTCCCCTTCTCCCACAGAATGTGCATTCTTTGAGATTAGGGAATATTTCTTTTTTTGACACAACACCTGATACAGTGCCTGACACATAGTAGGAACTTTTTTGGAATTAAATTCAATGTGTAGCATGATTTGACGATGTCACAGGAAAAGTTAAGAAAATGTCAAAAAGGCTATCAGATGGAGGAGATATTACTCTTAGAATAGACCAAGTAGATATTGCATGCCCTCTTGGGGAGAGGAAGATGAAGGAAGGGGAGAAAATTTAAAACTTATGGAAATGAATTTTGAAAAGTAAAAATAAATTAACTATTAAAAAAAGGAAATAGAATGTTAAAATTGAAAAAAATGCACCAATAGAAAAACAGTGTCCCTAATTATGAGAAATTATCATTTCAGTATACTCATCACCAATTAGAAAACATCTTAAGTGTTTCCTATTTGCTAATTTAGGGGAGATCTTATTATAGGAGGTTGGCTTTAAGGAGGAGCAAATAATATGATGAGGGATTTTGTAATCAATTTCTGATAGAATGATTGAAGGAACTGTTAATGCTTAACCTATTCAAGAGAGAGCTAATGGAGACCCAATAGCTATTATTTATTTGAAAAGCTGTCATTTAGAAGAGATGGGAAATTTATGTTTCTTGAAAGCAGAATCTGGTAAGATGTAAGAAAGAACTTTTAATGGTCAGAGCTATCAGATAATGAATGGCACAGGCTGCATCATGAATTTTTGAGAATCTTATTTCTAGAATAATTCAAGGAAAAAACTGGATAGTAATCTATATGGAATCTTCTAGAATAGTGGTTCTTAGTCCTTTTTTTGTTTTTTAGTCATGGATCCTGTGACAGATCCATTATTTACTCATGCTCCTGCCCCTCTTCCTACAACAGGGATTCATTTTCCCTAAGTTCCCAAAGTCAACTTTGCCTCCAGTGAGACTACTTCTGGGCCATCTAAGGGCATAAAAAGTCTACGTGGAGTCAAAGCCCCTCCAGCTTGGTGGTTGTCTGAAGATCACTCAAGTAGCCACACTCCTGTGCTGTTGACCAGTTATTTTCATATGGAGGTGAAGGGGTAGGTGTTTTATAGAGCTAAGTAACAGTACATTCTTGTTGCAGAACATTGCTATATTGGTGCAAATAAACCTTGCCTTAATTGTTCAATGATTTACTAGTTTCTCATTTTCTCCTAAAATCAAAACTGAACTTACAGGGTATCAGCATCAGGCAGGCCTACTCCTGACAGACCCATTTGGCTGTCTGATGAACTCTATGGATGATCCCGTTTCAGAATGATGTTGTGTTTTGTTTTAATACATAATTGGAGGTGATGTTAAATTTCAGTCAGAAGTTAGTGAAAATAAAAATGTAACTGAAATTCATGAATCCCCTGTAAGGGCTCATGGACTTTAGGCTGAAAATCCCTGCTACAGATTCAGTAGCTGGAATATGGACTAGATGACCTTGAAAGTACCTTGTTACTCTTACTTTCTACAACTGTGAGAGAAATGATCAAGGAATACTTCATGGTGGAGAAGGCTTTGAAGCATAGATGGGATTTTAGTAGGCAGAGATACATGAAGAGAATGAGAAAAGGTACAAAGGCATAAATGATGATAGCAGAGTCCAGGAAGAGAGCAAATAACATCTCAGTCGAGTCTGGTAATTGCATAAATTTAGGGTTGAACCAGAGGTCATCCAGTCCAACTTCCTTATTTACTGTGTTCAGAAAGGTCACATGACTTGCTGAAGTGACATAGATAGCAAGCAGCAGACTCAGGACTTGAACCCACATCCTCTTACTGCAGATCTACAGTTCTTTCCCCTTATATCTTGATGCCTCACAAGAATAGGACATATGATAATTACTACCTGTGTGACCTTAGACAAGTTACTTGACCTTCATGGGTCTTGGTTTTCTCAGCTGCAAAAAGAGAGGATTAGACTAGATGGCCTCTTAGGTTCCTTCTTGGTCTAGATCTACAATCCTTTAATCTTATACTGGAAAGATAAGGTTAGATTTGTAGATTCAGCTTCTAGACGAAGGAATTTGAAAATAATTCTGTAAAAACCAGGAAGCCACTGTTGTGTTTATAGTGTTGCCAAAGTCTTCATGATTTATCAAACTTTAATAGCTTTATTTTTTTATGTAAAAAGGTCTTAGTTCACATACAAAAATGGTCAGGAGACTGGATTTGGTCCCTGAAATATTGTTTACCGGTTTCTCACTTTAAAACTTCACTAAGACTTTTGCAATATCCTGTAGCATGTTCATGTGTCTATATATGGATATATATGTAACACACATAGACATACATACATATGCACTTGTATGCACGTACATATGTGCATATATGTGCATAAATATATTATATGGAGGAGTGAGTGATGAAAGTAGTTTTTCTGGAAGATTAATATGATGACAAAGAAGTAGCATGAAATAATGAACAGGCAGCTAGCCTCAGATCCTTTGGAAGTTGTCCCTCATCTTCGAAGAGGTCAAAAATGACATCAGCATGATAAAGTGAAATTCAATCCTCACATTTTACAAGAGAAAACTGAGGTATAAAGAAATATAATCAAAGTATGGAATTCTATAAATTTCAGCAAACACAGACATTTATATGTAGAACTGCATCTTGACTTATCCAATAATCTATGAGATAGTTGAAAGAGTGTTAGATTCTTGGTACCAAAACTGACCGCCCCATGCTATATGAGAGATCATGGACAAGTCATTTATTCAATTAATCAATAAACCTTTATTAAGCACCTTACCTTCTTAGGTTTCATATTTGTACAATAAGAATAACTATACTTGGATTGTCATAAGAAGGGCATATGGTAATGAAAAAGTTATTTTAGAATTATATAATCACTGAATTATCACTGATTTCTAAGGTACTCCTAAGGCCATACAGTAGTAATAGCAGCAGCAACAGCAATAATTGTAGTAGCAGCTGTAGTAGTAATATTATTGTTGTTTCTTGTCTAGACCTCAAAATTAATGTTTTCATTTTTAAAAATTCCATTTAAATCTAATTCTGGTGCTGTAGCATGACAGAATGTACAGTGATTCTGGAGGTATTTGTTTGAATCCCAGCTCTGACGCTGACCAACTACATGAACATGGTCAGGTCATATCATATCTCTGAACCTCAGTTTCCTTATAAATAAATTGGGGATAATATAATGGTCCTATTGACCTGATAGATTTGTTGTGAGGAAGATGTTAAAGTATAAAGTATAAAATGTATATTTATATATATAAAATATATAAGTATAAGTAGAAAGTATAAAAAATGTTTCGCTGTTATCTATCCATACCAAGCCTTCCAAGCTGAGGTTTTCCTATTGGTTTCCACACTAATACCCAAATTCAATTTTAATTCAGCTCAATGGTCTTCTATAAAGCTATGCTCCAGGAATACAATGATATGAAAACAAAACAAACAAACAAAAAAACCCGCAAAACTTTCTAGCCCTCAAGGACCTTACTTTCTAAAGGGAGAACACATACCAACAGATGGAGATATCAAATATTTTGAGGAGGAGGAGAAAAACTAACATCTGGAAGGATCATGAAATATACCATAGAGGAGGTGATATCTGAATTGAGCTTTGAAGACAGATTTGGAAATGGGATGTACTTGAGAGGTAACTTCTTTCTGAGGAAATTTCCTCTCCCAGATGTAGGCTGACACCTTCTCTGTAATTGATACTCTCAGAGAGTTGCCTAGACTTTCAGGGGTGGGGAAATTATGGCCTTGAGACCACATGTGGCCTTATAAGGACTCAAGTGTGGCCCTTTGAATTTGCAGTTTGAAGTTTGGATTCACTCAAAGAGCCGCACTTGAGTTCCTAAAGGGCCACATGTGGCCTTGAGGCCTCAGCTTCCCCTTGGCGTAGAGCAACGACGTGAAACTCAAAGAGGAACAGAATCACTAAACCATAGATAAAGATCTCTGTATTCAGCATGCTGACTTAGAAAACTACAAATTAACATTATCTGTCGTATTGTCTTTTAATTTGTTTTATTAATATTTCCCAATTACATTTTAATCTGATTCAGACTGCATTTAGGTATATTGCCAGTGTCTGGGTTGCATATTTGATATTTTCCTTAGAGTACAAAGAAGTTAAGTGAATTGCATAATGTTACACATTCAATATGTGAAACCTGGCAGGAATTGAACCCAATTATTCCTGATCTTGAGAGTAGAAGAAAAAGAAATATCTGGAAAGGCAGAAGTGAAGGTTAAGTACATTCCAGTCATGGGGGATAACCTATACAAAGGTACAGAGGTGACAGATGGAATGTCAAATATGAAAAGCTTACTATACAACTCCTTTTTTGTTTATTCATAAATAATAAGTTGGGATTAGATTTACTTTAGACTAGATTGATACAAAAATCTATACATTCACTGTAATCTATTTGCTTCTATCTCCATTTGGCTTAGAACCTTAGATTATAAAAAGTAATTTCACAAAGTGCTCAAATTAACCAATTTGTAATCACTATGAAACTTCAAGGTATATTTAAGCATCTCCAAAACAATCCTTTAGGCGCTGGGGAAAGGTTGCTTTTTTCTGAGATGTGAAAATTTCCATTTTTTTGTTCTCCACACATGCAATGATCTTTTCTTTTTGAAAAAAAGAGTGTACAGCTGTCAGATCTCTAAGTAAGTCCCATGGGATACCAGTGGACTATGGGTCCTTGCATTAGAAATGACAATACTCAGCAACTAAATTGTACTCTCTGCTAGGTTTCCAGCAATTGACAAGACATAGTCTTAGTTTTCTCACCTCAGTCTACTTGTATATCTTCAAAGTTTTTCAGTTTTAAACCCTAACAATCGACATTATTTTTTAAAAATGAAGAGGAGTGCTTAGGAGCCCATTGGCTTCCCAGATTCAGAGTGTAGTAGATTTAAGGTTTTGGGAAAAGGAAGGGAAGGGAAGAGAGGGGAGGGGAGGGGAAGGGAAGGGAACTGACCAGTTGTTAGGGATGACAAGAGTAGGGATAGAGTATAGGGACTGGATTGTGATTTCATCAGTCTAGGGAACTCCTGAGTTGGGAAACTCTTTCGTTGCAGGTCAGCATCATTTTTTCATCTTACAATCTTAAGAGACTTAACCTAGAGTACTAAGAGTTTACTAACTTTCTCTGCTTGCCCAAGGTCACAAGATGTGCCCAGTATGTGCTATCAATGGGACTTGAACCTGTGGTTTTCTGACTGGCTTTCTATCCTCTATGACCCACTGCCTCTCAGAAACAGTAGAAATTGGAACAGCCACAACAGCAGAGTTGACATTTAAAAGTGCTTTAAAGATGACAAACCACTTCTCATGAATTATTTCATTCGAGTTACTTTGTAACTTTGGCAGTAAAGAATACTCTTGCTGGGATATTCTTGTAGATCTAAAATTTGGTGTCATTTTAAGATGCACAATCATCTAAGAAGAGTTGGAAAATGAGAGCCATCAAGCACATAAGTCCATTTCAAAAATCCACTACTTCCAGCACCGATCCAGACAGACTGAAAAGAGCTATTTTTCTCTAAAGGAGTCACAGTATCAAGGGAGCCATCAGCTGGAGTCACAAAAACAAAACATACCGAGGAGAAATTAATCCATTTCAGCTTCTTCATGTTTGAGTCACCCCCTGAATATCAGTCCCGAGTCACACCCAGGGCAGGCCTCTAAACAGACATTTAAGAGTGGGGATTTTTGCACTGTGACATAAGGCCAGGGAGAGATAGTCATCTCTGTCCACTAACTGTCTAGACATGGCAAACATCTGGGAACTATACCAGTGAATTTCTTGGGAATTTCATTCTTTTCCGGTCTTATTACATCACTCTGGGTACTAGATCCTCCCAATTCCCTCAGATCTAAATCTTTGGAATCTTCTTCTGCCCTTTTTCACCCCTTTTCTTTCTCTGCCCCTGAAATCCAGTGGGGCACCAACTTCTATCACGTCTTTATCTGTCATTTTTTTTGTTTTGTTTTGGTTTTTATTTATCTGACTCTGATGACCTTAAAAATGGATTGTTGTTCTGGTGTCCTTTGTTATCCTTCCTGCTTCACATTCTTGTCTTTGCCTCCTACCTATATTTGATATGATGGAATGATTTAGTGAAGGAATGAGTTAGAAACATTTAGTAAGCATTTATTATGTACCAAGCACCAGGCTGAGTGCTTTGGATACAAAAAAGAAAATACAGAAAGTAGATAGTGCCCTCTCTCAAGGATCTCCCATTCCAATGGTGAAGGGAGAAGGAAATAAGCCATCATATGGTAACTAGTACGTGTCAGCCTCTGTGCTAAGTGATTTATGAATTCATCTCATTTGATCCTCACAATAACTCTGTGAGGTAGATGCTTTATTATCCCAATTTTACATGAAAGGAAACTGAGCTTAAATGACTTTCCTAGGATCACACAACTAGTAAGTGTCCAAGGCTACATCTGAACTCTTGTCTCTCTTATTCTTGGCCCAGTGCTCAATACACTGAGCCTCTTAAATGTCAACTGGGTAACAACTTTGAATATTACTCAAAAAGGGTCACTCTCTACTGGATGATTCCTTTAGGAAATTTAGGTTTCTAAGCTACAAGGACTACCATGAGTGTATTCTTCCTTATCTCACTATCCTACTTCCTTGCTTTCAGGCTTGCATACTTTAATGTTGATGAGATTTAAGATCTTCCCTGCCTGTTAATATGCATAATGTGGAGCCCATTAAGGGAAGCTTGTTTAGGGGAAGGCTTGCACACTTTTTGCTAATTTCTAATTAGGCACTGAGTCAGGAAGGTTATGATACCTTCTGATTCCGAGAAGTGTATATATACTCTGAGTTGGTATATTGCTTTGGGGAGCTCACTTATGAGAAAAACTTTGTGATTCCTGGTTGAGACTCCAAGTAGTTGTGTGTTCAGATCCCCAGACTGCTCAGATGTGAAGGTTTTCTTTATCTATGGATGTATGTGAAGTGTATAGCAATACTGCTTTGATTCAGGCAGTCTGAGTCCTGTCTGTTGGTCTTTCTCTGCTTGCATTTTCTGTTTGTATTTTCTCTGAAATTCACAGTGCTGATTTTTCCACTGAACTAGTGAATGTAATTAAAAAAGATTGTTGATCCCTTAAACAGCTATCTTTCCTATTAAAGCAGATCTAACAACCTGTGCTAGCAGTCATCCTGGGTATGCCAGTGTGGTTTCTTTTACACATACCTACTGCATGGCACAGGGATCAGAGACCTGGATTCAATTTCTAATTTTGTGATTAATTAACTGTGTTGGAAGTCAATAAGCTTTCCTGGGCCTCAGTTTCCCCATCTAAAAATTGAGCTGGATTGAGTAGAAGATGATCTTCAAAGCCTACTTCATATCTATATGTAACATAATTGCTAACCATATAATATCTATTTTTTATTCTCCCATAAAAAATTGTTACACCAGCGCAAATGCTGCCTGGAAAACCAAATAATTCTTTACACTGAAAGGTAACTGATTTGCCTAAGATCATACAATTTGCATACTCAAACCAGAGGTATGTTGAAATCAGCCAATTTTTAAATTTTCAACGTGACCATTTACACAATAAAAATCTATAAAAGCTACAGAATCAGGGCTTGATTTATTTTTCTGTTGATTATCTAGAATTAAAGTGATAAAGAAAATAATAATGAAAATTAAATTTAAGTGTGTAATTTTGGAAAACTAGTTGTTAAATATTTAACAACATTGCCCTGGTTCAAACCCTGGGTTCTGACTCCTGATTCAGTGTTAATTTATTTCTTCTCTTTTATATCTCTATAACAATATGCATGCCTCACTTCCCCACCATAGCCTTAATCTATCCATTTAATATACCTCCACTAAATCTAATAACTCATCTCTTGTTCCCTTCTTTATTTTGCTCAGTTCACTGAAACGACTGATATTAAATATGTGCCTACTGTGATCATCCACGGCCAGTTGTGTTTGTTTAAATAACAAGACTGAAAATCATAATAAAATGATAGTAAGAACAAAATATTATGAAATTACAGTCATCACACTTTATATTTGGGTTATACATTTCATCTCTTTTATCTTTTAAACTCTTCAAATGACAGGTTCTAGTTTCTACCTTTGTAAAACCCTAAATTTCTCATTTTGTTGCTGGGCACACAATGAATGCTCAATGAAGGTTTCCTAGTGATTGACCATGCATCATTTTTCAGATTCAACAGACTTCTATTAAGTACCTGCTGTGTGTAAGGTATTGCTTACTTGCAATGGGGATATAAAGATGGAAAACAATACAAGAATTTTCCTGATGGAAATAATTTATTAAGAGAACTAAAATTCAGTATTGTTATAATTAGAGAGGACCTTAAAGATATCTAGCTCTAGTCCAACATCTTTATTTTGAAAATGAGAAAATTGTGACCCAGAAGGTAAAAAAAACCACCCAACATTAATTACCCAGTTGATAAATGGCACAGTTTACTAGGACTGAAATCTGCTCATATCATTTGTCTTTTTCCATTCATTGCCATGTACTATGATTATGAGTAGTTAATATCTCTCCAATTCCACTGTAAAATCTTTGAAAAATAGGCTTCCTGGTCTCAGGTCTAGAGTGCTTCTGTCATACTTAGTGTCATGCCTGGCATAGCATCCTAAAAACTGGAATTACATGATCAGGATTTCTTGATTTGTTGACTTTTAGTCTAATGTTCTCTACAGCAAAAAGCATGGAGAGTTCTTCTGGGAGCAGATTTGGTTCTTTCTGCTAAGCTTTAACAAAATAACATCACAAGTGCATTCCTGGGCAGAGTAAAATGCTTTCGAACAGAAGTTTGCTTTTATGTGGAACTTTGTTCTCAAAAGATTTTATTTCACAATGTGATTAAAATATGAAGATACAGTGGTGCTTTACCACGGTGGTTCTAAAACTTTCTTCTCTAAAAATGATCTTAGGAATGAGACAAGCATGTGGTAGTCCAGAAAGCTGGAAGTGAGCCATTCTTTTAAGTAGGGGCATAGCTTTAGGTAACACTTTTAGAACAAAATTAATTTGATGCAATGGATATAGTACTGGATCTAGAATCAAGAAGTCTTCCATTCAGATCCTGATTCAGATGCTTACTATCTTTGTGACCTTTGGTAAATCTTTGGTAAAAAAAAGACAAAAAAACCCTTCTCTCTGCCTCATTTTATGGATGAAGATAAAAGCACCTGTCAAGGTTTTTGTAAGAATGAAAAGAGATAACAATTGTAAAGTGCTTTGCAAAAGTTATGATGCCATAGAAATGCTAATTATTATTATTGAACATTATGACTGTCAACAATATGTAGCTACTTAAAGTATGACTTCTAGCAAACAGTGTTCTGTGGCATGCATAGTAACAGCTACCATGGCAATCCTTTTATCCTTTTAATGCTATGTAGGGAAAGGAATTTTGTTGGAAAATTTTATGAAAATTATTGGTTCAGAAAGGTTTTGTTGCCAAGCAACTTTATTTTGAAGGAATAATAATGTACTAGCCATAATGAATAGATATGTTACGATATGATATATATATGATATGAGACAATAAGATATATGGTTTTGCTACATATTAGGGCTATGTAGTATCCTTAGTGTCCATCATGTTATTGATAACACATAGCCATTGCTATGTATTAGGGCTTGGTTGGAGCCATGGACAGCATGGGAAGTGAGTTCGTCTTAATGCAGTCCTCAATGAGATTTGATATTCCAAGGTGCAGTACAAACAAAGAGAACAATGTCAATAACGTTCCATTTATGTTTCCAGGGAGAAAGTGCAAAGAGTACAGGGTTCAGGGCAGGGCTTTGGTCTCAGCCCTAGTGTCAGGAAGAGGGGAGGCAATCTTACCATTAAGACAAGATATTCTGGTCCAGCTCTTGCTTTCTACATTCTGTGAGACAATGTTTGGGAAATAGGCATGGGATTAAGATTGTCAGTCCTAGTCCTGGATGCAAGGTGATGCTTTTAAAGGAGAAAAGTGGCATGGTGTGAAGGGGGAAGTACGTTGAGGAAAGTGGAACATCACATGACAGGAATAAGAAGAAAGTAAAAGAAGCAAGCTTATTTAGGGGAAATATAATTCATAGGAAAAGTTAGAGCTAATGGTTATATATAAGATCTTGGGTGGAATTAGATTTCCCAAGACCATAAAACTGGGTGGATTTTTCTTGAGGTTCTTATTTGAGGCCATCAAGACCTGGCATTGAGGGAAAGAGGTGGGGAGACAGGATTGTTCAGATCAATGTATTGAATCTTGCTGGTGGAAAAACCTGGAGAATCAGTGGGCTAGGTGATATTCAAACTCCTTTCTAGAGAGAAAAGGAACTATGATATTTAACATATTCAAGAGACATAGCTTCTGGGTAATTAATGATTTTATTAATAAGGCTATTTTATTAATAAAATAGTCATTTAGCCATTTTTCTCAGAACAAAAATGCATCATGGTCATAGGCTCACAGTTGATATGCCCTTACAAGAGTGCTTTTTCCTGAGGTTGGCAATCAACTCTAATTGGTTAACAATTAATGAAAAGAATGAATATTACAATGTGAGGTGGAAAAATTCTAATGAAGGACTGTGGGATATATTTCAAAATTGTCCAGCCTTGTACAATGTAATCAAAGAATTTATCCCCCTACAATCCTGTATAGAATACAATGGGTTTTCCCACATTAGATTAAATTCCATTTAAGGTTGAGTGGAGTAGCAAAACCTAGATTGAGAAGAATGTTAATCTTATCTGTTATCAGTCAGTTCGTGGTGAGCCTTGAAATGAGGACTTTATTTTTAAAATTTTTTTAAATTTAATTTATTTTAGTTTTCAACATTCACTTCCATAAGATTGAGTTCCAAATTTTGTCCCCCTCCTCCACCCCAAGATTTCATGTAACTTGATATAGGCTCTACATCTACATTCCATGTTGAATCCATTTTCACATTAGTTATGTTGTAAAGAAGAATTAGAATCAATGGAGGAAACCATGAGAAAGAAGAAAGAAAGAGAGAGAGAAAGGGGGGGGGGAGAGACAGAGAGAGAAACAGAGAGAGACAGAGAGAGAGAGAGAGAGAGAGAGAGAGAGAGAGAGAAAGAGAGAGAGAGAGAGGGAGAGGGAGAGGGAGAGGGAGAGGGAGAGGGAGAGGAAGAGGGAGAGGGAAAGGGAGAGAGAAAGAAAGAGAAAAGAGAGAGCACAAATAATATACTTCTATCTGCATTTAGACTATAATTCTTTTTCTAGATGTGGACCACATTTTCCATCATGAGTCTTTTGCAGTCTTAGATCCTCATATTGCTAAGAAGAGACAAGTCTATCAAAGTTAGTCATCACACAATGTGGCTGTTCCTGTGCACAGTGTTCTCCTGATTCTGCTCACTTCACTCAGCATCAGTTCATATAAGTCTTTCCAGGTTTTTCTGAAGTCCACCAGCTCATCCTTTCTTATAGCACAATAGTATTCCATTACATTGATATACTACAACTTGTTCACCCATTCCCCAACTGATGCGCATCCCCTCAATTTACAAGTCTTTACCACCACAAAAAGAGTTGCTATAATATTTTTGTACATGTGGGTTCTTTATCCATTTGTATGATCTCTTTGAGATACAGAACTAGAAGTGGTATTGTTAGATCAAGAAGTATATACATTTTTGTACCCCTTTGGGCATGGTTCCAAATTGTTCTCCAGAATGGTTGGATCAGTTCACAACTCCACTAACAAAGCATTAGTATTCCAATTTTCCCACATCTTCTTCAACATTTATCATTTTGCTATTTTGTCATGTTAGCCAATCTGATAGGTGTGATGTTGTACCTTAGAGTTGTTTTGCTTTGCATTTTTCTGATCAATAGTGACTTAGACCATTTTTTTCATATAACTATAGATAACTTTAATTTCTTCCTCTGAAAACTGCCTGTTCATATCCTTTGACCATTTATCAATTGGGGAATCACTTGTACTCTCATAAATTTGATTCAGTTCTCTATATATTTTAGAAATGAGGCTTTTATCAGACACACTGGTTATAAAAAATATTTCCCAATTTTCTGCTTCCCTTCTAATCTTGGTTGCATTGACTTTGTGCAAAAGCTTTTCAGTTTAATGTAATCAAAATTATCCATTTTGCATTTCATAATGTTCTTTATCTCTTGGAAGAATATAAATTCTTCCACTCTCAATAAATCTGACAGGTAAGCTATTCCTTGCTTTCCCAATTTGCTTATACTATCAGCCTTTATATCAAAATTGTGTACCCATTTTGGTTTTATTTCATATACAGTGTGAGATGTTGGTGAAATGAGGACTTTAGAAAGAGAGTGAGAACTTTGGATCTCTCCAAATCATCAGTTATTAATGATCATTTCTTTTAGGGCTTCTGACCGTTACTACATGCCTTATTGGCAGGGTTACTCAGGGGATTGGAGCCTCCCTGGTGGCTTCTTTATTTAGAGATATAGATATTGTGGGAGAGGGGAGGACTACTGAAGCCCTAACATAGCTCTTCATAAGGGGATAGTAACATCATATTGTCACATATTTGCAGATGGAAGGGATCTTAGAGAATCTTAAGTCTTATTCCCTCCTTTTACAAAGAAGGTGGCAAAGGCCCAGAGAAGTAGACTGATTTGCCCAAGGTGACCCAGAGAGTCAGTAGCATATCAGCCCATTTAATATCTCTACTCTCTAAGGAAAGGGACTATTTTGGTTTTGTCTTTGTATAACAAAGATCCATCAAATGATTACCATATTTCTAGTGCTAGTTAAAAGGCCTTGTGGAGGATAGGTTTTAAATAAATGTTTAGTGGATTTAATGGTATGTCAGATGAATTGCAAAGCATAGTAAATTAAAAGGAAAAATAAAACATATCCTACTTTTTCCCTTCTAATTTCTTTAGAAGAATGTTCATGAATCATACGTACAATGTGATATTCTTCTGGAAAGTAATCATTTTTATTGAATTCTGGAGGACAGAATGTGGGATGATGACTTACACTCACTTTCTGAGATGAATTCTCATGGAAGTAAGTAAATTCATTTCAAGCAAAATTGAAAATAAATTTCAGAATTAATTTCTTAGTTAATAGCTAATATCTTTTTAATGAGTAGAATGACTTAGAATATTCTTTCATACAGTAAAGAAGAAAAATTGAGTCCACATGTAGAAGGGAGAATATTTTTTATCCCATTTGACTGATTTCCATTTAAATTTGAGTATCTTGAAGGTAGATAATGCACAATGAATACCAAATTAATTTTATCTTTACTATTAAGTAGTCAAATCTGCATGACTTTTTAAAATTATTCTCAAAAGAGAAACAAAGAAATCAAAGTCAAGGAAAACATCTGTCAAAATTAAACTATTTTAGAAATTTTCCATATTTTGAAGGTGAGCATAAGCAATGATTATCAAATTAATATTTGTCCTTGAAATAGCAAAATTTGCATGATTTTTCATTATCCTTAAAAGAAGAAGAAAAAAAGAAAACCATCAAAGAAACTCACCTGTTGGTTTTATTTATCTTTATTTTGGTCCAGACCTATGGTTTTATCTATTTTGGGAACTCCATGTGGGAGATCAAAGACATTTTTTTTTATAAATTATAATCTTAGACTTCTGCCTAAGGCACTGAGAGGTTAAGTGACTTGCCTATGATCATATAGCTAGTATATACCAGAGGGAATCATATAATGAATCCAGATCTTCCCTAAGTCACAGCTAGCCCTCTAATAATTTCCTACTGCTTTTTTATACTGTTTCTTTTTAAAAGTTTAGTGTATGTTAATTTCATCAAAGAAAATTTTATTTAAAAGCTGAAAAAATAATTCATCAGCATGAAATATTCTGATCACTCTTCCAAGGGTAAAGAATAAGTAAAGGAAACAAGCATTTATTAAATGCCAACTACACCCTGGGTGCTATTCTAAGCAGTCTGGAAATTTAGTAATAAAGTAAGTTCCAGATAGTTTGATATTGAGTCTGCGGGGAATACACACACACACACACACACACACACACACACACACACACACACACGTATATAAGATTTTTTTGTTCTTATAATTCTTGGGTATTTTTTATTCTTCCCAAACAAAAAAAAATGGAGCAGAGGCAAAACATTATTGTTTTAATTGTGACTTCTAATTAAGTTAATAGTAATTTTCAGCTTTTAACTTTGACAATAGTCAGCATTTAGTGGGTCTTTGGTGTTGGGACAGCTCTGTGGCTTTGGACAAGTCAGTTCTCTTCTTCTCTGGGCAATGTTGAACTCATATGTGAAATTGAAGAGTTGGACTAAGCCTTTCGTATGTGTGCTAAGCACCAGGCAAAGTGCTAGGGATACATGGAAGAAAAGACAAAAAGTAGACAGTATCTTCTCTCAATGATCTCACATTCTAATTGAGAAGGGGGGAGGGAATAAATATTTATCAAGTTCTTACTATGAGCCAACCACTACGCTAAGTGCTTTCCAAGGGGAACCCATTACCTCTTAAAGAAGCCCATTCTGCTTTAGGTAGTTCTAATTGTTAGGCAGTTATCCTTATATCAAGCCTAAATTTAGCTTTCTTCAACTGATCCACTATTTCTAGTTCTTCTTCTTCCGAAGCCAAATGGAAGACATTCTCTATCTAGCCCTAACGCTAATTATACAGATATTTAAAGAAAAGTTCCAGGTGTCCTCTCCACATTGAACTGCCCCAATTCCTTTCATCACTCTCCAGATAGTATAGTCCCAAGGTTCTTTAACTCCCCTAATTACCTGCTTCCAGTCCAAAGGTTGTTAACCTTTTATTGTGATGGATTTTTTTTTTTTTTTGCAGTCAGGTGTAGCTAATGAACCCTTCTCTAAATAATGTTTATAAACACATAAAATTAAATACATAGAATTACAAAGAAAAGCAATTATAGGAGAGTGATATATAGGAGATTGAGAGGTCCACTGAATTTTGTCCTGGTAAAACTGGAGTACTCTGTTCAGTTTGAGAGACCTCATTTTGGGATGAACATTGAAAAGCTGGGAAGAAGATAGCAGGGACACACACACACACACACACACACACACACACACACTTTATTTACAATTTATTTGGAATATTTATTTATCTCTATATATTAAATACTAGAAACACAGATCCCAGGATAAGAATCCCTGCTAACTTGTACCCAGTTTAATCAATGTTTATCCCAATATCGGACATCTCAAACTGAACAGAGCACTCCAATTGTGTTCATACCAAGACAGTATTTGATGTATCATTCTCTTACTCCTAGACACCAAGCTTTCTTTTGACTCTAGCAGCTTATGAGGAGAATTTGCTCTTTCCACACAGCTGAATTATCACAACTAATTTTGGATCTCTGAGACAGTCATAAATTAGATCTTACAAAATTTTTTTTAAGACCTCCCTTTTTGACCTAGTCAATTCCCAATTATCTATGATAATGACAAAAAGGATAACAGAGAAAAATAAAAGTCAGATAATATATAAATCTGATATAAAATCTGATTACAATGTTTCTCCCCACTGTCATAACACAACTGCCCATTTTTTAGCAACAATCACAAAATTTGAATTTTCATCTCTTTTCCCAACAATCTCCCTGATTATAAAATATTAATAATCAATGAAATGACCCCAAAGTGTGAAGAATGGGATGAAACATGCTCATGGGCCTAGATGAAGCAGTTAATATAAATCCCTTGAAAGACAGAGTTGACTGTAAGATATATTGGATTACAACTTGCATTTAAAAAATCACATACACATATATATATAATATTATATCTCTAATACATATAAAAATATGTAATACACATATAAATATGTATAATATTACATTAAATCTAGATATAGATAGAAAATCAAGAGTAATAACAATAGATAGCTATTAATAATAATAGCATGGCATGCTTAGCTTTGCAAAGCTCTATACATACATTATCTTATTGATCCTCACAAAAGTCTTTTAAGGTAGCCATTTTCATGATCTTCATTTTATAGTTGAGTAAAAAGAGATATAGAGAAATTGAGGGACTTCTTAAGTAAAGTCATAGAGATAGTAAGTGTGTGAGTTAGAATTTGAACTCAAGTTTTGCTGACTTCAAGTCTAATACTCCATCTAGTAACCACATAGCTTCCTTTGGCAATGAGACCTCAATGACTTATAATGCTTTGGGAATGAAATAATAATTAAATTTTCATTGAAAAGCCTCCTAAAATATATTAAAGGGAAGCTAATAAGGATTTGCATAGTGCCTACTATGTGTCAGGCACCATACTTTTTACAAACATTTTTTCATTTGATCCTTACAAGAAACCCTGGGAGGTAGGTGCTATGATCTCCATTTCACAGTTGAAGAAGAAGATGTAGACTTGCCCAGGTCACACAGTAAGTGTCGGTGGTTCAATTTGAACTCAGATCTTCTTGATTCTAAGCCCAGGGCTCTATATGCTGTACCCCCTCACTGCCTCATTGGTATTGTGACATAATCATTTTTTTTCCCAATCACTCAAAATTCAAAAGTAGCTCAAAGCTGGAATACTTGCAACATTGCACAATGTTATAAAAGTGGAAACTATAGAAGATGGGAGTGGGATGATCTATTTCCAGAGACTTCACTGGAAAATTTAAAACAACAAGTAACATCGTTGTTAGCTTTTTGTCATTGTGACTTGTGATACAGTAATAATACTAACGTTTGTATAGCCCTTTCACCTCAACAATTCAGCAAAGCAGGTAGTGTAAATATTATTGTATCCATTTTACAGAAGAGAAATAGAAATACCAATAAAAGCTGACATTTGTGTACTGCTTGAAGGCTTAATAAGTGATTTACTAGTTCAGCTCATTCTCATAGGAATCCTATAAAATAGCTACTACCAATATTCTTACCTCTGTCTCATAGAGAAGAAACAATGGAGACACTGGGAGATTAAATGCCCAGTATCACACTGGTAATAAATAGAGGATATGAAGTTTAATAATAGACCTACCTGAATTCAGTTCCCATGTCATGTTCACTATACTGTCTTGAAATAATTATGTTGTTCAGTACTTTCAGTCATGTCTGAATCTTCAGGACCCCATTTGGGGTTTTCTTGGCAAAGACACCAGAGTGGTTTGCCATTTCCTTCTTTTGCTCAATTTACAGGTGAGGATCCTGAGGCAAACAGGGTTAAATGACTTGCCCAGGGTCACACAACTGGTGTCTGAGGCCAGATTTGAACCCATGAAGGTGAGTCTTCCTGACTGCAGGTGCCATGCTCTATCCATTATGCCACCCAGCTGCATTGAAATAGCTATTTCTTGGTTAATGACAGACTCCAAAACATATTTTGTGGCTTCAAATGACAGAATTTCTACAAATATCTTAAATTGCCAGCTTATTGTCAAATATTTATTAATGGTTTCATATATATGTGTGTGTATATATATATACATATAATATACATACACACATATATGTAAATTCTGTTCAGAATATAAAAATTTTCCCCCTCAGCTAATCTTAACTGATTTGGAAATACCAACGTTATCTATTTGAAGCAACAGTAATTTCCTTCATTCCCATCTGAACATTATTTTGCCTACAATCTTGCTTGTTATCTATGGGGAAAATAAACCTGTGTCTTCTTCCAAATAATGTTTTTGCTCAGTTGGCATAATATTCCATGTGTTAAATAACTAAGTCAGACAATCTGCTTCCTGGTAAATGAATTTAAAGGGAGCTAATAGCTCTTTAATAATAATAATAACTCACATTTATATAGCACCTACATGCGTTACAGATATTTATTAAATATTAAATATTCATTTAATGTTCATGACAATTCTAGGAGGTAGGTGCTATTATTTTTTCTTATTTTACAGATGAGAGAACTGAGGCAAATGAAAGTTAGATGACTTGTCCAAGGGTATGCAGATAATAAGTATCCAAGGTCTGATTTGATCTTGGCTCTCCCTGACTCCAAGTCCAGCACTCCATCCATTATGCCTACTGTCTTTAGCCTTATAGAAATAACAGAGCTTACCACTTTTTCAGGATTTTTTTTTTATCTGGACCCTGAGATTTCATCAGTGCAGGGAACTCCTGGTAAGGAAAATCCCTTTACTAATGACAATTATCAACTTCTCTGTAACTTAGTCTTGGAAAATTGACTCTAATGAGAGGTTAAGTGACATGCTGAAGATCACATAGACAGAACGTATCTGAGGTGGTACTTAAGCCCAATTCTTTTTGATTCTAAGGCTGCTCTCTACTCACTGTGATATGTTGCCTCTGAAGAAAAATAATTAGTTAAAAGACACTAGACAGGAGTAAGGTTCTCTCCATCCTCTTCAACTGAAGGCAAGGTTTGAGTTTGTGGTATTCTTGCTATTGGAAAAAAAAATCCTTATCATGGCTTTTCCTTGGGGTCAAATAACTTATTCTTTATCAAGTAATTGGATTTGCAGTAATTCTATTGATGCTACTTGGCCAGAGCCACACCTTCCCAACCATGAAGCCAAAAAAGAAAATTCTGCTCATAATGAAGATGCATTTGTACTCCAGATCAAATCATACACCCAGTAGACCTTGTGATGTATGGCATACTCTCCCTCTGCTCCTACTGTTAGGTGACTATAGAACTGTCGGGTTACAACAGCATGATACCAAAAAGAACAGAGAGCTCTTCTGGGCCAACCCTTCTAAGTAGTGTTTTTCCCCCATTGCACTCAGGAGGTTAATTGTTTGGGTCTTGATTTCTATAAGTTGGATTTCTATGCCTTAATATCTTTATATGAAAGACTCAGTTTCCTGAAGTAAATGATACAAACAAAGCCCTGGGCAAATCACTGAATTTTGGGAGGATGAGTGAATATAATCCATTCACTGAATGCAAAATTACTTACAGACTCCTAAGATGTTCCTGGCTTGGTAATAACTGACTGTGACTATTTTTACACGGTAGTTGCCCATTCTGGAAAAATGAGAAATTGACAACTCTCTGTGGCCAGGTCTATGCAGCCAAAAAAAAGCAGATGGCTATACAGTTATCCAATGAATTCCATCTCATGTAGCTCATTTTTGCCTGAATAATCTGATTTGGCTTTTGAGATGGCCCCAAGCTTGCCAGAGAATTGTGCGCTTTCACCTTTACTTAGTCAATATGGACTTGGCTCTATAGACTGTGAAGAGAACCTGGTAGGAGTATCAGTTCTTCTCTGGCTTTCCTTTGCCCTCAGTCAGACCTCTCTAGAGTGAAAACAAAGCCAACTCTTTTGGCTGAAAAAATGAACATTTCCCCATATCATAAAGGCAGATTCGTGGCCAGGTTTAATCAATCATTTATTTACTATCAGTCCATCAGGCCCACAAGATTGGGTGCAGAAATATAAGATTTAATTCCTGACCTCTGAAAGTTGCTAATATGTCTGAGCTATGGCACACTAAACGTTGGAGCCAAGATATGCCTTAGGCATCTAGGGAGATAAAATACGTAAATGGATGGTAGATGAGTGTATTTGACAAGCTAAGAATCTGGAGTCATAGGCATTTAGAGCTAGATGAGAGCTCTCTAGAGCTCTAGATGAGGCCAGCTAGCTAAAGTCCTCATTTTACAGATGAGTAAACAGGCCCAGAAAAATTAAGTGATGTGTCCAGGGTGACACAGATATTAAGGATTTGGGATAGTAATCCAGGTTGACTGGAAAGAGTAATGTGAAAAATTGCTAAAAAAGACAACAGTGATCCAGGTTATGAGGAGCCTTAAATTCCTAGACTAAGGACTATAGATTTCATGATAGAGTTAACAGAAGCCATTACAGATTTTTGAGTTGGTGAGTAATTGGTCAAACCTGTGCTTCAGAAAGCCATAAGTCTACAGGAATGTTTGTCTCCTATTTTTCATCATTCCAACCCACAAGACAAATGATCAGGCCTTGATGTCTCTGGATTAACTGAAAATGAAAGAACTGCTTAGAAATGGGAAGGAGACAGAATAATAACTGGGGTCAAGAAAAGGAGTAGAGAACTAAGAGCTCATTTAAAAAAGAGAAACACATTTTATTGGTAAGAAAAGAAAATTAGGAAAAACTTCAACAGCAGGGTTAAATATTCCAGAATAGGAGTGAACACTAGAAGAATGGAAAAGAGACCTAAAAGGAATGAAGGAAATGAGTAAGAAAACATTTATCAAGGCTAGATAAAGGGGAATATATGTACTTGTGTTGGTTAATTGAAAACCAATTATGTTATCAATTCTGAAGCTCTTTGGAAAACATTTATTTTTTTCAAGCATCAGAGGCATTCCTAATTTATTATAAGATGACAGCTATATAATCCTCACCGTCTTCATTGAAGGAGGCACTCAAATAACTGGCAATCAGAACTGCTTACTAGAAGAATTTGGGGGAGCCACACTCCTGGGCTAACCAAGAACCTTCCTGGCAATTGCCCTAGTTAAAGTGGAAAGGCCAGGCAATTATCTAGATAATTTAAGCCCTCAAGTCTGCTAAGGAGAAAGGGGAGTTGGGGGGAGGAATAATTTAGATGGCCTCCTCTCCTTTAAATGAGCAAATTAACTAGGTAATTACTCAATCCTTCATTCCATTTAGCCTTAATTAACAGAGATTTGGGAGGTGGAAGGCTTTAATTTTTATGTTTTCTATTGTGTTGTTTCTTGATGAAATAGTTTGTACCAGAAGCAGTTTTTTATGGACCTTGCTTTGGAGAAAATCTGATAGATGAAAACACAACTTCCAAAGCTGTTATTGGAGAGGGGAAATTAGTTGCATTAGTTATTTTAAAAAAAAGAATTTATCCAGACTTGCTTTGTGTGTCAGCCCCGTAAGATCCACCTTCCACAGGAATTCTTTCTTCATCCCCCTCCACTAATGTTAGTATGTTCCCTCTCCCAATAACCTTATATTTATTTGATATTTATTTATGTATGCCCATTTTGTCTCTGCCTCTAAGTTAGGAACCATTTCATTTTTGGCTCTCTCCATCAATTGCCCCAGTGACTGGCACATGATAAGAGTTCAATAAATGCTTATTGTATGGTGGATTGGCCACCATATCTATCTATCTATCTATCTATCTATCTATCTATCTATCTATCTATCTATCTATCTGTGTGTATGTATATACATACATATATACACATACATATATATACACATATACATACATATATGCATATATACATACATATATCTTATTTTTCAGAAATCCATTTACTGCATAAATAGAGTTACACCTGCCCATTGTACATCTGTAAATTCAGGGAGAGAAAATTTTCCATTTGAGAAAATCACAGCTTAGTTGAGAGATTGAATTAATTGATCGTGCTTTTAAACCATGCTTAATCTACATATTACTTTTCAGAAATCCATATATTGCATAAAGAGAGATACCCCCTCCATCACAGATGTATAAATTCAGGGAGAGAAAACTCTCTTTTTGGGAAAATTATGAGTCATAAGTTGAGACATTGAGCTAGAGTGCATTAAACATAAGAGAACAGGCTTTCCTAATAAAACAAATCCTAAATTACTCTGCCTTCACTTGGAGGTTCTAACCTTATTGAATGGTTTTCTTTATGGTGAATCATACTGACCAAAGAAATAAGGCCCCTTTTAAATCTCCCCTCCTATCAATTGAGACATTTCTCCTCACACTGCAGTTTAAAACTAGAACAAAGAGCACATCCAGAGAGAAGAGCTCCAT
Source organism: Notamacropus eugenii (assembly GCF_028372415.1). NCBI lineage: Eukaryota > Metazoa > Chordata > Mammalia > Diprotodontia > Macropodidae > Notamacropus > Notamacropus eugenii. The sequence continues at coordinate 190,368,564 of NC_092876.1, read as the reverse complement.
GAAGTATGTCCTAATTTATTAACTACTTGAAGCAAGAGGCTATTCTGGCTGACAGTAGCTTCAAAACAAAACAAAACAAAAACCCTTGTCTCCCCTAAATTAAAGTAAGGGAACTGATCACTGAAGGTAAACAGGTGATGAAATGCTTCATTAGTACCTCATTTGTAATTTACGTCTGCTGAAGTAGTTGACAAAGAATCAAAACTTAAGTCATGGATTTCTCAGAAGTGCAGTCTTTGAGGTCACTGAAGTGGATTAATTATAACCCAGTGTAAAGCACAGCCTGTCTCTGTGTCAATTACTAGCATTTGATAACTGAACATTATGTCAAGCTCTGTTCTTTTTCAAGATGCAGGCACACATTTTAAAATCATTACGAATGCAGACATGAGCTACATACATCCTAAGTGAATTCAGTTTATTTATCAAAGCCCACTATAGCTTAACAGATCTAGGTTTGGTTTCTGAGGAGGGCACATAGATTGGAGTGGGGGTGGGTTTTGGGATAGTGGTTGAGGGGAGGGGGTCAAGGGTAGGGAAAGAAGAAGCTTTCAATGTGACGTAAAATGGAGTTCATTTGCTCAGAGTATCATGGGGAGGTGAATTATACATTGTTATTAAACATATGGGGCATCTAACAGATATGGATGTTGCTAATTACTAAAGAAGACTACAGGGCTTAATGGACTCTTAGAGCTGTGGTTGTCATTTAAAAAGAAAAAAGAAATAGTTCCCTGCTGGAGTTTGTTTCTACTGGGACATGGAAATTTTCTGCCTCTTCCCCTTTCTTTTAAAAAACCATATGTGTGCTTTCCAATAGTCTTTTAACATTTGGGCCCTTCCAAGAGCACTTTGTATTGCAAATTGGCATGGATTTGATACACGTAACCACTTATTTTAGAGGCAGACTCTCTACTTCAGAGAAAATCCTGGTTTCTAGACTGACAAATACAAGCTATAAATAGTCAGGTTGGGGGAGAAATATGGGGCATCCTTATTTACCTTTATTGCAGTCAAATTGGACAATAGGATGTAATAGTTTGTAAATCTTTGAAGTAATCTTTAAAAAAAAAAGAAAGAAAACAGAACAAGAGATAGGCAACAAGTGTTTTCCTGATGAATAGGGAGAGGTTTGTTATATAGAAGCATGTCTTGGGCTTTGTGTGAAATACCAGTGATCTGAACCCAGTTTTTCTCCTCTTGAAGTCTCTATTGACTATCCCATATTCCTTTCATATTCAGAAGCTGTTTTGCTTTTAATTCAGCAGAAGTTGTATCTCTGGAACAAGTTCAGAATATGTAATAGCTTTTTCTATCCTGTAAATGTCTCAAAAGGAAAATTTCATCTTTTATTTTTTTCCAAAGAATCCAAGTTGTGAATAGGTAGTAGCCCGAGTGTTGTTGGCTCCACTGAAAGCTTTCTCTTCCAACAGAAACCCACCAAATTTCACTTCTGATTGAGTTTGCCCTGAGCTTTCAATTTATCACAGTTGCATTGTTATTTTTCAAGTGACCCCAACTGAAAATCCAGCTTGTCATAAATCTTTTTGAGAAGCCACACATGAGAATGAAGCTGGGGGTCTACTATCCCCACAGGTTTTCTCTGAAGAAAAGGTTCATTTGAGGATTGATAACATGTACTAATGGCTTGAATTAAGTACAAATTTGGCCCATAAGCCCAGTTCATCATGTCCTTTCTGAAGTCATCTCCAAAGCCACTTTTTACATCTATGGGCAAAGACGAGCTGGAATTGCAATTCTGCTACAATCCCACTACAAGATACCAGAGCCAAACAATGCAAAAATGATAACCTAGCTCTGCAGGGTGAAAATGCAACACTTATCTTTCTTTGATTTATTCTTTCTGACAATAGTATTTTTCCCCCTGACAGATCGGATGATTCTGCTTTGTGACCTGCTTGGGAAAAAAAAGACACACACACACACACACACACACTCACACACACACACACACACACACATACACACACAAACGTCAATGCGAATTCATAGAAAGCAACTTCTGAGTAACATAGAAAAAGGTCAGGTTCCTTTCTTCTGAAAGTCATGAGGAAGAAGGACTGTTTCTTTATTGCACCTACCAATTTGTCACATGTTAAAATTATAGGCCCCCAAATCTATTTTCCTCTTCAGTGTTCATATTGCAATTCATCTGAAACGAGATAGAGATAAGTCTGTCACAATAATTGCAGCAGGAAAGACCAAGGCTTGGACTACGCTTTCTGGACTCCTGCAATTACCAGTGGTAATACATCTCTGCATGCTGTATGGAAGATACTCAGTTGGCAGGAGACAAGCTTGCAAAGAGGAAAAGCCCCTGGGTGCTTTTCCTTTGTTCCATTCTCAGCTCCTCCAGTTTTCTGCCTTTATGGTTTCTGGAATGTCATTTAACCTTTTTCTATCCTGGTTTCTTCAGATATAAAGTAGTGATTTTGCTGTTGGCCACCTCCTTTGAATGAAGAGATGATGGAGGAGTAATGCTATGTTTCTACATCTCTTGAAAGAAACTCATGTGTGTTTACAAAATGGAATTTTAAAAAATATTTTTTCCACTTTCTATGTATTCTTATTCAGGGAATCTTTAGTGTTCCTGTGGCTATACGTTGGCATAAAAATAAGAGATATGATTGGCCAGTGGCTTGAGTAATCTTGAAGTCACTAAGTGACAGAGAAGTGTCTGAAAAAATAAAGGCAAAGAAAATTTTAAGGAGCAAGGAGCATACTACTTTTTAATTGTTGAGATCTAGTGTAAAAGAAAATTTGAAATTAATTATGGAAGAGACATTTGTAATTACCTCATCATCAGAATAATCAAGCAGAAAAAGTAATACATGCATATTTATGTATGTATATATATGTGCATACATGTACACACTTTACAAATGCACTTAGTGTTACTTATTAGGATATTAGTCTTAGCTATCCCCTTTATGTTATCAAGCCTTATTTACAGATATGAATTTAGAGCAACAAGTAGAGGGAATTAATAAGTTTTCATTATTGAGGCACTTAATGGGTTTGTCCAACTTTCTTAAGGTTTACAACTTATCAATATCCTTTAGAAAACAAAATAATGTCAGGAGATAATTCTAAATTTTGAAATTTACGAACAAGCACACTTGTTGATATTTCAAGAAAAGACTGAAGAATTTCTAAATAACTCACAACACAGAATACATTACCAGTAATGCTGAAGAAAATTCAAATTTGTCTATTTTGATATCTTTTCAATACTGTATGTTTTACATCAAACATTTTTCTACCTTGTAAAAATGAATAAAAGGAGCATCTCCATATTTACCAAATGATTAGTATTTAGTTGTTTGAAAAATGAAGGCATCAAGGGAATTAGCATTACCAATTTTATTTAATTAAATGGCCAATGTTATCCAGAGATATCTAGTTCAATATTGCTTATGTTTTGTTACTAGAAGTATTACTATTCCCAGGCCTCTGCAACCTAGGTTTCCAAACTTATTTGGTCTATTGCCATCTTTTCAAAAAAACATTCAGGGGTCCACTAGAAATCTACATTCTTTTACCCTTTAACCTTTTTTTTAATTTGACATTTGCATCATTTCCAACTACTGTTACTGCCCTGAATCATTCCAGTACCCCCCCAGAGGCAGTGTCACCCACTCTGGGAACCTAAAATAAGTAATGCTGTTTGATAAATAAGCCTTATTAAAGTGGCTTTGTATTTATTTATACATTTGAATCATTGAAAATTATACACAGGGTTAATCAAAATAGTAGTAGTGGTCTGCAGCAATTGAAGATTTTTAGTTAATCAGTCTTTTTTCTCTCTTCATCTCATCATCTTGAATGTCTAAGATTAAGTAAATACACTTTGCTGATAGGTAAACTTTGCTGAAAGTAGATGATTAAAATTTTGTCATATTTTTTCATAGATTTGCCTGACAAAATGCTAAAAAATATTGTTGGTAGTATATTATTCCCTATGCACATAATAGGAACTTAGAAAAGGTTGGTAAATGAATGAATGAACAAATAAAGTTCTTTCTCTTTAAATTTCCTTCCTTTCTAAAGATAAAAAAAAATTCGACAAAGTGCAAGAAATTCCATATTCCAATTATATTATGGATTATTATTAGATTTCACTGTAGCAAAAAGTTTACTTTTCACTCTAGATGAAGAACCTATTATAAATAGCTAGAATTTTTACAGTATTTTAATAGGTGCAAAGCACTTTATATGTTATTTCATTTGATCCTCACAAAACCTCTATGAGATAGGTTGTATTATTATTCCCATTTTACAGATGAGGAAAGAGATTGAGAGGTTGTGACTTGCTAAAAGGTCACAAAAGTCTGAGACAGGTATCAAACTCAAGTCTTCCTTAGCCTAATTCTGGAAATCTAACCAGTGAGGCTTTTGGCTGTCTCTTAAAGTTATATGTAGTTGATTTAATGGACTGCTTCAAGAACCAGGTTTATCATGAGATAAAACTGGTTGCAGTGGAAATTTGGGACTGGTAAGTTCATGAGCAAGCTCAGTGACTTGCCAAGGAGGCAGCATTCATGGACCTCTCTGTGTACACTGAATTGGATATTTTAGATAAACACTTAGCTGAAACTGTAGGACATAGCATTACCAAAAGCTGGAACGTATTCCTGGGTATAAAGGAACCACCATACAGTCCAAATTCATTCCAGTTGTACCATCAAATCCAACTTTACAATTATAGGAAAATATTTAGGAATTTTTATGAGATATAGAAATAAGACTTCTGAAGAGTTTATAAAATATCGGCCTCTTTCATTTCTTAATTCCAGACCACATTTCTGATATGTTTTCTTCCATCTTCCTTCAGATCAAGACAGTGAGGTTTGGCTTCTGAGGTTAAATGGCACCTCATATTTAATAAACACTTTAGGATGTAGAGTGGACCTGTGATTGCAAAGACATAGGGAAATACTGGGAGAAGAAATTCCCTCCCCAAATGCAACTTAGTAACTTCTTTGTAATACAGTCTGGCACTGTCTGGAACACTGAGAAGTTACATGACTTGTCTAGAGTTCCGATGGCAGTGCATATTGGAGAAAAGACTTGAACCTGGATTATCCTTGCTTTGTGGTCAACTTTCTATCCCCTATGGCAGTGTTGCCTCTTCAAGCATTTTAACATTTGCAAAGTGATTTCTATACAATCTCTCATTTGAACCTAACCAGTGATATGGTAATCATAGTAGTACCAGCAGTATTAGCCTTGTATGATAGTTAAAAAAATTAAAAGAGAAATTTAATACCTTGCCTATGGTGACACAACAAGAAAGTATTAATAGCATTTGATACAGGACTTGAATTTGTCTTCTGGATTTCCAGTCCTGTATTCTATCTACTGCTCTATGTTTCTTTTCATCAATAAAGCCATAAATGGTTATTGAGGATCTATTATATAAGTAGCACCATAGAATAGTGCTATACTTTGGGGAAATATAATTAAACAGTGACTATAGGCACTAATTTTAACACTATTGTCCCTCACCTGAAAAAACCCATAGTATGAAAAATACACACAAAAAATAATTGAGTAATGATATTTCGATATAAGTTTTTAAAGGGAGATTTCATAGTGTTGAAACAGGTGCCTTGCACAATAGTGAACTTCATGCCATTGTGAGCATTCAAGTCAATAATGAATGACCTTTCCTTTTCATGATAACTTCTGTTATATGGAACTGGAAGTTAAACTGGGAGTGAGTGGATGGACAGAGGCATTATTGGTATAGACACAACCATATATAATCAATGAAACTGGGTTTTGAATCCAGATTATTTCTTACTCCTTGTGGGACCTTAGATAAGTCATTTAATCTTTTTATGTTTTAGTTTCTTCATCTATAAAATAAAAGACTTGGATTAGATAATGTCTAAGCTCTTTTCTCTGCTGAAAAAAATCATCTTATTAAACGAAATGGGTGAAATCAATAGGATTTGACAAGTCTTTGGAAAAGGGGAGGCAGGAAGAGGATGGGGTCAAACATGATGATTGCTGGTTAGAAGCTACCAGTGTGTTCAGCTTGAAGCATGTTTGCCCTCTCTTCCTAGGTGAGAAAGAAAAGGTACAAGGCACAGGGAAGAATTGTTACACTTTTTGCACACACAATGATTTCACAGGAAGAACTCATTTCTAAACCACATTCCATTATTTCTGTTGCATTTTCTTTTCAGGAATTTTGTTTTTCCTACAGTTGACTCAAGAAGTGTTACCAGGGTTCTGACTCATTCAGAGTCTTATGCACATACTGTTTATGCTAAAAGCAGCTAATTTTTTTTTCTCTGAATCTTCCAATATTGGTATTAGTTCTGTCCTATGAGGCCAGTCAGAACAATTAAAATTTCCCTTCTAAATGACAGTCCTTCAAATATATGAAGATTACTTTTACGTTTCTAGTAAGTTTTTGTTTCTTTTGTTTGTTTTGGGTTACACTTTTATTTTCCTAGACTTCCAAAGAACCCATGTCCTTTAATTAATCTTGTATGACTGAGAGGTCTGTAGTTCAGTTGTCTTCCACTACCACCTTCTTCTGTGTATGCTAATTTTTATATAATATTTTATATAATTTTTAATTATTTGCTAATACCAGTCTTAAAAATGGAATCTACAAGTAAACACAATATGTAAGATGAAACCTAAAGAAAGTATCAAAACTATCACCATCCTTATCTGGACAATTTGTATCTATTCATACTCCATATGATTTTTTAGGACCACTGTTCTCCCCCTTATCCAAAATTTGGCTTCAACTCTTTTCTGACCTATCCCCATTACATAGCTCAGACTCTGTGGATGGTCACACATACCAAACAGAATTGCAGTTGCTCACTTCTAAAGAGGGCATAAATGGTCTCCATTAGGAACAAAAACTATGTGCTTATAATTTGTCATTTCAGTACTTGAGGCTGATTTCCATTTGTATTCTCTGCATCTACCATATGCAGCCCCAGCTGATCAGTGGTTCTTTGACTGGAACTTTGTGTTTTGGAAAGTTAAAATTTGTATAACCCTTGCTAATTGAGACAAATTAAAAGACTTCTCTATAAATCTTTTTTTAATTTCAAAATAAAACTTTTTATTAAAATAATTAGTCAAAACTATAGTAAAGATCAAGTTTTTAAAGTAATCTAAACTGACAAAAAAAATCACAGAATTATGAAAAATAGAGAAGGATCTCATAGATTAGCCTGCCCATTGGGTAATTAAATTATAATTTGGTACTTTCGTCATTTAGCTTCAATTAGCAAATGCTAACTTACTCAAATTCTATTTTCTATCCTCAGGCTTAGGTAAAATGATTTTGTTTGAATTTATCCCAAATGATTTTCTCAGAATTACTTACTCCTAAGGACTTATCTATAGAATTCTAAACACGTTTTTTTTTTTTTTAAATATACCTCTAGACTGTGCTTTGAACTGAGTAGTAGTCAAATATTTGCTTATTGATTGATAATATCTAGAAAAGGCTCTACTCCTAACAGTTGCCAGTATTTCATTTGTGGTTTTTGTTAACGTTTTTCTACTCTGCCTAACCTGTATGACTAATTAAAGGTACAATCCTATATTCCCCATAATTTTTTCTTCTACTTTCTTCTCCCCTATAAAACTCCCATTGCCCTCCTTCCACTATGTGACTGGAGAGAAGAATTTAGGATTGCATAAAGTATTATCTGTGAGCAGTGTAAATGTCTGTGACTGTTCTTTCCAATCAGTTTTCTTTTTTTCCGCCACACTTTCAAAGGAAAGAGGAGCCTTCCCTATTAAGAACACATATTACTAGAAAGACTTATATGAATTGATACAAAGTGAAGTAGGCAGAACCAGGAAAATGTTGAACACAGTATCAGCAAGATTTTGTGATGATCTACTATGAGTGACTTAGCTCTTCTCAGCAATACAACGATACAAGACAAGTTCAAAGGACACATATGGAAAATGCTATCCACATGCAGAGAAAGAACTGATGGAGTATGATTACACACCAAAATATACTATTTTCACTATTTTGTTCATAATTATTTTCTTTGGCCTGTTTCTTTCACAGTGTGACTCTCTGCCTTTTTCTCTTCCTCCCTGTCTTCCTTCCTTCTTTCTTTCTTACTTTCTTCCTCCCCCCCTCTTTCCTTTCCTACCTTTCTTCCTCCCTTCCTACCTTTCTTCCTCCCTTCCTCCTTTCCTCCTTTTCCTCCCTCCCTTCCTTCTTCCCTTCCTTTCTTCCTTCCTTCTTTCCTTCCATAGAATTTTCATAGATTGTTGCATAATTCTAATGATCCTGCTTGTTCCCACAGAAAGAGATGAGACACGTACTTTTCTTGCTCTATTTAAAAGTAGTAGACACAAGTTATAGAATGTGGTATATACAGTATTGTTAGACTCAGTTAATATGTTGGTTAGCTTCCTGAACTGCTTCTCTTTTTACTTTCTTCTTTATTACAAGAGATAACTATCTGGATAAGAGAGTGGGGAGAGAGAGTTTTGGAAATAAAATAATGTTAACAAAAACTTAAATATCAAAAAGTCTACTATATCAAAAGAATTTCTTGAATCACATAAGAATGATTACAGAATTAAAAAGTATAAAAAACTTCATTTGACAAGAAAACCATTTGTGTCCTCTACAGTAATTGATATTTTTAAACTAATGTTGGTCACATTTACAAAGCAGCTTCAAATGATTCTACACACAATAATATGGGAGGTGGGTAATGACAACTGTCCATTTGTTTGATGACCATTGCCTTAGTTATTGGAGAAACCAAAATAATCTTTTAATTGGAAATAAATGAAGTAACCTATATAGCTAAAATACTCATTTTTGAGGGGATGCTTATGTTTTCTAGACAGAATTTTAGATTTCTTGGTTTTAGAGATTCTATAGAGAGGAACATCCTCTACTTATGCTAACAGGCACATTCTCTGCAGCTTGGAGTCTTAGAGAGTTGCTGCAGTTGGGAGGTGCTGAGAAGTTATGATTTAGCTAGTACCTCACAGCCAATATGTCTTAGAAAATAGAACTTAACACAGAGCTTCATGACATGAAGGACATACTACGTGCCATGCTGTCCTATTTTTGAAGAGATATCTAATGATGTGATATTGAAATTAATAATTGAGAGCTTTTTCTACTGCTACATCAAGAGAAAATTTCAATATGATTGCTGTATATATTTTAATGAAAATTAGGTAATGTGGAAGAATAGTATTTGAATCTCTGCTGATATAGCTCAGTTGAAATAAGAAAAATAACTCTCTAATACAAGGTCTAGGAAAAGACATAACTCTTTTACAGTTTTGGACTACTTATATAATTCAGAGAAAAAAATGTTCACATTGTGAAATATGCATAAGGAGCAATATGCAGTTTTCCAAGGTTTTATAAGAGTAATTAAATTTAGAGGGGGTGGCGCCGAGATGGTGGAGTTGAAGGAGGGATATACTAGAGCTCTTCCCCCTCCCCCACCCTCAAAAAACCTGTAAAAAATGATTCTGAACAAATTCTGGAGAAGCAGGTCACAGAATGACAGAATAAAGCAGATTTCCAGACCAAGGATGGAAGGTTGACAGGAAGGTTCTACCATGCCAGGATGGGAAGAGAGCACAATTCAGTGTGGATTGTCCTGGATGTGGACAGAGTTACAGTAGGCCTTAGGGCACTAAATCTCTGGTGGCTGCTGTGGTTTCCAGACATCTCAACCTACAAACACTAAAGACAGCTTTGAAAGTCAGTGGGAAGGATCCCTCACCTGGCTGAGAGAGGAGCATGGTCGAGCCCCAGGCCAGCCCCATCCCTGGACCAAACCCCAGGGTGGTAGCAGCCACTGCTGAAACAGAGGCTTCTTCTGGAGCCCTCTACTTAACAAAGAACTGAAAAATGAAGAAATTAACTTATAAATGAGCAAATTGGAAAAAGAAATAGACAATAGATTCTTACTTTCTCAGTGAAGTGGTAATTTCTTACTTCATTGGTGATGAGGAAGATCAAAACATAAAAGCAGAAGGAGACAACAATGCCAAAGCTCCTGCTTCTGAAGCCTCCAAGAAAAATATGAATTGGTATTAGATCATGGAAGACTTCAAAAAGGTTTTTGAAAATCCAGTAAGAGAAGTAGTCTAAAAATTTGGAAGAGAAATGAGAATGATAAAAAATAATGAAAAATGAGTCAAAAGCTTGCTAAAGGAATCCCCCAAAAATGCTGAAGAAAATAACAGTTTTAAAATGAGACTAATTCAAATGGCAAAAGAGGTCCAAAAAGTCAATGAGGAGAAGATTGCCTAAAAGAAGCAAAATGGGATAAATGGAAAAAGAGGTCCAAAAGCTCACCAAAGAAAATAATTCCTTAAAAATGAGAATGGAGCAAATAGAAGCTAAAGATTTGTGTGAAATCAAGAAATTATAAAACAAAGCCTAAAGAATGAAAAAAATAGAACACAATGTTAAGTATCTCATTGGACAAACAACTGACTTGTAAAATGTATCCAGGAGAGATAATTTAAAAATTGTTGGACAGCCTGAAAGCCATGATTGAAGAAAGAACCTTAGACATCATCTTTCAAGAAATTACCAAGTAAAACTGCCCTGGTATTCTACAACCAGAGGGTAAAATAGAAATGGAAAGAATCCACTGATCACCTCCTGCAAGAGATCCCAAGGATAGGAATATTGTAGCCAAATACCAGAGTCTCCAGGTCAAGTAGAAAATATTACAAGCAGTCAGAAAGAAATAAATCAAGTATTATGGAAACATAGTCAGGATAACACAAGATTTAACAGCTTCTACACTAAGGGATCAGAAGGCTTGGAATATGATATTCCAGAAGTCAAAGGAGACAGGATAAAAACCAAGAATCACCTACCAGCAAAACTGAGTATCATATTTCAGGGGAAAAAATGGAGCTTCAATGAAAGAGAAGAATTCCAAGCATTTTTGTTGAAAAGACGAACTGAATAGAAATTTTGACTTTCAAATATAATAATCAAGAGAGGCATGAAAAGGTAAACAAGATAGAAAAAACACAAGGTACTTATTAAAGTTGAAATGTTAATATTCTTATACAGAAAGATAATATTTGTAACTCATGGAATCTTCCTTAGTATTAGGATAATTGGAGGGAATATATATATATACGTATATATATATATATATATATATATATATATATATATATATATATATATATATATATATATATATATACGTATATATAATATTTGTGTATATATATATATATACGTATATATAATATTTGTGTGTGTGTGTGTGTGTGTGTGTGTGTGTGTGTGTGCATGTATGGAGAGAGAAACACAGAGACAGAGAGAGAGCACAGAGTGAGCTGAATATGAAGGGGGTGGTGTCTAAAAAAAGAAAATTAAGTATTGAGAGGAATGTAGTGGGGGATAGAGATAGGGAGAGCCAGAATGTAGTAAGTCATCTTACATAAAAGAGTCAAAAAAGATCTTTCACAATGGCGGGGAAGAAAGGGAAGGTGAGACAGAACAAGTGAGCCTTCCTTCATTGGATTTGACTTCAGGAGGGAATAGAAGGGGCAGCAGATTGTGTGAAGGGGCAATCAGAAGCAAACACTTTGGTAGAGCGACAGGTCAAAGTAAAGAATAGAATAATAGAATAAATGGAGGGTGGGGCAAGATAGAGTGAAATATAGTTATTGTCTCATGTCATGACTGTTATGGAAATATTTTGCATTACTACACATGTATAACCTATATGAATTGCTTGCCTTCTCAAAAAGGATGGGTGGGGAGGGAGGAAGGGAGAGAATGTGGAACTGAAAGCTTTAAAAATGAATGTTAAAATTGTTTTTACGTGCAACTAGGATATAAGATATATAGGCAATGTAATATAGAAATTTATCTTGCCCTACAGGAAAATAGAAGGGAAGGGAAGAGGAGGGGGCGGTGTTGATAGAATGGAGGGCAGATTGTAGGAAGGGATAATCAGAATACACACCATCCTGGGGTGGAGGGAGGGAGGAGATGGGGAAAAAATTTGAAATTGAAAATTTTGTCGAAGTGAATGTTGAAAACTGAAAATAAATTTTAAAAAGAACAAATTAAAAAAAAGTAATCAAATTTAATTTTTGAGAATCTATTAAAAATAATTTTGTTTACAAATCTGTATAACATGATTTTGAAATGTAGTAGCTTTAGGTAGTCAAAGTACTTTAAGGCATGCTTTAAGTAAAGGCATTGATTGATGTTTTTTCTTACAAATGATAGATGATTCAAATTCATTTTGTTGTTGTTGTTGTTGTATTAGTCATTTTTTAAAAAATTTATTTAACTTTTAACATTCATTTTCACAAAATTTTGGGTTCCACATTTTCTCCCCTTTTGTCCCCTCCCCCTACCCCAAAACACCGAGCATTCTAATTGCTCCTGTCTGCCAATCTGCCCTCCCTCCCTCTCCACCCCTTCCCTTTGGAAGGCAAGCAATTCAAAATAGGCCAAATCTGTGTAGTTTTGCAAATGACTTCCATAATAGCAGTGTTGTGTAAGAACTAATTATATTTCCCTCCATCCTATCCTGTCCCCCATTACTTCTGTTCTCTCTTTTGATCCTGTCCCTCCCTATGAGTGTTGACCTCAGATTACTCCCTCCTCCCCATGCCCTCCCTTCCATCATCCCCCCCACCCTGCTTATCCCCTTATCCCCCACTTTCCTGTATTGTAAGATAGGTTTTCATATCAAAATGAGTGTGCATTTTATTTCTTCCTTTAGTGGAATGTGATGAGAGTAGACTTCATGTTTTTCTCTCACCTCCCCTCTTTATCCCTCCACTAAAAAGTCTTTTGCTTGCCTCTTTTATGAGAGATAATTTGCCCCATTCCATTTCTCCCTTTCTCCTCCCAATACATTTCTCTCTCACTGCTTGATTTCATTTTTTTAAGATATGATCCCATCCTCTTCAATTCACTCTGTGCACTCTGTCTCTATGTGTGTGTGCATGTGCGTGTGCATGTGTGTGTGTGTAATCCCACCCAGTACCCAGATACTGAATAGTTTCAAGAGTTACAAATATTGTCTTTCCATGTAGGAATATAAACAGTTCAACTTTAGTAAAGTCCCTTATGACTTCTCTTTGCTATTTACCTTTTCATGCTTCTCTTCATTCTTGTGTTTGAAAGTCAAATTTTCGTTTCAGCTCTCGTCTTTTCATCAAGAATGCTTGAAAGTCCTCTATTTCGTTGAAAGACCAATTTTTCCACTGAAGTATTATACTCAGTTTTGCTGGGTAGGTGATTCTTGGTTTTAGTCCTAGTTCCTTTGACTTCTGAAATATCCTATTCCATGCCCTTCAATCCCTTAATGTAGAAGGTGCTAGATCTTGTGTTATCCTGATTGTATTTCCACAATACTTGAATTGTTTCTTTCTAGCTGCTTGCAATATTTTCTGCTTGACCTGGGAACTCTGGAATTTGTCCACAATGTTCCTAGGAGTTTCTCTTTTTGGATCTCTTTCAGGCGGTGATCTGTGGATTCCTTGAATACTTATTTGGCCCTCTGGTTCTAGAATATTAGGGCAGTTTTCCTTGATAATTTCATGAAAGATGATGTCTAGGCTCTTTTTTTGATCATGGCTTTGAGGTAGTCCCATAATTTTTAAATTGTCTCTCCTGGATCTATTTTCCAGGTCAGTTGTTTTTCCAATGAGATATTTCACATTATCTTCCATTTTTTCATTCTTTTGGTTTTGTTTTGTGATTTCTTGGTTTCTCATAAAGTCATTAGCCTCCATCTGTTCCATTCTAATTTTGAAAGAACTATTTTCTTCAGTGAGCTTTTGAATCTCCTTTTCCATTTGGCTAATTCTGCTTTTGAAAGCATTCTTCTCCTCATTGGCTTTTTCAACCTCTTTTACCAGTTGAGTTAGCCTATTTTTCAAGGTGTTATTTTCTTCAGCATTTTTTTGGGTCTCCTTTAGTAGGGTGTTTACTTGTTTTTCATGCTTTTCTTGCATCTGTCTCATTTCTCTTCCCAGTTTTTCCTTCACCTCTCTAACTTGATTTTCAAATCCTTTTTGAGCTCTTCCATGGCCTGAGCCCATTGAGTGGCTGGGATACAGAAGCCTTGGCTTCTGCGTTTTTCCCTGATGGTAAGCATTGTTCTTCCTCATCAGAAAGGAAGGGAGGAAATGCCTGTTCACCAAGAAAGTAACCTTCTATAGTCTTATTTTTTTCCCTTTTCTGGGCATTTTCCCAGCCAGTGACTTGACTTCTGAGTGTCCTCTCCACCCCCACCTCACCTCCAGAAACGCCCAGCCAGCACTTGAGGTCTGAGATTCAAATGCTGCTTCCCAGCCTCAGGGCTTTGGGCGGGGGCAGGGCTGCTATTCAGTGTGAGATTAAGTTCAGGTGCTCAGGTCAGGGCAGGGCTGCCTCACAGGGCTCAGTTCCCTCAGGGGGTTTATGCAGAAACCTTCAACAGTGGATCTGGGCTCCTGCCTGCTTGGGGAGCCCTGGTCTGCTGCTGCCTCCGCTGCTGCCTCCTGAGGGGGCCTGAGTTATGGGGGCACCCCACTTCCCTCTTGACCCGCCAAAGAGACCCTCTCACTGACCCTTGTCACCTGTGGGTGGAGGGACCCCCGCGGCTGCTGGAGATTCCGTCCCTGAAGCCTGCTCAGATCTGCTGCTTTCGGCGCTGAGACGCTGAGCAGGGTTGGGCTCTGCTCCGGGTCTGGGGCGTGAGGGACCTTTTGCGGAGGTTTTCAGGCTCTCTGGAGCAGAAATCTCGTCCGCTCCGTTCTGTGGCTTTTGCTGCTCTGGAATTCGCCAGTGGTTCTTTTTTTTACAGGTATTTTACGGGCAGTGGGTTCAGAGGTAGCGTATGTGCGTCTTTCTACTCCGCCATCTTGGCTCCGCCTCCCAAATTCATTTTTAAATAAAAATCTCTTCCTGAATCTTTCATATTTGATGAAAAGTTTTGAATCCCTGAATAATTTAAATAAATTAATGCAAACTCCTTAAATTCATGCTCTGATCCAGAGATATAATTTATTCTTTGAAGAAGTTAGAGCCATGGTCCCAATATTTTATGAAACATATGATTGAATAAAATAATATGTAGATGATACTCCACTTTAAATATTTTTTACAAATAAATTAGAATAACATAGCAATGTATTTATTAGTAATAACTGTTACATAGGAACAATCTCATTTTATTTTAAAGATTTTGATATTTATAAATGTGGTTAAGGGATATTCTTGACAAAGACAAAAGTGACACATTTGGTCTCATGACAGTGCAAATTATTGCAGCTAGCATATTATTGTATTTTGTCTATGGGTGCCTAAAGAGTTCTTTGGCTTATTAGACAAAGAGATACTGATTATTTCTGAAATTTTATTTGTGAAATTAGGATTTTGCTATAGCTGTTAATAAAATCAGTATATTGATCTTGATTAGTGGTGAAAAAGAATTATAGGTAGCAATACCATCAATATCATCACATCTGGGGAAACTGTGGAACAAAAAGACATTCATCACTTTTATATGATTATTATGGTAATAGATTTATGTAACAGTGTAAAATTATAAAGAACTGAATGCTTAAGATTTATGCTTTATATAACTGTGATGAATTCTTAGTTCTATTTGGATAAAATGTACATACACAAAAAAATTTAATTGTGTAGACAAATTAATGAAGAGTTGTAAAATGTGAACATATGTTATTCTAAGAAAAGCATCCTTACATTCAGTTCAAAAATCCCTGCCCCAAGGAATGAGCAAGCTGGTGTGTGCCCAATTGCCACCATTAAAGTCCTTGAAAAGTCTGTAGGTTATAGACTGATATATGAATATGATGAAGTTTTTAAAATATATCCTTCACATCTTCACTGTCAGTCTTCCCTACTCTAAACTATTATGGCCCCCTTCACAAGACTTTATGTCCTATTTATTCTGTATGGCATTCTTATTAACCTCTGCTAAAGTATTAGCTAGTAATATTTTGGAGTGCCTTCTCCTAGAGGTCATGATTTTTTAACAGGAGATCTCAATAAGGGTAGAAATCTACATAATAAAGAAATGTTTATTTATATACCTTGGCATAGGCTTTGTGTTTTTAAAAAAATATGTGACCAGTTAATTCTATGTACAGTTAATAGCATTATTATTAAAAAACAAGGTTAAGCCCTCAAAATAAATATAGCTATGTGCACCATCAACCACATATCCATTTTACATTCATAAGAGTTCTAGTAATGGTCAAAAGGGATTGTGAGCTTTCCCTGGATCTCAGCCCTGACAATAGTTTCTGGCTCTGCTCCATCATTCCCATCACAGATCCTGATACTTTCTGAATTCCCTATACTCTATTTCTTTTTTCCAGCTCAGTGACTTCTAGGTCAATGTTGTTTCTCTTCAGACTCCAAAACTCAAGCTGTCAGGCCAAATCTTGACACCTGCCTAGTGTGTGTGCAAAGGGTAATGGGAATTACTATGTCCTGTCCTGCTTCATCTTGACACTAATTTCCTCCCTCCTGGAAGAAGCAGGCTGCAGAAAACACAAACTGTGTTTGGATTTGTGTGCTCTTCTATTGTATTGGGGTATTTTGTCCCCGCTAAATATGTGCCTAGCTTCAACATGCTTTTGAAAATTCATTTTCTTTAACAAGAGATCATAAAATCCATGAAAATTTGTTTTTTTTAAACAGAATTATTGTTAATTGTTAAAATCTTTAATGAGACAATGATAATCCTCAGGTCAAAAATGAAGGCAAAAATGACAAAAATGGAAAGTATAATAACTTCCCCAAACATTCATAAGGCAAAAACTAATAATGTTTTGATGACAAAGCCCAATATATTAGATTTTAGTTTACCTGGAAAAAAATAGGGTAAGAGAAATTCTGGTTTTCTTTCCAACTAGTGCATCAAAATACATGGTTAAAAACTTTTTGCACAAAAAAACCTTGTAGGGCAAGTAAAGGAAGTTAACTTCAACATGGATTATAAGGAAACATTGAAAGAGGGGCTTATAATTAAGTGAAACCATTTTTCTGGCTTTCAGACATGCTCTGCCTTTGATGATGACTACTGGTCTGAACTTCATCAAGTAATTTCACGTGCTGGGATTTGGTTTCCTCACCTTTAAAATGAAAGGGTTACAATAGATACCTTTTGAGGTCCCATTCAACTCTCAGCCTATGCTCCTGTTTTCCCATGGATTGACCTTGAAATGAGCTACTATATTTATGCATTCTAGCTACCACATGGGCCCATTAGGAATTGATGTTATAGTTTCAGAATAACAACTTGAATTTCTAATTGAACACTGTTGTTTTTAACTTACTGAAATTTTAAATGAGTTCTGTAAATTAAATCAATTCTGCATTTTTCTCTGCACTCAAATTTGTTACCCTCTTCTTCAATTGTGAATCATAACCAAATCTGGCCTTAAATATTTTCCACCATCCATCACTTTTGGTCCTATTGACAGTTTGTAAATGAAGTTGGAAAAAATTGCAAAACTGTATGATCTATGCCTACTACATATGTTACATAATCTGAATTGGATGCTCTATGTATGAAAGCAACCCTTTTAAATCATTTACATCAGTCCATTCTTTCAATCAAGAGAGAAACTATTTTAAACCTTTTCATCCCTCTTTGGGTCTCTTCCTGAACCCTTTCCTCAAACATAATCAACTGAGAACATTGCTTTGTATTTCAGTAAAAAAAACTGGGGCCATTTTTATAGAGAGCTTTCCCTTCTCTCCACCTACTCATCAGACATCACTCATGACTTTTCTTACTGTCTCCATTTCTGCCTCACATAAATTAATTAATAACTAATGATTATAAGCATTTATTAAACGCCGACTCTGCCCCAGGCACATAGTACTTTACAAATATTTTCTCTTTTGATCCTTAAAACCGTGGGAAGTAAATGATGCTAATAATTCCATTGTACATTTGAAAAAACTGATACAAACAGTGGTTAAATGACTACTTTTTATCCCATCCTGTCTAGGTTTCCCCAGCAGATTGTCCCTTTTATTATCTTCGTTCTTCATTCTTTAATCTTCATTCTTTCTTTTTCTAATAATCCTTTCCCTGTAATCCATAAACATGCCCATGTCTTACCCATACTTTAAATACTGTCACTTGATCCTGTCCATCAGCCATGTTAGCTCTCATTCTATGTCTCTCCTCTCTAGGATAACTTCTTTGAGAAAGCCATCTACACTCACTGCTTCCACTTCCTTTCTTCTCCTCATTCATCCCTAAATCCTATGCAATATGACTTGAAATGCTACTATCCAACTGAAATTTCTCTCTGCAGACACCAGTGATCTCTTAATTTCCAAATTGCCTTTTCTCAATCCTTATCTTTTTTAATCTCTCTTCAGTTTTTGACACTATCAATCACCCTGTTCTCCCTCTCTTGGTTCTTGCCATACTACTCTCTATTGGTTCTTACTATTTGTCTGACCATGCCTTCTCAATGCTTTTTGCTTCATCTTCATGTAGGACATATCCACTAATGATAGGTGTCTTGCTCTCTTCTCTTATCCCTTTATCCTATCTCATTTTGTGATATTATTAACTCCATTAGGTTCACTTATCAACTCTGTGAAGATAGATTCCCAGATCTGAAAGTCCAGGTCCAACCTCTCTCCTCAACCATAGTCTCACATCAACAAATATATCTTAGACGTTGACCTGAATGTTCCATAGCCACTCTAAACTCAGTATGTTCCACACATAATTCATCTCTCCCCTCCAAATTTTCTGCTTTTACCAGCATCCCTAGCACTATAGTACTGGTTACCCTGGATTAAGCTCATCATACTCAATTCTTCTTGTACACATTCCATAGATATAATCTATTTACCTATCTACATATACACACATATACATATGTATCTCTACAGATGTACACATACATATACATATACATATATATATCAAAAAAGTATATGGACGAAAGTAAGAGGAACAGATATTTATGCCCTTTTAAAATAATTGAGATTCTATATTGACCAGATACTCAGTAGATATATGAGAGGATATAACAATTATATTTGATAAAATTCTTAAAAGTACAGAAACATCAGGATAAGATATGCCAACTCCCCTTAATCTTGGGTTAAAACCATAGGCTTAAAAACCATAGTTGTGTGTCCTGGGTTGGGGGGAGCTGCTGCTGAAGTTATGAGAGCCTCTTTCCCACTGTTTCCTCCATATGTTCCCAGAGGAATCCAGCGGTAGCAGTGGAACTGGGTAAGGTAATGATGGAGTAGACCATATCTAGTAGGAGGAAAAAGACAATGTCTGACCAGGACTGGTAATTTCTGAATTCTAAGGGATGAACCTAGAAGAAAGTAAGTATTCTCTCCTACAGCAGCTCAAAAATCATTGTTTTCCATCGCTAAATAAATCTCAGCATTCCCCTAAACATTTGTATATGTTAAATGAAAGAATGGGAGTAGGGATCTCTAAAACACCTTCTAATTTTAAAACTTATGATTCTTATTTTAGAAAACACTAGAAAATATCCTCTCCCAGTCTTCTTCAAAATGCTGTTTTCAAGAATTATCGAGATACTCAAATAGACAAAAGGTCACATAGATCCTAGTTATTTTAACACCTTTTAACAAGTTTATATTAGTTACTTTAGTTAATAGGTTGCCACAACCAAAAAATTCATTGTCCAGTGACTTCAGACATTTGTGGCAATGAAACTTTTTACACTTAGATTCTTTTCAAACAGCAGATTCACTTTCAGCAACATCAGTACTATTTTCTGCAAAAATTTAACTGATGTAAAGCAGTTGCCACAAGAAGGAGGCTTAACAAGTTCAGAAACAACTATAGATGACAGACTCTTGATCTCCTTGCCAAGCAGAAATGCATAGCCAAGCACAACATCAATTGACAGAAGAAAATCACTTGTAGAACATTACAGAGGATGATGACAGAAGATTATGATCAGCAGCACCTCATAAAATAGTAAAAAGCAATAGAGACAAAAATAAGTCTATTGAAAGCTTGGTGTGAAAGAGACTCATATAAAGTACACTATCCCAATAACATTTATAGGCAAAACTGGCAGTAGAACAAGAAACAGAAAATGGAACAGTTTGTCAGTGTTTCTACAGTGATCTATTTTCATCATCAAGGATGGTGTTAGCATCACATTTGGACTCTAATGCATAGGACCTAATGTGCTTTATGAGGATGAATGAAACAGCACATAAGAGATGAAGTCAGGAAGATTGTCTGGCCCATAAGAAGTACAGACAGGAAATTTGGACTGATGCTATGCCATCTTGAAAGCAAACACTGAAGGATTGTTTTACAAGACATATCCAACAGGGAGGATACCAAAGGAATGAGGGGGTGGAGGTAGTAATCAAAGAAATATTGCTACCATAATAAAGGACATTAGGAGAACATAAAAAACAACCTATTTGTTTATTTTATTTTCCTTATAAGTTCTTTATGAGAATAACATAACCATGTATCGAAGAATTTATGAAATGAGAACAGATGACCAAATAGCTTTCAATAGGAGAAACAATTTTTATACTCAGACAATTGATTAAAATTTTTAGATAATGCACGATCCTTCTCTTTATTGTTTGTTGATTATAAACAAAACTTATGATTTGCTTCATTCTCAAATGTATTTCTCCAGTGAATTCATTGGTTTAAATCATAAAAGATACTTAGAAAAATTTGGTCACAGAGATACCTCTGTTCCATAACTATCTGATTATTAATGACAAGTGAAACATAAAATAACGGTAAATATGCTCATCAAAGATTTTCATTATGGCCATGGAGGATATCCCATCAAGAACATACCACTTATTTGTAGGTGACACTGCAAATTATATCAAGTCCTCTGCCTCCTGGAATCCTTTATTTCTTCAAAGTCAGTTCAAGTACCACCTTCTACAGGAAGCCTTTCCTGATCCCCTTCCCTCCTCAACCCCTAATGCCATCCTTTCATAATTAACTTATTGCAGAATATCTTGCATTTTTTTGTTCTTTTTTAGTACACATTTGTTCTTTGTATACTTATAAATAAAGCTTTTGTCTTCCCGATATAACATAAATTCTTTTAGGGTAGAGATTGTTCTATTTTAAAACATTTATATCCTTAGTGGTTAGCACAGTGCTTCACATATAATATCACTTCATAGGTGATTACTGGAGTCTGTAGAATTTTATAAGGTCTTCTGCTAACTCAAAGGAGACCAACCTAACAACTGATACAAGAAAATTCTAATAAATGAAAGATAGTCATAGACTAGATAATGATGTGCCAGTGGAGAGTGCATTGAATAGGTACACAGAAACATCTATCTGAAAAAGCAATGCAGATGGAAAATGAACTGGGCATAGATCTGAATAGGCTGGAGAGTATAGAAACTATTGGTTTTCCATACTTTTATGTGTCCTTTAATAATCCCAAACTGTTCTTGTGAATAAAAACTTGTTTTTCAGCATATTTTTCCTATGATTTTGTATTTTTGCATATCTTAGAAAGCCCAAATCTATGAAAATGGATAATTAGAAAAGGGGATTGTGCCATACATGCGATGACAATAAGAGGTAATAAATAGGTAGTCCCTTATGCTGCCCTTGTATCCACAAAAAAATATAAAAAGTAACAAAAAATAATCCCTGAAGTTTAATCTGGAAAACAGATTGAGCTAATGTCAGAAAAGAATCAAAAAGTATTATAAAGAGTTATATTTGTCTAGATTGACTATAAATGTACATAAAATTGCAGCTTGAGAATGTGAAGAACTGCAAAAATGTGAATTTTTCTGTTTGTCAAATACTGAAAAAGGCAGAGATCTCTACAATTTCCTAATGTTTTCTTTTGAAAAAAATTAAGCCATTATCTTAGTAACTTGTCTAAATGTTAATCAAACTTCTTTAAAAAGTATTTTAATTCTTACCAAGATATCTGAAGTCATTTCTTTTTCAGTATTTAGTCCATGGTTATAGATATTTTTTATTTTTTCTTTAAAAAGGAAATTGATATCCTTTCACTACTAATTTACTGGGAACTGGATCTTGTTCTTACACATTTGTCATGTCCCTATATATTTTGACCATCAGATCCTTTTTTTTTTCAGAGCATACTTTTTCTTTATTTTTCTTGGTTTTTTTTTTTTTTGGTCTGTTTTCTTTCATGATATGACTAACATGGAACTAAGTTCTATGTGACTGCATATGTATAACCTATATCAAATTGCTTGCCTTTTCTTTTTCTTTTCCTTTATTTATTTATTTAACTTTTAACATTCATTTTCACAAAATTTTTGGTTCCAAATTTTCTCCCCTTTTGTCCCCTCCCCCACCCCAAAACACCGAGCGTTCTAATTGCCCCTATCTGCCAATGTGCCCTCTCTTCTATCATCCCTCTCTGCCCTTGTCTCCATCCTATACCCCTTTACTTGTATTTCTTATTTCCTAGTGGTAAGAACAGTACTAGACAGTTGTTCCTAAAACTTTGAGTTCCAATTTCTCTTCCTCCCTCCCTATCCACCCCTTCCCTTTGGAAGTCAAGCAATTCAATATAGGCCAAATCTGTGTAATTTTGCAAATGACTTCCATAATAGCAGTGTTGTGTAAGAACTAATTATATTTCCCTCCATCCTATCCTGTCCCCCATTACTTCTGTTCTCTCTTTTGATCCTGTCCCTCCCTATGAGTGTTGACCTCAGATTGCTCCCTCCTCCCATTGCCCTCCCTTCCATCATCCCCCCCACCCTGCTTATCCCCTTATCCCCTACTTTCCTGTATTGTAAGATAGGTTTTCATACCAAAATGAGTGTGCATTTTATTCCTTCCTTTAGTGGAATGTGATGAGAGTAGACTTCATGTTTTTCTCTCACCTCCCCTCTTTATCCCTCCACTAAAAAGTCTTTTGCTTGCCTCTTTTATGAGAGATAATTTGCCCCATTCCATTTCTCCCTTTCTCCTCCCAATACATTTCTCTCTCACTGCTTGATTTCATTTTTTTAAGATATGATCCCATCCTCTTCAATTCACTCTGTGCACTCTATCTCTAAGTATGTGTGCGTGTGCGTGTGCATGTGTGTGTGTGTGTAATCCCACCCAGTACCCAGATACTGAATAGTTTCAAGAGTTACAAATATTGTCTTTCCATGTAGGAATATAAACAGTTCAACTTTAGTAAAGTCCCTTATGACTTCTCTTTGCTATTTACCTTTTCATGCTTCTCTTCATTCTTGTGTTTGAAAGTCAAATTTTCGTTTCAGCTCTCGTCTTTTCATCAAGAATGCTTGAAAGTCCTCTATTTCATTGAAAGACCAATTTTTCCACTGAAGTATTATACTCAGTTTTGCTGGGTAGGTGATTCTTGGTTTTAGTCCTAGTTCCTTTGACTTCTGAAATATCCTATTCCATGCCCTTCAATCACTTAATGTAGAAGGTGCTAGATCTTGTGTTATCCTGATTGTATTTCCACAATACTTGAATTGTTTCTTTCTAGCTGCTTGCAATATTTTCTGCTTGACCTGGGAACTCTGGAATTTGTCCACAATGTTCCTAGGAGTTTCTCTTTTTGGATCTCTTTCAGGCGGTGATCTGTGGATTCCTTGAATACTTATTTGGCCCTCTGGTTCTAGAATATTAGGGCAGTTTTCCTTGATAATTTCATGAAAGATGATGTCTAGGCTCTTTTTTTGATCATGGCTTTGAGGTAGTCCCATAATTTTTAAATTGTCTCTCCTGGATCTATTTTCCAGGTCAGTTGTTTTTCCAATGAGATATTTCACATTATCTTCCATTTTTTCATTCTTTTGGTTTTGTTTTGTGATTTCTTGGTTTCTCATAAAGTCATTAGCCTCCATCTGTTCCATTCTAATTTTGAAAGAACTATTTTCTTCAGTGAGCTTTTGAATCTCCTTTTCCATTTGGCTAATTCTGCTTTTGAAAGCATTCTTCTCCTCATTGGCTTTTTCAACCTCTTTTACCAGTTGAGTTAGCCTATTTTTCAAGGTGTTATTTTCTTCAGCATTTTTTTGGGTCTCCTTTAGTAGGGTGTTTACTTGTTTTTCATGCTTTTCTTGCATCTGTCTCATTTCTCTTCCCAGTTTTTCCTTCACCTCTCTAACTTGATTTTCAAATCCTTTTTGAGCTCTTCCATGGCCTGAGCCCATTGAGTGGCTGGGATACAGAAGCCTTGGCTTCTGCGTTTTTCCCTGATGGTAAGCATTGTTCTTCCTCATCAGAAAGGAAGGGAGGAAATGCCTGTTCACCAAGAAAGTAACCTTCTATAGTCTTATTTTTTTCCCTTTTCTGGGCATTTTCCCAGCCAGTGACGACTTTTGAATATACTCTTCACACCCACTTCGCCTCCAGATCCGCCCAGCCAGCGCTTGTGGTCTGAGATTCAAATGCTGCTTCCCAGCCTCAGGGATTTGGGCAGGGGCAGGGCTGCTAGTCAGTGTGAGATCAAGTTCTGCTGCTCATGTGGGGGCAGGGCCGCCTCTCAGGCTCAGTTCCCTCAGGGGCTTTATGCAGAGACCTTCAACAGTGGATCTGGGCTCCTGCCTGCTTGGGGAGCCCCAGTCTGCTGCTGCCTCCACTGCTGCCTCCCAAGGGGGCCTGAGTTATGGGGGCACCCCACTCCCCTCTCAACCCACCAAAGAGACCCTCTCTCCAACCCTTGTCACCTGTGGGTGGGGGGACCCCCGCGGCTGCTGGAGATTCTGTCCCTGAAGCCTGCTCGGATCTGCTCCGTGCTCGGATCCACTCCTCTTACTACCGCGCCAGCTAGGTAGGGTTGGGCTCTGCTCTGGGTCCAGGGTGCGAGGGACCTTTTGCAAGAGGTTTTCAGGCTCTCTGGAGCAGAAATCTCTTCCGCTCCATTGTTCTGTGGCTTCTGCTGCTCCAGAATTCACCAGGAGGTCTTTTTTTACAGATATTTTATGGGCAGTGGGTTCAGAGGTAGCATATGAGCGTCTTTCTACTCCGCCATCTTGGCTCTGCCCCCTGACCATCAGATTCTTCGCAGAAATATTAAATGTAACTATCATTCACTCATCAATTTCTCATCTCCTTAAAAGCATAATTAAAACTGTTCCTGGAAAAGTTCCTTCATTTTATGAATTTAACTTGTCTATTTTATATTTTATGATTACCTCTATCTCCTGTTTGGTTAAGAATATCGAACATTTTCCTTATCCTTCTTCAATTTTCATACTGTATCTTTTTTATAGTTAGGATATTCATCCATTTGGAACTTATAGTATATGATGCAGGATGCAGGTATAAGCATAATTTCCCCAAATTTCTCTTCTGGTTTTCCCTGAGGTTTTTGTGAAATCAGTCTTATTTTCCCCTGGTAGTTTGTGTTGAGTATATTGAATCTCACAGCACTGAATTCAGTCATTTTTGAGCTTTGTTTATGTAGTTTGTATTACTGATCAACATTTCCATATTTTCTACTAGCACCAAATACTTTTGGTAATTATTGTTTTATAACTTTTTTTCATATTTATTAATGTTATGGCCATCTCACTCTGTAGGTTTTAATTTCTCTTAATATTCTAGAACTATTATTCATTTTTATTATACTGGGTTCAGGTAATTGAGAAAAGTGAATCTCCAATTATACTATCTTTTTTTCTAAAATTATTTTGTATTCTATTACATTATTGAAACTCTTAACCTTCTTGATTAGTTTCTTCACTGATTCTCCAGGATTTTTATAAGTAATTCAGTGTCATCTGAAAATAGGAAAAGTTTTATCTCCTCTTTGTCACTTTTTAAACCTTCAATTTCTCTCTTTATTGTTATAGCTAAATATTTCTAGAATTACGTCAAATGGTGGTGGGTCAAGACTGGATCTTTATTTTACCACAATGTTTATTGGAAAAATATTTTTTTCTAAATCATGCTTTACTATTTCAGGTAATACTCTTACTTTTAGTAAGAGTTGGGTAACTCAACTGGTCCTCTCCCTTCTCTCTCCCTGTCCTGTTCCTTCTTCTCTCCAAACGAAGGTAAATTTGGATGGCCAGAGAATGCCCAGTTAACTTGGGATTTACTGGTTAGATTCCTTTCTTCCTTCCCTCCCTCCTTCTTTCCTTCCTTCCTTCCTTCCTTCCTTCCTTCCTTCCTTCCTTCCTTCCTTCCTTCCTTCCTTTCCCAAAATCTTAAATCCAGTGCACTCTGAAGAGCAAAGATTGGACAATAATACATCCCTGCCCAAACTCTACTTGAAGGCTGTTTTCTGGACCCTCTTGTCTTAGGAGTGACTATCAATAGTAACTGTTGCTCTTTTCCTCCCAGTTTGATTTAATTATATTTTTTCTTTTGCTTATTAAAGAAGTCATTCCAAGACTATTTCTTATAGAGGCCTATTCACTGAATGGGTGTCACCTCACTCCAAATGAGTACCTGAATAGGCCTTAGCTGAAAAAGGCCAAGATCTCCCATTCCATCTTGGGCCATCCCCAGTCATCCTGATGAATATCTGCTCACTGGATCCAGATGGCTCAGGAGGAGAAAGTGAGGTTGGTGACCTTGCATAGCCCTCCCTCACTCAAAACAAAGTCAAGTGCAAGTCATGTCATCATTTCTCTGATGTCATGGTCTTTGAAAATGAAGGACGAACACAATCTGTAAGTAGACTGAGCTGCCTGGGTACCTCAACTCCTTCTCTCCCCTCTGTTGCCGCCCCCCCCTTTCCTTTTCCTCTCCAAAGGAAGGTAAATTTGGATGGCCAGAGGGTGACTAGTTAACTTGAGATTTGCTGGCTAGATTTCTTTCTTTCTTCTTTCCTTTTTTCTTTCTTACCTTCCTTCATTTTCTTTCTTTCCTTCATTTTCTTTCTTTCTTTCTCTCTTTCTTTCAAATCTTAAACCCAGTGTACTCTGAAACCCATAGCTTGGACAACAATAGGTCCCTGCCCAAAGTCCACTTAATGGATGTTTTCTGAACCCTCCTGGCTTAAGAGTGATTATCAACAGTAATTGTTTCTCTTTCCCTCCTAGTTTGATTTAGTTATATTTTTATTTTACTCATTAAAGGGGCCATTCCCTGACTGCATCTTAAAGAGGCTTATTCACCGAATGGATGTTACCTCTCTCTAAGTGATTATCTGCATAGGCTTTAGTTGAAAAAGGCCAAGGTCTTCCACTGCATCCTGGGCCAGCTCCAGTCATCCTGTTGAATATCTAGTCACTGCATTCAGATGGCTCAGGGGGAGATAGTGAGGTTGGTGATCTTACACAGCCCTCACTCACTCAAAACAAAGTCAAGTGCCAGTCATGCCATCATTTCTCTGATGTCATGGTCTTCTTCTAAAGCGAAGGATGAACACAACAACCACCTTATTTTTAGAAGACGTATCATGACTTATTCCTGAAAAAAACCATATTGAGTACCTAATGACCATGTTTTCCTTTTCTATATATTCATTAAATGTCCTCTTAGTAGCACATATTTGAATTTTACAGGAGTAAGAATCAAACTCATTGGACTAAAGGATTCAGACTCTATCATCTTCCTTTTGTGTTTCTTTTGAAAATTGGGACTACAGATGCCTTTTTGCCCCAGCTTTATCATGCCCTTCTCATATTGCCTTATGTTTCAAAAGTCGCATACAATTAATTGCACAATAATGACATTTGGTCAGGTTTGTAATATTGTAGTATATAATCAGTCCATGATTGCTGACTTGAATTAAGTACTACTAGGTACTGATCTAATAATGTCTCTTTACTTCACTTGGGTTTCCAATTATTCATAATCATTTTATGTTTTATTCTTCTTGTTAAGATTATTCTTTTTGAAAGAGGAAAGGAAAGAAAAATAAGATTTATGTAGTTCTGCCTTCTCATTACTGTTATTGACATCATGCCATTCAACCCAAGATATGGCCCTATCTCTTCTTATCCCTCCTTTCATTCAAAACCCAACTATTCCTTTCCCAAAACAAAGAAATTGATCCTTTTTCTTACCCTTAGAAGTAAGTCATAATAAATTCTGCACTCTACCACTCCTGACATTACTCTTAAAAGTTCTTCTTAGTTTTGCATATAAATTTGACGTGCCTTACCTTCTCAGTTCATAGATATAACCATATTACTCCCTTTAATTAGTGCCCTAGTCTCTCTTCCCATGAAAATTATTTTTTTGCCTGAGTATCTTCAGAATTTTATTCTTGAGAGTTTTCCATCCTCATAAGTCAATGGATCTCATCCTTCCTTTTTTTGAGTGCTGTGACATCTAGTTTTCCAAAAATCTAAGGTTCACCTCAGAATATGCTTGGATTTCCCTTCTATCCTTTATATAACACCTGGGAATCATTTGACTCCTCTCTCTTGATGATTGACTTATCCATTTAGCTAATTGATAACTAGGTCTTCTTGACTCAAATTCCATAGTATCTCTTATATCTCTTTCATTCTTAATACTCATGGCATCACTATCATATTTGAGACCCTTGTTACTTCTCAGATGAACTATTTAAAATGTCTTATTTTGCTTTCAGTAACTGTCCTCTCTAGTACATCTTTAATATGTAAATATGAAAAGTAACAAAACAGACCATATCCACTGTATATTAAATTGATGTCCTTTAAGCCTTCTGAACTAGCTATTTACCTAATTTAACATTATATCTCCTGATCCTACCTCTTTGCAGCAGATAATTCTGATGTTTGTAGTACACTCCAACAACAATGTAAGTTTTATTTCTTTAACATTTTATCTTCTTCAGAGACCTTTCATAATGATTGTTTTATGGATTTCCACAGTGATACGTATTTAACATAGTGATATTATACCTTTCATTTTTCAAATGTCCCAAATGAAAAAGTTTTAATCCTTCCATTTCCACATTCTAATCATAAGGATCACCACATCAAGGTTCTATGGATCCAAGTAGTTGTTTTGGGATCCTTGAAATAAAATCTGAAATTCACTTTTTAAAAAATGTATTATATATTTGCATTTGTATGTCTTAGGTTATAAGAATCATTTGTGATCCTCCAATTATTTCATTTGATATATTATTTTTTTCTTTGTGTCATATAAGATGTCTTCTTCCACAAAAGTCATATTTTAAAGTTATATCAGATAACTCCAGGTTCCAAAGGCTTTGTCATTGGAGTTCAATCTATGGCAGGTTCTACCAAGGCTTAGCAACTTATCTTGATGATTGATGAATCTCCTGTCTAACAACCACCCTAGCTGGATGCAAAGAGGTTCACCATCAGCAGATTGTCCCTAAGTGGTGTTTTCTCCTTTACAATCCATGAAACAAATAAAACTGCAAAATGTCCATCATTCCTATCTGTCTTCCTTTAACTCCAGGATGAATGGCAGGAAAAGATTCTAAGAATATGATGTGCATATGCACAAACACACACATAGATATATACTCAATAAATGTTAATGTTGTTAACTTAACTGTGAGATCTTTATCAAGTAATTGAGTTTACATGCTACTTGAAAAACTGAGCCATAGTCAATTAACATATTCTTACTCTTAATGAAATGAAATAAAAAAGAAGTTACAGCTACATGGAAGGACAATTCACAGCTTTTCCTCAAACAAATCAAATTTTAAAAAATGTGTAGTTGTTTCATCATGTCCCAGTGAAAATAAGAAATAATACCACATGAGACATTTACCTCACTTTGAACTGGTCATAAACAACACAAATATTACAAAGATAATGCAGTTTATGAGCTAGGACCCCTTCCATATAATGAAGATGAGAAATGAAGAACTTTATAAGATATTCCTTACTGACTTGAAACTCAGTATCTTAAATGTGAAAGTGAGATAAGAAAGAATAGTGAAAATCTGTTTTAGAATTAAGAAATGAAAGGCAAAAATATACAAAATTTCCTCCAAAAACAGATTTGAAATTCTCTAAAAATGACAAAAACTAAATAACCACATAAGATGAACTTCCTTGTAATTTAACAGAAAAAAATTATTTATCAACATTGAAGTGATTTTGAATAACTGAAAAGTCAATTTGTTGTGTGTAGTGAGATAAATTCAATAATGAAATGTGATAGACTTTTATAAAGTTTTTATTACATACCAGACACTGTACTAAATACTGGGGATACAAATAAGACATGAGAGACAGTACCTGAACTTAAGAAATTTACAATATAATGAAAAAGGACAATACAGAAAAAGAAGCTAAAAAGTCAGGGAAAGGGAGGAAACGAGGGGGTACCCAGCAGTGGTGATTATTGCCTTTCCCTCCAGTCCTCCAATCAGAGAAGAGAAGCAATTGAGAAATTTGAGAAGGTGTTGGGTATGAAAAACTCAATCTGCATTGTGGTGAGATTTCAGGTGATCATTTTATTCAGAGGGAAGGTAAAATGTTCTGTTCATGAAAATGGAGACATTGACCGAACTAGTTGAGTTAAAAATATGAATAAAAGTTAAAATCAAAACCTAATTAGAAGACACACTATATGCAATTATAATAGCTTCAAAGTGACCTGTTTAAAAAATCTGTTGACTCTTAGAAATGGGAAATGGATGTAAGTCAAATGAACTGATTGGTAAGATGTTCCAAAGGAGTTTAAATCATTTAAACCATAAACTACCTCACATATCAATTATAAACTTGTTTATAAAATATCCCAGAAGATGGTTTAATGAATTAATATCAATTTAGCTTATGAAACAGTTTAGCAGTACTTTCTATCATTTATCTTAAAGACAAACATTTGATCTTTTTTTATGAAAGAAATATTATGGTATATACACTTTCAAGCATGTACTTTTCTCATAGTTTGTTCACTTGTGAAGATGATCTTATTTTAAAAAGTACCTTAATAAAATTCAGCTAAAATTGTTGTTGTTATTGCTATTTGAGTTGAGTGGTTCTCCTACAGAAGGTTTATGGAAAAGTATCAGAAGTAATCACAGAGGATAAGAAGACACAGATTAGTAGTAGATTTGGATTGCTTGGAAAACCTACATATATTGCTGAGGTCACAGATTCACAGAAATATTTTCCTAGGACTGAGTGAATCCACAGCCTAAGGCAAATTAGGAATTTTTGTTCATGTAAGGAAAACTATTTCCTATCACAAATTAAAAACTGAAATTGATGGGTGTGGCCTCTCTGTTAGCAGGTTAGATGAAGAATTCTTTGATTTCACGAAGCTCCCCACAGAATGAAAGATAACATCTATATTTCCTTACTAGATTTCAGGGAGAAGGAAAGAAACTGGACTTGCGATGTCATCAATATATGTGATTCCTAGGTGAGAAAACTTCTACCCATATAGATTCACACTTGTCCAAAATATGATCAGAACAAGGGCTCTTAGACATTTTTTGTGTGCCATGGCCCCACTGAGCAGTTTGATAAAGCCTATGGACTCCCTATCAGAATAATGATTTTCCATGCATAAAATAAAGTATTTAAGATTCAAAACAAACCAATTATGTTGAAATATAGCCATCAAAATATGAAAATTTTTATTAAAAGTCAGAAGTGCCAATTTAAGAAGCATTTTGTAAAGGCTTTACCAAAACAGTTAAGGGCCTTGGCAGACACACAGTAGTTTGTTTCACAGTCAAGAGACTTGATCAAAGATCTTGCTGGTTCCAAGATTAACTCTATCCCCTATGCCAAGCTAACTCATTGGGATCAATATCAGACAAAACTATACTTAACCAGTGAATAAGTTATTTAATGTACTTTTCAACTAAGAATTATTATTTTTTAAAAAGAGGTTATAAAGTGGAGATGTCAAGACTACATTATTTTCCCTACATACAGTGCCAATAGTTTGTGCCTGGGTAAAATTAGAACTGTTTTATTTCATTCTTTCAAAGTGTACCTCAAAACAGTTCAGAGTAGCTGCATCATTAAAATCTGTTTTCCTCTCTATTTTCTTTAGTACTTAGTAATAAAAAAATTCCCCTTATTTAGAAAATGTCTATCTTAATTTTAATTTTATATTTAGTAAAAAAAAAAATTATATTTCTTGGAAGAGTTCTACATTCACTTTTAATTTTGTATTCTAAAACCAAGTTTGCGCTTTTTAAAATAGGGCCCACAAAATTTTAATTTAGCATCATCAGCTTTTTTCCCTCCCTTCTTAAAGCAGCAGGATTTTTAAAAGATAAAACTAGTCTCTTCCTATTCAATAAAGCACTTTTTGTGCACAGGGTCCCATGGTGCCACCTTTCTGTCAGATATGCTCCTCTTAGGGTTCTAACAGGAGCAGTAGTCCCTCTTAAATTTTAAGGGAAATTTCGAAGTTCTGGACAGATGACTGAAACTTTTGGGAAGAGGCAGGTAAATCATGTAGGTGAGCAGATATACACAGTCAAGTCATTGGCTAAAGTAACTTTCAGTACAACATAATCCTATACAATTGTAGAGGATAATTTTACCATTTAAAATGGGGCAAACATTCTACCATGAAAATAGTAGCTTGCCTAAAGCTATCATCATAAGTTAGTTTTTGAGTAAGAGCAAAAAATCTAGAATAATTTCTGCATACAAGTCAGGTATTAAAATACCAGACAGACATGGTTGTCTCTACTTGATTAAGCTGTGGGAACATGGCTCTCAGGAGAGCAGATGTAATAGTGCTTTGTATTGACTTAGTATTGTCTTTAATATGGTTGCTCAGCTCCTCTAGATTATTTTGTAAACTATTTCAAGCAATGTTTGGGGATTTTTTTTGGGGAGGGGGAGATGAGGAGAGTAGTGGTAGTATGAGGGGCTCCTTATTTTTCTAATTAATTTTTAATTAAGATTAAAATATGATTGATTAATAATTTGGAAATAGCCACATGGTGTGGTATGATGTTTCCAATGATCATGTTTTCTACAATTATGATAAGCAAAGGAGCTCTGATTTTGTCTGTAAGGGAGGTTCCTTTACCTATCAATATGGATGGAAAGCCCACTATGATTACAAAAAAATATTGTAGGGAATGGTCTGAGGATCTTAGAGTCTAACAGAGTTGCCCAGGGTCACCTTGCTAGTCAGTGTCACAGGTTAGAAGAATCGAACTCAGGTCTTCCTGATTCCAAGGTCAGCACTTTATATACTATACTTGAAATTTGTACTTGCATCTATATTTGCCTTGAATAAAATATAGCTATAATTTATATCATGTAACCATTAGTAATTCTCCCTCTTGAAATCATCTTATATTTACTTATTTGAGTAAAGTCTTCAAATTCCCATATCTTAATATTTTACATATAAAAGGTGCTTCATAAATATGTTTTAAGTTTAGTTAAATAGAATTGACTTGAATACAATACACTTCTGGAAAGAAATTAAAACTTTTTATAAAGAGAAAATATGTTGACAATAAAAGCTAGCATTCATATAGTGCTTTGGGGTGGTAGGTGGTACGGTGAATATAGCACCTAACCTGGAGTCAGGAAGAGTCATCTTCCTGAGTTCAAATCTGGCCTCAGATATTAGCTATGTGATCCTGGGTAAGTCACCTCATCATGTTTCCTGCAGTTTCTTCAACTGTAAATTAAGCTGGAGAAGGAAATGGCAAACCATTCCAGTGTCTTTAGCAAGAGAATCCCAAATGAGATCTTGAAGAGTTGGACATGACTAAAATGATTCAACAAAAAAACTGAGGCCCTGTAGGGGTGGAGCCAATATGGCAGAGTAAAAGCAGGGATTTGCTTGAGCTCTCTAACAAAACCCCTGCAAATACCTGAACTCTAAACAAATTCTGGAGCTGTAGAACCCAAAAAATGATGGAGTGAAGCAGATCTCCAGCTCAAGATAGCCTGGAAGGTAGATGGGAAGCAGCTATTGCACAAGATTAGAGAGGAGCAGAACATACATAGTTCAGCATGGGCTATGCCACCACAGATGGGGCCAGAGCAGGCCTCAGGGGACTGAATCACTGTGTCAGTTTCCAGACTTTTCAACCCACAAAAGCCAAAGACAGCATAGAAGGTCAGAGAAGAAATCTCTATCAGGCCTGAGTGAGAGAGGAGTGTAATTCAGCCCCAGCCCCAGGGTTGAGAAGGAAGCAGGTGTGGCAGCAGTAGCAGCAGCAGCTTCTGGAGCTCTGGACCCACAGATAGTAGGGGGTTGAACAGCTGATACAAAACCTTTGAAGACTGGGGCAGTATACCCACCCCCCATCTCTACTAGAAGCAGAGTCCTACCTTGAAAAAGGTTTAAAAGTCGGGTATTTGTCTGGGAAGATGAGCAGACAGCACACAAAATCCCAGAATATAGAATCTTACTTTGGTGACAAATAAGACCAAAGCATATAATCAGAATAAAAGCTCCTACATCAAAAACCCCAAAGAAAAATATGAATTAGTTGAAGGCCATGGAAAAGCTCAAAAAGAATTTTGAAAATCAAGTGAAAGAAGTAGAAGAAAAATTGAGAAGAGAAATGAGAGTGATGTAAGAAAATCATGAACAATATGTCAACAGGTTGCTGAAGGACACCAAAAAATGCTGAAGAAAACAACAATTTAAAAAATAGACTAACCCAGATGGCAAAAGAGGTCCAAAAGTCAATGAGAAGAATGCCTTAAAAAGACAGGATTGGTCAAATGGAAAAGGAGGTCCAAAAGCTCACTGAAGAAAACAATTCCTTTGAAATTATAATGGAGCAAATGGAAACTAATGACTTTATGAGAAATCAAGAATTATGAAACAAAACCAAAAGAATGAAAAAAAAAAGAGATGATGTCAAATATCTCATTAGAGAAACCACTGACCTGGAAAATAGATTCAGGAGACAAAATTTAAAAAGTATTGGACTAAGTGGAGCCAAGATGGTGGAATAATGGCATACACTTTCTAGAGTGCTGCCCCAAGCCCAGTCAAATACCTGTAAAAAAGGCTCTAAACAAATTCTGGACCTGTAGTAACCACAGAATGATGGAGTAGAGCAAATGTCCAGCTCTAGGCAGCCTGAAATGTTGCTGGGAAGTGTCTATTGCACTGCACAGGGGGTAGAGCAAAGTTCCGCATAAGCCATGCTGGCACACACAGGATCTGAACAGACCTTGACGATACTTAATCTCTCACACATCTGGCAGTTTCCAGACTTCAGGATCCCCAAACCCTGAGGAAAAATTGGAAGGTCAGTGGAAAAAACCTGTGGGACCAGTGTGGAACAGTGGAGTGGTCTGGTCCCCATCCTATGGTGGCAGAGGGGAAGGGGATGGAGGAACCCGCAGCAGCTTCAGCAGCAGGAGAGCAGAGACAGTGACTGATTCTGGAGCTCTAGGCCCACAGATTGTGGGGGAATTGAGCAGCTAAGAGAACACTCCCAACCCCCACTGGAAGCAGAGATCTACCTTGACAAAGAGCTCAAAAGTCAAGTAAGGCAGGAGAAATGAGCAAAAACTGAAAAAAGAATCAGACTATAGAATCTTCCTTTGGTGACTAGGAAGACCGAAACATGCAAACAGAAGACAACAAAGTCAAAGCTCCTCCATCCAAAGGCTCCAAGAAAAATATGAATTGATCTCAGGCCATGGAAGAGTGCAAAATGATTTTGAAAATCAAGTAAGAGAAGTAGAGCAAAAGTTAGAAAGAGAAATGAGAGTGATTCAAAAAAACTGTGAAAAATGAGTCAACTCCTTGCTAAAGGAGACCCAAAAAATGCTGAAGAAAATAACACTTTAAAAAATAGACTAACCCAAATGGCAAAAGAGATCCAAAAATCAGTGAGGAAAAGAATGCCCTGAAAAGCATAATTGTCCAGATGGAAAAGGAGATCCAAAAACCCACTGAAGAAAATAATTCTTTTGAAATTAGAATGGAGCAAATGGAAGTTAATGACTTTATGAAAAATCAAGAAATTATAAAACAAAACCAAAGGAATGAAAAAAATAGCAGATAATATGAAATATCTCATTGGAAAAACAACTGATCTGGAAAATAGATTCAGGAGAGACAATTTAAAATTTATGGGACTACCTGAAAACCATGATTAAAAAAAGAGCCTAGACATCATTGTTCAAGATTTTATCAAGGAAAACTGCCCTGATAGTCTAGAAACAGAGGGTAAAATAAATACTGAAAGAATCCACCAATTGCCTCCTGAAAGAGATCTCAAAAGGAAAACTCCTAGGAATATTGTAGCCAAATTCTAGAACTCCCAGGTCAAGCAGAAAATATTGCAAGCAACCAGAAACAAGCAATTTTGAGTATTGTGGAAATACAGTCAAAATAATATAAGATTTAACAACTTCTACATTAACGGATTGCAGGACTTGGAATATGATATTCTAGAAGTCAAAGAACTAGGATCAAAAGTAAGAATCACCTATCCAGAAAAACTGAGTGTAATACTTCAGGGGAAAACATGGTCATTCAATGAAATAGAGGACTTTCAAGCATTCTTGAAGAAAATACCAGAGGTGAATAGAAAATTTGATTTTCAAACACAAGAATCAAGAGAATCATGAAAAGGTAAACAGGAAAGAAAAATCATACAGGACTTACTAAAGTTGAACTGTTTATATTCCTACATGGAAAGACAATGTAACTCTTGAGACTTTTCTCAGTACTAGGGTAGTTGAAGGGATTATACATATATAGACAGAGGGCACAGGGTGAGTTGAATAGGAAGGGATGATATAAAAAAATAAAATTAAGGGGTGAGAGAGGAATATATTGGGAGGAGAAAGGGGAAAATTGAATTATTTTCTATTTCTAAAAATTTTTATTTCTAAAAAATTATCTCTCACATAAAAGAAGCAAGAAAAGCTTTTTTCAAAGGAAGGGAAGAAAAAGGAGATGAGAGGGAAAAAGTGAACCTTACGAACCTTACTCTCTTCACATTTGACCTAAGAAGGGAATAACGTGCATACTTAATTTGATATGGAACTCTATCTTACACTACAGTAAAGTAGAGGAGAAAGGGATAAGAGGGGGTGGGATTGGGGGATGATAGAAAGGCAGGCAAATGGGAGGAGGACATAATTAAAAGTAAATACATTTGAGGGGGAATAGGGTCAAAAGAAAGAATAGAATAAATGGGGGGCAGGATAGGATGGAGGGAAATATAGTTAGTTTTTTACAACATGACTTTTATGGAAGTCTTTTGCATAACTGCACATGTATAACATATATCAAATTGATTGTCTTCTCAGTGGGGATGGGTGGGGAGGAAAGAAGGAAGAGAAGTTGGAACTCAAACTTTTAAAAAATGAATGTTAAAAATTATTTTTACACGTGACTGGGAAATAAGATATATAGGCAATGGGGTATAAAATATCTATCTTACCCCAAGAAAATAGAGTGGATGGGAATAAGAGAAGGGAAGAATGTGATAGAAGGGAGGGCAGATTGGCAGGAAGGGGTAATACTCTCTTAGGGTAGGTGGAGAGGAGAGATAGGGAGAAAATTTGGAACTCAAAATCTTGTGGAAATGAATGATGAAAACTAAAAATAAATAATTAAATTACAAAAAAAAAATTGTTAGACTACCTGGAAACCATGATCAAAAAAGAGCCTAGACATCATCTTTCAATAAATTATAAAGGGAATTTGCTTTGATATTATAGAACCAGAAAGTAAAATAGAAATAATCCACCAATCACCTTGTGAAAGAGATCCGAAAAGGAAAATTCCTAGGAATATTGTAGTCAAATTCCAGAATTCCCAGGTCAAGGAGAAAATATTACAAGCAGCCAGAAAAAAACAGTTCAAATATTGTGGAAAAACAATCAGGATAACACAAGATCTAGCAGCATCTACATTAAGGTATTGAAGGGTTTGGAACATGATATTCCAGAGGTCAAAGGAGTTAGGATTAAAACCAAGAATTACCTATCCAGCAAAACTGAGTATAATACTTCAAGGGGAAATATGGGACTTCAATGAAATAGAGTACTTTCAAGTATTCTTACTGAAAAAGCCAAAACTGAAGAGAAAATTTGACTTTCAGATGCAAGAATCAAGAGAAACATGAAAAGGTAAACAGGAAAGAGCAGTCATAAGGAACCTATTAAAGTCAAACTGTTTACATTTCTACTTGGAAAGATGATATTTGTAACTCATGAGACCTTGGTTAGTATATTAGGGTAGTTGGAGGAAAGATAGATAGATAAATAGACAAACAGATAGATAGATAGATAGATAGATAGATAGATAGATAGATAGATAGATAGATAGATAGATAGATAGATAGATACGTAGACAGATACATAGATAGATACATAGACAGACAGACAGACAGAAAGAGGCCATGGGGTGAATTGAATATGATGGCATGATATCTAAAAAATTAAAATAAAGGCTAAGAGGGATATATTAAGAGAAGGAGAAAAGGAGAGATAGAATGTGGTAAATTTTCTTTCATAAAAGAGGCAAGAAAAAGGTTTCACAATGGAAGGGAAGAAGAGGGAAGTGACAGAGAATGAGTGAACTTCACTCTTGTCAGATTTGGCTTAAGAAGGTAATAACATACACACTCAATTGGGTATCTTACCCTACAGGAAAGTCAAGGTGGGGTCAGGTTTAGAAGGGAAGGCAGATTAGGGAAGGGGGTAGTCACAAGCAAACTCTTTTGAAAAGAGACTAGGTAAAAGTTGAAAATAGGATAAGTGAGGGGTGGGGTAGGATGAAGAGAAATATAGTTAGTTTCTTAAAATATGAATATTATGAGAGTGTTTTGCGTAACTACACATATATAACCTAAATTGAATTGTTTGCCTTTTCAATAAGAGTGGATGTGGATGGATATATTGCCAAGGCAATATTCACAGCACTGGTGGTGACTAAGAATATGCCAGCGTAGTTCTCAATCACAAAATATAAAAGACTCTCCATATAGAAGCCAGAAGAAAAACATTTATTTAGATACCAGAGTCAAATCCCAGAACCAGAAAGTAATATTCTTCATGGTGACCAAGAAGTTAATAAACATGATCACTACAGGAAACAAAACCATTCCCAAGACTCCCCCAGTCAGCCAGGACCTTCTCACAGGCAAAGATTCATGAGCCTGAACCTTGCTGCCAATGCCTATGTCCTCTCCCTTCTGCCCCCACCATGCTCACTCAATTCCTTCTGTTTCTACTACACCCTTCCTGTCCTGCCCATTCAGCAAACTCCTTACACCACATGTGACTTAGTCTTCCAGGTGATTTAATGTGCCTATTAATGAATAGGAAAGATTTTCCAATTCAAATTACCATTACAAGAGAAGAAGGAAGAGAAGTTAGAACTCAAAGTTTTAAAAACAAATGTTAAAAAATTGTTTTCACGTGCAACTGGGAAATAAGACATATAGGCAATGAGGTATAGAAATGTATCTTACCCTACAAGAAATTTAGGGAGAAAGGGATGGGGGAAGGGAGATAAAATGGAGGGCAGACTGGTGGAAGGGGTAATCAGAATGCATGCCATATGGTGGGGGAGGGGAGAGATGGGGAAAAGATTTGCAACTCAAAATCTTGTGGAAGTGAGACCCAACTTTCCAGACTTCATAGGTGACTTACTTAGGAAATCTCCAGAAAGTTTCACTAGATTTAAATGAACTATTTTGAATGAATGAATAAATTTTAGGAAATTACATCCATAGGAAACATTGAAAAGATACTAGACCGAATTTATATTTGAAGCTTATAGTTATTATCATTCTAGTTCAAAAGAAGAAACGATGAAGTTAAAACATCAAGCATTCATAAAGCATTTTAAACTTAACAAAGCAATTGATAGATAAAAGTTTAATTTTATCTTTATTTGATGAGGCTGTGGGGTAGGTGCTATTAGTATATTAAAACAAGCACAATAAACCTGATAGTAAGTGACTTTCCCAGGGTCTCAGCTAGCTTGTCCCTGAGGCAGGATTCAGAATCTCTGGCATTAAAGTTCAGTAATCTGTCCAACAATGTATGCTCCAAGGAAAGACTCTATGGCAACTCTAGAAGGTAGGACTAGTCCTGGAGCATTCTTTCCTTATGTCAGGACTAAAGATTGATGCCATAGTGATCTCTACAGAGATGAACTTCTGAGCTGTTCAGTTCTGGAAGCTTATCATTTGTTTAGCTAAGGAGTTGATTAGTTGTCTATAACAAATGCAATTATAAGTTTGCTAATATTTTACAGATTTTACCTTTTGCCTCAGGAAACCATGTTTGTAACCAAGGCAAAACTTCCCTCTCCATCTTTATTACGTATTACTCCATTTACTTCACTCTGTCCATTCTGTCCTTTTGCTGTTCTTCACACATAGCTCCCCATTTCCCCTATCTGCATTTTGTACCAGTAATTTGCTACGGCCAGAGTATACTCTCACCTCGTCTATATCTCTTAGAATCCCTTCTTACTTTAAAAAGGTTGCTTAACCACTGCCTTCGCTATGAAGTGTTTTCTGATACTCTCACCTACTAGTGCTGCCCTAAATCAAAGATTTTTTTGTACATATTTTGCATATGTTTTGTATACATTTATGTATATACATTCAGTCTTTCCTTACACAATGTAACCTCCTTGAGAAGAGGGAATTGACTTTTCATTTTTGCCTTTGTATTCTCAGTTCCATTTTTTTTCTTTTCCTTTCTATATTTTGTATTTCTTGGTGCATAGCATAATGTCTGGAGTTGTTATTTCAGTACAGTTATTTCAGTCATGATCCTATTTGCTATTTTCTTTTTTTTTTAATTAATTTATTTAACTTTTAACATTCATTTTCACAAAATTTTGGGTTCCAAATTTTCTCCCCATTAGTCCCCTCCCCCCACCCCAAAACACTGAGCATTCTAATTGCCCCTATCACCAATCTGCTCTCTCTTCTATCATCCCTCCCTCCCCTTGCCCCCATCTTCTCTTTTGTCCTGTAGGGCCAGATAACTTTCTATACCCCATTACCTGTATTTCTTATATCCCAGTGGCAAGAACAGTACTGGACAGTTGTTCCTAAAACTTTGAGTTCCAACTTCTCTTCATCACTCCCTCCCCACCCCTTCCCTTTGGAAGGCAAGCAATTCAATATAGGCCATATCTGTGTAGTTTTGCAAATGACTTCCACAATAGTCATGTTGTGTAAGACTAACTATATTTCCCTCCATCCTATCCTGCCTCCCATTGCTTCTATTCTCTCTTTTGATCCTGTCCCTCCCCAAGAGTGTTGACTTCAAATTGCTCCCTCCTGCCATTGCCCTCCCTTCCATCATCCCCCCCACCCTGCTTATCCCCTTCTTCCCCACTTTCCTGTATTGTAAGATAGGTTTTCAGACCAAAATGAGTGTGCATTTTATTCTTTCCTTTAGTGGAATGTGATGAGAGTAAACTTCATGTTTTTCTCTCACCTCCCCTCTTTTTCCCTCCACTAAAAAGTCTTTTGAAAAAAAAAAAAATATAAAAAAAAAAAAGTCTTTTGCTTGCCTCTTTTATGAGAGATAATTTGCCCCATTCCATTTCTCCCTTTCTCCTTTCTCCTCCCATTATATTTCTCTCTCGCTGCTTAATTTCATTTTTTTAAGATATGATCCCATTCTATTCAATTCACTCTGTGCTGTGTGTGTGTGTGTGTGTGTGTGTGTGTGTAATCCCACCAACTACCCAGATACTGAAAAGTTTCAAGAGTTACAAATATTTTCTTTCCATGTAGCAATGTAAAGAGTTCAACTTTAGTAAGTCCCTTATGACTTCTCTTTGCTGTTTACCTTTTCATGTTTCTCTTCATTCTTGTGTTTGAAAGTCAAATTTTCTTTTCAGCTCTGGTCTTTTCGTCAAGAATGATTGAAAGTCCCCAATTTCATTGAAAGACCAATTTTTACCCTGAAGTATTATACTCAGTTTTGCTAGCTAGGTGATTCTTGGTTTCAGTCCTAGTTCCTTTGACTTCTGGAATATCATATTCCATGCCCTTTGATCCCTTATGTAGAAGCTGCTAGATCTTGTGTTATCCTGATTGTATTTCCACACTACTTGAATTGTTTCTTTCTAGCTGCTTGCAATATTTTCTGCTTGACCTGGGAACTCTGGAATTAGGTCACAATGTTCCTAGGAGTTTCTCTTTTTGGATCTCTTTCAGGCAGTGATCAGTGGATTCCTTGAATATTTATTTTACCCTCTGGTTCTAGAATATCAGGGCAGTTTTCCTTGATAATTTCATGAAAGATGATGTCTAGGCTCTTTTTTTGATCATGGCTTTGAGGTAGTCCCATAATTTTTAAATTGTCTCTCCTGGATCTATTTTCCAGGTCAGTTGTTTTTCCAATGAGATATTTCACATTATCTTCCATTTTTTCATTCTTTTGGTTTTGTTTTGTGATTTCTTGGTTTCTCATAAAGTCATTAGCCTCCATCTGTTCCATTCTAATTTTGAAAGAACTATTGTCTTCAGTGAGCTTTTGAACCTCCTTTTCCATTTGGCTAATTCTGCTTTTGAAAGCGTTCTTCCCCTCATTGGCTTTTTGAACCTCTTTTGCTGATTGAGTTAGCCTATTTTTCAAGGTGTTATTTTCTTCAGCATTTTTTTGAGTCTCCTTTAGCAAGGTGTTGACCTGTTTTTCATGCTTTTCTTGCATCTGTCTCATTTCTCTTCCCAGTTTTTCCTCCACCTCTCTAACTTGATTTTCAAAATCCTTTTTGAGCTCTTCCATGGCCTGAGCCCATTGGATGGGCTGGGATACAGAAGCCTTGATTTCTATGTCTCTCCCTGATGGTAAGCATTGTTCTTCCTCATCAGAAAGGAAGGGAGGAAATATCTGTTCACCAAGAAAGTAACCTTCTACAGTCTTCTTTTTTTTCCCTTTTCTGGGCATTTTCCCAGCCAGGGACTTGACTTCTGAGTGTCCTCTCCACATCCATCATGCCTCCAGATCCACCTAGCCAGCACTTGGGGTCTGAGGTTCAAATGCTGCTTCCCAGCCTTAGGGCTTCCACAGGGTGGGGCTGCTATTCAGTGTGAGATTAAGTTCAGGTGCTCAGGTGGGGGTCAGGGCCACCACACTGGGCTCAGTTCCCTCAGGGGGTTTATGCAGAGACCTTCAACAATGGATCTGAGCTTCTGCCTGCTTTGGGAGCCCCAGTCCACTGCCGCCTCCACTGCTGCCTCCTGAGGGGGCCTGAATTATGGAGACACCCCACTCCCCTCTCCTCGAGCCAAAAAGACTCTCTCACTGTCCTTTGGCACCTGTGGGTGGAGGGAC
Organism: Notamacropus eugenii; assembly: GCF_028372415.1. Classification (NCBI taxonomy): domain Eukaryota; kingdom Metazoa; phylum Chordata; class Mammalia; order Diprotodontia; family Macropodidae; genus Notamacropus; species Notamacropus eugenii. The sequence continues at coordinate 190,325,381 of NC_092876.1, read as the reverse complement.
CTGCGTGGCTGCTGGAGATTCCATCCCTGAAGCCTGCTTGGATCTGCTTCTCTCGATGCTGTGCAGCCAAGGCAGGGCTGTGCTCTGCTCTGGGTCCAGTGTGCGATGGACCTTTCGCATTGGGTTTTCAGGTCTCTCTGGAACAGAAATCTCCTCCACTCTATTGTTCTGTGGCTTCTGCTGCTCCAGACTTTGTTGGGAGTTCTTTTTTACAGGTATTTTATGGGCTGTGGGTTAGGAGCTAGCATATGTGTATCTTTCTACTCTGCCATCTTGGCTCCTGCCCCCTACAATGGATTTTTTTGTATGTCTTTTACAATTAAGACTATTCTTTTTTTAAGGCATTATTTTTTTCAGTATTTTTGGTGCCTCCTTAGCAGGCTGTTGACCACTTTTCATGCCTTTTTTTCCCTACTCTCATTTTTTTCTGTATTTCATTCTTTCTCTTCTTTTATTTTTAAAAATATTTTTGAACTCTTCCAGGAATTCTTTTTTTTTTTTTTTTGGTTTGAGACCAATTCACATCTTTCCTTGAGAATTTGGATGTAGCAGTTTTGACTTTATTGTATTCTGTTTGTGTTTTTTAAATTTATTTCTTTGTTTGTTTGTTTTTCATTTTTAACACAGTTCATATCACATAAAACAATTCCAACTTTTGGTCTGGTGATACTTATTTTAAAGCATCTACAATACATACCACAAAGAGATTTTTTTCTAACATTAACCAACTGAGACAGAAATAATAACTGTGTATACTAATTTCACATTGTCTCCACACTGTTGCTAAGAATTAAAGGACCTTAACTTATTGTTGTTGGTCTAAAGTCCTAAGCCTAATAGCTTAATTTTAGGCTTAACCTTGGATGTTCTCCTACTAACAATCTATAATTTAATAGATCTGGTATTACGCTTATAAACCTTTTGACTACGGGAAATTGCCACTAAGAGTAGGAACATTGCAGGGAAACAATATCTCTCTAACTTCATGTCAGTTCCAAGCAGGAGTAGATTGTCAACTTGCATTCAGTCAGGCTTAAAATCTGCCAGATGTCAATGGGGAAATTGAATCAGGAGAATCCTATCTAAGCCCAGGCTAAACAGCCACTCTCCCACCCTTCCCATGAGATCACCTTTTCTAGTTCATACCAGCATCTCACAGGGTTACTGGCATCATGGATTGGAGGCTCAGATCGCCTTTCTTGCTTTCCATACCTGGAATTAGACTCAGAAGAACAGTCAGTTAATAGTCCCATAGAATCTTAAAATAACAAATTCCAATAACCAGGTTTCAGATATGACTATAATTTCACATTGGCTAAGGAACATCTTTTGAGGCAAGTCTTAAGTGGCTTACGTGCCTTTCCATACATGTTCTAGTTTCTGATTAAATAACAATCATAAAATCAAATTTACCATTAAAATCTTAACTTTTCCATGAATGCCAAATTTACCTGAGGTTACTTGCCTCTAAGAAACTTAGACTAAAATTCTTTTCCCCAAATTAAAAATGTCTCTGATTTAATTTTTGTAATTAATTCAGTCAATTATTTTAATATTAATTGCTTTTACATCACTTTGTAACATGTCCAATTTTTCTCCCTATCTCTCACCTCCCCCATTCTGAATACTTTCATTCTGATTACCCCTTCCCTCAATGTACCTTCCCCTCTATCACATCCCACCCTTTCCTTATCCCCATCTTCTCTCTTTTTTTGTAGGACAAGATAAGTTTCTATACTCTATTACCTGTGTTTCTTATTTCTCGGTTATTGCATAATAATAATTCTCAACATTAGTTTCTAATACTTTGAATTCCAACTTCTGTCCCTCCCTTCCTCCCTACCCATCCCCCCGAGAAGGCAAGCAATTCAATACAGACTAAATATGTGTCATTTTGCAAAAGAAGTCAAACAAAATCATGTTGTATAATACTAACTATATTGTCCTCTATCCTACCCTATATCCCCTTATTTTTTTATTCCCTCATTTGACCTTGTCCCCTCCCAAAAGTGTTTATTTCTACTTACTCCATTCTCCCATTTGCCCTCCCTTCTATCATTCTCCTCACCCCACTTGTCACCTCCTTCCCTACTTTCCTGTAGGGTAGGATAGATTTTCATTCCAAATTTAGTGAGCACATTATTCCCTCCTTAAGCCATATGTGGAGAGTAAGCTTCACTTTTCCCCTCTCTCCTTCTCCCTTTTCTCCTCCATTGAACAAGATTTTTCTTATCTCTTTTATGAGTTATAGCCTGCTCCATTCCCTTTTTCCCTTCTCCTTCTAGTATTTTCCTCCCTCACCCCTTAATTTTTATTTTATTGTTTTTATGGATATCATCTCTTCTGATTCAACTCAACCTGTACTCTGTGTGTGTGTGTGTGTGTGTGTGTGTGTGTGTGTGTGTGTGTATACAAAACTTCCAACTACCCAAATACTGAGAAAAGTCTCAAGAGTTACAAATATTATCTTTCCATGCTGGAATGTTAACATTTAAGTTTTAGAAAATCTTTTATGATTTCTCTTTTCTGTTTACCTTTTCATGCTCCTCTTGATTCTTGTGTTTGAAAGTCAAATTTTCTCTTTAGTTCTGGTCTTTTCATCATGAATGCTTGAAAGTCCTCTATATAATTGAATGACCATTTATTCCCTTGAAGTATTATACTCAGTTTTCCTGGGTAGTTGTTTCTTGGTTTTAATCCTAGTTCCTTTGACTTATGGAATATGCTATTCCAAGCACCTGTTCACCAAGAAAGCAACCTTCTATAGTCTTATTTTTTTCCTTTTTTGGGAATTTTCCCATCCAGTCACTTAACTTCTGAATCCTTTGTTAAGAAGAGGGTCCTATTGTCCTTAGTTTTTTGTTCAAGGCTGAGATTTGACTCAACTGCTCAATTCCCCCAGTGGCTTTGGGTGGTGGCTGAGATTTAGATCAGCTGCTCCCTAACACCAGAGGCTTTAAGCTTTAAGCTGAGCTGCCTGGATAATGGACTTAGGCTGTTTCCTGGTCACCTTAGCTGCCTGTAGCCTGGTGTTGCTGCTGCTGCCACTGCCTGGGGCTATTGCTGAAGGAACTCTGTTACCTGTCACCCAGCTGGTAAAGCCCTCCCACAATGACCTTTGGAGCTTTCTTTGTTGCTTGTGGTTTGAGGAATCTGGGACCCTTCCTCCTGGGAACTCTGCCCTGGAGGTCTGTGCAGGTCCTGCTCCTCACACTCTGCTCAATGCCCTATGATATACACTACCTGTAGGCCTTCCAGGTTACCTTTGGCTGGAAACCTCTTTCACTCTGTTGTTCTGTGGCTTCTGCTGCTCTAGAATTTGTTGAGTCAGTTTTTATAGGTGTTTTGTGGGCTGTGGGGGAAATGCTCTGTCATCTTGGACTTGAGTTTATGTTTTTGATCTTCTTTCTTTCTGTGGTCCAGTTCTTTGCTGATGTTCTTTCTTTAATTTGGTCATTTTCAAGCCTATTTCCTGACTTTTATCTGTATATTTAAGTTAGGTTCTGCTCACAAGATAAAGGAGGCACTATCCCAAACTTTTTTTGTAGCTGTTCTTAGAGCTAGTTCTGGGGGTTTGTAAGTTTTCAGTTTTTCTAACATGGCATGATCTAAGGAGAAATGTGTTTACTAGTCTGCTGGCCTATGCTCTGGTCTATGAGCAACCAAAAGAACTATTTTCTATTCTAAAACTGACAAGGATCCCAATTCCCCTTTAGCCATGGGCTTTAGTATGCTAATGTTCCTCTTCTCCTGGGACTGCAATTATAAACTGAAATCTGGAACCATTTATGGGCAATACAACAGAATCCTGTACCAAGTGCCAGCAAAACTATCCATGTATTCTCTTTATTATCAGTTATCTGCCCCCTTTGCCATCTGTGGGATGAGAGTTCTAGAAGCTGCCACTGTCACTGCTGATTCAGTCTCCCCCAAGGCCTGATGACAGTTGGCTGAGTGTGACTTCTGGTGGGTACAGCTTGTGCTGGACTGCATTACAGTATCGCCTCAGTGCTCTTTTCCTACGTACTTTCTAAATTGTCTCGGGCTGGAAAATTGTTTCACTATGGTTTTTTTTTTTTTGTCTTTTGTTTGTTTTTGTAGGTTCTGACACTACAGAATTCACTTGAGGAGATATTTAATGTTGTTTGGAAGGGAATTTGGAAGCACTCACATGAAAACCTGTCTTTTTCTGCCAACTTGGCTTAGCCCCTTCATTGTTTCTAATTCCCCATTGACATGCACAATGATTCAGCATCCTCCAGTACTCACAAAAGTCATTTAATCCAAATAATACATTTCTGTACTCCATATACTCAACGTCTTTTCTTCATTATAAATATCTAAGGATATTCTCATTATCAAGTGAACTCCATAAATTTCCCATAACTTTGATTTGAGCTCCCTTTGTCTAGGCATATGGGACTTGAATTTAAAGTTACACATTCCCAGAGTTTAAAAGGGAGAATCCTTCAGGAATTTTCTATGAGATATTTTCAAGCAAACCATCCTAGCATAGGTAGTAGAGAAGTGGCTCAAGCAAAGTCACTATATGTACCCTTCCCCCCATTTTTATACACATGAAATCAGATTACACTGAGCATCACCATCAGCCCTTAAGGGAAAAAAAGCAGCAAGAAAAACCATCAGTACTCCATACCTACAAGATATTCAAGAGCATTGGAGGAGGTGAAACTGTGATACTGTAACACTTATTAACCATGGCAAAAATAGAGGATGAGGATTGTGAGTTAGTTGAACGTATATAAGGCTCAAGTCACTGGTTACAAATTAATTCCTTGATGTTCACATAGAATGCATCTGTCTACTTAAAGCTAAGCATCAAAGTATAAATTAAAAATAGATATTTGTATCATACTTCATTATTTGGCATTATATAGATTTTGTTTGGCTTCTCTAATGAGAACAATTATAAAATAACTGAATGATGCTTCTGTTTACAATCCATTTCCCAAAGATAAGTGATTTACTGGCAGCTTTGTGGCTCAATGGACCAAAATGTGGGACTACAGTCATTAAGGTCTGAATTCAAAATCTGAGCAAGTTACTTAACTCTGTTTGCCTCAGTTTCTCATCTCCAGAATGAACTGGAGAAGGAAATGACAAACCACTATAGTACCATTGCTAAGAAAATAGCAAATAGGGGAGGAGCCAAGATGGCAGAGTAGAAAGATACACATATGCTAGCTCCTAACCCACAGCCCATAAAATACCTGTAAAAAAGAACTCCCAACAAAGTCTGGAGCAGCAGAAGCCACAGAACAATAGAGTGGAGGAGATTTCTGTTCCAGAGAGACCTGAAAACCCAATGCGAAAGGTCCATCGCACACTGGACCCAGAGCAGAGCACAGCCCTGCCTTGGCTGCACAGCATCGAGAGAAGCAGATCCAAGCAGGCTTCAGGGATGGAATCTCCAGCAGCCACGCAGGTCCCTCCACCCACAGGTGCCAAAGGACAGTGAGAGAGTCTTTTTGGCTCGAGGAGAGGGGAGTGGGGTGTCTCCATAATTCAGGCCCCCTCAGGAGGCAGCAGTGGAGGCGGCAGTGGACTGGGGCTCCCAAAGCAGGCAGAAGCTCAGATCCATTGTTGAAGGTCTCTGCATAAACCCCCTGAGGGAACTGAGCCCAGTGTGGTGGCCCTGACCCCCACCTGAGCACCTGAACTTAATCTCACACTGAATAGCAGCCCCACCCTGTGGAAGCCCTAAGGCTGGGAAGCAGCATTTGAACCTCAGACCCCAAGTGCTGGCTAGGTGGATCTGGAGGCATGATGGATGTGGAGAGGACACTCAGAAGTCAAGTCCCTGGCTGGGAAAATGCCCAGAAAAGGGAAAAAAAAGAAGACTGTAGAAGGTTACTTTCTTGGTGAACAGATATTTCCTCCCTTCCTTTCTGATGAGGAAGAACAATGCTTACCATCAGGGAGAGACATAGAAATCAAGGCTTCTGTATCCCAGCCCATCCAATGGGCTCAGGCCATGGAAGAGCTCAAAAAGGATTTTGAAAATCAAGTTAGAGAGGTGGAGGAAAAACTGGGAAGAGAAATGAGACAGATGCAAGAAAAGCATGAAAAACAGGTCAACACCTTGCTAAAGGAGACTCAAAAAAATGCTGAAGAAAATAACACCTTGAAAAATAGGCTAACTCAATCAGCAAAAGAGGTTCAAAAAGCCAATGAGGGGAAGAACGCTTTCAAAAGCAGAATTAGCCAAATGGAAAAGGAGGTTCAAAAGCTCACTGAAGACAATAGTTCTTTCAAAATTAGAATGGAACAGATGGAGGCTAATGACTTTATGAGAAACCAAGAAATCACAAAACAAAACCAAAAGAATGAAAAAATGGAAGATAATGTGAAATATCTCATTGGAAAAACAACTGACCTGGAAAATAGATCCAGGAGAGACAATTTAAAAATTATGGGACTACCTCAAAGCCATGATCAAAAAAAGAGCCTAGACATCATCTTTCATGAAATTATCAAGGAAAACTGCCCTGATATTCTAGAACCAGAGGGTAAAATAAATATTCAAGGAATCCACTGATCACTGCCTGAAAGAGATCCAAAAAAAGAAACTCCTAGGAACATTGTGGCCTAATTCCAGAGTTCCCAGGTCAAGCAGAAAATATTGCAAGCAGCTAGAAAGAAACAATTCAAGTAGTGTGGAAATACAATCAGGATAACACAAGATCTAGCAGCTTCTACATAAGGGATCAAAGGGCATGGAATATGATATTCCAGAAGTCAAAGGAACTAGGACTGAAACCAAGAATCACCTAGCTAGCAAAACTGAGTATAATACTTCAGGGTAAAAATTGGTCTTTCAATGAAATTGGGGACTTTCAATCATTCTTGACGAAAAGACCAGAGCTGAAAAGAAAATTTGACTTTCAAACACAAGAATGAAGAGAAACATGAAAAGGTAAACAGCAAAGAGAAGTCATAAGGGACTTACTAAAGTTGAACTCTTTACATTGCTACATGGAAAGAAAATATTTGTAACTCTTGAAACTTTTCAGTATCTGGGTAGTTGGTGGGATTACACACACACACACACACACACACACACACAGCACAGAGTGAATTGAATAGAATGGGATCATATCTTAAAAAAAATGAAATTAAGCAGCGAGAGAGAAATATAATGGGAGGAGAAAGGAGAAAGGGAGAAATGGAATGGGGCAAATTATCTCTCATAAAAGAGGCAAGCAAAAGACTTTTTAGTGGAGGGGAAAAAGAGGGGAGGTGAGAGAAAAAACATGAAGTTTACTCTCATCACATTCCACTAAAGGAAAGAATAAAATGCACACTCATTTTTGATCTGAAAACCTATCTTACAATACAGGAAAGTGGGGAAGAAGGGGATAAGCAGGGTGGGGGGGATGATGGAAGGGAGGGGCAATGGCAGGAGGGAGCAATTTGAAGTCAACACTCTTGGGGAGGGACAGGGTCAAAAGAGAGAATAGAAGCAATGGGAGGCAGGATAGGATGGAGGGAAATATAGTTAGTCTTACACAACATGACTATTGTGGAAGTCATTTGCAAAACTACACAGATATGGCCTATATTGAATTGCTTGCCTTCCAAAGGGAAGGGGTGGGGAGGGAGTGATGAAGAGAAGTTGGAACTCAAAGTTTTAGGAATAACTGTCCAGTACTGTTCTTGCCACTAGGATATAAGAAATACAGGTAATGAGGGTATAGAAAGTTATCTGGCCCTACAGGACAAAAGAGAAGATGGGGGCAAGGGGAGGGAGGGATGATAGAAGAGAGAGCAGATTGGTGATAAGGGGCAATTAGAATGCTCAGTGTTTTGGGGTGGGGGGAGGGGACTAATGGGGAGAAAATTTGGAACCCCAAAATTTTGTGAAAATGAATGTTAAAAGTTAAATAAATAAATTTTTTTAAAAAATCCATTGCAGAGGACTCTTTAAAAGTAGAATTGGTCAAATGGAAAAAGATAAACAAAAATTAACTGAACAGACAGATTCCTTAAGAAGCAGAATTTGTCACGTGGAAAAAGGATGTACAAAATTTCATTGAAGAAAAGACCTCCTTATAAAGGAGAATTGACCAAATGGAAAAGGAAGCATAATATCTCACTGAAGGAAATCATCCTTTAAAAATTAGAATTTGGCAAATGGAAGCTCATGACTCTATGAGGCATCAAGAAACAAGAAAATAAAATCAAAAGATGGAAGAAAATGTGAAATATCTCATTGGATAAAACAACTCATTTGAAAAAGTAGAAGAAAAGTAATTTCAGAATTATTGGACTACCTAAAAGGAAGGATTTTTTAAAAGCCTAGACATAATTTTCAAGAAATTGTAGAGGAAAACTTCCCTGATATCATAGATTCAGAGGGTAAGGTGTAAATTGAAAAAATCCACTCATCATCACCTGAAAGAAACCCCAAAATAAAACTCCTAGGAATATTATAACCAGATTCCAGACCTCTCAGGTCAAGGAGAAAATCTTGAAAGGAGCCAGAAAGAAATAATTCAAATATGCTGGAGTCACAGTTAGGATATCATGATTTAGCAGCTTTCACATCAACTGATTAGAATATGATATTCTGGAGGGCAAGGGAACTAGTATATTACAATCAAGAATCACGTCCCAAGCAAAACTGAATGTGACCCCTCAGCAGGCAAGGCAGGTATTCAATGAAATAGAAGACTTTCAAACATGCCTGATGAAAATAGCAGTGCTGAGTAGAAAATTTTACTTTCAAAATACATGAATCAAGAGAAACATAAGTGGCCTAGTCACACCAAATCATAGATTGTATTATAAAGCAACAATCAACAGAACTACTTGATACTTGCAAAGAAATAGAGGAGTAGATCAACGGAATAAGTTAGGTACATGAGACACAGTATCAATGATTATAGCAATCTACTGTTTGATAAACCCAAAGACCCCAGCTTCTGGGATAAGAACTCACAATTTGACAAAAACTGGGAAAAACTGGAAAATAGCATGGCAGAAACTGGGCATAAACCAATGTCTGACACTGTATACCAAAATAAAGTCCAAATGGGTACATGATTTAGATATAAAGGCTGATATTATAAACAAATTAGAGGGAGCAAGGAATAATTTATCTGTCAAATTTATGGAGGAATTTATGACCACAACAAGAGCTAGAGAACATTATTAAATACAAAAGTGGATATTTTTGAATACATTAAATAGAAAAGGTTTGCAAAAACAAAGCCAATGTAATCAAGTCTAGGAGGGAAGAAGAAAACTGGGAAAGAATTTTGACAACTAGTGTCTGTGATAAAGGCCTTATGTCTGAAATATATAGA